>NC_081389.1:2345307-2955307 GCF_030684315.1 Stegostoma tigrinum | reverse complement strand
TCCCCCACGCGCACTCTCTCTCCCTCCCCCACGTGCACTCTCTCTCTCTCCCCCACGTGCACTCTCTCTCTCTCCCCCACGCGCACTCTCTCTCTCTCTCTCCCCCACGTGCACTCTCACTCTCTCCCCCACGTGCACTCTCACTCTCTCCCCCACGCGCACTCTCACTCTCTCCCCCACGCGCACTCTCACTCTCTCCCCCACGCGCACTCTCACTCTCTCCCCCACGCGCACTCTCTCTCCCTCTCTCCCCCACACGTACCCACACACACTCCCTCTCTCTCCCCCCACCACGCGCACCCACACACACACTCTCTCTCTCCCCCACACACGCACCCACACACACTCTCTCTCTCTCCCCCACACACGCACCCCCCCTCTCCCTCTCTCTCCCCCACGCACACCCCCCCCTCTCTCTCTCTCCCCCACGCGCACCCACACACACTCTCTCTCTCTTCCCCACGCGCACCCACACACACTCTCTCTCTCCCCCACGCGCACTCTCTCTCTCTCCCCCACGCGCACTCTCTCTCTCTCCCCCACGCGCACTCTCTCTCTCTCCCCCACGCGCACTCTCTCTCTCTCCCCCACGCGCACTCTCTCTCCCTCTCTCCCCCACACGTACCCACACACACTCTCTCTCTCTCCCCCCACCACGCGCACCCACACACACTCTCTCTCTCTCCCCCACACACGCACCCACACACACTCTCTCTCTCTCCCCCACACACGCACCCCCCCTCTCCCTCTCTCTCCCCACGCACACCCCCCCCTCTCTCTCTCTCCCCCACGCGCACCCACACACACTCTCTCTCTCTCTTCCCCACGCGCACCCACACACACTCTCTCTCTCCCCCACGCGCACTCTCTCTCTCTCCCCCACGCGCACTCTCTCTCTCTCCCCCACGCGCACTCTTTCTCTCCCCCACGCGCACTCTCTCTCCCTCTCTCCCCCACACGTACCCACACACACTCTCTCTCTCTCCCCCCACCACGCGCACCCACACACACTCTCTCTCTCTCCCCCACACACGCACCCACACACACTCTCTCTCTCTCCCCCACACACGCACCCCCCCTCTCCCTCTCTCTCCCCCACGCACACCCCCCCCTCTCTCTCTCTCCCCCACGCGCACCCACACACACTCTCTCTCTCTCTTCCCCACGCGCACCCACACACACTCTCTCTCTCCCCCACGCGCACTCTCTCTCTCTCCCCCACGCGCACTCTCTCTCTCCCCCACGCGCACTCTCTCTCTCTCCCCCACGCGCACTCTCTCTCTCTCCCCCACGCGCACTCTCTCTCTCTCCCCCACGCGCACTCTCTCTCTCTCCCCCACGCGCACTCTCTCTCTCTCCCCCACGCGCACTCTCTCTCTCTCCCCCACGCGCACTCTCTCTCTCTCCCCCACGCGCACTCTCTCTCTCTCCCCCACGCGCACTCTCTCTCTCTCCCCCACGCGCACTCTCTCTCTCTCCCCCACGCGCACTCTCTCTCTCTCCCCCACGCGCACTCTCTCTCTCTCCCCCACGCGCACTCTCTCTCTCTCCCCCACGCGCACTCTCTCTCTCTCCCCCACGCGCACTCTCTCTCTCTCCCCCACGGGCACTCTCTCTCTCTCCCCCACGCGCACTCTCTCTCTCTCCCCCACGCGCACTCTCTCTCTCTCTCCCCCACGCGCACTCTCTCTCTCCCCCACGCGCACTCTCTCTCTCTCCCCCACGCGCACTCTCTCTCTCTCCCCCACGCGCACTCTCTCTCTCTCCCCCACGCGCACTCTCTCTCTCTCCCCCACGCGCACTCTCTCTCCCTCTCTCCCCCACACACACTCTCTCTCTCTCCCCCACACACGCACCCACACACACTCTCTCTCTCTCCCCCACAAACGCACCCAAACACACTCTCTCCCTCTCCCCCACACACTCTCCCTCTCTCTCTCTCCCCGACGTGCGCACACACACACCCCCCACCCCCGAAGTGGTGAATGTACATTTGCAGATACATTCTATTTCATTCAGAAAGCACAATTTATAGAGTCAGTCTATGTGGTATTTTATAAATTCCTACTTGAGAAATAACACCAGTCTGACTCCAAAGCAACACACAAACATTCTAAACAAGGCCTCACACCTAATATGCATTGTTTAACCTAAAATGTCACCTCTTCTTTACACTGATAAAACCTTTAGTTCTTCAGCACAGTGGCTGGAAACAAATTCGGAGTTTACATATACATATTAATCAATTAAAACCCTCTAACTGATTAAATATTTAACAGCATCTTAGGTGTGTTTAATACATCCTCCAACAGTGGTTTGACCTTTTGATCTTTTACTTATGAATTCTGTGTTGGATACTATCTCTCTCACGAACACCTGAAGGAGTGTAGCTTCGAAAGCTTGTGCTTTCAAACAAACCTGTTCGATTACAAACTGGTGTCATGTGATTTCTGACCTTATCTTCAAGCTGCAATGAGGTGGTGCTTATGACATGCAGGTTTGATTCCACTCAGTCTCACTATTTCATTAAGATACTGGATACAGAGTAAACATTTCCTAATTTTGGGGTTTGAGGTAAGCCTATATCATCAGATTCTTAGTGAGTGGTCAAGAGTACTCGCAAATGACTTGCTCCATCATCTTGCCACAAGAGATAAATAATTTTAGCACACGTGGATAAAGGGGTTTCAGGACATCTCGCAACATGCTGAAAGATTTACGACGGCGGTGCTTGAAAAGAATGGTTAGATATTACAAACAGAAGTCGATATTTTTAAATTTGGACATGAAGTTAAACATGTTTGTGACATGCTTAGGTATCTTGCTTTACGCTGATACCAAGATTTCTAAATATGGACTTCTTGCAAAGAAGTCACTGTGATGTGTAGACTTTGCCTAAGATTTGTGAATTTGTATTAGCGGAAACATTAAGAGTATATCTTATCAACCTTTTTACTGACATTTGTTTTTCGCGTTTGGTTGTGGAACATAATTATTATGTAATTGGAAAAATAATCCAGGCTCACAGGCCAATAATCCAGATACAGTTCAAATCCCCATGACATCTACTAACTAAATAAATCTGGAATGAAAGAAACTTGAACATGGAACAGTGCTTAAGAAACTATTGGACAGTTTTCATAAACTACCTAGTTAACTGAGATAACAAGGTGTAGAGTGTTAATGGGAACTGCAGATGCTGGAGAATCCAAGATAATAAAATGTGAGGCTGGATGAACACAGCAGGCCCAGCAGCATCTCAGGAGCACAAAAGCTGATGTTTCGGGCCCAGACCCTTCATCAGAGAGGGGGATGGGGTGAGGGTTCTGGAATAAATAGGGAGAGAGGGGGAGGCGGACCAAAGATGGACAGAAAAGAAGATAGGTGGGGAGGAGAGTATAGATGGGGAGGTAGGGAGGGGATAGGTCAGTCCAGGGAAGACGGACAGGTCAAGGAGGTGGGAAGAGGTTAGTAGGTAGGAGATGGAGGTGCGGCTTGGGGTAGGAGGAAGGGATGGGTGAGAGGAAAAACAGGTTAGGGAGGCAGAGACAGGTTGGACTGGTTATGGGATGCAGTGGGTGGAGGGGAAGAGCTGGGCTGGTTGTGTGGTGCAGTGGGGGGAGGGGACAAACTGGGCTGGTTTTGGGATGCGGTGGGGGAAGGGGAGATTTTGAAGCTGGTGAAGTCCACATTGATACCATTGGGCTGCAGGGTTCCCAAGCAGAATATGAGTTGCTGTTCCTGCAACCTTCGGGTGGCATCATTGTGGCACTGCAGGAGGCCCATAATGGACATGTCATCTAAAGAATGGGAGGGGGAGTGGAAATGGTTTGCGATTGAGAGGTGCAGTTGTTTATTGCGAAGCGAGCGGAGGTGTTCTGCAATGCGGTCCCCAAGCCTCCGCTTTGTTTCCCCAATGTAGAGGAAGCCACACCGGGTACAGTGGATGCAGTATACCACATTAGCAGATGTGCAGGTGAACCTCTGCTTAATGTGGAAAGTCATCGTGGGGCCTGGGATAGGGGTGAGGGAGGAGGTGTGGGGGCAAGTGTAGCATTTCCTGCGGTTGCAGGGGAAGGTGCCGGGTGTGGTGGGGTTGGAGGGCAGTGTGGAGCGAACAAGGGAGTCACGGAGAGAGTGGTCTCTCCAGAGAGCAGACAGGGGTGGGGATGGAACAATGTCTTGGGTGGTGGGGTCGGATTGTAGATGGCCGAAGTGTCGGAGGATGATGCGTTGTATCCGGAGGTTGGTGGGGTGGTGTGTGAGAACGAGGGGGATCCTCTTTGGGCGGTTGTGGCGGGGGCGGGGTGTGAGGGATGTGTTGCGGGAATTGCGGGAGACGGGGTCAAGGGCGTTCTCGACCACTGTGGGGGGAAAGTTGCGGCCCTTGAAGAACTTGGACATCTGGGATGTGCGGAAGTGGAATGCCTCATCGTGGGAGCAGATGCGGTGGATGCTGAGGAATTGGGAATAGGGGATGGAATTTTTGGAGGAGGGTGGGTGGGAGGAGGTGTATTCTAGGTAGCTGTGGGAGTCAGTGGGCTTGAAATGGACATCAGTTGCAAGCTGGTTGCCTGAGATGGAGACTGAGAGATCCAGGAAGGTGAGGGATGTGCTGGAGATGGCCCAGGTGAACTGAAGGTTGGGGTGGAAGGTGTTGGTGAAGTGGATGAAGTGTTCGAGCTCCTCTGGGGAGCAAGAGGCGGCGCCGATACAGTCATCAATGTAACGGAGGAAGAGGTGGGGTTTGGGGCCTGTGTAGGTGTGGAAGAGGGACTGTTCCACGTAACCTACAAAGAGGCAGGCATAGCTGGGCCCATGCGGGTGTCCATGGCCACCCCCTTAGTCTGTAGGAAGTGGGAGGAATCGAAAGAGAAGTTGTTGAGGGTGAGGACGAGTTCGGCTCGGCGGATGAGGGTGTCGGTGGAGGGGGACTGGTCGGGCCTGCAGGACAGGAAGAAGCGGAGGGCCTTGAGGCCATCTGTATGCGGAATGCAGGTGTATAGGGACTGGACGTCCATGGTGAAAATGAGGTGTTGGGGGCCAGGGAATTGGAAGTCCTAGAGGAGGTGGAGGGCACGGGTGGTGTCACGGACGTAGGTGGGGAGTTCCTGGACCAAAGGGGAGAAAAAGGAGTCCAGATAGGTGGAGATGAGTTCGGTGGGGCAGGAGCAGGCTGAGACGATGGGTCGACCAGGGCAGGCAGGCTTGTGGATTTTGGGAAGGAGATAGAAACGGGCCGTGCGCGTTTGGGGAACAATGAGGTTGGAGGCTGTGGGTGGGAGGTCCCCTGAGGTGATGAGGTCACGAATGGTGTTGGAGATGATGGTTTGGTGCTCGGGCATGGGGTCATGATCGAGGGGGCGGTAGGAGGTGGTGTCGGAGAGTTGGCGTCTGGCCTCGGCGATGTAGAGGTCAGTGCGCCATACTACCACTGCGCCACCCTTGTCTGCGGGTTTGATGGTGAGGTTGGGGTTGGAGCGGAGGGAGAGGAGGGCTGCCCGTTCTGTGGAGGAGAGGTTGAAGTGGGTTAGAGGGGTGGAGAGGTTGAGGCGGTTAATGTCTCGACGGCAGTTAGAGATGAAGAGTTTGAGGGAGGGTAGGAGGCCTGGGGGTGGTGTCCAGGAGGAGGACTTGTGTTGGAAGCGGGTGAAGGGGTCAGTGGAGGGAGGGTTAGGTTCCCGGTTGAAGAAGTAGGCGTGGAGGCCTACTGGAGGCCACTGTTCTATGTCCAATCGTGACTCGTCCAACTCACTGGCCCCTGCCACCCACAAGAGGATTCCTGCGCCTCCCAAATCCCAAGTCTGTCTCTGCCCCTCCCCCACCATGCACCCGCCACCATTGACCATGAGGACACGGCCGGAGACCCCACCGATGACGTCACATCCGCCTCCGCCGGCCACACCACTTCCGGGACCGCTGCTGCAGCCACCGCCTCCACTTCTAGTCACAACACCTCACACACCACCCTCACCGCAGCTGCTGCCGCCCACCCCGATCCTCCAACTGCTGACGGAACCCTGCCCACGGCCGACGCCGACGGAACCCCGCACACAGCCAAGGCCGACGGAACCCCGCCCACGGCCGACGACCTCATCGCTCCGCCCACAACCTCCACAGCCAGCAACCCCGGAGAAGACAGTCACACTGAACCCTGCCGCATCTTCACCATCCCCCCAGACGTCCCACTAACTGAGGACGAACGGTCAGTCCTTAGTAAGGGGCTCACTGTTGTCCCCCTACAACCACACATCAACGAATACCAGTCACGAATGGACATAGAACAGTTTTTCCACCGCCTTCACCTCCACGCTTACTTCTTCAACCGGGAACCTAACCCTCCCTCCACTGACCCCTTCACCCGCTTCCAACTCAAGTCCTCCTCCTGGACACCACCCCCAGGCCTCCTACCCTCCCTCAACCTCTTCATCTCTAACTGCCGTCGAGACATTAACCGCCTCAACCTCTCCACCCCTCTCACCCACTCCAACCTCTCCCCCGCAGAACGGGCAGCCCTCCGCTCCCTCCGCTCCAACCCCAACCTCACCATCAAACCCGCAGACAAGGGTGGCGCAGTGGTAGTATGGTGCACTGACCTCTACATCGCCGAGGCCAGAAGCCAACTCTCCGACACCACCTCCTATCGCCCCCTCGATCAGGACCCCACACCCGAGCACCAAACCATCATCTCCAATACCATTCGTGACCTCATCACCTCAGGGGACCTCCCACCCACAGCCTACAACCTCATTGTTCCCCAACCCCGCACGGCCCGTTTCTATCTCCTTCCCAAAATCCACAAACCTGCCTGCCCTGGTCGACCCATCGTCTCAGCCTGCTCCTGCCCCACCGAACTCATCTCCACCTATCTGGACTCCTTTTTCTCCCCTTTGGTCCAGGAACTCCCCACCTACGTCCGTGACACCACCCGTGCCCTCCACCTCCTCCAGGACTTCCAATTCCCTGGCCCCCAACACCTCATTTTCACCATGGACGTCCAGTCCCTATACACCTGCATTCCGCATACAGATGGCCTCAAGGCCCTCCGCTTCTTCCTGTCCTGCAGGCCCGACCAGTCCCCCTCCACCGACACCCTCATCCGCCGAGCCGAACTCGTCCTCACCCTCAACAACTTCTCTTTCGATTCCTCCCACTTCCTACAGACTAAGGGGGTGGCCATGGGCACCCGCATGGGCCCCAGCTATGCCTGCCTCTTTGTAGGTTACGTGGAACAGTCCCTCTTCCACACCTACACAGGCCCCAAACCCCACCTCTTCCTCCGTTACATTGATGACTGTATCGGCGCCGCCTCTTGCTCCCCAGAGGAGCTCGAACACTTCATCCACTTCACCAACACCTTCCACCCCAACCTTCAGTTCACCTGGGCCATCTCCAGCACATCCCTCACCTTCCTGGATCTCTCAGTCTCCATCTCAGGCAACCAGCTTGCAACTGATGTCCATTTCAAGCCCACCGACTCCCACAGCTACCTAGAATACACCTCCTCCCACCCACCCTCCTCCAAAAATTCCATCCCCTATTCCCAATTCCTCAGCATCCACCGCATCTGCTCCCACGATGAGGCATTCCACTCCCGCACATCCCAGATGTCCAAGTTCTTCAAGGGCCGCAACTTTCCCCCCACAGTGGTCGAGAACGCCCTTGACCCCGTCTCCTGCATTTCTCGCAACACATCCCTCACACCCCGCCCCCGCCACAACCGCCCAAAGAGGATCCCCCTCGTTCTCACACACCACCCCACCAACCTCCGGATACAACGCATCATCCTCCGACACTTCGGCCATCTACAATCCGACCCCACCACCCAAGACATTGTTCCATCCCCACCCCTGTCTGCTTTCCGGAGAGACCACTCTCTCCGTGACTCCCTTGTTCGCTCCACACTGCCCTCCAACCCCACCACACCCGGCACCTTCCTCTGCAACTGCAGGAAATGCTACACTTGCCCCCACACCTCCTCCCTCACCCCTATCCCAGGCCCCAAGATGACTTTCCACATTAAGCAGAGGTTCACCTGCACATCCGCCAATGTGGTATACTGCATCCACTGTACCCGGTGTGGCTTCCTCTACATTGGGGAAACAAAGCGGAGGCTTGGGGACCGCATTGCAGAACACCTCCGCTCGGTTCGCAATAAACAACTGCACCTCCCAGTCGCAAACCATTTCCACTCCTCCTCCCATTCTTTAGATGACATGTCCATCATGGGCCTCCTGCAGTGCCACAATGATGCCACCCGAAGGTTGCAGGAACAGCAACTCATATTCCGCCTGGGAACCCTGCAGCCCAATGGTATCAATGTGGACTTCACCAGCTTCAAAATCTCCCCTCCCCCACCGCATCCCAAAACCAGCCCAGTTCGTCCCCTCCCCCCACTGTACCACACAACCAGCCCAGCTCTTCCCCTCCACCCACTGCATCCCAAAACCAGTCCAACCTGTCTCTGCCTCCCTATCCTGTTCTTCCTCTCACCCATCCCTTCTTCCCACCCCAAACCGCACCCCCATCTACCTACTAACCTCATCCCACCTCCTTGACCTGTCCGTCTTCCCTGGACTGACCTATCCCCTCCCTACCTCCCCATCTATACTCTCCTCCCCACCCATCTTCTTTTCTCTCCATCTTCTGTCTGCCTCCCCCTCTCTCCCTATTTATTCCAGAACCCTCACCCCATCCCCCTCTCTGATGGAGGCTCTAGGCCCGAAACATCAGCTTTTGTGCTCCTGAGCTGCTGCTGGGCCTGCTGTGTTCATCCAGCCTCACGTTTTATCAACAAGGAGTAGAGCTGGATGAACACAGCAGGCTAGGCAGCATCAGAGGGGCAGGAAAGTTGACGTTTCGGGTCTGGAAACTTCTTCAGAAATGTGGGAGGGGAAGGGGACTGAAATAAATAAAGTGGGAGAGGCAATGATGGAAGGTGGATAGAGGAGCAGATAGATGGAGAGAAAACGGACAAGTCAAGGAAGTGGGGATGGAACCAGCAAAGGTGAGTGTAGGTCGGGAGTTGAGATGGGGGTTGGTCATTGAGATGGGAGGAGTGGATAGGTGGGAGAAAAGATGGACAGGTCAAGCAGGCGGGGATGGGATGGGCTGGTTTTGGGATGAGGTAGGGGGTGGGGAGATTTTGAAGCTTGTGAAGTCCACATTGAGACCATTAGGCTGGAGGGTTCCCAAGCGACATATGAGATGCTGTTCCTGCAACCTTTTGGGTGGCATCGTTGTGGCACTGGAGGATGCCTAGGATGAATGTGTTGTCCAAGGAGTGGGTGGGGTAGTTGAAATGGTTTGTGACTGAGAGGTGTAGTCGTTTGTCACAAATTGAGTGTGGGTGCTCCACAAAGCAGATTCCTACATCCGCTTGGTTTCCCCCATGTAGAGGAGACCACATCGGGAACAGCAGACAAAATATACCACATTAACAGGTGTGCAGGTGAACATCCGTTTCATGTGGAAGGTTTTCTTGGGGCCTGGGAAGGTGGTGAGGGGGGAGGTGTAGGGATAGGTAAGCACTTCCTGCAGTTGCAGGGAAAGGTGCCGGGGTAGTGGGGCTAGTGGGGAGTGTGGAGCAGACGAGGGAGTCACAGAGAGCGCAGTCCTTCCAGAATGCATATAAGGGAGGGGAGGAAAAATATCCTTTTTAGTACTGCAGATGGCAGACATGGCAGAGGATGAGGCGTTGAATCCGGAGGTTGGTGGGGTGATACATGAGGAGGTTGGTGGGCTGATACGTGATAGTTAACTGACATTGTTTAGGGAAGAAAATCTAAAGTATTTCCCTGATCGGTCCTATATGGACTCCAGATTCATAAAAATATGGGTGAAGTTCAGTCGCATTCTGAAATGGCCAAACATGACTCTCAGTTGTGTCAAACTACAATGCAAGACTGAAGACAGACAATTATCTATTGTTGAGCCAGATATTGGAAATGACAAAGGGACAACCAGCTTCCTTAACCTTGTGAATATTTCCTCATTTTGGGGATATGCGATACATACAAAATATTGACCAGCTGTTCTATAGACTAGTCAAACAACATATATATGAAAAACACAAAGAACTGCAGATGCTGGAAATCGGAAACAGATTTCAGAACAGGAATCAGAACATATTTGTACATTTCAGTCAACATTCCAGACTGCTCTATTACCTTACAAAAGGAAAGCATTGTGAATACTGGAAATCTGAAACAAAAATAGAAAATGTAGGAAATGCTCAGCATGTCAGACACCTGTAGAAATGTCATCAACCTGAAACTTTAGCTCTGACTTTAATGCTATCTAACCTGCATCTGTGCAAAAGAAAAGTTAAAGTTTCAGATTAGTTACTGCTATCTGACTTGCTCAGCAATTCTTGCATTTTTGTTTATGTCCTCTGTCATTCTCCCTGGGCATAACGAACAACAAACAAATCAAGGTCTTTGGCATGATTGTGATAAATTGTCGGAAAGGAGTGGTCCTGACAGTCATCAACATTTTAGATACCATGAGGTCTCATGGCACCAGACCAAATTTTAAATCTCTTACTTGTTGAGAACTGTTGATGTCTCTGACCATCAATGAGTATTTCACATTGAACAGCACATGGAAAAAATATTGAGGGCAGCAATGACATAGTATGTCCTCAAGTGGAGGACATCAATATCCTCAACCAAGACAGGCTTAGTAGCTAGCCAATTCCTTTAAGCACGTAGCACACTGGGCCAGTTGCTGGTACGAGGTTACTCAATATAAATGAAATATTTAATGACCTTATCTGCACATCCACTGCACAATGCCTATTGAAACAAAGTCTTGTTTTTACATGTTGAGGTGCAGACTGTAGTTTTCTGAAAGACTGGCATTTTCAAGAATGGTCATTTGCACCATTATTTTAACTGAATAGCCAGCCACAGACCATGATCATGAAATTGCCCTTTTCTAACAGTTATTTAGGGAACAGAGTCAGTAAGTCTGGTTAGTTCACAGCTGGAGTACTGTGTGAAGTTCTGAAATCCACGTTAGAGGAGGATTGTGACTGGACTGGAGACGGTGCAATGGAGATTTTCCAGGATATTGCCTGGCCTGGAGAGTTTTAGTCACAAGAACAGATTGGATAGATAGTGGTGGTTGTCCTTGGAGCAGGGTAGACTGAGGAGGGGACATGATTGAGATGTATCCGATTATAAGGAATAGAATAAGGCAGACAGGAAATGGCATTTCCCACTTGGTGGAAGAATCAACAGCCAGGGTTATAGATTTAGGATAAGGGGCAGGTGGTTTAGAGGGGATGTAAGGAAAGATTTTTTGAGGGAAGGGTGGTGGGAATCTGGTACTCACTGTCTGAAAGGGTGGTAGGGGCAGAAACCCTCATAATATTTAAGAAATATTTAGATATGCATTTGCAATGCTAAGGCATATAAGGTTACCGGCCAAGTACTAGAAGATGGGAATAGAATAATTAGACAGTTGTTTTAGAATGGCATCGACTTGATGGACTGAAGAACATTTTCCTGTGGACCATTATGACTATGACAGATTTCACAAGTAACATATCAAGAGTTGCTGCATTTCAACTGCAAATTTGAGTGCAGATTGGTACCACTTGAGGGCCAGTCATTGTGCTTGATTAATGCTGTATATACTGCATATTAATGCAGTATAATATTTTGACCTTCACCAAGAGCACATTAGTCAACAGTTCAATAGCTTTGCTAAGTATCCAACTGTGGTTTCAGCTTCCAGCTTTTCCATGACAGGCAGGTTCTCCTTATTGTCTGCAGAATCCTTGATGACCTTGTTCTTCAGAGTACTGTTAAAGGTATAACTTCATCCATCTCTTCAACAATTTATGGCAGGTGGTGATTACATTCGATGCCTTTGTTTTCAATAGAGTTGCATTCCTCACCTACAGACCTGTTGTATTTTAGATCCTGTTATTAGTGCCTCTGTGCAAAATGACAGGTGGATATCCTGGCAGTTGTAACCTGTAACTACTGGTGCAGGGCTTTGCAATCTGCTGGACTTCAAGTAGCTCTCTGGGTAGTCAGAATTGTTCCACTCAGATCCCTACTGAAATTAATGGGGCTGCATTGTTTGAGTCCCATTAGGGTCATGTTAGTTTTGAATCACTCTTGCATTCCACATGTTGAACGCACAGTGTTGTAAGCAATGTCTCGAAGTATGTTCCACTTTGCATCTGCACTGTGTGGAAATGCCAGAAAGTGCCCATTCAATCGAGTCAAGAAACTTAGTTCTTATCTGGGCAGAAATCATGGCTGATGCTGATACCAGGATAGTCTTTTTACTGGATTGAAAAAGCTTATGTGGTTGTAACCTCATTCTGCATGCATTGACATTGCTGCTGAGAGAGAGTGATGATCAGTTTCAGCTGGCGTCAATGTCCTGAATCTTGAATGTCGCCAGGACATGCTGTGGCTTGGCTCATTCTGAAAGAAAGTGTTAGCTACACAAAACTTGAGATAGCAGTAAAACTCAAGCAGTTCTCATTGCCTATCACATCCTATTATTTCTGAGGCAGGAGGGCCAAGCCTCATGGCCTGCTCTCACTCTTTATTGAAACTGTCCAATAGGTAAGATGTTCTGATTTTAAAAATCTATTGATAGCAGTCTTAATCTCCTCATAATACTAGTGTTTTAACAATATAGTGGAGTAGAGTCTGGAGCATCGATATCCATTTCCCGACATTAAGACACTTTTTAGAACACCTTCCTTTTTGTAGCTTTTCATTTTTTGGAATAATAGTTCATTATTTGACTTGGTGTCATATTTTACTTCATAATGCACCTGGGTGGCCTCTTTGGATGTTTAATTACCATAAACGTACTATATAAATATAAATATCAATTATTGCTAATCAACCCTTTTTGAGTTGGGAAGCAGATAGAAAGAACATAATTTGAACCATTTTAGATGGTTTTCTATCATTGTGAGCAGTGATTTCCTGAAGCAAAGCCGACATATGTTCATGCCTTTCCTCAGAATTCTGCCAGCTGAAAGTAATGTTTTCCTTTCAGTGATTCATTCTTGGCAAACATGATTTTTATGAGGAATCAATGTCAATGTTCAGCCTATCAAGTTCAAGTTGATCACAGCTGTCTTACCCATATTATTAAACAAATGCATGCGTCTGTCAGTCCAGTGAATAAGGTCTTAATGTTCAAACTTGCCATTTGTAAACTTAGTATCTTCCTTTGTTTGCTTTTCTGATGTATTAGGTTAACCCACTATTTGAGTACAGAACTTAAGCATCAAAAATCAGTGGAGACAGGTGTACTAATTGATGGCTGTCCAACTTGAGATGGGTGGTGGTTAACCGATGGGACAAATGATCTCTCCCACCATTACAAAACAGCTCATCATATTCATTTTCTACATCAATGAAATCATACCTAACACTTGTAACTGCTGACTTCCATGTTGGAGGTAATATTCTGCAGCAAAAGTGGAGTATTTTCTTCAGTCATGTAGGGCAAAATTTACTAAGACTATGGGCTGTCCAAGCACTAAAGTGCCATTCTCTATCTCCATGGTGGGGTCCAAATTATGCAAAACTGGTACTAGCTCATAATTTACTAGAAAGATGACACATTTAGACATCAGAGATAGTAGGAACTACAGATGCTGGAGAATCTGAGATAACAAGGTGTGAAGCTGAATGAGCACAGCAGGCCAAGCAGCATCGGAGGAGCAGCAAGGCTGACATTTTGGGCCTAGACCTTTTTTCAGAAATGAAGAAAGGTCTCGGTCTGAAACGTCAGCCTTCCTGCTCCTCTAATGCTGCTTGGCCTGCTGGGTTCATCTAGTTTTACACCTTGTTATCTCACATTTAGACATCAAACTGCTTTTGGCATCCATTCCAGAATTTTTTTGGTCAGGATTTACCTCTTTAGCTTTAAACTTTCTAGAAGTAGTGCCAAGGCAGTGGAGCTGTTGTGCATGTCTTGAAGTTTGATTTATGAGCACCAGAGCACAACTGCAGACTAGCGGGCCTATATACTGTGTGCCTAAGTGCTAAATGTCCTCAAAACCTTTAACCAGCAGTTGCAAGAGATCTCAGTTTCCAGGCATCATCACAAGGAGAACAGCAGAGAACTTGCTGATGAAAAGGCTATCTATTGACAGGGAAAGACTTGCACATTTGTCTCTCATATTTGCATTGCTGCTAACTATCAGTAAGGGCTGAAATAGTATACAAATTAGCACAGAAAGAAGTGGGAAGCATGAAAACTATTTTCATCCATAGACTATAAACAACATATCAACATGAAGTCATGGGCCATAAAATTAAACATTCAGAAGTAAATAAGAGAAAAATGGTTTAACATATCAATGCCAAATAGCAAACTACACATTCCTATCATTCTTACAGTTATTCCATTACATGCGAATTTGGGAGTTCTAGCTCTTACTAAATTAACACTCCATGTTTCATGCCTGTAAAAGAATTAAGATCAATAGATACATTCATTAACTTCATAACTAATTCAATTTGACTCAGTTTCTACTATCCACTTTTTACATACCTTCACATTTTTTCCCAGATATATCAACCTCATAACCAGAATTGCAAACACATCGGTAACTGCCACGAGTGTTCTCACACACTCCATTAGGACAGATGTCAGGATCCAATGCACATTCATTGATGTCTGTAAAAATAAAGAAGAACTTCCTTTGTTTTAGCAGTAATAAATAACCCATAACATTGTCAGATGATAAAACAAAATAACATAAAGCATTTTTTTGGTGTATAAACATGCTAATTTTAACTTTTAAACAAGAACTGTACTCATGAATGTGAAGTGTTTTTTATGTTCATGCGCAGAAATTGCTAAACTCAAAAAATTCAAAATATTTAATATATGTTGAATTTGTTAATATTTTATTGAATCTGTCCAAATGTGCAGTTACCAAACTGAAGTGTATACTAATTTTGTACCATTTACAATTAGAATCACATCATAATCTTAGGTGTGAAGGTCAATGCCATCTTAAACCCAAATCATGTTACAGCTTAAAATAATCAGCTTCTATGCCATATATATTGATGGCAAACCTATGATTATTTTACTATATTATACATGTTTCCTGCAATATTGAGCATCAGTAAAGAAAGTCAACTATTGTGATCATGCTTGTTGAAATGAAATACGTTGGAGCACATGGTGTATATAGTGTAGCATTAATAAGTTTTGTTTTAGCCTATATTTTATGAAACAACATTCTGAAGAAAATATTATGAAGTTGAGTCTTATTGAGTAGTTTATACAAACAAACAAGTTACCTCTCCCATCACTTGTCATACCAGGTCCACTGCTGCAAAGTGCATGATATTCAGCTGTAGAAAAATAATAAAAGGCTTTTAAAATTTTCTCACAAGCAAGATCAGAGGTACTTTGAATGGAAAAGTAGATATGTTAAGCACATGTACAGTTAACTTCAAGAAAATGTAAGAAGACCAAAGATTGCATTAAACTGTTATTATGTTGCTATTGTTATTGCAACAAGATCAGCCAGCTGGACGTCTTAGAATATGAGTTCCCCGATTGGGCCTTTTAACTGGTCCAATCAGGGAGCACTGGCTGACAGAAAGAAAGCGGAGTGTGAGAGATTGACTCTGATGAGGCTGTGCCAGAGTCAAGGAGCTTCCACCGTAAATAAAGAGTGACCTGGTGAAGCGGTACCTGCCTCTATGCAGTTAATTTACTTGTCTAACATACCCTTAATTTCAAATTCCAGACAACTTTCCTCCCATTTCTATTTCCTATATAAGCCTTCCACTAGTTTCATTATGTAACACTTCCGATATTTATTCATTTCTTGGGATTTATTTTGTGAACCTATCGTCCCTTAAACACAATTCAAATTCATTTATCATTTGGTAATTTCAGTTGAAAGGATGAGTCCTTGAGTTCGCTAAATTGAACTGGTGAAGAAATATTTGAGGAAATGAAAGGATGATAGTCTATTTGAATATGCAATCTTTCAGATCCAGTAAACAAGGGAAGTTGATAACATTATGCTGGAAGCATTACAAATAGTGAAGAGGAACAGAGGGATCTTGGTGTGCAGATACATAGATCCCTTAAAATGGCCACCCAAGTGGACAGGGTTGTTAAGAAAGCATATGGTGTTTTGGCTTTCATTAACAGGGGGATTGAGTTTAAGAGTCGTGAGATCTTGTTGCAGCTCTATAAAACTTTGGTTAGACCGCACTTGGAATACTGCGTCCAGTTCTGGTCGCCCTATTATAGGAAAGATGTGGATGCTTTGGAGAGGGTTCAGAGGAGGTTTACCAGGATGCTGCCTGGACTGGAGGGCTTATCTTATGAAGAGAGGTTGACTGAGCTCGGTCTCTTTTCATTGGAGAAAAGGAGGAGGAGAGGGGACCTAATTGAGGTATACAAGATAATGAGAGGCATAGATAGAGTTGATAGCCAGAGACTATTTCCCAGGGCAGAAATGGCTAGCACGAGGGTTCATAGTTTTAAGCTGGTTGGTGAAAAGTATAGAGGGGATGTCAGAGGCAGGTTCTTTACGCAGAGAGTTGTGAGAGCATGGAATGCGTTGCCAGCAGCAGTTGTGGAAGCAAGGTCATTGGGGTCATTTAAGAGACTGCTGGACATGTATATGGTCACAGAAATTTGAGGGTGCATACATGAGGATCAATGGTCGGCACAACATTGTGGGCTGAAGGGCCTGTTCTGTGCTGTACTGTTCTATGTTCTATGTTCTATGTTCTATAGAATAATTAAAACTAAACTAGATGGGGAGGTGATGGCCGAGTGGTATTATCACTGGACTTTAAATCCAGAGACCCAGACAACGTTCTGGAGACCTGGTTTTGAATCCTGCCATGGCAGAGAGTGAAATGTGAATTCTTTAAAAATCTGGTATTAAGAATCTAATGATGACTGTGAACACATTGTCGGTTGTCAGGAAAAACCCATCTGGTTCATGTTCTTTCAGGAAGGAAACTGCCATCCTTACCTGGTGTTGACTACATGTGACTCCAGACTTGCAGCAATGTGGTTGACTCTTAACTGCACTCTGGGCAATTAGGGATGGGCAATAAATACTGCCTAGCCAGCAACGCCTCATCCCATGCATGAATCAAAAAAAAATTGACAAGGTCTTTTTGGAAAAATATGGGTGAAAATAAAAAAGAAACAAACCAGACATTTAAGACGGAAAGAAAAGAATGGTCATTTAAACTTTAGAATATTGAAAGGGCCAGATTTTGTTATCAGAGCACTTACATGCAGATGTTTTATGGGTGTTTCGCTGAAACTGCATGTTATTTGATTAGCTATAAAAAGCAGCGTCCTCTACAGAACTTTTGACGGGTGACTGAACAAAGCAAACAGGGTGTGGAACACAGCAGGCCAGGCTTTTTTTCTGAGGACGGATTCAGACCCGAAACAGCAGCTTTCCTGCTCCTCTGATGTTGCCAGGCCTGCTGTGTTCATCCAGCTCTACACCTTGTTATCTCAGACTCCAGCATTGGCAGTTCCTACTATCTTTGAACAAAGCAAACTAGCGTGTATCTCTTTAATCAATCAGATTAATGAATACTTGATGAATGACAGGTTCTGAATGACGAAGAGTCAGGTATGATATTTAATTCAATTTTAAATCATGTACAAATACGGAAATACACAGATTTAAGTAAAATAAACATTTAAAAAAAAACATTTTTCCAAATTATCTCAGGGCTACAGATGCTCCACTTGAGTCTCCTTCCATCTTATTTCATGGAATTTTATTTGCAAAACTTACTGTTATTCCCGTTCTTACTTCACCTACTTTTCACTTACTTTTTCCAGAATGCTTCTCTACACTGTTTATCTTAAACAACTTGTATTTGTATTAGAGATAATGGGAACTGCAGATGATAGAGAATCCAAGATAACAAAGTGTGAAGCTGGATGAACACAATAGGGCAAGCAATATCTCAGGAGCACAAAAGCTGACGTTTCGGGCCTAGGCCCTTCATCAGAGAGCCTCTCTGATGAAGGGTCTCGGCCCAAAACGTCAGCTTTTGTGCTCCTGAGATGCTGCTTGGCCTGCTGCGTTCATCCAGCTTCACAGTTTGTTATCTTGTATTTATATTAGACCTGTAATGCTATAAATTATAGCGAGTTTTGAGAAGATTTGTAGCTCAGGTTGAGGTTCTGGATGTGAGTTTGCTCGCTGAGCTGGAAGGTTACTTTTCAGACGTTTCGTCACCATTCTAGGTAACATCATCAGTGAGCCTCCGAAGAAGTACTGGTGTTATGTCCCGCTTTCTATTTATCTGGTTGGGTAAAATAGAAAGCGGGACATAACACCAGCGCTTCGTCGGAGGCTCACTGATGATGTTACCTAGAATGGTGACGAAACATCTGAAAACTAACCTTCCAGCTCAGCGAGCAAACTCACATCCAGCAATAAATTATCCCAAGGCACTTCACGGGAGCAGCACAAAGAAACATTTTACACTGATCCATTCTAAAGTCCCATTAAGATCGATAATTAACAACTTGGTTAAAGAGGGAGGATATAGGAAGCCCTTAAAGGACGGGGAGAGTTTTATGGATAAACCGGCAGATCTTAAGGTAGTTAAAGGAACAGCCACAAATGGTGGTTTAAGTTAGAGATGCTGAGGAGGTCAAAATCATATGATCCTCAATATCTTAGAGCCATAGGGCTGGATACAGAGATGGAGAGGGTTGAGGCCACTGAAGGATTGTAATCAAGTGTGAAAATTTTAAAACTGATGCACTTCTGGATTTGGAGTTAACAGGTTAATGAACACAGTAGTGCAAGTAGTTATTTGGTAATACAGTACCTAAGTATTTTTGAGAAAAAAAAACACATTGAAGTTTTTCAACTTGCAATCATCTGGACAATTTGCACAAATTCCAGTTCAAGGGTTAAATCAATCTATATATGGCAATGAGGACAGTGCAGGTTGGTTGGCAACTGGAGCTTGATTGGTATGTAAGTGGAGCCTGATTGGTAGAGACATTGCCATGGATCAAAAGCTGAAACAGGGTGCATCAACAACATCCTGTCGGATAATGGTTAGCTCAATCAGATCATTTCTCGCTGCGTGTCACACAAGCTTGTGAAAGGTTTAACAATGGTTAATTTTGGTCCTGAAAAGCGCATAGTCTAGCTCAGATTAATTTGATAAGATATCTCAAATGTTTGAGCAAAGTTGAATACAGTTTTTTCATACTGTTACATAGAGTAAGGAGGAGTGGTGCTGCCATTAACAGGACTTTGGTGTCAAGCAAACGCGGTGTTCTGTCTGTTATACGAATGTGTAATGTTGTATATCAATTCCAGTGCCAGAATTAGGTGTTAGGTGGAGATCCCAAAAACAACATATCCGTTTGGTTAACAAGGTGTAGAGCTAGATGAACACAGCAGGTCAAGCAGCATCAGAGGAGCAGGAAAGCTGTTGTTTCGCGTCGAGACTCTTCTTCAGAAATGGGGGAGGAGAAGGGGATTCTGAAATAAATAGAGAGAGAGAGGAGGCGGACGGAAGATGGATAAAGCAGCAGATAGGTGGAGAGGAGATGGACAGGTCAAGGAGGCCAAGGTGAGTGTAAGTGGGGAGTTAGCGTGAGGGTTGGTCAGTCCAGGGAAGGCGGACAGGTCAAGGAGGTGAGGATGAGGCTGGTCGGTAGGAGATGGGGATGGAGGTTCAGGTGAGAGGAATGGTTAGGTGGGACAAAGGACAGACAGGTTAGGGAGGTGGGGACGAGCTGGTCTGGTTTTGGGATGCGATCGCGGGGGGAGATTTTGAAGCTTGTGAAGTCCACATTGATACCGTTGGGTTGCAGGGTTCCCAAGCGAAATATGAGGTGCTCTTCCTGCAACCTTTGGATGGCACCGTTGTGGCACTGGAGGAGGCCCAGGATGGACATGTTGTCCAAGGAGTGGGAGGGGGAGTTGAAGTTGTTGGCCACTGGGAGGTGTAGTCATTTGTCGCGAACTGAGCATAGGTGTTCCACGGAGTGGTGTCGAAGACTCCGCTTTGTTTCCCTGATGTAGCGGAGGCCACATCGGGAACAGCGGATACATTATACCACATTAGCAGATGTGCAGGTGAAAGTCTGTTTGATGTGGAAGGTTTTCTTGGGGCCTAGGATGGCGGTGATAGGGTTGAGGTATAGGGACAGGTGTAGCACTTCCTGCAGTTGTAGGGAAAAGTGTCAGGGGTGGTGGGGAGTGTGGAGTAGACAAGGGAGTCAAGGAGAGAGTGGTCCCTCCGGAAGCGGATAAGGGTGGGGAGGGGAAAAACGTCTTGGGTCATAGAGTCAGATTGCAGATGGCAGAAGTGTCGGAGGATGAAGCATTGAACCCAGAGGTTGGTGGGATGGTACATGAGCATGAAGCGGGCTTTGTTTTGGTTATTGCGGGGAGGGGATGTGAGGGATGAGTTGTGGGAAATGTGAGAGACGCAGTCAAGGACACTTTCGACCACTGTGGAGGGGAATTTGTGGTCCTTGAAAAACAAGGACATCGAGGATGTCCGGGAATGGAATGCCCCATCTTGGGAGCAGATGCGGCATAGGTGAAGGAATTGGAGATCGGGGAAGACATTTTTGCAGGAAGGTGGGTGACAGGAGGTGTATTCTAGGTAGCTGTGGGCATCGGTAGGCTTGAAATGGCCTATTATCTCTGAATATCCTTTTAGTTGTTTGCATTAAGTATTAACTATACCCAACCAACTTGCACTTGCAAAACATATAGTGTACCAACGTTGTCCAACATTAGATATGTTTCTGTAATGAGACAATATTTCTGGGTGATTATGAGTATGTGGACAATTATGCTGACAATTTAGGATTATCAGTCGTTTTCTCAATGTGGAGTGCTTGCATGCACTGGAAGCTATATGTCTTAATACACAGGGCATTTTCTTTTGAAGACAGAAAGAACATACAAATGCACTGCACCTGTTTCACCTCAAAAAAAGAATAAGTGACAGCCATTTGCTGGCTCATTTCTCAGGGCAATGTCTTGATGTGAGTCAAATTTCCCGGTTCAAAATTAAAAAAAAAAATACCTGGCAGTTAACTGTCAATCAACACTAATGAGTGCACACAGCATGGAAAAACTTCTACTAACCAGATTTCACTTGCCAACCAATTAGCACTCTCCTCTCACGTATGTTAGCTTTCTCCTTGGATTGATATCCTTACATATTGCTATTATAAAGAAAAGGCAAAGAGCTTTCACAAAATGTATGTTTTCCTCAATACATGGCATTGAAAAATACACAGGGCTTGGAGCAAGTAGGGAACAGTGGAATCAGAATTTTGTACAACTTCAAGTTTATAGAAGGTAACATGTAGGAGATCAGCAAGAAATACATTTCAATATTAAAGTTAAGAGGTTTCAAAGGATATATGAGGGTTTCAGCACCAGATGGGTACAGGCAGATGAACAGCTTAGCAATGTAATAAAAGTTGTGTTATTAATTATTGTACAAATATGTGGTTGGGAGCTGGTCTTAAAGTCCAGTGTGCCACCAAGGGTACAAATAATCTTTTAATCTCGGTTGAGTAGGCAAACACCGAGTGGTATTATTGCTAGACTATTAATCCAGAAACCCAGCAAAAGTTCTGGGGACCTAGGTTCGAATCCCACCATGGCAGATGGTGGAATTTGAATGTAATAATTAGACAAAAAAGTCTGGAATTAAGAACCTATGTATCATCATGAAATCATTGCTGATTTTCAGAAAAAAAAATCATTTAGTTCACAAATGTCCTTTGGAGAGGAAATCTGCCACCCATCATCTGGTCTGGCCTACATGTGACTCCAGACCCACAGCAATATGGGTGACACTCAATTGCCCTCTTAAAAAGTCCTAGCAAGCCACTCAGTTGTACAAATTGCTATAGAGCCTGAAAGAAATGAAACTGAACAAATCACTTAGCATCTACATTGGCACCAGAAAAGACAACAGCAGAAACAGCCATGCTGATGCTGCAAAATCCTGCTCTCTTACACCTGGGGGCTAGTGCCAAAATTGGGACAGCTGTTTCACAGGCTAGTTAAACAACAGCCTGGAACAGTCACACTCATAGAATCATACCTTACAATGTTCCAGGCACCACCATCACCAACCCTGGATATGTCCTGTCCTACTGGCAGGACAGACCCAGCAGAGATGAAGCTACAGTGGTATACAGTTGGGAGGGTGTTGCTCTGGGAGTCCTCAACATTGAACCCGGACCCCATGAAGTCTCATGGCTTCAGTTTAAACATGGGCAAGGAAACTTCCTGCTAAATTCCACATACCTTCCTCGCTCAGCTGAATTAGCATTCCTCAATTTTGAACAACACTTAGAGGAGGCACTGAGGGCACAAAATATATTCTGGGTGGGGGATTTCAATGTTCACCATGAAAAGTGGCTCAGCAGTAGTATTATTGATTGAGCTGGTCAGGTCCGAAAGAACACAGCTGCTAGACTGCGTCTGCGGCAGGTGGTGAGGGAACCAACAAAAGGGAAAAACATGTTTGACCTCATCCTCACCAATCTACCAGCTACAGTCACACCTGTCCATGACAGTATTGGTAAGAGTGTCCATCGCATAGTCCTTGTGGCGACGAAGTCCTGCCTTCACATTGGGAATAATTTCCATTGTGTTGAGTGGCACTATCACTGTGCTAAATGACACAGGCTTCACACAGTTCTTGCAACTCAAGACTGGGCATCTATGAGGTGCAGTGGGCCATCAACATGAGCAGAAATGTACACCAGCACAATCTGTAACCTCAAGGCTAGGCATATCCTCCACTCAACCATTACCATTAAGCCAGGGGATCGACCTTGGTTCAATGGAGAGTGCAGGAGGGCATGCCACGAGCAGTGCCAGGCATATCAGAAGATGAGGCATCAACCTGTTGAAGCCACCAAACAGGACTACTGGCACGTCAAAAAGTGAAAGCAGCATCTGATAGACAGAACTAAGCGAATCCACAAGCAATGTATTAGATGTAAGCTCAGCAGTCCTGCTGCATCCAGTCGTGAATAGTGGTGAACGACTAAACAACTCACTGGAGGAGGCTCCACAAATATCTCCATCCTCAATGATGGAAGAGCTAGCGCATCTGTGCAAAAGATAAGGCTGAAGCATTTGCAGCAATCCTCAGCCAGAAGGGCCGAGTGGATGGTCCATCTCGGCCTCCTCCAGTGGTCCCCAGCATTACAGATACCAGCATTCAGCCAATTCAATTCAGTCCACTCCATATCAAGAAACGGTTGGAGACACAGGATACTGCAAAGGCTACGGGCCCTGACAACATTCTGGCAATAGTACTGAAGGCTTGTGCTTGGGAACTTGCCACTCTCCTAGCCAAGCTGTCCCAGTACAGAACAACACTGATATCTACCCGACAATGTGGAAAATTGCCCAAGTATGTCCTGTACATAAAAAGCAAGACAAAACTAACCTGGCCAATTACTGCTGCATTACTCTCAATCATCAGTAACTTGATGAAAGGTGCCATTAACAGTGCAATTAAGCAGCACCTGCTCAGAAATAACCTGCTCAGTGATGCCCAGTTTGGGTTCTGCCAGGGCCATTCAGGTCCTAACTTCATTGGTTCAAACATGGACAGAAGAGCTGAATTCCAGAGGTGAGGTGAGAGTGAGAGTCCTTGATATCAAGGCTGCATTTGACCGAGTGTGACATCAAGGAGCCCAAGCAAAACTGGAATCTCTGATGGTTGGAGTCATACTTGACACATAGGAAGATGGTCATGGTTGTTGGAGATCAATCATCTCAGCTCCAGGACATCTTTGCAGGTGTTCCTCAGTGCGGTGTCCTAGGTCCAACCATCTTGAGCTACTTCATCAATGGTCTTCCCTCTATCATAAGGTCAGAAGTGGTGATGTTTGCTGATGATCGCACAATGTTCAGCACCATCATGACTCCTCAGATACTGAAGCAGTCCATGTCCAAATGCAACAAGATCTGGACAATATCCAGGCTTGGGCTGACAAGTGGCAAGTAATATTTGCACCACACAAATGCCAGGCTATGACCATCACCAATCAGAGAAAATCTAACCACTGTCCCTTACATTCAATGATATTACCATCACTGAAGCCCCCACTATCAACATCCTGGGTGTTATCATTGACAGGAAATTCAACTGGACTCACCACATAAACACTGTGGCTAATGTGGCTGCATTAGTCTCAATTATCAAGTTACTGATGATTGAGAGTAATGCAGCAGTAATTGGCCAGGTTAGTTTTGTCTTGCTTTTTATGTACAGGACATACTTGGGCAATTTTCCACATTGTCGGGTAGATATCAGTGTTGTTCTGTACTGGGACAGCTTGGCTAGGAGAGTGGCAAGTTCCCAAGCACAAGCCTTCAGTACTATTGCCAGAATACAAAAGCTTGGAATACTTTGGGGAGTTACTCACTTCCCAACTCCTCAAAGCGTGTCCACCATCAACAAGGCCCAAATCAGGAGTGTGATGGAATACTCTCCACTTTCCTAGATGAGTGCAGCCACAACAACACTCAAGAAGCTTGACACTATCCAGGACAAAGCAGCCCACTTGGTTGGTGTACATCCACAAGCATCCACTCCCTCCACTACCGATGCCCAGTAGCAGCAGTGTACTATCTACGAGGTGCTCTGCAGAAATTCACCAAAGATCCTCAGACAGCACCTTCCAAACCCACAACCACTTCGATCTAGAAGGACAAGGACATCAGACATATGGGAACACCACCGCCTCCAATTTCACATCCAAGCTACTCACCATCCTGATTTGGAAATGTATTGCCGTTCCTTCACTGTCGCTTAGGTCAAAATCCTGGAATTCCATACCGAATAGCAGTGTGGGTCAACCCACTGCAGGAGAACTGCGGTGATTCAAGAAGGCAGCTCACCACCATCTTCTCCAGGGCAACTAGGGATGGGCAAGAAATGCTGGCCAGCCAGTGACGGCCACATCCCACAAATGAAAAGTTAGGGAGTGGGATAGTCAGCAGGCAGTAAACTGAGTTTACAGTGGGGATCGAAAACAATAGCTCTGGTATTCCTAGTGTTTACTTGGAGGAACTTTCATCCAGTGCTGGGTGTTGTGAAATAGTCTAATAATTTATCAGCCCGAAGGAGCTGGAAGAGCTTGTAGTGAGATACAATTGGTTTTCTCAGTGTACGCATAAAAGCTAACCTTGCATGTCACCAGGAGCAAAACTGATTTAATAAAAATCCCTGTGAGGTTACAGCATGGGTACAGGAAACATATTGGTACAAGTGATATTCTTGCAATTATTAGAAAGAAAGAAAGAACTGGATATGTGAGGTTCTACGCTGTACACAATTGTATGGAGAACACTTTAGGAACTTGTGAAGAAGTTTGTAGGCAGAACAAGAGCAATATCTGACCTTTCATCTTTCAGGAAAGTCGTATAGGTTATCTTTGATAAGTGCAGTTTTGGTACTGCAGCAAGGGGCAGAGATTTATTTGGAGGCTATCAATATGAAGTTCTGGGAAAGATGGGATTTGGAAGGCAACAACTTCTTCAAACACTTCGCAGGGGAAAAGGAGTTAAAGATCAGGTGGCTGTTTGAATGTCAATGGGGTCAGTGTTGGTCTTTTGGAAAGAAGAGATGAGTTGCAGCTGTAAAGGAGAGAGAGACAGACAGGAGAGGAAATATTGACAGTTTCAGTTAACATGGGTATTCACTAATAGTGGGCAGACCGCATTCTCCCTCCTCCCACCCTATAGAAAGATGGTCTGGGGTGGGATCGCCCAGGGAACTAGTACACTGATAGGCAGTTAATCTCATGCCAATCCCCCAGTGAGGCTTAAATATTCAGCCCAATAAAAGATCAGATATTTCAGGACCTGAAATGTAAAGACTGCACCTTTCTATTTTTGGACTCTGGACCGAAAGTGAGGAAAATGTTTTTGCAAGGATATAACTTGCTTGGAGTTGTTTAGAAAACAAGTGAAGCAAACCAATACAAATGAGACAATGTTATGTTTTTGGGACAGTGGTGCAAATTTGCCTGGACTTATTTGTGGTGGATTCAGGGCAGCTCAGCATCAAAACAACCCTTTGAGTGGTCTGCCACTGCTTAATCCAGGCACTGTGAGGGAACTGCAAACAGAAGCAATGAGAACCTTGGAGAAGTTCGCTGCACCAACATCTGTCTCTGTCTCCTTTATCTGTAAAGCTGCTCTCCCTAATTCTGTCAGACAGCAAGAAAACTACATTGAGATGCTGAAAGAATAACGCTTAAAAACCAAACAAAAAGGCAAGACCAAGGTCCAACCAATTAATCAAAGCAATCATCACTGTGCAGATAACACTATGCCATCATCAAAGAAATTGAAAAGATTGTGTGAGCAATCTATCCAGTTTTATGGTGTCTATTTCTTTTAACCTGAATCTGACAGCTAAATCAGGCAGTTTTATGTTTTAATTCAATATTCACATTTGTGGTGACTCAGGAAATAGGGGAACTTGATAATGGTCCCAAGTGGGCTGTGACAGAGATGATTGATACCCACAACTATCTTGCACTATGATATGTACGTCTCCAAACAATGGATAGTTTCTCCCTAATTGCCAATGACTTTAGATTTGCTTTGGTCTTTATGTCAAATTCAGCCAGATGGATGTAAAAATGTTGTGTTCTCGATTGCGAGAATCTAGAATTTGGTGTCGCAATTTAAAAATATTTGGTGGCCCATTTAAGACATTAATCAGGTAAAAGATTTTCTCACACAGATCTAAGTCTTTGTAGATAGATTCTTGACTAGCAAGGGATGCAAGATGATCGGGGATAGGCAAGAATGTACAGTGAAGTTAAAATCAGTTCAGCCATAATCTATTGAAAGGCAAAGAAGCCTTGAATGGTGATATGGCCTACTCTTGTTTGTTTATACGTTTGTAAAAGGTACCTTCAGCTGTTTCCTGATGTCACACTGATTGAATCAAATTGGCTGAAGACTGCAATCTGTGATGTTTGGGACTTCTGGAATAGGCAAAGATGGATCATCCATCCGGCACACACAAAGGCTTCAGTCTTCTCTTCTACACTGATGTGAGAGCTTTCTCATTACTTTAGATGGGAGTATTTGTGGACCCTCTTACTCTCGTGGGTTATTTAATTCTCTACAATCACTGGATGTGGGAGGGCTGTAGACCATACATCTGTTCTGTTCATTGTGGAATTGCTTGGCTCTTTCATTTACCACATACACGGTGTGGTATAGAAGTGGTCCTGTGTTGTAGCTTCATCAGGTTGATTCCTCATTTCTAGGTGCGCTTGGTGCTGCTCCTGACATGTCCTCATGCTCTCTTCATTGAATGAAGGTTGATTCCTTGGCTTGATATGACCAGTAGAATGGATAATATTCCAGTATGTGAGGTTGCAGATTGTGGTTGAATCCAATTTTGCTGCTGCTTACAGTCCACAATAGTTCATGGATGCCCAGTCTTGAGGTGCAATGTCTGCTCAAAATCTATCCATTTTATCACAGTGGTAGTGCCATACAACATGATGGAGGGTATCCTCTTAGTATAAAGGAACCTAATGAAACATTATGCCCACAAAATCTGTGCAGAGGTCAGTCATACCAATCTCAAGGCTGTGAAAATAGCAAAGGCTCCAGAAAGGAGATATGGTGGCAGAAAGGGCAAATAGATAAAACAAGGGATGTGAAGCAACCCTGTCATTTTGGAATGTACGAAAATCAGGTGTTCGTCTATAACAGAGATAATGGGAATTGCAGATGTTGGACAATCCGAGATAACAAAGTGTGGAGCTGGATGAACACAGCAGGCCAAGCAGCATCTTAGGAGCACAAAAGCTGATGTTTCGGTCCTAGACCCTTCATCAGAAATGGAGGATGGGGAGAGGGTTCTGAAATAAATAGGGAGAGAGAGGGAGGCGCATTGAAGATGGATAGAGGAGAAGATAGGTAGAAAGGAGACAGACAAGTTAAAGGGGCGGGGATGGAGCCTGTAGAGGTGAGTGTAGGTGGGGAGGTAGGGAGGGGATAGGTCAGTCCGGGGAGGATGGACAGGTCAAGGGGGTGGGATGAGGTTAGTAGGTAGGAAATGGAGGTGCGGCTTGAAGTGGGAGGAGGGGATAGGCGAAAGGAAGAACAGGTCAGGGAGACGGGGACGAGCTGGGCTGGTTTTGGGATGCAGTGGGGGGGAAGGAAGATTTTGAAGCTAGTGAAATCCACATTGATACCATTGGCTACAGGGTTATCAAGCGGAATATCAGTTGCTGTTCCTGCAACCTTCGGGTGGCATCGTTGTGGTACTGCAGGTGGTCCAGGATGAACATATCGTCTAAGGTGCAGAACACATATGCTCGGTTCGCAATAAACAACTGCAACTCCCAGTCGCGAACCATTTCAACTCCCTCTCCCATTCGTTAGAAGTTTAATCAATAGGAAAATGCATGACAGATGAATATAATGTCAATAAATGTTAAATTATCCACTTTGGTAGCAAAACAGGAAATCAGATTATTATCTGAATGGCAATATATTGGGAAAAGTGTAATGAGACCTGGGTGTCCCTGTACACCACTTGCTGATAGTGAGCATTCAGGTGCAGCAGGAGATGGAGAAGGCAAATGGTAAGTTGGCCTTTGTAGTGTGAGGATTTGAGTACAACCGCAGTGATGTTTTGCTGCAACAGTATTGGCCTTGGTGAGACCAAATCTGAGGTATTATGTTCAGTTATGGTCTCCTTATCTGAGGAAGAGTGTTCCGATTCTGGAGTTGGCAGGACTGACATATGAAAAGAGGCTGGATCAGTTTGGACTACATTGACCAGAATTCAGAAGAATAAGGGTAGATCTGAGAGGAACCCATACAATTTTAGCAGGGCTAGACAAGGTAAACTCAGGAAGGATTTTCCCAAGGACTAGTAAGTCCAGATTCAGGAGTTGCCATCTAAGGATACAGGGAGGGCCATTTAGGACTGAGATGAAGATAAATTTTGTCACCCAAAGAGTGGTGGGCCTATCGTATTCTCTGCTGCAGGAATAGTTTGAGGCCAAAACATTGAATGTTTTCAAGAAAGAGTTATACAAAATTCTTCAGCTAAAGGAATCAAGGGGCATGGGGCAAAAGCTGGAATAGAACACTGAATTGGGAGCAGGCTTGATAGGCTGAATGACCGACTCCTGCTCCTGTTTCCTATCTTTCTACCAACAATGAGAATGACAAACAAAAAGACCTTGTAGTTATATGGTGTTTTTCATGAACTTAGGGCATTAGAACAGAGGCAATAACTTCTTTTAAATAAGAAGTTATTCCTACCACCACTGTTGTAATGTCATTTTCACTTTTAAAAAGTACCACAAACAACAACAAGCTAATTACACACAAAATTCCTTTTTCCATTTTTGTTGGCTCAGTGATAATAATTGGCCAGAACACTGGCTTACCTCCTCTGTTTGCAATCTCTTTCATTATATTGCATCAGAATGTTTTGCAAGGCCATGTACAGAACTTAATCAATTCCCAAACTAAAATCAGTAGAATTTGAAAACTGTGGCAACAATCAGCAATTTTGTGCTGTGTACTCATAAGTTCCATCGCAATTCTAACTTACAAACTGAAAAGTATAAACTCCTAAAATACCGTGTGCCTGCAAGTCTCGTGCTTTTTACGAAGACCTCAAAAAACAATCCAGTTGTGAAGCTAGGTAATTAAACTGCCAGCAGAGGGCACCAAATCATGTGTTTTCCTAAGGTTCCCTGACATAATTTTGCCTTTACGTTAATCACATGACCCATTTTTCATTCAACGTGGGATTTGTTAGCTAGATGGACACATGCATTACCCCATTTAGCTGCTGTTGATAAGCTGACAGGGGCTGCCTTCTTGAACAGCTTACAGTCCCCGTGATGTCGTAGATCCACATTGTCGATAGGGAGTGAGTTTCAGAATTCTGAACTAGAAAAGTAACAGCAATATATTTCCAAGGATGGTGCATTGCCTGGAGAGCAATTTTCAGGTCTTGGTGTTCCCATGTATCAACTATCTTTGTCCTTCTAGCTGATAGTGGTTGTGGATTTGGAAGCTGCTGTCTAGGGAGTCTTGGTGAATATCAGCTGTGCGTCTTGTAGTTGTTACACTTTGCTGCCACTGTACATTGTTGGTGAAAACAGTGAATATTTATGGGTATTGTGCTGATCAACCGGGCTGAGTTTTCCTGGATGGTGTCAGACTTCTTGACTGCTATTATTGGAGTTGTACTTAACCAGGCAATTGGCAAATGTTACATCACAATCCTGACCTGTGCCTTATAGAGCACAGACAGACCATGATGAGTCAGAATGAACAGTGAGAAAGATATCCTAAGATTACAGTGGATATAGACTGCTGAGCAGATGGGCTGATCAGTGGCAAAGAGAATTCAATCCAGATAAGTGATAATGGGAACTCATCCGCAGTTCCCAAAGTGTGGAGCTGGATGAACACAGATGAACGCAGCATCTCAGGAGCACAAAAGCTGACGTTTCGGCCTAGACCCTTCATCAGAGAGGGGGATGGGGAGAGGGAATTGGAATAAATAGGGAGAGAGGGGGAGGCGAACTGAAGATGGAGAGAAAACAAGATAGGTAGAGAGGAGAGTATAGGTGGGGAGGTAAGGAGGGGATAGGCCAGTCCAGGGAAGATGGACAGGTCAAGGAGGCGGGATGAGGTGGTAGGTAGGAAATGGAGGTGCGCTTGAGGTGGGAGGAAGGGATGGGTCAGAGGAAGAACAGGTTAGGAAAGCAGAGACAGGCTGGGCTGGTTTTGGGATGCAGTGGGGGGAGGGGACGAGCTGGGCTGATTTTGTGATGCAGTCGGGGAGAGGGGAAGAACTGGGCTGGTTTTGGGATGTAGTAGGGGAAGGGGAGATTTTGAAGGGTTCCCAAGCCGAATATGAGTTGCTGTTCCTGTAACCTTCGGGTGGCATCATTGTGGCACTGCAGGAGGCCCATGATGGACATGTCGTCTGAGGAATGGGAGGGGGAGTTGAAATGGTTCGCGACTGGGAGGTGCAGTTGTTTGTTGCGAACCGAGCAGAGGTGTTCTGCAAAGCGGTCACCAAGCCTGCGCTTGGTTTCCCCAATGTAGAGGGAGCCACACCGGGTGCAACGGATACAATATACCACATTGGCAGATGTGCAGGTGAACATCTGTTTGATATGGAAGGTCATCCTGGGGCCTGGGACGGGGGCAAGTGTAGCACTTCCTGCAGTTGCAGGGGAAGGTGCCGAGTGTGGTGGGGTTGGAGGGGAGTGCAGAGCGGACAAGGGAGTCGCGGAGAGAGTGACCTCTCTGGAATGCAGACAAGGGTGGGGATGGAAAAATGGCTTGGGTGGTGGGGTTGGATTGTGGATGGCGAAGTGTCGGAGGATCAGACGTTGTATCCGGACGTTGGTGGGGTGGTGTGTAGGACGAGGGGGATCCTCTGGTGGCGGTTGTGGCGGGGGCGGGGTGTGAGGGATGTGTTGCGGGAAATGCGGGAGACGTGGTCAAAGACGTTCTCAGCCAATGCAGGGGGAAAGTTGCGGTCCTGGAAGAACTTGGACATCTGGGATGTGCGGGAGTGGAATGCCTCATCCTGGGAGCAGATGCGGCGGAGGTGGAGGAATTGGGAATAGGGGATGGAATTTTTGCAGGAGGGTGGGTGGGAGGAGGTGTATTCTAGGTAGCTGTGGGAGTCAGTGGGCTTGAAATGGACATCAGTTTCTAGCTGGTTACCTGAGATGGAGACTGAGAGGTCCAGGAAGGTGAGGGATGTGTTGGAGATGGCCCAGGTGAGCTTGAGGTTGGGGTGGAAGGTGTTGGTGAAGTGGATGAACTGTTCGAGGTCCTCTGGCGAGCAAGAGACGGCACCGATACAGTCATCAATGTAACGGAGGAAGAGTCCGCACCTACACAGGCCCCAAACCCCATCTCTTCCTCCGTTACATTGATGACTGTTTCGGTGCCGCCTCTTGCTCGCCAGAGGAGCTCGAACAATTCATCCACTTTACCAACAGCTTCCACCCCAACCTCAAGTTCACCTGGGCCATCTCCAGCACATCCCTCACCTTCCTGGTGTCATCTGCAATTGGTTACTATACATTTACTTTCCTCATACAAATCAGTTATATATTGTCAATAATTGTATGAAAAGTCCAGTTGAGTTTCTAGTCAATGGTAATTTCCAGTTGAGACAGGAGTGTTCAGCATTGTCAATGGCATTGACTGTAAAGGAGTCATGCCTGGTTCCTCTCCTTTGGAAATGGTCATTCCTTGGCACTTGTATGACAAGAACATTGTTTCTCATGTGTCAGCCAAGCCTTAATACTGTCCAGATCTTACTGTTTTTGGACAGTGGCCATTGGTGCAGTGGTATTATGAAAGAATCCCATTCTTGTGACCTGGGTGTGATTTCCGGGCTACACACTCAGTTTTCAATCAAGGACAAAGGAGGGAAGTCATGCAAGGAGTCAGAGAAAATGAGTGAGATTCTTAATGGTACTTTGCGTCGGTATTCACTGAGGAGAGGAGCATGACAGGTGTTGAGGTTAGGGATGGATGTTTGATTACTCTAGGTCAAGTCGGCATAAGGAGGGGGGAAGTGTGGGGTATTCTAAAAGGCATTAGGGTGAACAAGTCTCCGGGTCTGGATGGGATCTATCCCAGATTTCTGAGTGAAGCAAGAGAGGAAATAGATGGGGCCTTAACAGATATCTTTACAGCATCCTTGAGCATGGGTGAGGTCCCGGAGGACTAGAGAATTGCTAACGTTGTCCCCTTGTTTAAGAAGGGTAGCAAGGATAATCCAGGTAATTATAGACTGGTGAGCCTGACATCAGTGGTGGGGACGATCTATTTACATTTGCAAGAAAATGGGCTTATTAGTGATAGGAAGCATGGTTTTGTACAGGGAAGGTCATGTCTTACCAATTTGTTAGAATTCTTTGAGGAAGTGAGTAAGTTGATAGATGAGGGAAGGGCTGCAGATGTCATATACATGGACTTCAGTAAGGTGTTTGTTAAGGTTCCTCATGGTGGACAGATGGAGAAAGTGAAGTCTCCTGGGGTCCAGGATGTACTAGCTAGATGGGTAGAGAACTGGCTAGGCAACAGGAAACAGACAGTTGTAGGAAAGGGAGTTTCTCAAAATGGAGAACAGTGACCAGTGGTGTTCCATAGGGATCCGTGTTGGGACCACTGTTGTTTGTGAAATACATAAATGATCCGGTTAGCAAGTCTGCAGATGACACTAAGATTGGTGGAGTAGCAGATAGTGAAGGGGACTGTTGGAGAATGCAGCAGAATATAGACAGATTGGAGAGTTGGGCGGGGAAATGGCAGATGGAGTTCAATCCAGGCAAATGCAAGGTGATGCATTTTGGAAGATGCAATTCAAGAGCGAACTATATGGTAAATGGAAAAGCCCTGGGGAAAATTGATGCACAGAGAGATCTGGGTGTTCAGGTCCACTGTACCCTGAAGGTGGTAATGCAGGTGGATGGAGTGGTCAGGAAGGAATACGGCATGCTTTCATTCATCGGACGGGGCACTGAGTACAAAAGTTGGCAGGTCATGTTGCAGTTGTATAGGACTTTGGTTCGAACACATTTGGAATACTGTGTTCAGTTGTGGTCATCACATTACCAAAAGGATGTGGATGCTTTGGAGAGGGTGCAGAGGAGGTTCATCAGGATGGTGTCTGGTATGGAGGGCGCTAGCTATGAAGAGAGGTTGAGTAGATTAGGATTATTTACATTAGAAAGACAGAGGTCAAGGGGGCACCTGATTGAGGTCTACAAAATCATGAGAGGTATAGACAGGGCGGAGAGCAAGAAGCTTTTTCCCCAAAGTGGGGGCCTCAATTACTAGGGGTCATGATTTCAAGGTGAGAGGGGAGAAGTTTAAGGGAGATATGCGTGATAAGTTCTTTACGGAGAGGGTGGTGGGTGCCTGGAACGTGCTGCCAACGGAGGTGGCAGATACATGAATGGGCAAGGAGCAGATGGACGCAGATCCTTGGAAAATAGGTGACAGGTTTAGATAGAGGATCTGGATCGGCACAGGCTTGGAGGGCCGACGGGCCTGTTCCTCAGCTGTAATTTTCTTTGTTCTTTGACACGCACTGTTTCAGTGCCTAAGAAGTCAGGGGTGACATAGAACATTGTGCAATTATCAGCAAAAATCATACTTCTGATCTTATGGAAGGCCAGATAATTGGATGGGTGCAGGACACTACCATCAGGAACTCTTGTGATTGTATCCTAGAGCTGACATGACTGACTTCCAAGAATCAAACTGTGGGAGACACAATATTGCGTGTCGAGTGACAAATTTTAAAAATTTGGATGACTGGTTTTACAGTTATTACATTTTTCGAGTTGCTAAATTTGATATTTGATGGGAGCTGTTGCAAACAAAGATTAGCAACTTCTGCAAATCCTACTTCTCTGGGGGCAGGGTCAGAGAATGGGAAAGTGGAGTTGATTTCCCAGATATCCGCCATGGAAAAGATGAACAAAATGCTGACCTCTACATAGTCACAATTTTATGAAACATAATAAAAGTTGAAGCCAGGTAAAAAGTGAAGAATAGCTAAAAGCAATAGATAGAAACATCTGAGAGGGAAATATAGACTGGCTGTTCTGCCCGCTCTGCTGAATATATTTGCATAATTGTGATGAGAATACAGTTGAAATTTACCAAAATTTCTTAGGGGCCACAGAATTTAAAGCAGATTATATAGATTAAATTGAGGTGAGCAAAATATTTGACAAGATAGTAAATGGCAATATCAACTTGAATTCATCTGCCATTTATCTTTAAAGTGAGTGAAAATGTGGTTAAAAGATTGTATGTGAAGAATAAGACTAAGAGAGAAGAGCAGCACTAAAGTGAATATGCCAACTTCCAGGAGAATGTAATTTGGTTTGGTTACACAAATGCAGAATGGCCAGCCCATATCACAGAGAAGTCATGGCTGGTTGCAATAGATTGCTACAGGAATAGCAATCAATAAACAATTCATACAATACAACTTTGAAACTGACAGAGGAAACACATAGTAGGCCTGGACTTTTACTGTTTCTCATCCTCTCAGTCTTTACCCAGCTAAGCTCTGGAGGGAACCAGTGAGAAATCATTCTAAATCAGATCACTACATAGTGTCAATCAAGGACTATCTAATAGGATATTTCTCCAATTAAAAGAAGGGGCTGATCACTTTGATGGGATTGTACCACAACCGCCATCCCCGTAGTCAGTGAGAAATTAAGGAGCAAGTATGTAGGGAGATCGCAGGCAACTGTAAGAATAATAGATTTATTAGGGGATTTTAACTTTCCAAACTTAGATGGGGCAGAATTTGTTAAGTCTGTTAAGAAAACTTTCTCAATCAATATTTAGATGGCCCTACTAGAGAAGGGGCAAAACTTGAGCTCCTCTTGGGAAGTACGACAGGAAGAGTAACTGAGCTGTTACTGGGGAAGCACTTTGAGAACAGTGACCATAATTCTTATTAGCTGAAAGTGGTTATGGAAAAGGACAGGTCTGGTCCAAAAGTTAAAGTTATAAATTGGGGCGAGGCCAATTTTGGTGGTATTAGACAGGAACTTTCTAAAGTTCATTTGGGGTAGGATATTCACAAGTAAAGGGACATCAGACAAGTGGGAGGTTTTCAAAAGCAAGCTAACAAAACTTTACGAGCACCATGTTCCTGTTAGTGTAAAGGACAGGGCTGGAAGGTGTAGGGAACACTGGATCACTAGAGATATTGAGGCTCTGCTAAGAAGACGGAAGCATATGTCAGGTATAAACAGCTGAGATCAAGTGAAAATAGGGGATATAAAATACACATTAAATATAAATCAGGAGGGCAAAAAGGGGACATGAGATAACTTTGGCAGATAAAGTAAAGGAGAATCCAAAGAGATTCTACAAGGATATTTGAGGGCAAAAGTATAACTAGGGAGAAAATAGGACCTCTTAAAGCTCAACAAGGCCATCTATACGTGGAGCCACAGGAGTTGAGAGAGATCCTAAGGAAATATTTCACATCTGTATTTACTAAGAATAAAGACAAGGAAGCTAAGGATGGTGCAGGAAGTCAGAAACACATAAAAGGTAGATGAATCCCTGGGACCTAATCAATTGTATCCCAGGACACTTGTGGGAAGAAATTGCAGGGCTCCTAGCAGAGATATCATATCATCACAGCCACAGGTGAGATGCCAAAGAACTAGCGAATGGCTTAATTTTGTGCCATTATTTAAGAAAGGCTACAACGAAAGACCAGGGAACTAGAGATCAGTAAGCCTGATGTCAGTGGTGGGTAAGTTGCTGTAGGGGATCCTGAGAGATAGTTTCCACATGCATTTGGAAAGGCAGAGTGATTAGGGATAGTCAGCATGGTATTGTGCATGGGAAATCATGTCTCACAAACTTGATTGAAATTTTTGAAGAGGTGACTAAAAATACAGATGAAGGCAGAGCAGTCGATATTGTCTACATGGCCTTCAACAAGTTACATACAGTAAACTGGTTGAGGCGGCTAGGTCACATGATATCCAGGGAAAGCTAGCCAATTGGGTGCAAAATTGGTTGACAGTAGGATGCAGAGGGTGGTCTTGAAACTGAAGGCCTGTGACCAGCGGTGTGTTGCAAGGATCTGTGTTAAGTACACTGCTGATCATCATTTACATAAATAATTTGAATGAGAATATAGGAAGCGTGGTTATTAACTTTGTGGGTGACAGCTAAATTAGTGATATGTTGGACAGTGAAGAAAGTTATCTAACAGTAAAACAGGATCTTCATCAATTGGGCCAGTGGGCCCAAGGGATGGCAGAATGGAGTTTAATTTTGGATAAATGTGAGGTGTTGCATTTTGGCAAGACAAATCAGGGGCAGAACTTATACAGTTAATGTTAGGACTCTAGGGAATGCTGCTGAACAGAAAGACCTGGGGGTGCAGGTATTTATTTTCTTAAAATTGGCATCAGAGGTAGTCAGGATGGTGAAGGCGATCTTTGGCACACTTGCCTTCATTGGTCAGACATAGTGTCCAACTGTTGGGACATCTTGCTTTGGCTGTACAAGATATTGGTAAGGTCACATTTGGAGCACTGCATGTAATTCTGATTGCCTTGCCATAGGAAGGATGTTATTAAACTGGAAAGGATGCACAAAAGATTTACAAGCATGTTATCAAGACTAGATGGCTTCAGTTATTAAGAGAGGCTGGACAGGCCAGGACTTTTTCCCTGGAGTATAAGAGGCTGAGTGGTGACCTTAAATGAAGTGCATGGATAAAGTGATTAGGCAAGGTCTCTTTCTAGGCTAGAGGAGTACGAGACTAGAGGGCATGGGTTTAAGCTAAGAGTTAAAAGATTTAAAAGGGACCAGAGGAGCAAGTTTTTCACAGAGGGTGGTGTGTAGATGGAACGAGTTGCCAGAGGATGTGGAAGAGGTGAATACAACCACAACATTCAAAAGACATTTGGACAAGTACGTCGATAGGAAGGGTTTAAAAGGATATGAGTGGAATGCAGGCAAATGAGACTTATTCAGTTTAAGAAATCCGGTCAGCATGGACAAATTGGCTGAAGGGTCTGTTTCCATGCTGTACGACTCTATAACATTTGTAATTGAACATTTGATAATATTTTGATAGTTATTTTGCAATCTCAGACTTATCTTTTGACATTATTACCTTAGATGTAGGATCACTTAGCTTGGAAGATGCAACTATGCAACAAGCTACAGTAAAACAAAACTGCCAAGGAAAACTGTTGAGCATCTACAAAGATTTTCAGAAAAATAACAAGATCCTCAGTTTGTCATCAGCAAGGCTGTTCCCTTTTAGCCAGCCCTCTTTAGTGGTGCAACAGCTAACATCAAAAATGAAGTCTTGAGGATCACTTGGATTTTGTAAATTTTGGTTAGTCACACAAAGGAGACAGAAACTTATGTTACAGTTAATAAAACAATCCTGCTGTGTTGCATTTTATGATTAAAAATATGAAGCTGAGATGTTTCCTGAACGAGATGTTTCCAGAAAGAGCTGTTTTGCACAAATTGCTATAGGTGAAGACTTCTATGAAAAATGTCAGCATCTACTGATCACTGCAGCACTAACTTTATAACTTACTAATTGGGTACTACTTAGGAGCACAGACACTCATTCCAAAGTACTTCGTTCATTGAATTACAGAGAAGTTAAGACTTCAAAAATTAATTAAGTTTTCTCAGAATTTCTTCAATGAAAATGTTTTATTTAAAACACAGCTTCTTGCAAGTTCACTTCTTTTAAGCCAAGTCAAAGGTGTAGGTAGTGCAAGCCATGTGCAATACGTGAATAACAAAATTACATAGGAATGTATTTGTTGAGGCAATTATGAAAAATTAGCACTACAATAATGTTAATAACCTGTCAAACAAAAGATAGATGAAAAAAGAACATTTTATTGATGGTTTCATGACAGTGAAATTAAAATTAAAACATTACATTCTACCACTATTGTCTCTGTAATGCCCGCAATGTCACAGACCTTGCAGGTTATTTTGTGCTCAGTAGTTAATGTACCTACAAATATTCTCATTGACAATCAATAATTTTACTCCACCGAGAGAAAAATAGGAAGGGTCTAGGCCCGAAACATCAGCTTTTGTGCTCCTAAGATGCTGCTTGGCCTGCTGTGTTCATCCAGCTCCACACTTTGTTATCTTGCAGCAAGACCTGACAGGGACAGGTTACCCACACTTGCTTGATATTGCTCACCTTGAGGAGGCAATGTAGGGATTTGGAGGTATTCTATCCAGAGACAGAAGGTGGGCATCTTGCCTAGAGGTAAGTAATCATTTGGCTTCCTTGCAGATACACAACTATTCATAATCTCTGATTTCCCAAAAATATTCTGACTCCCACACTTCATATTGTATTATCACACACACACTCTCCTGTAGTAGTGACAAATGCTACAGCTCAACCCTTCCAGCTTCATCACTGCATTCATACAGAAGTAAAATCTATCTTTTTCTACACAGCAAGTTCAGGATGAATGAACCTACGTTAACCTCTGGAGGAGGAAAAGCAGGAAAAATACACACCACCAATAACTATCACTGTTGCAAATACGGGCTCAGAGACACACACCATGTGCAATTTACAGGAGCAAATTACTGCAGATGCGAGAATCTGAACTGAAACAAACAGTGCTGGAGATCAGAGGGTCAACAGCATCCTTGGACAGAAAGCAAGCTAATGTTTCGGGTCTAAATGACTCTTCATCAGAGCTGAAATGAAGTGTGGAGGGGGCAGCATTTATACAATAGTGTGGAGTGGGGGGGAGGGAAGGTTTGTGTTAGAGTGCTGAAATAGAAAGGATGTTGATAGTTCAGATTAAGTGATTGGAATGTGAGATTGGCAGAGCAATGGTGTGTCCAACTGCCAGAGTTGGAAGTACAGGTAGTCCCAATGGGATGGGGGGAGAGAGAGGGTGGCAGAGATAGTAACAAGCAAAGCAAAAAAAAGGGAAGGATGGGGTTCACAGTTTGAAGGTGTTGAACTCCATATTGAGTCCAGTGCCTAGTCTGAAGTTCAGATGTTGTTCCTCCAATTTGTGCTCTGATTTCCTGGAGCACTGAAGCATGCTGAAGACAGACGAGTGGGCATGCAAGCAAGATGTCATGTTAAAATGACCAGTCATGGGAAGGGGTCATGCTTGCGCATGGGCGGGAGGTGTTCTGCAAAATGGTCACCCAGTCTGTGTTTGGTTTCTCCAATGTACAGTAAGCCACACTGGGTGAGCTAAAGTCAATGCACAATATTGGAGGAGGTACAGATGAAATGCTGCTTCATCTGGAAAGACTGTTTGGCTCCGACCTTCCTGCAGCTGGTCATTTTAAAACAGTCTTGTTCACATGTCCACTTGTCTGTCCCTGGCAAGTTGTAATGCTCCAGTGAATCACAGTGCAAACTGGAGGAGCAACATCTCATCTTCAAACTAGGCAGTTTACAACCTTCTGGGCTCAATATTGAGTTCAACACTCTCAAATTGAGAATTCACTTTCAACTTAACGGCTAGTTTAGAAGAAGGAAGCTCATTATGATATGGACTGGGCACTTCAAGGCAGCACTTGACAGAGTGGAAACAGCACCAGATGTGACATCTTTCTAGTAGTCAGGGGATGAAGGGTGGGTGGAGAGGTGCAAGGTCACATTGTGTCTTGAAGAGCTAAGCTACATGGTGGAACAAATCAAATATTTGATGTAATTGCTGAAAGATTACATGTTGGGGCTGAGGAGGAATAAAGGATTCTGAATTACTGCATCCACTTTGTCGATGGTCTGATATAAATCATGGCAGCATAGTGAGGCTGATCATTTTTTTAATCAAGTAGGGATTGGCAGGGATGCCTGAGATGAAACAGAACCAGGGAACAAGTTATGTTCATTTGCTAATAAAGAGATATTGGGTGAGTATTTGATTGGATGCAAATAAATTTATGGAAACAAATAATAGTGAACAAGGTTGGAGGTTTGTGATATGCGAGTTGAAATGAAACTTTGACCAGAGAAAACTGTGCTGTAAGGGTGATAAGGGCAGAAACACCCATGACACTTAAGAAATATTGAGATGTGTACTTGCAATGCCAAGGCATACAAGGCTACAGGCCAAGTGCTGGAAAATGGGCTCCCCTCCCCCTACCGCATCTCAAAACCAGCCCAGTTCATCTCCGCCTCCCTAACCTGTTCTTCCACTCACCTATCCCCTCTTTCCACCTCAAGCTGCACCCCCATTTCCTACCTACTAACCTCATCCCAACCCCTTGACCTGGCCATCCTCCCTGGATTGACCTCTTTAACTTGTCTGTCTCCTCTCCATCTATTTTCTCCTCTATCCATCTACTATCCGCCTCCCCCCTCTCCCTATTTATTTCAGAACCCTCTTCCCCTCCCCATTTCTGACGAAGGGTCTAGGCCCGAAACGTCAACTTTTGTGCTCCTAAGATGCTGCTTGGCCTGCTGTGTTCATCCAGCTCCACACCTTGTTATCTGGGATTAGAATATCTGATCATTTTTGGCTGGTGTAGACTGTATGAGTTAAAGGGCTTTTTTTCTGTGCTGCAGACCTCTATGACTCTATGCCCAGACTTCATCCAACCAACCTCCGATCTCCTATAACATTTTCCAGTCAGCAACCTGTGGTGCTTGACATCACACGGTGTCTGTTATCACAATTTCCGCTATAGACTGCATAGTGCAGAAACTTGCTTCAATGTAAGTTCAGTCTCCTGAATGATGCTTGGTGTTCCTCAGGTAAAAGATGTCTCTCACACACACATCAAATCAGTAGGCAACTGATGAAAGCAGTGGAGTTAATGCCACTAGAATCACTGAGCAAGAACCTACTGACTCTCTGAAAGTCAGAATTGCTGCTTCCTCCTCTTTCACTCAGCTATTGTTTTTGCCCTGGGGTACTGAAACCATGCTCTGACTGTACAGACTGAAGCAAAGTCATCATGGTCTCAGTCCACTGAGGGTAAAACTTCTGAACTGGGCTCTTTAGATTCTCAGCAGCCATCCAAATCCCTGGGGCCCACCAAGAATAAGCAGGAGGGTCAATAGCTTTATTCTTGTAAATGCTGAGTCACACTTTCATTGCTTAGGTGTTTAGAATAATAATTGTGGTGGTGTTTTTGTGATATTTCTAGAACAAGTGAGAGACAGAATGCACATGATGAACCTCCCAATAAATAATTAGCCATGTATTATATGTGGCAACAATACTATGCCATCTGATGATGGAGCATAACTCTCAAAAGCATGCTTCATTTATGCAGTCATGAGATTCCCCTGTAAGTCATTCTTGTCTCCCATTCCACTTATTTCTTCCTTCATGGTTTATGGGCTAGACTCTCTGAGATAACTGTTGAAAGTAATTGTCAGATTGTTTAGCACCTAACAAATCCTGATATCACGTTCTATTCAGTAGTGCTGTGCATCTCACACCAATCAACACGTGCACTTATTTTAGGACACTAACTGTTTTCAAACTGCTTCATGATAATACTGGTCAGTCCCACTGTATCAGTGTCCAACTGGTATCGAGGGAACACTCAGGGACAGCACGGTCATAGCCAGTGATATTCATTACATTGCAGCCAGCCACATTTTGATGACAAAGCCTTAATTTATTTCTCATGCCTAATTAACTTTGAGAAGGCAGTGGTGAACTTCCTTCCAGAACAGTGTCAGTCCTACTAGTTTACATCTTTGCAGGTACAACCAGTAACAGTACAGATTAAGTACCAGGCGTTTGGGCCAGCTACACTGAAGAACTGGCAACACAGTTCAAGTCTTTTGCTTTTGAAGGAGGTTTACCAAGTTACTGCTGTGCATCCTGTAGTTGAAATTGGGTGTCAATGGCAGAGAACATGAGTGTTTAAGGTGGCGGATAGGATGCAATCAGATGGACTGCTTTGTCCTGGATTGTATCCAGCGCCTCAAGTGTTGTTGAATCGGTACTCATCCAAGTGAGTAGAGAGCTTTTTCACACTCCACCACATTCTAACTAGCTCTTCCAATTCCTCATGTGAGGATAATACCTCTAAATAATTCTTTAAGGTATTCAATAAGGTCAAGTAGCAAAACAGTCACCTGTCTTAGATGTGAAATATACAATTTGGGGAAGATATTTATTGAGTGTTGGTAAGGCTTTACAGTCTGTTCTGGAAGATCTCCCAAAGATCCCAAACAACGTAGTCAGTCAATCAAAATCTGCATGAACAATGAAAGACGATCAAACTTTTCAGTAGCTTGAAAACACAAGAGGTGCTAGCTTATGAATCTCTGACTTATAAACACTTATACTTGGGGATCTCATACAGAGTGTAATTTTAAAGACCCGATGTATGAACATTTTCTGTACTTATGAACTGCTCTTTTATATTCTCCTGCATGTGTTCTGAGTTGCATACAAATCAACTTGTTAACAGACTCCAAAATGGAACTTGTTTGCAACCCAGAGAATGCGTATATGAGCAATACCTTTTCATTCCTACTTAGCTTGTCAGTAGTGGGTCAAATGCTAAATGAAATGTTTTCCACTAAAATAGTCTTGCTAGTGAAGAATTTGATCATACACCTGCCCTGTAATACATCTCTGGGCATGTGTTCCCAGCATTGGTTTCAAGTGTTTTATCAAGATGGCATCTTGAGCTACAGATAAGCAAAATTCCTGCACTGCAACTCAAGACTGCACCTTGATTGCTTCTTTTGTGCCTCAATTATTTGACCAACATTACACCTATTCCTCCAATTCCCATTTTTCTTAAGTGTTTCAGATATCCTGGTAAAAATCTAACTCATGCATTATAAGGAACAAATCTATCTTGTAAGTGCAGCAAGGAAACTTCCAATTCATTGTTTTAATTCCCACTGTAGAAGGATGGAAGTGAACTTGGAGCATGCTCAAACCATGCAAACTTTGGATACTCTTCCCCTCTCAAGTGCAAAGCCTCACTGCCATGCAGCACTTGTCTTACAAAACAAGAAGTCAGTTCCTACGTTCAAAGATATTCACTAGCTTGCTACATAGCTCTGATTTCCCATTCCCTTCTATCATCACCCTCCCCCTTTATGTTTGTCTGCTCCACTTTCAACATTGACTCCTAAACAATCCTTACTTATGCTGCTAACAAGTGGTAAAATTTCCACAGTGACAACGGAGGTTGACCCCCAAGCAGTTACATTTGGCCTTAATTTCCATTGGTCTTAGTGATAGCACAAACATATATAGGAAAACAACCAAAGTTTTTCTTATTCACTTGTGGAACATGGATGCTGCTGGCTGGCCAGCATTTATTGCTTGTCCCAGTAGCAACTGATAGAGCAGAGTAGCTTGCTAGGCAATTTCAGAGGGCAGCTGACAATTAACCATGTGGCTGTGGGTCTGGAGTCACATGTAGGTCAGATCAGGTGAGAATAGCTGATTTCTTTTTTTGAAGCGCATTAGTCAGCCAGATTAATTTCATTGACAACGGCAACTGTTTCATAGTAGTCAGTAGATTCTTAATTCCAGATTTTTAAAAAATTGAACTCAAATTTTGCCATCTGCAGAACATTAGCTGAATTTCTGAATTAATAGTCTCGCAATAATAGCACGAAGTCATCACCTCCCCTAAGGTGAGTGGGCAAAGATGGCAATGAAGTATAATGTGGGAAAATGTGAAATTGCTATTTTAGCAGGAAGGATAAAATGAACCATGTTATGCAAATGTAGAGAGATTGATCAGCTCTTAGATGTGGTATGACAACTCACGCCAATTTACCTCTTGATCAAACAGGAAGCAAGGTTGGGCCTCCGCAGTTTTCTTACCATACAGAAGTGAGTTAGAAAGCAAAGTTATTTTTGGAATTGGAGCCTGCTGATTTGACAGAGGATAAAGGTTGGACAGATTCTTAACTTTCATTGTCAGAATTTGTCAAGGTGATGATCTGTTGACTGCTTATGAGGCATTTGAGAAATTTTGGAAAGAATCATAGTACTACTATGGAGGAATACACAATGGAATTCAATAGGTTGTGTGCAAGACTGCAGAAATTTCATTTGGAAATACCCGAATGTGTGCTGGCATTTAAGTTATTGGCCTGTGCCAAAGTATCAAGTATGAACAGACTTTTGCTTTTGATGGGAGTAAAGTTTGTGGATAAACATATATTACTAAATCCAATGTTGGCAGCATGGTGGCTTAGCAGTTAGCACTGTTGCCTCTCAGCAACAGGGACCTGGTTCAATTACAGCCTTTGGTGATTGTCTGTGTGGAGTTTGTATGTTCTCCCTGCGTCAGTGTGTGTTTCTGCCCACGTTCCAAAGATGTACAGGTTACGTAGACTGGCCATGCTAAATTGCCTTATAGTGTCCAGGAATGTACAGACTAGGTTGATTACCCATGGTAAATGTGGGGTTGTTGGGATAGGATGGGGTAGTGGGTCTGGATGGGATGGTCTTCAGAGCGTCAGTGCAGGCAAATGGCCAGAAAGTCCTCTTTGGTCACTGTAGGGATTCTATGCCGGAGGAACTAAAAGCCTTGCCAGCAGTATTTGTAGCTCCAATGGGGTAATTGGTGATACAACAGAAAATAGAGATCTCAACATTAAGAGATATATTAATTATACTGCTCTCCTAATTTCTGAACTGATTGAGAAACAAAAGAAAATTTGGAAATTGCAATAAATGAATAAATCTCCAGAAATCCTCAGGATAAAGTCAACTAACGTTTCAGGTCGATTTAAAGTAGCAGTATGCCCCGAATTGTCCCAAATTTTTTAAAAAATTCATTCTTGGGATGAGGGCGTCGCTGGCTAGACAGCATTTATTGCCCAACACCAATCGCCGCAAGGGTAGAACTGAGTCAACCATGTTGCCCAGACCGGATAGGGATAGCAGATTGCCATACCTAAAGGGCACTAGTGAACCAGGTGGGTTTTTCTGGCAATTGACAATGGATTCATAGTCATCATCAGACTCTCAATTCCAGACTTTTTATATTGAATTCAAATTCCACGATCTGCTGCGGGATTCAAACCCAGGTTCCCAGAACATTATCTGGATTCCTGGTTTAACAGTCCAGCAATAATACCACTAGGCCATCACTTCCCCCTAAATGCTATAATGAAGTATTTGAAAACAACAGAGAAACAGAGGTTTTGGAGGAAAAGATGGAGTAACTGATCAAAGAGAGTCACAAGAAGCTTTCTGCCAACTGAATGAATGTATTGGTAGTCGTAAAGTATTAGACAGTAAATATCTATTGTGTATAGATTAGACTGGCTAAAATGTTACCTAGGCTCTCAGTAAAAAAAAACGATCGGGACAAGGTACCTGAGGGTTTCATCAGTTTCATATCTGGGGATGATAACACACTAAACTGATGATAAATTCATGGAAGAAATGTAATATGTGAGATTTGTAGAAAATAGTGAAGGATACAATCACAGCCCACGGAAAGTTTACCCCAGCAAAAGATTTCAATGACACAGTAGATTCAAAAGTATGGGATGAAGAAAAAAAACATTTTCAATTTATATTTTGTAGATTTGGCAACCAGATTTTGTCAGTCAACAATAATACGCGGTAAAGATTAGAAACTAATTGCGAATAAGATAATGGGAAATTGGATAGAGACCAGATGTAGACCAATAGCAAAATCTCTCAGTGACAATGTTAAAGGCAGGGAGCAAGGAGGGGGAGAAAGGAAGAAGTGTTGGCAAATGAGAAGTCAGAGGCGTATGTATGATTATAAACATAACAGTTACGAAGATGCTAGCAGAATACTCTCTTAGCAATGGGTATGTGAAAGGAACCATGCAGTAACAGACAAAATGTTAAAAAAGCCTTAAGACCTTGTGTCTTAATGCGTGCAGCATTAGCAATAAAGTGGATGATTTAGTCAGGCAAATAGATATAAACGGATCTGATATATTTGAAATTATGTTTGGATTACGGCTGCAGGGTGACTAGGGACGGGAACTGAATATCCAGAGGTATTCAGTTTCTAGGAACGACAAACAAAAAGAAATAGGAGGTCATAGAGTTATCTACCACAGAATCAGACTCTGCCGTCCAACATGTCCACAGTGGCCAAATTTTCCAAACTAAACTAGTCCTATTTGTGTGCGTTGGTCACATCCCTCCAAACCTTTCCAATAATGTACCTGTCCAATGTAGTGTATGTACCAAGGTGGGGTTCCAGTGCTGGTTAAAAAGATTTAGGCAATAATGAGGGTGGATATTAGATCTGGTAGACAACAACTGATAGAGCTTAGAAACATCAAGGGGCAGAAAATGAAAGAAGTAGTAGTGATAGCAGTAAATGATAATAGTTGTGTTGCACAGTTTAGCTGTCTTCACAAAAGAAGACACAAATAACATCCAAAAAATATTATGGAACACAGAAACTAGTGAGAGGGAGGAACTAAAAGAAGTGATAAAAGAGCCCAAACAGTAGTGACAACATTGGGGAAGATATTCATCAAGAAATTAGAGAAACAAAGAATAAAGATACAGGTGTAATTAGGATGCCTTTAAGCTGCATATAGATTAGGCAAACCAAATCATTAACAGTGCTATAGCGGAGTTCCTGGAGCGAGTATGAAATGGTATACTGGATCAGTACTCTGAGGAACCGACTAGAGAACTGACCACTCTGGATAGGGTAATGAGAAAGGAATAATTGTCAATGTAGTTATTTGAGGCCCCATAATATGATTGAGTTCCTCATCAAGAGGGGCATCATTGAGACTAGGACCTTAAATCTAAATACAGGAAACTACTATGGTAAAAGACACAAATGACAATTTGAGCAATGTTATTTAAAGTAATGATAGTGGACAGGTAATGGAAAACATTTAATGGGTGCAACAATAGTTCATTTCTTCACTGACACAAAACTAAAACAGGAAAAGTGGCCCAACCATGGCTAACAAGTGAAATTAGGGATATTATTAAATCCAAGGCAGGGACATGCAAACTGAAGATTGAGAGCAATTTAGATTTCAGGAAAGGAAGATAAATGGTAGGAATAAGAGGCAACAAGATAGTATAAGAGTAACGAGGAAGACACAAACTGATTGTAAAAGCTTCTATAGGTATTTGAAGAGAAAAAGACTAGATAAGATAAATATAGTTCCTTACAGTCAGCAACAGGGGCATTTATAATGAGGAGTAAAAACATTGCAAACCAATAGGTTAGAGCAGAGATTAGAGTTTAGTTTAAAGCAAATTACTGCAGATACTGGAATCTGTACTGAACACAACAAATACTGGAGATCACAGCAGGTCAGGCAGCATCCATGGACAAGGAGCAAGCTAACGTTTCAAGTCCACATATCACTTCAGCTCTGATGAAAAGTCATCTAGACTTGAAACGTTAGCTTGCTCTCTCTCCGTGGATGCTGCCTGACGTGCTGTGACCTCCAGCATTTGTTGTTTTGAGTACAAATCTGTAGTTTAGCTATCTTCACAAAGGAAGACACAAAAAAGCATCCAAAACATGTTGTGGACCTCAGAATCTATGGAGAGGGAAGAACTAGAAGAAATCAGTATTAGTAGGAAAATGTGTTGGGGAATTGAGGTGATTAAAGACAAATCCTCATGGTCCGAGTACTAAAGGCAGACGCCCTAGAAATACTGGATGCATTAGTGGTCATCATTTAAGGTTCTATAGACTTTGGAACAGTTCTGTGGATTGGAGAATAGCTAATGTAACTCACTATTTAGAAAAGACGCAGAGAGAATCCAGGGAATTATTGACTGCTTAGCCCGATATCCGTTGTGGGGCAAATGCGAGAGTCCATTACAGCACTTGTAAAGCAGACATGATTAGATAGAGTCAGTGTGGATTTATGAAAGGGAAATCATGCTTGACAGATCTTGTAGATTTTTTTTGAGGATGTAACTAGTAGAGTTGATAAGGGGGAGTCAGTGAATGTGATTTACTTGAACCTTCCAACGGCATTTGTTAGGGTCCCATTTAAGAGATTAGCATGTAAAAGTAAAGTGGATGGAATTTGGAGTAGCAACCTGACATGGATAGAGAACTGCTTGACAGACAAGAAACAAAGACCAGGAATAGATGAGCCTTTTTCCAATGGTAGGCAGTAACCAATGGGGTACCGTATGGAATGGTGCCTGGACCCCAATTATTTATTATGCATATTAATGATTTGCATAGGGGAACTAAAATGTAACACCTCCAAGAGACAGTAGGAACTGCCGATGCTGGATTCTAAGATAACAAGGTGTGGAGTTGGATGAGCACAGCAGGCCAGGCAGCATCAGATGAGCAGGAAAGCTGACATTTCGGGTCTGGACCCTTCTTCCACAAATGTGGAGGGGAAGGGGGCTCTGAAATAAATAGAGAGGGGGGAGGCGATGATAGAAGGTGGATAGAGGAGCGGATAGGTGGCGAGAAGACAGACAGGTCAAGAAGTTGGGAATGAAGCTAGTAAAGGTGCGTGTAGGTAGGGAGTTGGGATGGGGGTTGGTCAGTGAGGAGGGAGAGGTGGGAATGTCGTTCGTGACAAACAACACCTCCCAATCATGAACCACTTCATCTCCCCCTCCCATTCCTTGGACGACATGTCCATTCTGGGCCTCCTCCGGTGCCACAACGATGTTACCCAAAAACTAGAGAAACAGCACGTCATATTCCGCCTGGGAGCCCTACGACCCACTGGTCTCAATGCAGACTTTACAAATTTCAAAATCTCCGCACGTCCGATCTCATCCCAAGACCAGCAGCCCCCCCCACCTTGTCCCTGCCTCCTTGACCTGTCCATTTTTTCTCCCAACTATCTGATCCTCCCACCTCACTAACCAACCCCCATTCCAACTCCCTACCTACACGCCTCTTTACTGGCTTCATCCCCACCTCCTGAACCTGTGCGATTTTCTCTCCATCTATCTGCTCCACTATCCACCTTCTATCATTGCCTTCCCCCTCTCTATTTATTTCAGAGACCCCTTCCCCTCCCCCATTTCTGAAGAAGGGTCCAGACCCGAAACCTCAGCTTTCCTGCTCCTCTGATGCTGCCTGGCCTGCTGTGTTCATCCAGCTCCACACTGTGTTATCTATGTAATACCTCCAAGTTTGGAGAAAACACAAAGCTGGGTGGGAAGGTGAACCATATCGAAGGTGCAGAAATGTTTCAGTATAATTTAGACAAGTTGAATCAGTGGGCAAATGGAAGGCAGATAAATGTGAAATTATGCACTTTGGTAGCAAAACAGGAAGGCAGATTATCTCAATGGCACTAGACTGAGAAAGGGAGAGAGTGCAATAAGACCAGGTGTCCTTGCACTCCAGTTGGTGAAGGTAAGAATGCAGATGTAACAGGCAGTAAAGACAGCAAACTATATGTTGGCCTTCACTGAAAAAGAATTCAAATTCATGAGCAGGGATGTCTTGCTGCAACTGTTCAGGACCTTGATTTGACCACACCTGGGGTATTGTGTGCAGTTTTGGTCTCGTTATCTGTGGAATGATGTCCTAGCTCTGGAAGGAGTGCAACAAAGGTTTACTTGGCTGATTTCTGGGATGGCAGGTCATTATTCATTAGAGGTCACAGTTTAAGAACACATGATAGACTGTACACATTTAGGACTGTAATGAGGAGAATTTTTTTCACTCAAAGAGTGGTGAGCCTGTGAAATTTTACAAAGAACATAGAACATTACAGCACAGTAGATGTTGTGCCGACCTGTCATACCGATCTCAAGCCCATCTAACCTAAACTATTCCATGTACGTCCATATGCTTATCCAATGATGACTTAAATGTACTTAAAGTTGGCGAATCTACTACCATTGCAGGCAAAGCTTTCCATTCCCTTACTACTCTCTGAGTAAAGAAACTACCTCTGACATCTGTCCTATATCTTTCACCCCTCATTTTAAAGCTATGCCCCCTCGTGCTTGCCGTCACCATCCTAGGAAAAAGGCTCTCCCTATCCACCCTATCTAACTGATCATCTGAGTATTTTATATGTTTCAATTAAGTCACCTCTCAACCTTCTTCTCTCTAATGAGAACAGCCTCAAGTCCCTCAGCCTTTCCTCGTAAGACCTTCCCTCCATACCAGGCAACATCCTTGTAACTCTCCTCTGCACCCTTTCCAAAGCTTCCACATCCTTCTTATAATGCGGTGACCAGAACTGTACGCAATGCTCCAAGTGTGGCCGCACCAGAGTTTTGTACAGCTGCATCATAACCTCTTGGTTCCAGAACTCGATCCCTCTATTAATAAAAGCTAAAGCACCGTATGCCTTCTTAACAACCCTGTCAACCTGGGTGGCAACTTTCAAGGATCTGTGTACATGGACACCGAGATCTCTCTGCTCATCTACACTACTAAGAATCTTACCATTAGCCCAGTGCTTTGCCTTCCGGTTACTCCTACCAAAGTGCATCACCTCACACTTATCTGCATTAAACTCCATTTGCCACCTCTCAGCCCAGCTCTGCAGCTTATCTATGTCTCTCTACAGCCTACAGCATCCTTCGTCACTATCCACAACTCCACCGACCTTAGTGTCGTCTGCAAATTTACTAACCCATCCTTCTATGCCCTCATCCAGGTCATTTATAAAAATGACAAACAGCAGTGGACCCAACATTGACCCTTGCGGTACACCACTAGTAACTGGTCTCCAGGATGAACATTTCCCATCAACTACCACCCTCTGTCTTCTTTCAGCAAGCCAATTTCCGATCCAAACTGCTATATCTCCCACAATTCCAATCCTCCGCATTTTGTACAAAGCCACGTATAGCAGTTAAGGCCAAAACACTGAATGTTTTGAAGGAGGACTTAAATGTAGTCCTTTGCGGTAAAGGAATCCACAGGTTTGTGAAAAAGCAGGAGTGAGATAATGAGTTGGATGATTAAACATGATTACATTGAATGGCGGAGCAGGGTCAAAGGACTGAATGGCCTACAGTTGATCCTATTTTCTGCATCTCTATAAATATTTGGTAGATCAGCCAAACTGTAAATTATCATCTGCACCAACATGGGCTGTACATGCTTGGATTTCAATGTAGATGGTGGGAGGAAGTGGCAAGAGGCCCAACGTTCTATCAGTAGTAAGTGTCAGCCCACAGCTTGGGAAAAGATTACAACCAGTTCTGCCTTGTCAGCGCATTTGTATAAACTCCATGCAGGCAGAAAGGCTTTCATCAAAGCTACAGTCTCAAAGAATGTAATGATCCTCAAGATAAGGTAATGCCATCAGATACCAGTTCCAATCTGGGAGATATGGTTTATTATGAGGACAGACTAAAAATGGAGAGGCCACTGAAGGTTATTGGTAAAGCCTGAAAAATAATAATTGTGCAACATGGGAATCAGACCGGGTACAGTCTTCAAAATTGTTGGTATGGATTACAAATGCGCAGATTCTGAAAGGTTTATAGAAACTAGTGAGGAACTAGGTACTGTTTGTACCCTAATGTTGCACAGATATCAGGGTCAAACAGCCATAATTTGTCTGATGTTGGACAGATCAGTACTGATAGTCAATATGAGGCCATTAGTTCCAAAAGACAATTGTCAGAAGTGGATATCAGAGTCAATTGTTTACCAGAAGGGGTTAGTCAATGTGAAATGTGATTATTACAAGTAGAGCATGGAAGGCCACTGAAAAAATATAAAAGTCTAATGAATGTACTGTTGAGGGGCAGGAGATTAGGCTCATGGATTAGGAACATGAAATACAAAGTAGGAAGGCAAGAAGATGCAAGTTTGAAGGGTGGGTCCAGGAGCAAACAAGCACCTAGGAAAGAAAATCATGAACCGTTGAAAGAAATCTATTAATAGGGGGAGGAGGTCAAACAATAGCAGTCCAGAAAGTAACAGAGGCAAGACAGAGGGCATAGTTTAATAACAACAGCAATGTAAAACAAATCAGGAATACCACCAATGTGATCGGGGAATTTTAGTGGGCATGAACAAACTAGAAGACAAGTTAATAAAATATGAAGAACTACAAAGTTCGAGAGAATCTGGGGTATGCCACACAGGTACCAGATAGAGGACAAATCACATAGGAGGATGTGTGTAGAAAGGGTGTCCCTTGATGGGACTTAGAAAGCTAAAGTAAGGCTAATGACATAATATTCTGAAAAAAAAAAGAACTGGGGATCAACACAGACGCTTAGATTCAATGTTAATAGGGGAAAAAATAAGCTTTGTTAGCAACAGGGTGTGTAGATCAAATAATATTAAAGCTGAATTTCTGCAGCATTATACGTTTAATGGGAAAATGGTTCGTCGTCCTTCAAAAGGGCACCAAATGTAGTGGGGGCACTCTGCAAGTTAAATAAATGTATGTATGTTTGACAATGCCTCCAGAGTCTTGTAGTTCTCAGTAAAATCTGTCTTAGTAAAACTGAGTTAAATGTAGATCTTGCCATGTTTTACTGTCATCATAAGGGGAAGCTTTCAGATATTTTTATCATGCATGTTGATTTTTCTTCTTCTCAGGTGCGAGAAGTATTTGAAAGCACTATCATAAATGGTCTTAAGGTTGAATGCAAAATTATAAGTCAGACTTCTGGGGCTTTTTAAGTATACAATATTGGAAATCAGGCAGAATGGATCAGATGTCACTTGCAGCAGCAATCTTCTTTGGAAAATATCTGCCCCACTCTTACTAGTCAAAGTAGGGCCTGACAAAAAGATTAAGCAGCTTTCAAAAATAAGATGGGGGTACTGCAAAGTCTAACTTAATTAGCCAGGCACCCAAACAAGGTCAGGAGTCAGCACTGCAATATTAGACTTGAGAACAACTATGAAAAATCCCAAGGTGGAAATTATTGTTTGGGCAAACAAAATATTTAAGTTAAAAATGCAGCATCATGTTTCAAAATCCCCATCACTGGGAGGCATCAGGAACATTAAACTTGTTCACTTTGATGAAACCTATGCAAATTTTGTAAAGACTTTATGAATGCAGGAAGATTTATAGTTTCCTAGTGAGAAAGAGAAGTAAATATTACTCTTTAACTTGGGAAGCTAAAAAATGATAACAGCAATAAAAAGTACCTTAGCAGTGGAGTCTCTCATTCTTGGTGAGGTGGTTAAATATGGCATTTTTCATGGTTTCTTGGAAGAAATTCTAAAAAGGGATTCAGCAGCAGTACTCATTGAGTGCCACATTGATAATAAGTCACTTTTGGATAACATATACTCAAACAAAATGTGTGAATGAAAATTACTAAGAATTGATATTGTGGTATTAAAACAAATGGCGGAGATAGAGGTGTCCCAACTGAAATGTGTGGCTACAGCAGTCAGCTATCTGGTTGTGTACAAAGAAAACAGCAGGTTCGAAAACTATTGGACATACTGGCCATAGGATGCTTGGAATTGATTCCGGGGATAGCGGGTCTTACATACGAGGAGAGGTTGACTGGATTGGGATTGTTTTGCTAGAGTTCAGATGAATGAGGGGGATCTCATAGAGATTTATAAAATTCTAACAGGAGTGGGTAGGGTAGATGCTAGGAGGACGTTCCCGATGGTACCAGGGCTGACAGTATGAGGATTTGGGATCGACGATTTAGGATGGAAATGAGAAGATGTGTCTTCACCCAAAGAGCAGCGAGCCTGTGGAATTCATTACGACAGGAAGTAGTTGATGCCAAAGCATTGAACGTATTCAAGAGGCAACTAAGTATATCACTTGAGGGGCAAATGGGATCAAATGTTATGGGGAGAAAGCAGGATTAGGCTGTTGAGTTGGATGATCAGCCATGATTGTGAAGAATGGTGGAGCAGGCTCCAAGGGCCAAATAGCCTCCTCCTGTTCCTATCTCCTATGTTTCTATGTTTACTACAACAACAAAGAACAACAAGAAAAATTACAGTACAGAAACAGGCCCTTTGACCCTCCAAACCTGCAGTGACATGCTGCCAGTCACAGCTAACCCCCCTACCCTTCCGGGGACCATATCCCTCTGTTCGCATCCTATTCATGTATTTGTCAAGACACCCTTTAAAAGTCACTATAGTATCTGCTTCCTCTAACTCCCGCGGCAGCGAGTTCCAGGCACCCACCACCCTCTGTGTAAAAAAAAACTTGCCTTGTACGTCACCTTTAAACCTTGCCCCTCGCAGCTCAAACCCATAGCCCCTGGTAACTTACACTTCCACCTTGGGAAACAGCTTCTGACTGTCCATGCCCTTCATAATTAGGGCGGTATGGTGGCTCAGTGGTTAGCACTGCAGCCTCACAGTACCAGGGACCTGAGTTCGATTCCAGCCTCGGGCGACTGTCTGTGTGGAGTTTGCACATTCTCCCCGGTGTCTGCGTGGGTTTCCTCTGGGTGCTCCGGTTTCCTCCCACAATCCAAAAATGTGTAGGCCAGGTGGATCGGTTACGTTAAATTGCCCATAGTGTTCAGGGGTGTGTGGGTTATAAGGGGATGTGTCTGGGTTGGATGCTTCAAGGGACGGTGTGGACTTGTTGGGATGAAGGGCCTGTTTCCGCACTGTAGGGAATCTAATTTAATCTAATCTTGTAGACTTCTATCAGGCCGCCCTTCAACCTCTGTCTTTCCAATGAGAACAACCCAAGTTTCTCCAACCTCTCCTCATAGTTAATACTCTCCATACCAGGCAATGCCCTGGTAAATCTTTTCTGTACCCTCTCCAAAGCCACCACATCCTTCTGGTGAGCAGAATTGAACACAATATTCCAACTGTGGCCTAACTAAGGGGTTCTATAAAGCTGCAATATTACCTGCCAATTTTTAAACTCAATGCAAAACCATACTTTTAATTATTACAAAATTTTTTTTTTATATGGGAATCCCATCATTTAATATGGTCTGAAAGAATGCCTGAGACCTAATGAAACGACAGAACAGATGATGGATATATTAATTAAGACTTAATTAGGTTACATTGGTTATATAAATATGGGGAGCTAGAAATCTGTGGGGTGAGTTTCATGCAGTTTGTCTTTAATGAAATAGAGCTCAATATTAAAGTGCAGATTTGAATTCTGTTTAAATGAGGTTGTCTTTTAGAGTAATACAAATGAAATCAGAGTCCTTGAATATGTTAAGGCAAAAGCAGATGACTCTTCTTGAGCAAGGTAATGAAAGGTTAACAGGCTACAAAAGGATGTGGAGTTGAGATTATAAATCAAGTCAACCACAATTGTCCTGAATGATCTATCTGTTTTCAACTGTTTGTGCAACTTTCCATTGTTACAAAGTTCCTTACAATGATTCATCAGTTGCTGTAAAATGAGCTGAAAGCAAATGACCTATGCTACAGTTTGAGAGATTGCCAAAACTTCTCTGTGGACTACCTCCAGTGCACAGTTGAACAAATCTGCATCAAACTGTATGATATGTGGCTAAAACTGTTTAAATGTATTTAAATTCTAACTCATTTAAACAGCAGTCATATGAATTAGACAAGCACCAGAAAAAGAACTGAACTCAAGTGAAAAATGGCTACATCAACACAACATTACTGTCAAACAACCAATTATCTTTTCTCAAAAAGGCCAATGACTCATAAAATATTACAACATAAAACAATGCATCCACATAGGTGGCACTTATAACAAAAAAAATTAAGTATCGATAATTTTGTCACAATGTTTTCAAGTTTTATTCAATTTTTCAATTAATCCTCCACTAGTATGCAGATTAAATAATACTGCAAATCTCCTAGTATGAAAGAAAGTCAGAAATAATGGACCTATTAGACTTGAAACTTGCCAGATTTGACTGCTGGGTTTCTGCCTAACATTTGAAGAATGTTACTAGTGGACACATAAATTAGGAGATGAGCACTTAGCTGTTGGTTATCCTGAAGTGGGAATACCAAAGTGAAAGTTGCTTTTTACAAGACATGTCTTTTGGATGTCGTAAGTACGTACTCCTCAGCAACACTGGAGAGGATCTGCAGTTACTCAAAAAAAAGTATGTGGGAGTTGTATATGAACAGTCCTACCACTGCTGGAGATTGAATGCAGACCTTAGTACCTTGAACTTGGACATGACTGTCAAAAGGCTTCATGGCATTGCACCACAAGACAATAAAAATTATGACTGCACGAGATTTCAAAAATTTCTGTACAAACCCATTTTTGCTATTGTGCATTCCTGAGCAGCACAATGAATTTCTGCAAACTCCAAGTCAAGACAGGTGTATTACTTTGGCTCTCTGAAGGCTTTTTGTTAACGGTCCAGAACAAAATATTTTTAGAACTGTATTATGCATTTATGGTGCGACTCATGCCAATCCCCCACCTTCCTCCCACCCACTCCCAAATTGACATCAATGTTTCAATTAAATTATTTTGTTTACTTTATATTTAATGACACCTGTTGGATAATGCTGAAATAATGCACAGAGGAGAAATGTACTTTTCCACAGTTTTAAAATGTAACTGCATGTGTTTGAGGAATAAGTAAGTGATAATAACAAATCCTTTGCAAATCAAGATGTTGCAGTGGTTTTTCTTTCCTTTGAATTTTTAAATTCTTTTCAGGCTTTTATATTTTGTCTGACCAATTACCGTTCAACATATTAAGATTAATGAAGTTTATTTTACAGCAGTTCTACACAGAAAAGTACTCACCAGAATTAATTGCTGGACAAGGTTGACATGGTTCTCCAAAGGCATGATCAGTATTGGCACAGCAACAGTGAGATTTGGTGAAGGCTCCTGGTAATGGGCGATCACACTGGCCTCTCTTGTAGCCACCATAGCAGGTGCTTCTCATATGAGTATCTGGATATCAACATAAACAGTATAATAGTAATAATTTAGTGACAGCAAAGTTATAACACAAAGTAAAACACATTCAAAAAAACAAACTGGAGAAAATAAGGCAAATTAAAATACGGAGGAATGATTAAATGTAGAAAGGGAACATTATAGTTTCAAAAGTCCAGAAAGAAATTCTGATTAAGACACAAAGGTGATTTTCAAGCCTTCGATGGAGGCCAGACAAGGATTACTGGGAACTGAGATTCCTAATGGCATTGTGCTGTCACTAGAAGTGAGGCAGGGCAGGTCTCATCCATGTTGCAATAATCAGAATTAAGGTGCTTGCACTCCAATGTCTTAGAAACATTGAGACTGGGGTACATGCATGAAGGGGAAACACTGAAGTTTCATACAGATGGATTTAGGCCCCAGAGAGCAAACAATTGTCATGTACATAGAAGTGTAAAATAATTAAATACTCAATAGGTCAGTCCACATCAATGGTAGTAAAGTTGAGATATTTCAGGTGATATGTCATCCTTTCAGAAAAAATAACTACTGCTGTTTAAAAAAGCAATAGCAGTAATGAAACAAGCAATTAATCTGGGCAACAACGGCAGCTAGTTCTCCATTTACATGTGGAGAGCCTTTGACACTAATGCAGCTCTGTCAGTGCTAGCTCTCAGAGTGAACAGAGAACCTCTGACATTCTTTCAGCCAGGGCTCCCTGATTTAACCAGATTAACGGCCCCAATTGGAAACTCAGATTCTATGAGGTCCACCTGGCTGACCTCATGACACTCACTACATTTCTTCCCTTCAGAGTCCAAGGACAGGCGCCGGTTCTTTTGTAGCTCCTCCTACTGGTCAAGTTTCTCCAACTCAGCCTCTGATATGGGCTGTGTGTAACGTACAATAGCATGCCTCTTGAGCCAGGAGCATCTCTGAAGAAATTTATTCTCTTCAGGCTGCAAAGGCATCAAGGTGGCAACATCTGCCATTATTTAAAGTCCGAGATATTTTAACATTTAAAGAGAGGGAAAACCAACAGGACATGGAAGAGTTGCAAAGTCCATTGACGAACTGGGCATGTTTTGCTCCTGTACCATGTGTGGGTTTGCAGTTTTCATATGGTCCACATACTTGTTCAGGACCACTGTACCCACCTAAACTTTACACATCACTGGACCTAACCTTGCGTTGACCAAGCCTCTTAGTCATGCAAGACCATTTCTGCAGTTCCGACACCAAAGTTCATTCATAGAACATAGAACATTACAGCACAGTACAGGCCCTTCGGCCCTCGATGTTGTGCCAACCTGTCATACCGATTTCGAGCCCATCTAACCTACACTATTCCATGTACGTCCATATGCTTATCCAATGACGAGTTAAATGTACCTAAAGTTGGCGAATCTACTACTGTTGTAGGCAAAGCATTTCATTCCCTTACTACTGTCTGAGTAAAGAAACTACCTCTGACATCTGTCCTATATCTTTCACCCCTCAATTTAAAGCTATGCCCCCTCGTGCTCGCCGTCACCATCCTAGGACAAAAGCTATTCACTGAAGCAAACTGTCTCTTTTGCTTAGCGGAGTCACTTATCCAGCACTGGCATTCCTGATACTGCTTCACATTAAACCACATACTGGCCCCCAACACACACTACACCTCCCCCTCCAACTGGTCCAGGAAGATTTGATTTATCCTGGTGTGGTGTCTTCTCCCCATTAGCAACTCTGCTGGAGCTTTCTCAGTAATTGCATGAGGGTTGGTCCTATAATCAAATAGGAACCGGAACTAGTGAAACTGTTTCTTAAGTCTGTCTTCAGAGTTTGGACTGCTCTTTCTGCCAAGTCACTTCATGATGGATAGCAGGGAGTTGTCCTTATTTAACGAATACCTTTCAATTATAGGAAATACTCAAATTTCCTGCTGGTAAACATAGAAACATAGACGATAGGAGCAGGAAGAGGCCATTCACCACACTTGTGGCTGATCATCCAACTCAATAGCCTAATCCTGCTTTCTCCCCATAATCTTTGATCCCATTCAACCCCAAGTGCTATATATAGTTGCCTTTTGAATATATTCAATTATTTGGCATCAACTACTTCCTGTGCTAATGAATTCCACAGCCTCACCACTCTTTGGGTGAAGAAGTGTCTCCTTATCTCAGTCCTAAATTGTCTAACTGAATCCTCATACTGTGACCCCTGGTTCTGGACACACCCACCATTGGAAAATCCTCCTTGCATCTACCCTGTCCAGTCGTGTTAGAATTTTATAAGTTTCTACGAGATCGCCCCTCATTCATCTGAACTCCAGTGAAAACAATCCCAAACTAGTCAATCTCTCCTCATAAGTCAGATCCGCCATCCCTGGAATCAGCCTGGTAAACCTTTGTTGCACTCCTTCGAGAGGAAGCATATCCTTCCTCAGAAAAGAATAAAAAACTTGCACACAATATTCCAGGTGTGGTTTCACCAAGGCCCTGTACAGCTGCAACAACACATGCTTGCTTCTGTACGCGAAACCTCTCGCAAAAAAGGCCAGCATACCATTTGCCTTCTTTACTGCCTGCTGCACCTGAATGCTTACCTTCAGCGACTGATTATTAGAACATGGGTATTAATTGTAACATATTTCTGGGAATCCTTATCTAATCACAACTGCAAATACGCATGGTTCATGCCCAGCTTCGTGAACTACAGACCCCTGCCAGCTTTGCATACGAATCTTCCACGCAGGGAGTTGGCTATTTATCCACCTGTGAAAAGCAGTTTACCATTTGTTTAAAATACCCACAAAGTCAAGCCAACCGATCGGGCTTCACAATTGGTACAACTGGAGCTGCCCATTCCACAAACTGTATTTGTTTGATGATTCTTTTGCTTTCCAGCCTTCTGATTTCTGCCTCTGCTTTTTGCCTGGAAGGCAGATAGCACTGGGCGGGCCTTGCAGAATCATGGAATTGCTTCCGGGTCAACATGCAAGATGGCCTTGGTTCCTTTGATAGTCCCTAGATCTTCACGAGAAACTTCAGGGTATTTGACTAGACCTTCACTCGGCAGCCATATTTTAACTGAAAAATGTTGAGCCAATCTAGATGAATCTTTCTCAACCAATTTCGCTCAATCAAGCTTGGGTCGAAGTCTTTTACAACAGTGGTAACTGAACCATTTTCTTCTCATTCAAGATTGAAACCAAAGTTTACCCGTCAAGGTTCCACAGCATCGTTTCTCAGTCGAGGTGAAGTCTTGCACAAGCTAAAGGATTGGAGTCCAGAGTGAATTTGACAAAAAATAGTTCTGCGACCATTGAAATAGTTGCGCTGGTATTGGCCTCCATTAGAACTGGGTGACCATTTAACCAGGTGTTTATTTTGATTGAAATCGAGAGAACTGCAGATGCTATAACTCAGGAACAAAAACAAAGTTGCTCGAAAAGCTCAGCAGGTCTGGCAGGATCTGTGAAAGAAAAAAACAGAGGTAATATTTCAGGTCCAGTGACCCTTCGTCAGAAGTGCCGAACAAATGCTGCCAGAATGGCTGAGCTTTTCCAGCAAGTTTGTTTTTGTTGTTTATTTTGGTTCTGATTTGGATATTGTTAAGCAATTAAAATTGTTCCAAACCAGATGTAAGTGGACGTCCCAGCGTCTGCACTCTCCTGATACCATCCTTCGCGTTCTCATACTCAACTTAGGTCTAATGGGGGTTTGTTTGCTGTCTTGAGTGCACAAACTGGCAGCAACTACAATGGATTGCTGGCCTGGATCCTGAAGAAAATATTAACAGTTTGGCTGATGCTTGGCTTTTTTGGGGGTTTTGCTGTGGGTTGACCTAGAATTCCTCTGTTTATATGTCCTGAGTGAGGCTATGCAATTAGCTTCACTCAAGCGGTGTTTCCCAAACTCAGTTAGACTGGCATGGGGGTCCACTTCCATCGCAACACCCTGCAACTCATATGTTACTCTTGCAACATTTTCCAATGACACTGCCAGTTGCAGTGCCTGTCTGAAGTCCAGTTGGGCTTCAGCTAGTGGGCAGTTTTGCTAGGTTCCATCATTAATCCCAAATGGTATCTCAGCATCTCATTAAGGATTAAACCAAAGTCACATGCCTCTGCTAGTCATCTTAACCTAGTCAAAACTCCCAATATGCATTCTCCCGTTTCTCAAATTGCCAAATAATACTAATAGCATCTCAGTATTACAGGAGGCTTGGGGTCATAATATTCCTTAACTAGATCCATCAACTCTTGAAAGGTTTTAGAATGTGCTGCCTCAGGAATTGTCAGGCTCCTAATGACCAACAAATCCCCAGATCCATGAGCTAGCAGAATTACCCATTTTTCATCAGCATCAACATCATTTGCCTGAAAAAATATAATGTATTCTTTTCACATACTACATCTGGTCTTCAATGGCAGGATTGAAGCAGTCAAAATTCCCAGTAAAACAGCATGATTCCAGAAACATTTGCTTTAGCTCAAAGATAACTGCTGCGAATCAATTTCTTCAGGATTGTGCTTTTCTCTCCGCCATTGAAATATCTCCATCAAGGCCAGTATCCTGTCACTAAGTCACCCTTTATTTACATGTGGGGAACCCTTGACACTGATCCAGCATGCTCTGAGTTAACAGAACCTGCAACTCTCTTGTTTACATGTCAGTCATGGTTTTCTAATTGGACCAGTTTAACAGTTCAATCAGGGAACTCTCATTCCATAAGGTCCACCTAACAATCATTGCAATGGCTGCTTTTATTTAGCTCATTTCCTGGTTAACAACAACACTAGGAGGTTGATATTCAGCATTCAACAATGGTAAATGCAACTGAACAACAAAGTGCAATGGTTAGAATTTCTCTTGTCAGAATCGGTCACTGCACAGCACACGTTATTTGACACTTATCCCGCCAAACTTGAGGACAGTTCAAGTTGTATGCGGTCTCCTCTACATTGGGGACACAAAACGCAGACTGGGTGACCACTTTGCAGAGTACCTACGTCCTGTCCACAAAAATGATCCTGAGCTTCCTACCACTTCAACACAACCAGCTGAAATTTCGGGCCTGCTGTAGTACTCCAGTGAGGGTCAATGCAAGCTGGAAGAGCAGCATCTCATTTTCTACTTAGGGAACCTGTAGCCATCTGGACTCAAACTTAATTTTGCAGTGTGAACATCTTGCCTCATGTCCTTTACTCACCCCCCAAACCCTTGTGTCTATCACGGTATGGGCTGCTTTAAACACCACCAATCCATTTCCTACTAATGGTCCCAATTATCAGCTTTTCTTTCTCCCTGGCTCATCATTATCCATCCCTTTGTCTATGTAACAGCTGCTCTCTATCTCCTTCTCTCCACCTCTTTCTCCCACCCCATCTTTATCTTTTCCTCAGTATTATCAGTTCTAAAGAGTCACTGGACCTGAAATGTTAACTCTGCTCCCTTTCCACAGATGCTGCAGGAGTTTTGCTAACAATTTCTATTTTTCTTTCAGGTGTTGCTGCATTTGAACACTGGCTACTTCAGCGTCTGAGGAGTTATGAATGGTCCTGAATTTTATGCAATCAAAAGCAAACTTCCTGGTTTTTGATTTTGTTATGAAGGGACAATCGTTGATGAACCTGGACCTTTGTCACATTCCTGAGGAAATCCTGCTGTGAGGTCCTCAAGCTGAACACGACTGAACTCCAACAACCACACTATCTTTTTTGTTCTCGGTAAAAGGCAGAGGTTTCCCTTATTTTCACTCCTACTTCACCTTTGGAGATTGATGCTTGATGCAGGAAGAACAGTTGGGGACTTGGAGGTGCAAAATGTCAACTTCAAGGAGTCCTTGGAGTGCAGGAAGTTACAATCCTCACTGAACCAGCTTGTAGACTGAATTTTACTTCTTGCAGTGCTTTTATTTAAAATGGGAAGTAAAAATAGAAAATGAACATATGGCCAGTTGAGCCATTTATGATGATTATGTTCATCTGAGCATCAATTCCACTTTCCCACTTGCTCCCCATATCCCCTGATTCCATGGGACCAAACATCTGTCTATCTCAACGTTAAATATTTACAATGATGGCGTTTCCTTGATTCCATATCAGATGTAAATTTTGAAGTGTTAAAGATTTAACAATAATTCCAAAGTCTCTTTCTCCACAGTACAGTACTTCTTATGTTACTGGTTTAGTCTCTTAGAGAGGTGCCCTATTCTCTATTCCTGACTCATGATCCTGTAACAAGGTAGCACCCACTCGCAAATCACTAGTATCAACTGCCATTTTGAAAGGTCTAGGAAAATCAGAGATGGTCAACACTGGTTTATTTATTAAGAATGCCTTCAGCTTCTCAAACACTTTTAGAATTCTACTGACCACGCCACCTTTGCTTGTTCCTTTAACAAATCTGTTAAAGGCAAAGCTATCATACTGAAATTATGCAAAAATTTCCAGTAAAATCCACACATTCCTAAAATACACTTGATTTCCCATTTAGTTTCAGGAACAGGGAATTCTACTAAAGCCCTTACTTTTGCTTTCTTTGGAAACACCTACCTTAGGGCAGCACAGTGGCCCAGTGGTTAGCACTGCTGCCTCACAGCACCAGGGGCTCGGGTTCAATTCCACCCTTGGGTGACTGTCTGTGTGGAGTTTGCACGTTCTCCCCATGTCTGTGTGGGTTTCCTCTGGGTGCTCAGGTTTCCTCCCACGGTCCAAAGATGTGCAGGTTGGATAGACTGACCATGCTACATCGCCCAAAGTTTTCAGGAATGTGTAGATGAGGTGGACTATAGGGGATGGGTCTGGGTAGGATGCTCAGAGGGCCTCAGTGTGGACTTGTTGGGCTGAAGGGCCTGTTTCCACACTGTAGGGGTTCTAAGTCAAAGTCATTATCCAACAAAATGTCCCTCGTTAATCACTCTTGCTTTCGTCAATTTGTTTATGGCTCAATCGATCACAAAGCCAGTCAATCATAATGCTTAAGCATGTCTTCAAATTGTCTTCCGTGCTCAGCTGGGGTACATTTTTCTTTAACTCAAATGCATCATCCGACATTGATCTGATGTAATAAGAGTTAAAATTTCTTTAGGTCTTGATAATTAATGGCACTTGCCAGCACCACCCCACCGCCGCCACTTCAATAGATCAATTTTAGAAAGGCATGAAGTATTGCCCAAACCATTGAACAATGTCTTCCAATTGTGAAATGGGTACATATCTGTTTTCATGATGCATACATCTTTGTCTGATCTGCGCAATGTCTAGTTGATCCATTAGGTTTAGGAACCAACCCTATTGGTGAATTCGAGTTTCTGTGACTAGTTTCAATCAAATAATTCCCTAGCATGTTCTGAATTTCTGTTTCCATCTGAGCATGCTTTTCTGGGCTCAACTGATAAGAATGTTGTTTTCTCAGTCTGGACTTCCCTACATCACATCGTGTCTTGCTAAAGTAGTACATCCAGCTACATCGCTACGAAATACTTCACACTTTTTCAATATTCTTACAAGATCATCCCATTATCCATTTTCTAAGTATCAGAACAGTATCATACTTTTCCAATATCTCTGTGTTAGCTAGTTAAATTGTAGGTGGTTCGTTCTGACAACTGTCTACCTCTCATTTTATCCAACGTTCATTGTCTCCATCATCTTCCACTGCTTTTAGACCTGATACACTTGCTCATTCTTATCCTTCCAATAACTTTTTTTAGCATGTTTGTGTGACATAACCAATTCTTCTTCCTACAATCAGAAGTATCTAAGATAATTCATTTTATAAACTCTTCGAGCAACTTCATATGGACCTTTGAATCTTGCTTTCAGAGGTTCACCTTTTAAAAGCAACAATACCAATAATTCATCTCCCACTTGAAACATTCTAGTAGTTGGAAGTTCATCTGCCCATTCTTTTATTTCTGCCTGTGAAATTTTTAAATGTTCCTGCATTACCCTACATGCTCTTGTCAGTTTTTTTAGAAACACAGACACCATTCATCTTTCTGATTTATCGACTCCTCCCTAATCGACTTTAACGGACTTCTGAACTCATGACCACAAACCAATTCAAATGAGCTAAATCCAGTAGATTCATCTGGGGAATCTCTGGTAGCAAGAAGAAATCTAATCCTTTATCCCAATCATAGTTTTGAAAGTCTGACGGTACCTTTCCAAAGCAGATGATGGGCAGTTGACTTTGTTTCATACCCAAACTGCTAATGACTTCCCAGAACACTTCAGAAAACATTGGAACCCTGAGAGACTGCATGTCAACTAGCAGTCTATAAAAAGAGAAAAACACTTAACTTTTCCGCCATTACCCTAGCTGTAATCCGGCATAAAGGAATAGCCTCCGGGCATCAATATGTCCCTAATTATCGGGATATACTAATGTCTTGCCTTTATTTTTGGTAATAGTTATTTACAATTCACTGAGTCTACTAAATGGCTCTTCAAAGACTAGTAATGGGTTTCAAAAGTTCTGAGCTGATTACATGTTGAAACTGTCCAATCGACTGACATGTGTGAAATGTCCTTCAGAACCGCCACTGCATCTTTCTGAAGTCCTGGACACACAAAAAAAAAACTGATGCCTGCATTTTCTCTATTCCCAAAAGACCTGACTAATTTAGTGCCATTACTCAAGAAGGGTAGTAAGGAAAAGGCAGGGAACTATAGACCAGTGAGCGTGACATCCGTGGTGGGCAAGTTGTTGAAGGGTATTCTAAGGGACAGGATTTACATGAATTTGGAAAGGCAAGGACCGAATAGGAATAGTCAACATGGCTTTGTGCATGGGAAATCATGATTCACTAACTTGATTGAGTTTTTTTGAAGAGGTGACAAAGAGGTTTGATGAAGACATAGAAGAGACATTGTCATCAAGGTTCTGCATTGCAGACTGGTTTGCGAGGCTAGCCAATTGGACACAAAGCTGGCTTGAAGGTAGGAGACAGAAGATTGTGGTAAAGGTTGTTTTTCAGTCTGAAGACCTTTGGCCAGCAGTGTGCCTCAAGCATTGGTGCTGAGTCAACTGCTTTTTGTCAATGGTGTGAATATAGGACGTGTGGTTAGTAAGTTTGCAGATGACACCAAAATTGGTGGTGTAGCAGACAGTGAGGAAGGTTATTTCAGAGTTTCAACAGGGCCTTGACCACGTGGGCCAATGGGCCGGAAAATGGCTTATGGAGTTTAATTTAGATAAGTATGAGCTGTTGCATTTTGATAAGGCAAATCAGGACAGGACTTATACAGTTAACAGTAGGGCCGTGGGGAATGCTGCTAAAAAAAACCTAGGGTTGCAGGTTAATTGTTCCTTGAAAATAGAATCGCAGGTAGACTGGATGATGAAATAGGCATTTTGCACGTTTGCCTTCGTTGTTCAGTACATTGAGTATAGGTGTTGGAATGTCATGAAGGGCCTGTACTGTGCTGTACTGTTCTATGTTTTGGCTGTATAGGACATTGGTGAGGCCACTTTTAGAATATTGTGTTCAGTCCTAGTCTTCCTGCTGTGGGAAAGATGTTAAACTCAAAACAGTTCAGAAGAACCTTTCAAGAATATCGGCGATTACAAGGATATTTCTGGGTTTGGGGTGTTTGAGCTATAGGGACAGACTGATTAGATTGGGGCTTTTCTCCTAGGAGTGCAGAGGCTGGGGTGACCTTACAGAGGTTTATAAAATCAGGAGGGGCATGAATAGGATGAATAACTAAGGTTTTTTTTCCCCAGGGTAGGGGAATCTAAAACTAAAGGGCATAGGCTTAAGATGAGAGAGGAAAGATTAAAAGGGGAACTGAGAGGGCAAGTTTTTCAAGCAGGGTGGTGCTTGTATGGAACAAGCTGCCAGAAGAGGTGGTGAAGGCAGACTCAATTACAACATTTAAAAGGCATCTGGATGGGTACATGAATAGGAAGGTATTTAGAGTGATATACACCAAATACTAGCAATGGGATTGAATCAACTTAGAATATCTGGTCAACTGGTACTAAGTGGACTGAACAGTTTGTTTCCATGCTCTTCCATATAACTCTATGATTATATTAACCAAGCCTTTATTAACTACAGATAATAATATTGTATAACTAATACTATCTCACATTTGATGTCACATACATCAAATGAAATTACATTAGAAGGTAAACCAGTTTAGATTCTACAGAATAAGGTTAACCTCTTGCAAGGAAAATGGAAGCACAGAATTTGAAATGTGAAATAACTTGACCAGGGAAACATAATCATTGCAGATTTCTCTATGCTTAAGTGAAGTGCGGTTGAACAGTATAAGATACTTTCAATGCTTTTTAAAATAATTTATGCATGCTTTTCAAAACCTTTGTTCATTGCATATATTTCAAACTGATTTTCTTACCAACACAAACTCGTCCATCAATTCCGATAGCTAGGCCAGGAGGACATTCACACCGGTATGAGCCATCTGTGTTCACACATCGTCCATTCATACAAATTCCTGGTGTGTGGCACTCATCAATGTCTATTAAAAAAACAGAATATGCACTTATCAAGGCAAAATAAAAATCATGGAAAATGCATTCCAGTCAATAAGCTTAAATGAATCATAAGTCTGGCATCCTGAATGTTAAGATATCTATACTTGAACTCATTACTAGTACAATCTGTAAACCCTCTGCTCATTCCATACCCTCGCACAGAGCAACATTTCCTTAAAGATTAGTTTACAATTAGTTTACACAAAATTCAGCAAATAGAAATCTAGTATTCATGCTAACATTAGGATAAGTTTCCACAATTGAAATATGTTCTTCATCGTCTTAAGGAAGGTAATGACAAACATAGACACGTGTGCGGAGGTATTGCATATATAAAATAAATATGTAAAACCCATAAATTTTATGGGTTCTCCCATCAGTTTGACAAATTTGCATTCAGCATGGGGAACAAAATACTCAATTGTCTTAATGGTATTAAATCCAGTACTGACCTTCAGTTTCAATTACAAATGTTACATATGAGGTCACTGCTGAATGGGTGAATTAAGTCAATTGATTTGTAGCCTGCACGTTTGTTCAGCCATGACTTGATTCTGTCCCCAAATATGGAGATCATTTGATGATAGCAATTCCTCCATCTGAATCTATCTAGTGCTGCTTTATCCTCCTGCTTGGAAGGGTCTAACTTAAATGCTCCTGGATTTTCTTATCTAAAGATCTTGCTCTGCTGCAAATGTGTAACGGAGCCATGACATGGTGGGGTGCCCAAGTCAAACTAGGCAATGCTCAACATAGACTTAACCACTGCAGTGCAATCTGTCAACGCACGAGATGGAAAGTGGCCAAAAGGGGGTCAAATTTACACATTCTTGTCATACAGGTAGTATTTTCAGACAAGTTTGGTGTTAGGAGTTTTGTCCTGCCATTTGATGGTGTAGCCAGATCCTTAGCAGCAAAAGTAGAACGTACATATCACTTTCAGGCACTAGTGGTCGTCTATGTCTTACAGCCATAAAAAAGTGTTTAGACAACCCTTGTTTGGTAGACTTGAAACAGCTTCATACTCTAAGACTGTGGGTGAGCCAGCTAAATGAGGATATTGCTTTGCCAGGCAATGGACAAATTCATCATCCCACAAGATGGTGTTTTTAGAGAGAATGCTCCCAAAAAAGCAGAACCTCTGTATTGAGCTGAGGGGTATTTAGCAGATTGTGGCTAATGAGGTCTCAGAGTTTGTGGCCAGGGAAGGTTGGTACAAGGTCTCTGTTGTTTTCAGAAATATCACAAGGTTGAAGCATTCTCAAACTTGGGTAAAGCAGTCAACAAATAATTGATGATCCATGGAATTGATTAACAATCACGGCAAACAAGCGTTCACTTAGTAAATTTTGTGATCTTTGTGTCAGCCTTTGAAGATTGAAGAGGTTGCCAATTACACAAAAGTGTACTCCTACATCAGGGTCTTTAAATGAATACAACAGCATGGGAAATCGATGTCAAACAAAACTAGAGCCACTACACAGCCTTTCCTGATGCCAGTGTTGTCAGGAAAATCATCACACTGACCATCAAGCAGTTATGAAATAGATTGGTCCTGATTACCTTTCAGATCAGTTATTTCTGTACAGTACCTTCCAAAGGCCATCATGAGGTCGCTAAACACAAAGCACTGGTACTTGCTCTGTTTGTGGAACCATTCTTAAATTTGTTATACTGCAAAGATCATAGTGACTATTCCTTGTGCACCAGAAAAATTACACAATGTCATTCTGGGCACATCAAGTCTGTAAAGTGAGTGACAATTCAGGTGAGGACTACCCTGAAAGCTTATTTTCTGCTGTGGAGAGAAGTGAAATACTACGATAATTGTCAAAGATGGACTTTATTCCCTTCCCTTTGTGTCTTACAAATGAGAATGGAAACATCATTGTTAACTTAAGCCACACCGCCTGATTCCAAGTTTAAGCAAAAAAGGCTCCAGAGCTTTATAACCATGGAGAGCTCCTTCACACTTGAATACTTCAGGTAGAATGCTGTCAAGTTTATTTTTATTCTTACTGACTTTGCCGTTGATTCTTGCCAGATCAATTTCATCTAGAATGTGCTGTAGCAGGATTGATTCAAAGGTGTCATCACATACTGGGGATGATTAGTTCAGGGAATTATTAAAGTGCTCTGTCAAACAAAGCTGAATCTCATTGTTAGGAGTTGACTGTCATCTGCTATTGTAGTTGGTTTGGAGCCATAGGCAGATCACAGAGCTTGACAGATAGCCTTCAGGTCATGTTTAGTGTCAGCTTCTGAACCCTTGTTCACCCACCATTAGTTCTTCATTACACTTAAATGATTTACAGCAAGTGCTTTGCTTGATGGCATCTACTTTGTCTACCTGGTGATTATTTGGTCTGTCAGATGTATAGAATCTATCTCCCCTTCCCCCACCGCATCCAAAAACCAGCCCAGTTTGTCCCCTCCCCCCACTGCACCACACAACCAGCCCAGCTCTTCCCCTCCACCCACTGCATCCCAAAACCAGTCCAACCTGTCTCTGCCTCCCTAACCTGTTCTTCCTCTCACCCATCCCTTCCTCCCACCCCAAGCCGCACCTCCATCTCCTACCTACTAACCTCATCCCACCTCCTTGACCTGTCTGTCTTCTCTGGACTGACCTATCCCCTCCCCACCTCCCCACCTATACTCTCCTCTCCACCTATCTTCTTTTCTCTCCATCTTCGGTCCGCCTCCCCCTCTCTCCCTATTTATTCCAGAACCCTCACCCCATCCCCCTCTCTGATGAAGGGTCTAGGCCCGAAACATCAGCTTTTGTGCTCCTGAGATGCTGCTGGGCCTGCTGTGTTCATTCAGCCTCACATTTTATTATCAGAGGTAGTCAACAGAGTTGGCTGACAAGTGGCAAATGGAATTTAATGCAGATAAGTGTGAAGTGAGGCATTTTAGCAGAAGATAGAGGAAAAACAACACAGACATAATGGCACAGTTCTAGACAGTGTACAGGGATAGAGGGGCATGAGAGTTCATCTGCACAGAATTTTATTTGGGCAGGGCATCTTGAGAGGCCAGTCAGACAAAATATAGATATTCTGGGATTCAAAAATAGGGAAATTGAGTACAAAAAGTGGGGAAGAAATATTGAATAAAGCTCTGGTTAGACCAGATCTAGAGTATTACGTCCTGATCTGGTTACCACATTTTGGGAAAGATGTGAGGTCCTTTAAGATGAATATGAGATTTATCAGAAATTGTCCAGAGATAAAGGATCTTAATTGCAAGGTTATGTGAAGAAGCTGGTCTTGCCCTCCTTGAAAGGAGATTGAGGGGAGACCAGATGTGGCATAGAATAGAATAGAATGGGCAGATAAGGCAAAGAGCAGATGTTCTGATCATGCAGGCAGTGTGAATTAATTTACACAGCAAGTGGTAATTTCTTTATTAGCTAGCAAGAGATGACAAATTATTTCAACAGAAATTGTATCGGCACTTGTTTAAGGATGCTGCAAAAATATCTATTAAGGCTCCGGCTATTTCCCCTCTCACTTCCCTCGATAACCTGGGATAGAGCCCATCTGGACCTGGGGACTAGTCCACCTTAATGCCTTTTAGGATACCCAACACTTCCTCCCTCCTTATGCCGACTCGACCTTCAAGAAGATTGGTGGAGTAGCAGATAGTGACAGGGACTGTCAGAGATTACAGTAGAATATAGCTAGATTGGAGAGTTAGGTCGAAAAATGGCAGATGGAGTTCAATCTGGGCAAATGCGAGGTGATACATTTTGGAAGATCTAATTCAAGAGCGAACTGTACGGTAAATGGCGAATTCCTGGGGAAAATTGATGTACAGAGAGATCTGGGTGTTCACGCTCATTGTTCCCTGAAGGTGGCTATGCAGGTCAATAGAATGGTCAAGGCGGCATACGGCATGCTTTCCTTCATCGAACGGGGTATTGAGTACAAGAGTTGGCAGGTCATGTTGCAGTTGTATAAGACTTTGGTTCGGCCACATTTAGAGTACTGCATACAGTTCTGCATATGGTTGCCATATTATCAAAAGGATGTGGATGCTTTGAAAAAGGTGCAGAGGATGTTCACCAGGATGTTGCCTGGTATGGAGGGCACTAGCTACGAAGAGAACTTGAGTAGATTTGGAATATTTTCATTAGAAAGACAGAGATTGAGGGGGGACCTGATTGAGGTCTACGAAATCATGAGAGGTACAGACAAGGTGGATAGCAAGAAGCTTTTTCACAATGTGGGGGACTCAATTACTAGGGGTCATGAGTTCAAAGTGAGAGGGGAAAAGTTTATGGGAGATATGCGTGGAAAGTTCTTTACGCAGAGGGTGGTGAGTGCCTGAAATGCATTGCCAGCTGGGTTGGTAGACGCAGACATGTTAGTGTCTTTTAAGATGTATCTGGAGAGGTATATGGATGGGCAGGGAGCCAAGGGATATAGACCCTTAGAAAATAGATGACAGGTTTAGACAGGATCTCGATCGGCGCAGCCTTGGAGGGCCGAAGGGCCTGTTCCTGTGCTGTAATTTTCTTTGTTCTTTGAATACATTTGCAGGGCTATGGAGACAGAAAATGGAAATCAGACTAGTTGGATTGTGTTGCAGGTAAGCAATATGAACTCAATGAGCTAAATGCCTATTTTCTGTCCTCTAATGATGATGACAGCTACTGGGTGAGGTGTTCTTGCACAGAACTGGCACAGGGCTGAATGGCCTCCTTCCAAGCTCTAACCATTGCGTGTCTACTAACATCTTAAAATTCAGAATTTATATTAACAAACTTACCAATGCATACACGCCCATGAGAAGCTAATTCAAAGCCAGGTTTACAGATGCACTTGAAGCTGCCATCTTCATTGATGCACATTCCATTCATACACATGTTTTTCTGGGAACATTCATCCTGGTCTGAAATAGAATTTTACAGGGATAAATTGCATGCTTTTGTGCTCCTGAGGTGCTGCTTGGCCTGCTGTGTTCATCCAGCTTCACACTTTGTTATCTTGCATGAATATTAAACCCATTTTTATACCACTGCATTTACTTTTATCTAAACGTCACCAACCGACAAACATTTTAACAGATAATTTATCAAACATCCCTTCATTTATTATGCCTCCAAAGATAAGCTTTAAAAATGCAAACAATACTAACAGGAGTAAAAATCTAAAAGTTCACATGTGAATGCTCCATCCTTTTCATTGATATGATTATATTATATCCAAATGTGCTACATACCCATGCAATTTTTCCCATCCGGTGTCAGCTGAAACCCAGCATTACAAATACACTGGAAACTGCCTTCCGTATTCACACAACGACCATGTTTACAGATTTGACCATTCTGAACACATTCATCAATATCTGAAAAACAACAAAATCCACTGATGTTAAATAATTTTTTTTTGCATTTAAAAAAAGTTAACTTCTTATTTTGAGATGGATCAGACCAACTATGAATTAGAGAGGATGATAACGAAACTTACTGTAAGGAAGGCTCAATGCTGAGGTGGCACAGGGGATCTACAAGAGACTTGAGTATACAATGAGGTATTCAGGATCATGAAAAAGAAAAAGAGCTAACAAAAACTTGGAGCATATAAAAAAGTCAACGATAGTGCAGGATGTGATTTCACAAGTACAGAAGCAATAAAAAAAGGATCTCCTAATTTGAGGAGCTGCTGCACAAAGAGTACTTATGTAGAAAACTGGGACAACAGATTGGCAGTGCTTCACTACGCCTGACATTATAAAACAAGTAAGTTAGAGTGGCTGTGAGCTGAGCAAAATATTGAAATGCTCAAGAATCAGATAGGATACAAATGGAGGTCCCTTTGTATATCTACATGTCCCAAACTTTTACGGTTTAAGGAATATTTTGCATATCTGCTGCTCCTACCAAAGCAGAATAACCTCAACTTTTTCCACATTATATTCCATTTGACATAATTGTGCCATTTCACTAAGCACATTCAAATCTTAATCAAGACTCCTCAATAATGTGACAGCATTACTAAGTCTTTACCAATTTATAATGATTTTTGAGTAGGAAAAAAATAACATTGTAGTCAGCTTGCCTGTTAATTTAGCTTCTTCTCCACTTAGATGCCATTATCATTCATAAACTTCTATAATTGTTACTTCCTTCAGATGTCAGAGACTTCAGGTTGAATCTTATGGTTTTTAGCAAACCACAATTTCTGTCTAATATTTTGGTGGGCTCCTTTTTTTCCCCAGAAGGCCTTATCAAGTTTTCTCAGAATATCTTACCAAACTTACCTCATGAATGACTTATCCTATCCCTATGATGTTTCTCATGTACAGAGAGAAACACTGTTAATGTTTTGAGTCCGGCATGATTCACCTTCAGAACCCAACTGGTCTGGCAAGACGTCAGGCTGATTTAGGTATTAGATAGCGGCCAGTTTATTTCACTTGAAGGAGCCAGGTGTTTACACTTGGAGATCATGGCGGCAGCCGTGTGTTAAGAGTAAATAGTCATTTAATCTCCATAGTCCCCACATTTATTGCTACAGAAGTAAAGAATCAAAGCAGGGAAGTATTTTGCAGTTGTACAAGGTATTAGTCAGACTACAGCTGGAGTATTATTTACGATTTGGTCCACTTTCTTAAGGAGGAATGTAGTTGATTTGGAGGCAGTTAAGAAGAAGTTCACTAGATTGATTCCAGCGATGAGGGGCTTACCTTATGGAGGAGAGATTGAGCAGTTTAGAGTTCAGAAGCATGAGAGGAAATCCAGTTGAGATATATAAGATCCTAAAGAATACTGACAAAGTAGCTGTGGAAAGAATGTTTCCTCATGTGGAACGGTATGGAATCAGCGGTCATAGTTTTAGGATAACACATGTAGAATTGAGGAGAAATTACTTCTCTTAAAGGGTCATAAAGCTGTGGAATTGACCACCAAGAGTGCGGTGAACAAAAACAGAGTGGCTGGAAAAGCTCAGCAGGTCTGGCAGCATCTGTGGAGGAGAAAACAGAGTTAACGTTTTGGGTCCGGTGACCCTTCCTCAGAATGTGGTGAATGCTGAGATATTGAGTAAGTTTAAGAAGGAGACAGAGGTCTAATTTAGTTGAAGAGTTATGGAGAAAGGGCAGGAAAGTGGACTTGAAGACAAGATGAGGTCAGCTATGATCATGTCAAATGGTGGAGCAGGCTCGAGGGGCTAAATTATCTACTCCTGCGAGACCCTTTTTCTGATCAAGGGTCTAGGCCCAAAACATCAGCTTTTGTGCTCCTAAGATGCTGCTTGGCCTGCTGTGTTCATCCAGCTCCACACTTTGTCACCCAATCCTGTTCTTAGTTTTTATGTTTTTTTCTGTAAAAGTGTTGAGGATGTCAGATGAAAGAAAGTTGAGATTTATCGAATAACTAATCAAGAAAGTTGAGTTTTATTGAATAACTAATCAACACTTCTACTTGGACGAAATGGCCATGGATATCAGCTTCAGGTGAGGAAGAGCTTCTAAGATATCCCTGAAATTCTCAGGTTAGTCTATCCTTCTACCCAGATTCAGAAGAAGGACAGCAATAAGTGAGAAGACATGGCAGTTCACCATTTAGTTATGTGGGTAGGAACTTGCACACAGGTTGAAAATATCAAATTCGTGAGGAATTGAAAAGAGGCAGGAAGAATAAACTACCTTGTGCCAAAGGACTAATCCCTTGGGGGAAAAATAAATCACTGAGTGATAGTTCTGAGATTAACGTTTTTTTCAAAAGCTTTCAGGAACAGAGAATTGTTTTAAACCAGGAGAATTGAACATTTGAGAAGTATAAAACAGATTTGTGAATTGTGCCTGCACTTGTGCTAAAATAGGAGGGATATTGTGTTATGTGATTAAAAGTATAAATTGCATACACAAAGGTAGCACGCAGACAACTCTTTTAGTCTTCTGATGTAGTAGGTGTCTAAGAGAGGTGTTTCATGCTTTTTCTCTTGCAGACGGGTGTTGTCATAGCAGTACTGAAATGTCTCCTTCAGACAGGCACTTGATAAATAGCTTTTGAGTTCTCCCAGAGTGGTTTTTCTTTAAATGAGACAGACGAATCACAAGTAGACAGGGACAGGGATAATGGGAACTGCAGATGCTGGAGAATCCAAGATAATAAAATGTGAAGCTGGATGAACACAGCAGGCCCAGCAGCATCTCAGGAGCACAAAAGCTGACGTTTTGGGCCTAGACCCTTCATCAGAGAGGGGGATGGGGAGAGGGTTCTGGAATAAATAGGGAGAGAGGGGGAGGCGGACCGAAGATGGAGAGAAAAGAAGATAGGTGGAGAGGAGAGTATAGGTGGGGAGGTAGGGAGGGGATAGGTCAGTCCAGGGAAGACAGACAGGTCAAGGAGGTGGGATGAGGTTAGTAGGTAGGAGATGGAGGTGCGGCTTGGGGTGGGAGGAAGGGCTGGGTGAGAGGAAGAATAGGACTTCCCTAACCTGTTCTTCCTCTCACCCAGCCCTTCCTCCCACCCCAAGCCGCACCTCCATCTCCTACCTACTAACCTCATCCCACCTCCTTGACCTGTCTGTCTTCCCTGAACTGACCTATCCCCTCCCTACCTCCCCACCTATACTCTCCTCTCCACCTATCTTCTTTTCTCTCCATCTTCGGTCCGCCTCCCCCTCTCTCCCTATTTATTCCAGAACCCTCACCCTATCCCCCTCTCTGATGAAGGGTCTAGGCCCGAAACATCAGCTTTTGGGCTCCTGAGATGCTGCTGGGCCTGCTGTGTTCATCCAGCCTCACATTTTATTATCTTCGACAGGGGCAGGGCTCTCTCAGACCTGCAGGCTGTTGCAGTGAAGTCTTAAAAATCAAAAGGAGAAGATTGTTTCTTTCTTTGGACTAGAGAGAGATAGCGCATAACTGTTTTGCTGAATTGCATCTTTGGCAAAGCATGCGTGTTTATAGGATGCCCCCTACAGTGGAACAGTTAATGATCAGTGGTTAAATAATACATTATACTGTCAGATACTTCAATAGAGTTATGCCAGTTTTTTTGTATTTTAACTGTGTTGTAAGAATAAAGTGTGTTTTGATTAAAGCCAAGTGGTGAACCAATCGAATCACATTTGGAACCTAGCACCTTACACTTGTTTTTAAATAAATATAAAAGTTAAAGGTCTGGGCTATCTTCTGATCTGATCTGGCCCACAGCACACGTGAAATCTTGAAATGTCATCTCTTTCAGCTGTTGCCTGGAAGTTCAAGTTTCTTTTAAAAGAAGAACACTGGTGAGCTAGAAACCTCCAGGAGTTTCAGTAATGAACGGCACGATCTTGTAAGCATCTGAGGCATGTGAGCTATGGTAAGACTGGTGGCAGAATTGAGAAAGAAGTTCAATGAGGCCTTTCTCAGCCTCTGAAGCACTTCGAGCCATCTTGTATGCTGTTGAGAAGCAGTATGGCAAGTTTCTCAATGGGCAGTAATGAGTTGCCAATTGAGGGAAATAATTTCTCATTAAACATCGTACTCATGGTCTAACTCACCTCATTAATATTTAGCTTCATTACTTTAGCAAACAAGTCATATAAGTTCAGTGTCAGTTCTCTGCTGAGGGAGTTCTGATGGAGTAAGTTGAGGCTAGTGTCTGATACCAGTCCAGAGGCTTGGACATGGTCAGTCAGGCACTTGCGCAGTCCAGTGACAGAATGCTCTTAACAGAAGGGGTATGAAGCTGAATGGCAGGCAACCCCCACCATCTAAGGGCATTGTAGGTCTACCTACAGCACATGGGCTGCAGCAGTTTAAGAAGGCAGCTCACCACCATTTTCTCAAGGGCAACTAGGTAAGGGCAATAAATGCTGGTCAGCCAGCAACACACACATCACACATCTCACAAGTGACCAAAAAAGTTGTAGACCTTTGAGATGCAGACAGATCTCAATATCCTCAAGCAGGAATCACAGAAGATTAATCTGCAGGTAACTGTCATGTTAGATTCTTAACTCCAGATATTTTATTGAAGTCAAATTTCACCATCTGCCACGGTGGGATTCGAACCCAGGTCCCCAGAATGATATCCGGGTCTCTGGATTAACAGTCTAGCAATAATATCATTAGACCATCACCACCCCAGATGACAAAATTTGATTTCAATAAAATCTCAAATAAAGAGTTACATGGCCTAATGACACTCTCGTAACTTTTGTTGATTGTTGTAGAACCACATCTGATTACTAATATTCTTTAGAAAAGGCAATCTGTCATCTTTATCTGCTGGCATTCACATGACCCCAGACCCACAGCATTTGATTGCCTCTTGATTTACTTTCTCAGTAATTAGGGACAGGCAATAAATGCTGGCCTAGCCAGTGATTCATGCATCCTAAAAACAATAAAACACGTCAACACAACATAATCATCTCACAAATAATAATCTTATATTCCATTAAGCACATTCAACACCTCACATTTCTTGAATAACTTGACAACTGTCTCTGGACAGATTTCATCACATGCCCAGATATGACGACACATCATTGACCCCATACTACCCATTTCTTGATAAACAGCTCCTTTCTTCCAATCATCTAGTCAGTCATTCTTTTTTACCATGCAATTCTTGTAGAGCTTGTCTATAAAGCTTTACAATGGCTGAACAAGTCTGGTTAGTCCAGCAGGCATCATTATTTTGCGGTCTAATGTCTGCAACAACATCATTGACAAGGGTGTGATCTCAGCATGTCTCAAGTGAGAAGACTTTTTTGTTTACATAATCCTCCAGGTTAGAAACTGCAAAGTTTCATCATCTACATTCTTGAGTCGTAGAGAAGTACATCTCAGAAACAGACGCTTCGGTCCAACTCATTTATGTTGACCAGATATTCTAAATTAATTTAGTCCTATTTGCTGGCATTTGGTCCTTATCCATCTACACCCTTCCTATTCATAGGCCCATCCAGATGCCTTCTAAATGTTATAATTGTAGTAGCATCCACCACTTAATCTGGCAGCTCATTCCATACACAAATGAGAACGTTGCTGTTTAGGTCCCCTTTAAATCTCGCTCCTCTCACATTAAACCTATTCAAGTTTCACAACATCTTTCCTATGGCAGGGAGACCAGAATTGAACACAGTATTCCAAAAGCGGTCTAACCAATATCCTAGACAGCATAACATAACCTCCCAATTCCTATACTCAATGCACTGACCAATAAAGCCAAGTGTACCAAACAACACCTTCACCACCCTGTCTACCTGTAACTCTGTTTTCAAGAAACTATGAACCTGAATGCAAAGGTCTCTTTGTTCAGCAACACTCCCCAGGTCCTGGCCATTAAGTCTTTAAGTCCTGCCCTGATTTGCCCTATGAAAATTAAGCACCTCAAATTTATCTAAATTAAACTCCATCTGCCACTCCTCGGCCCATTTGCCATCTGATCAAGGTCCTGTCGTACTCTGAGGTAACCCTCCTTACGGTCTACTACACCATCAATTTTGGTAATATCTGCAAACTTACTAACCATACCTCCTATAGTCACATCCAAATGATTTATATAAATGACAAAAAGCAGATGACCCAGTACCGATCCTTACAGCACACTGCTGGTCACAATCCAAGAAAGCAACCCTCTATCACCAACCTCCGTCTCCTACCATCAAGCCAAATTTCTATCCAAATCGCTACTTCTCCCTGTATTCCATGTGATCTAACCTTGCTAACCAGTCTACCATTGGAACCTTGTTGAATGCTTTACTAAAGTCCATATAGACAATGTCCACCACTGTGCCCCCATCAATCTTCTTTGTTACATCTTTAAAAAACTTGATCAAATTAGTGAGACACGATTTTCACATTCGAAGCCATATTGATTATCCCTAATCTGTCCTTCCCAAATGCATGTAAATTCTGTTCCTCAGAATCCCCTGCAACGACTTACCCACTACTGACTTCAGGCTCACTGGAACTCCATTCTCAAAAGTGTCACCGGACCCAAAATGTTAACTCTGTTTTCTCCTTCACAGATGGTGCCAGACCTGCTCAGCTTTTCCAGCAACTTTGTTTGTATTCCTACCTGACCTCCATCTGCATTAAACTTAATAAATTATTTTTCTGTTCTCAAACCTAACATAACTCTATGGAATCTGCACACATCGGACCTCACCATTTTGCACTGATCCAATTTAGACATTATTTTGAAATTTACTAGAATTCTCATACACATCATTCATACAAAAGAATAGCAGCAGTAGCCTCAAATGAAGTGCATAGCATTATAGCACCTGCACATAATATAAAAAAAGACTTATTTATGCAGCACCTCTAATGTAATAAAATGCCTCAAACGCTCCAGAATCACTACGAAATAAATCTGGGGCATGCAGTCACATCCAGAGATATTTAAGGAGCAAGTTCATCCAAACGTCGAATGGAACATCAAGGTTAGGAAAAATATGGTACAACTTTAGTAGGCTGACAGAGACAGGAAGATGTCAGTAGCTAGGAGACAAAGTCTGCGGCATGATACAAAAGGTAATGCTTTGAAGCTTCCCATTACTCAATTGAAGAAATTTCTGCGAATCAGCTAATGTTGGTTGTCTCTCAATTGGAGGCTGATTTGCTCTATTACTGCTATACCTCATCATTCAGGGTTTTGGACTCAAGTTAAAATGCAGCTTGATAGGCAGGTTGTCAGCTACTTGAATGAATGATAGTTATTAATGTTAATATTGCTGCACTTCAGGGACCTTCATAACATCTTTGTAATGTTTTCTTTATCCTCCACTGGACCATTAAGCATTTGAGAGTTGAAGAAACAACACTGTCACAGAAGGGACTTCTTAGTCATCTGGAGAGATTTCCATGCAATGAAAGTTGATTATAGAGGAGACTTGCTGAAATGTTTGTAGAATTGTCTTGAAGAAGGATATTACAATCACAGTCCTCTCACTGAATCTGCAGAATCAGTTGGGGGGAAAGCATCATTAATATTCTCACCTGTTGTTGATACAAAGTCCAGGTCTCATTATAGTACACAAATATTCTCAGTTGAGGCACACTCAGATCACAATTTGTCAATCATGTTATTGCAGACGTTAGACTGCAAAATAGTGACTTCCCGGGGCCTAACCAGACTTATTCAAGCATTGTAAACCTTTCTAGACAAGCCCTTTAGTGGTTGATCAGATGGGCAAATGGGCCGAGGAAGATAAATGGAGTTTAATTTAGATAAGTGTGAGGTGTTGCATTTTGGTAGGGTAAATCAGCGCAGGACTTATACGAGTGTTGCTGAACCAACAGACCTTGGTATGCAGGTTTAAAGTCCCTTGAAAGCAGAGTTGCAGGTCAGGATGGTGGAGAAAGCATTTGGTACACTTGCTGTTATTGGTCACTGCATTGAGTATAGGAGTTGGGAAGTCATGTCAAGGCTGTACAAGAATATGGTGATCAGAACTGCTCTGTACAGTAACCTTTCGGAGATCTTTGTTGTCAAATATTTGTTTTTAGAAAGATGAGCGGCAATTCGGTGTTGGATCTCCTCTTTAATACAGGCCTTTTCAGAGACGTTTCTCCTTCAACATTTATGAAAGATGAAATATTTGACTGAAGAGGTCTAGGGTGATATCTTAGTTTTGTTCTGGCAACATACAATACTGGATATCTAACAAACAGTCTGACAAATTAGAGATGGATAGAAGGCTGGGAAAGGTGGTAATGTAGGCCTACTGACATACATGTGAAAACTAACATCTAATTTCAATCGTAAAGTTGATTTCAGTTTGGACATTTCTGCGCTCCACACTTAGGAAACAAATGAAAGCTTTGGAAGTGGTACAGAAGAAGTACATTTGGATGTTATATGGGATGCAGAGAGGCTGGAAATATCGGGATTATTCTCTTTGTAATAAAAGAAAAGATGACTTAATAAAGGTATTCAAGATACTGACAGGTTTTAATGGACTAGCAAGAACACTGTTTTCTTCTGCTAACTGGGTCATTAACTACAAACCACAGAGTCAAATATCATTTGTCTTTTGACATATAACAGTGAATGGAGGTGGACAATAAAACTAACAGCACTAATTGGGCCAAATATATCTCTCAAAGCATTTGCAACCATCTTCAACTTGAAACTTCAAGTTGCCGATCCATTTTGAATGTGTGGACGATTTTATTCTCATGTGTTTTTTTATTCATTCACGAGATAAGGGTGTCACTAGCTAGAGAGAATTTATTGCCCATTCCAAGTTGCCCAGGAGGCAGTTAATATTCAACCACATTGCTGTGGAATCATAAGTAGGCCTGACCAGGAAAGGATGGCAGTTTCCTTCCCTCAAGGGCATCAATAAACCAAAGATAACAAGGTGTAGAGCTGGATGAACACAGCAGGCCAAGCAGCATCAGAGGAGCAGGAAATCTGACGTTTTGGGCCTAGATCCTTCTTCAGAAATGTAAACCAAATGGGTTTTTGCGACAATCGACAATGGATTCACAATCATTAGACTCTTAATTCCAGATATTTATGATATCCAAATTCCACTATCCGTCGTGGTGGGATTCGAACCAGGTTCCCAGAACATTATCTGGGTTTCTGAATTAACAGTCCAGCAATAATAACACGAGGCCATTACCTCCCCTATTTTACAGTAAGAGAAACAGTGAAAAGCTTTTCCACTGTTGCCACAATCTGGTGCTATTTGAATAGCTTTGAGAATAGGAAAAAAAAATGATATAGCTTCGCAAGAGTCCATCAGTTCTGAGCCAGCTCATTAACAATACTTGTGTCACCATCCCTCCTCCAATGCCTCACCGCCACTCTTTAGGTGTCATCTTTATCCACTGGGCCAATTCTCCTCTGCCACTGTTTTTTTGCTGCTGCCTGCACCAGACCCACCAATGGCCTACTCCTGAGGTCCCAGCATCATAGATGCCAGTCTTCAGCCAATTTGATTTACTCCACATGATATCAAGAAGTGGCTGCAATCAGATGATACTGCAAACATTGTGGGACCCGGTCACGATCTGGCAAAATTACAAAGATTTGTGCTTTAGAATTAGCTATGCTTACGTCTCGTCCTCAAAATACAGGGCAAATCCAATCCATCTAATTACACTATATCAGTCTCTTTTTAATCATCAGCAAAGTGATGGAAAGGGTCATTCACAGTTATAAGGTGGCACTAATACAGCAATAACCTGCTTACTGTCACTCGGTTAAATTCTGTCAGCGCTACTCAGCCTTGTTACAGTCTTGGTCCAAACATGATAAAACAGCAGAATTGCAGAGATGAGTTGAGTGTGACAGCCCCGACATCAAGGAATATTTGACCAATTATGACATCAGGGAGGGCTAGTAAAACTGGACTCAACAGGAGTCGGGGGTAAATATTCCACTCATCAGGTCATATCTAGTAAGAAATAATTGTGGCCAGTGGAGGTAAATGAGCTTGGCCTCAGGACATCACTGCAGGAATGAGAGAGGCATCAAAACATAGAATTTATAAGTAAAAGATCAAAAGAGCATACCACTGATGCAAATGTATTGAATAAACCTAAAATGGCTGGCTGACTCCCTCCTGTTAAATCTTTAATCAGTTAGAAAGGTGATGCACGCTTTGATTGATAAAAATGCAAATCTCAGAATTTCTTTCAAGTCACTATCCCAAGGTAAGTAAAGGTTTTATAAGTATTTACAATGTGGTGACATCTCAAGTCAGACAATACATTTTAGGTATGAGGCCTTGTTTAGAATCTGTCTGTGTTTTAACCTGGAATCAAACTGGTTTTATTTCCAAAACAGAAATTTATAAAATGCCCCATTGACTGACCGTGTCTACAAACTGTGTGCTTTTTGAAGAACCTAGAAGGTGCCTGCAAAAGTAAATTCATCACATAGATTTATGTGTGCATGAAAGAGACAGGGTCAGGTGGAGAGAAAGCGAGAGAGAGAGAGAGCACGAGGGAGAGGGCACGAGAGAGACAGCGAGCGAGCGAGAGTGTATCATGTGTTGGGGTCACCTGTTGTATGACATGAACCCAAGATCACGGTTTAGGCCTTCCCTGATTATCAGCCTCTGCTTGGCAACTATGTGTTGTGATTATCCAGAGGACGTTTATCCGAAATGCCCTTGACCACTGAAGTGTTCCTTCACTGAGACAGAACCACCTCTGTCTGGTATTTGTTGCACGGCGTCCATTCATCTGTTGTCATATCATCTACATGGTTTTGCCAATATACCTTGGCCCAGGGCATCCTTGCATGCAGCGTATGAGATAGTCAACTTTGACCAAGTCACAAGTAGCTACCCCACACGTGCTAGGTGGTGTACCCACATGTGATTGTAGTATTCATGTCAACAATCTGACATGTCTTGCAGAGGCTGCCAGGTGTGGTGTTGTGGTCGATGTAGTACTGAAAATTTCTTTCAAATCACGACACTAAGATACCTAAAGGTTTTACTGGTCAATATAAGAGGTGACATCTCAGGTCAGACAATGCATTTTAGTGTGAGGTGTTGTTTAGAATCTGTCTGAGTCTTAACCTGAATCGTTCATTAATCCAAGATCCGAAGCCGAATGCCGCTGAAGTGGTCCCCCACTAGAAGGGAGCACGCCTGTCTGGCAATTGTTGCGCGGTGTCCAGTCACCCATTGTCATAGTGTCTGCATGGTTTTGCCAATGTACTGTTCTCTGGGGCATCCTTGTCTGCAATGTATGAGATAGGCAAGACTGGCTGAGTCACATGAGTATCCGCCATACTTGTGGCAGGTGGTATTCCCACACGTGATGATAGTATCTATGTCGATGATCTAATATGTCTTGCTGAGGGTGCCATGACAGGGTTGTGTGATGTTGCAGTTGATGGTGTCCTGAAGGCTGGGTGGGATTAGTTATGGCTCCTCAGATACTGAAGCTGTACATCTTCACATGCAGCAAGTGTGGACAAAGTTTGCATTTACAATAATAAATGACAAGTAACATTCATCCTACACAAATGCTAGACGATGAAATTTTTAATGAGAGAGAGAGGATCTAACCATCTTCTAGTAAAATTCAATGGTATTGTTGAATCCCAAACTAACAGCATGCTGGGGGTTACTACAGACCAGAAAGTGAAATAGATCAATCATTAAAAACCACAAGACAAAGGAAAAGAAAAAAGTCAGTCTATTGAATTTGCTCTGCCATTCAATGAATGCACGGCACATCTGGCAATCCTCAACTCTATCTTCCATTTATCTCAGCCTTGAATAGACTTAATAACTGAATGTTGACAGCTCTCTGTGATAAAGAATTCTGCAGATTTGCTAATCAGAAAAACAATCTTCCTTACCCGTTTCTTAAATGGGTGACTCCTTACTCCAAGATTACGCTCTCTCGCACAACGGAATCAACCACTCCAAATTTGCCCTATCAAGTCCCATAAGAATCTTATATTTCAGTAAGTTTTTCTTTAATTCTTCCAAACTCTAATGAATACTCAATTTCTCTTCATAAGAAAATCCCTCCATATCTGGGATCAACCCAGTGAACCTTCTGTGAACTGCCTCTAATGCTTGTATATTTTTCTTCAGACAACAGGACCAAAACTATTCCTGGTGTGGTCTAGTGACTTATATAATCCTAGAAATATTCCATTCCTGTTGAAGTAAAGATCAATAGTCTATTTGACTTCTCTATTACTCAGTGAAGTCAGACTTTTGTGATTCATGCGAAAGGATCCTGAATCCCTCAGTGCTACAGCTTTCTGCAGTCTTTCTCTATTTAAATAATACTCAGTTCTTCATACCAAAGTGCATAACCTTGTATTCATATGTCACCCCCTATGTTTCTACCCACCCTCTTAAAATGTCTGTATCCCTTTGCAGACATTGTGTCATCTGCACTATTTGCATTTCCCACTCATAAAATTGGCAATAGTACATTCATTTCCATTACCCAAGTCATTAGTATGTCATAAACAATTGTAGTCCCAGCACTGATCCTTGTGGCACTTTGCTGGGGTTATCATCCTGAAAATACCCCCTTTATCTCACCTCTCTGTCTATTATTTAGCGAATTTTCTACCCTTATTAATGCACTACTTCCAACATACGAGCTCTTATGTTATTAAGTAGCCTAATGTGTGCTACCTTGGCAAATCTAATCAATTACATAGATCACTCGGTTCCCCTTTATATATCCTATTAGTCAACTCTTCAAGAGCTGTAATAAATTATGACTGCCCTTGATGAAGGCATGCCGATTCTACTTGATTATATGATGTGCTTTTAGATACTTGACTATTACATTCTTAATGGGTCCCAATGATAGTTGTTAAGCTAATCCAGGTAAACCTCTTTTGTACTCACTTCAAAGCCTCAGGATCCTTCCTACAGTGTGGGAACCAGAACTGCACACAATACTCCAATTGCAGCTTAACTAATGTTTTATACTGCTGCAACATGACTTGCTAGCTTTTATACTCAATGCCCCGACTGATGAAGGCAAGCATACTGTACACCCTGCCTTACCAACTTATCCATTTGTGTTGCCACTTTCAGGGAGTTATGGACTTACAAAGGAAAATGGTTCTAAGATCATGCATTTATTTTAGATTCCTTTAGCTCTTTGATTGTTAAATGTTATTAGAATGCTATTGTAGTCCTCTACCATGAAGACTTAAGTACAGTATTTATTTAAATCTTCTTCCATTTCCTTGTTTTTCATTACTATTTCTCCAGCCTCATTCTCTAAGGGGCCTCTCTCCTACTTTTTATATATTTGAAGAAGTTCTTACTATTCTTTTTAATCTGCTAGTGTGCCCTCAATATTTATTTCCTCTCTTTAGTTGACTTTTAAAACACTCTGGTTTACCACTAATCTTTGACACATTGTGCATTTTCTATTTCTTGGTTATTCATAGTCAGTTTATCCACTTTCTAGAATCCTTCCTCCTCATAGATATATCTTTACTGTGAGTAATGAACAATTTCCATAAATTTTTTTTATTGTCCTTAACAGATTTTTCTGTTAAACTTTTCTCCCCCAAACAAAAAAACAGAAGGAATGTGGATGTGGAAATTAGAAACAAAAACAGAAATTGCTGGAAAAACTCAGCAGGTCTGGCTGTATCAGTGAAGAGAAAGCCCAGAGCTAACATTTCAGGTCCTATGGCCCTTCGTCAGAAGGGTTCAGAAGAAAAATCCAGAAGAAGGGTCACAGGACCTGAAGTGTTAACTCTGCTTCCTCTCCACAGCTGCCAGACCTGCTGAGTTTTTCCAAACTGTTTTTCCCATTCACTCCAGCTAACGCTGCCCTCATCTCTACCTAACAACTCTTATTTAAATTTAGAGGTAGTAGGTACTGCAGATGCTGGAGAATCTGAGGTAACAAAGTGTAGAGCTGGATGAACACAGCAGGCCAAGCAGCATCAGAGGAGGAGGAAGGCTGACGTTTCGGGGCTAGACACCTCTTCAGAAAATTTTCTGACAAGGGTCTAGGCCCGAAATGTCAGCCTTCCTGCTCGACCTGCTGTGTTCATCCGCTCTACACCTTGTCTCTTATTTAAATTTAGCACAGTTGTTTCCAACCCAGGTTTCTCACTTTCAAACTAGAATGCTAAATTCCATCATTTTATGGTTACTGTTCCTTTGAGGAACCTTTTACTCAGATCCTTCTTAAACTTGTCTCATTACATTTTGTCAGATCCAAAATAGACAGACAGTCATAGATCCTTTGTTGGATCTGCATGATATTGTTTTAGGAAATTGTCCTCAGCACACTAGAAATTCTCCTTTATTGCTAACTTTTCCAATTTTATATATTCCCAATGTACACAATGATTGGAATTACAAGTGATTAATTTACTTCCCTTTTTATACTGTCCATGTGGACAGAAAAAAGCTTGGATGCTAGAAATTCTTCACAATACACTCGAGTTTTTTGAAGAAGTAATGAAGGAGATTAATGAGGGCATAGCAATAGAGGTCAGCTACATGGACTTCAGTAAGGCGTTTGACAAGGTTTCTCATGGTAGACTGGTTAACAAAGTTAGATCACATGGAAAATAGGGAGAACTAGCCATACAGAACTGGCTTGAATGTAGGAGACAGAGTGTGGTGATAGAGGGTTGCCTTTCAGATTGGAGGCCTGTGACCATGGTGTGTCACAAGGATCGGTGCTGGGTCCACAGCTTTTCAAAATTTATATAAATGATTTGGACACAAGCATAGGAGGTATGGTTAATCAGTTTGTAGATGATATCGAATTTGTAAGTGTAGTGGACAGCGAAGAATTTTATCTCAGAGTACAATGGGATCTTGATCAGCTGGAGCAATGGGCTCAGTAGTGGCAACAGGACTTATACACTTAATGGTAAGGTCCTAGGGAGCATTGTTGAACAGAGACCTTGGAGTGCAGGTTCATAGTTCCTTGACAGTGGCATTCCAGGTAGTTCATGATAATGAAGGAGGCACTCAGTATGCTTGCTTTTGTTGGTCACTGCATTAAGTATAGGAGTTGGGATGTCATGTTGCGACTGTACAAGATAGTGGTTAGGCCACTTTTGGAATACTGTGATCAATTCTGGTCCCCCTACCATAGGTTGTTGTGAAATTCGAGAGGGTTCAGAAAAGATGTACAAGGATGTTGCCATGGTTGGAGGGTTTGAGCGGTAAGGAGAGGCTGAATAGGCTGGGGCTATTATCCCTGGAATGTCAGACCTCTTGTAGAGGTTTATAAAATCATGAGGGGCATGGGTAGGGAAAATAGGCAAGGACTTTTCCCTGGGATGGAGGAGTCAAAACCTAGAGGACATAGGTTTAAGGTGAGAGGAGAAAGGATTAAAAGGAACCTAAGGGACAACCTTTTCACACAGAGAGTGGTATGCATATGGAATGAGCTGCCAGAGGAAGTGGGGGAGGCAGGTACAATCATAACATATAAAAAGCATTTGAATAGGTATCTGAATAGGAAGGGTTTAGAGGGATTTGGGCCAAATGCAGGCAAATGGGCCTAGATTAATTTCAGATATCTGGTCAGCATGGATTAGTTGGACTAAAGGGTCACTTTCTGTGCTGTACAGCTCCATGATTCTATGACTTCCTAACTCTTGGAAGTCTGTCCATCATCTACAAGGCACAAGTCAGGTAAATGATAGAATATTCTCCACTTGCCTAGATATTTACGACTCTAACAACACTCAAGAAGCTCAACACAATCCCACACAAAGTGGCTTCTTTGATTCAACATCCTTCATTCACTCCACCAATGACACACAGTGGCAGCAGTCTGCAGTATATACAAGATGTACTACAGTAACTCATCATTGCTCCTTCAAACTTACAACGTCAGACACCTAGAAGGGCATGGGCGACAGATACAGTGAATACCATCACTCGTAAATTCTCTTCCAAGCCACACACGACCCTAAATTGCAATGGTACCACTATTCCTTCGTTGTCACCAGGTCTAAATACTAGAACAACTTTCCTAACTGTGGGTATACCGAATATCCATGGACTGCAGTAGTTCAAAAGGTGGCTCACTGCCACCTCAAGAGCACTTAGGTATTGGCAATTAATGCTAACCTAGCCAGCAACGAACACATCACATGAGTCAAGAAGAAAGGTGCAAACTGAGTGAACATGGTTCTAAGATTTTCTATTTCTATGATTATTTAAATAAGTCCAACAAACTCCTCAAACTATATTTTAGTATATTTGCTATTATTTGCTTGTTAAAAGTAATTCATAAAATCAGTCCAACACACTTTTTATCTATTCAGTGAGCCTGAAATTTAAGAAAAAGGATTCAGAGAATCCCTTTGGAAGAAGGGCATCTGGCCCATTGACCTTCTGAAGAGCGTCCGACACTGACCAACACCCACACATCTATACCCGGCATATCACATGGCTAATCCACCTAGCTTGCACATCTTTGGACTGTGGGTGAAAACCAAATACACAGAGGAAACCCATGCAGTCATGGGGAGAATGTGCAAACTCCACACAGAGGGCAGAATCGAACCAGGGTTCCTGCCACTGTGATGCTGTGCTAACGCTGAGCCACCATGCTGCCCCCTATATAGAAATAGATGTCCCAAAAATGACTTCTCATTTCTGGAACTAGCTTACTTATCTCCCAGCAATCCTCTCAAAAAATCCTTGATACTCTTCCTTTATATTGTTTGAAACAATTTTTCTCAGAACTGATGCAAGACTTACAAATCCATACTTAGCTTCAGAGATTTTCATAGTTAACTTGGGCCTGATCAGAAACTAGTACATTTCAGAAATATCAAAAAGTAGACCCAAAATCAAATGTGTTAAGTTGTTCAAAATCCTTAGATCCCATGTAATACTAGATAATTAAATCATACAACAATTGCTTATAGTAACATCTCAAAAAAACTGGGGAAACATTTGAGAGGTAATAGCAGCCTAAGTTATCTAAATCAGAGACAAAGTTTGGTTGAAGACATTAGTGAACAGAATTAAAGATCTAAGAGGTCATAACTATCAGGAAAGATCAAATAGGTTGAGAAAAGGCTGAGGGTTGGCCTAATAGAGGTCTTTAAAGTATGAATGAGTTTAATAGGGTTGACATATCAATATTTATATCTGTTAAAGGGTTGAAAATTAGAAGTCGTAAACATAAGATTTCTTAGAATATATACAAAATGGAAATCAGGATAAACTACTTTACACAGAGTTAGAATTTAGAACTAGCTATGATATGGAGTTGGGTTTGCTACCAGAAATTGTTTTGCTTCTTACTGAATGATAAATAATGGGTTCTTCAATGAAGTGCTGGAGAATAACAATTTATTACATAACTAATTGTTCTTGCAATGTATTCAAAGGAAAATGGAGTACTTAAAATATGGAAGTATAACATACCCACACATGTAATCTTAGTAGCAGTGCTTTGAAAGCCTGGATCACAACGACAGAAGTAAGATCCTTGCGTGTTCTCACATTTTCCATGCATACAGGGATTGCTTATACACTCATCAGCATCTATTTGAAGCAAAAAATTATAATTATACTGAATGTGTTCATTTTGGTTATTAAAATGGCTGTTTGGAGATGATAACATTTAAAAATGTAACAAAGAACATACAGCTAAACGTAACTATTTTAACGCCAATCAATTTTACAATATTTTAACTATATATATATTTAAAAATCATTAAAATATATACTACACCAGAACCACTGGTTTGACACTGCATTTAATGAAAAAAATAATCATCATACTAGGAATAATAAACAAACCCCAAAATCAGACAGGGATTAGTATAACACACCCCAACAAAGCAGTCTGAATCATACCAACACACTCTCCTCTTGCATCAAGTTTATAACCCATATAACACTCGCAGCGATAACTAGGCCCTTGAAGTGGAATGCATTGTCCATATAAGCAGAGGTTTCTATAAATCTGGCAATAATCAGTTACATTTAAAGGTCCTGAAAAAGAAATGGGAGATAAAAAATCATAATTTTATTAGACAAGTAGCTAACAAATATTGAAATAAAAAAATGATAACAATGGTAATTTGATTTTACTAGGTCCAAGGTGAGGACGACGCCCATTAGTCCAATAGTCAGGTCCACTGTCAGGCCGATGACCATCAACAGGCCTGACTTCACTGTCAGGCCTGGGTCTAATTTCAATATCTGTCCAAGAATTATCAACGCACAACTTGATATATTCATCTGAAAGTACAGAGATACAGATATGGAGAGACACAAAAGTGAAAGAACTTTCAACTGAATGGACATTTTAGTAACTTATTTAGCTATATTTTAGCCAGCATATAAAAATGTTTCATGCTAAGTTGCAATATAAACATTCTATTCTTTGGTCTTTATAATCTAAAATTACTGCTGTTAATATTTATGAATGAATATTTGTTTACTTGGGTACAATATGTTTGTTCATAATTTCTTTTAAATAATAGATGGAGAAAGGTGAAGTCAAATGGTATCAGGGATGGGCTGAGAAGATGGATACTGAACTGGCTTAGTCATAGGAGGCAGAGGGTAGCAGTGAAGAAGGATGCTTTCTGGAGAGGAGGGTTGCGACAATTCGCCACAGGGATCAGTGCTGGGACCTCTGCTGTTCATGCTCTACATAAATGATTTGGAGGAAATCACGGCTGGTCTAATTAGTAAGTTTGTCGACTATAAAAAGATTGGTGGAGTTGTGGGTAGTGTAAAGGCTGTCAGAAAATACTGCAGGATATAGATCAGTTGGAGGCATGGGCAGAAAAATGGCAGATGGAGTTTAATCAAGTCAAATGTATGCTAAAGCATTTTGGAAGGTGAAGTACAGGTTGAAATTGCACAGTGAATGGCAGAACCCTTAGAAGCATTGATGTACAGAGGAATCTGGGTGTTGAGGTCCACATGTCACTGAAGGTGGCAGCACAGGCAGATAAGTTAGTAAAAAATGCCTATGGCATGCTTGCCTTCATTGAAAGGGGCACTGAGTATAAGGAAAGGCAAGTTATGCTTCAGCTTTACAGAATTTTAGTTAGGCCACACTTTGAATATTGCATACAGTTTTGGTCACCACATTAGCAGAAGGGTGTGGATGCTTTGGTGAGGGTCCGGAAAAGGTTTACCAGGATGTTGCCTGGTATGGGGGATTTTAGCTATGGAGAAAGGTTGGAGAGATTGGGTTGTTTTCATGGAATGCAGGAGGCTGAGGGGTGATCTGACAGTAGTTTAAAAGATTGTGAATGGCACGGATTGAGTGTAAAATATGAGGCTTTTTTCTCAGGGTGGAGGGGTCATTTACTAGGGCACACAGGTTCAAGGAGTTTAAAAGAGATGTACGAGGCAAGTTTTTTTTACAAGGGGTGGTGAGTATGTAGAGTGTGCTGCCACAGGAGTTGATGGAAGCAGACACAATAACAGCATTCAAGAAGCAGCTGGAGCGTGTGAATAGGAAGCAAATAAAGGGATATGGATCCTGTAAGTGAAGACAGTTTTAGTATGGAAGAGTAGCCTGTTCCTGTGCTGTCTTGTTTATGAAGCAACAGATTATTCAAGAGGAATCTCCTTTTAATTCATAATGTAATTTTTCCTTTAATAACTGCTACTAATTAAAAATGCATCTCAGTTGAACTTTAAGCCCAAAGTCCTGAAGTCCGCATGAAGAAAATTTCTACAGATATTGAAACAATTTACAGAAGAATTATACCTAGGTTTTAAGAAGTGACTTCAAGGAGTAAAGCAAGGCAGAGGGCTGGACCGATAAAAATATAATATTCTGTAAATATAATCTTTAAACTTGATTAGCATTGTGTAATTATATTTTGAATAGTTCAGTAATTCTAAGGTTTCAAAAGAAAAATCCAAGTTGAATTCAGCTTCTTAATGTGAAATTCATGAGTCCTTCCTTATTAGCCAAACTTGGCTTTATAGTTAAGTGTCTCATTCATTTGGAGAGAATAGAAGGAACAAGCAATGAAACAAAATTCCTGTTGAGAAGTCACACAGCAGAACCTCAGATTATATAACGCTACCTTGTATCATAAAGAAAGACCACCATAGATTAGCTGAAATATGCAATAATCTGTTAAAAAATATTGAAATCATTAGAGACAAAAACAAGACATACCAGTTCCACGCATTGGACACATTTCTGGAATTGTACCAGCTGACCAACACCGACCACTGTCACAGCAGCACTGCAATTTGGTGTAAGGTCTTGGTATTTCTTTAGCACAGCGACCATTAACCAGACCAAAATAGCAAACTCCAGGACGTGCATCTGTTGAAAAGCATTTTATTTTAATGCTAAGCATCATGCTATATTTTTCAATAAATTTTAGTAACAGGCACTTAATATTACACAATTTTGTAATCTGTTTTTAACCATTCATAACAAACTGTCCATGTTGTCTAATTTTATTTAAACGGTGACACAAAAATGATAAAATGTCAAGAGTTCTAGTTTAGTTCATTTAACTGCTTGTAGTGTACTCATGATTTCATCTCCCTTCTATGTTAGAGACCGAAGGGTAATTTTGAGAAATGATTTCACTTGGCACAGAATTTCACCCATTGGGAGTGCAAACAGAACTTGACGGGATGTCAACATGATCTTCTGTTACCTTAATTGAATGGATGGAAACTGGGTTGAAGGGTTGGGGTGTACCCCGAGAATACCATATTCTAAAAATACTCATTCTATTCCTTCACTCCATCTGAATCACAAATTTGCTCCCCTTCCTGGAGATTTTAAATGAGTTAACAGTCGCTAGATGACTGTATGTATGTTTAATAAGCTATTGTCTCTAAAATGTTTATTTTTGCACAGGTACCATTTGAAAAGTTTTAACCTGCATACCTGCATTGATTTTATGACTTACTTAGCAACTGGTAAAAATATACCTTCTGAGTAAGAACCAATTGCACATTTAAGTTATGTTTGAACAAAACTGTCTTTTATTTTGTCTGATCTGTTGTTTTCAAAAACCATAGATTGAATCAATGGCAACAGCATCTTTCATGATCTTAACAATGTAGATCACATGCCTTTCTCTAACTCAATGTTTTTCCTCTAAAAAAGTTAAACTTCAATTATTTCTGATCGGTGTCACTACTGTTCTGTGAATTTCTTCTGATGCTTACTATTCAGAAAGAAGTGAACAAATTAATCTAAACAATTTCAACTTCTGTCCACCAATGATTTATCAAGGCTGCTGTTAAGTCATCCACCAAAACAATACTTTGAAACAACAATCCATATGCCAGAGAGTGCAAACAATTTTCAAGAAACATTGATTCCTCTTCCTGTTCTGAAGAAAGGTCACTGGACCAAAAATGCTGTTTTCTCTCCATAGGCGCTGCCAGACTTGCTGAGCTTTTCCAGCAATTTCTGTATGTGTTTCCTTCAGAATCACAAGACATAGAGAGATACCGTTGCTGAAATTATCATTCATACTGAAATTTAAAAACCACTGAGTTTTAAAATATTTTGGATATCTGAATTTGCCAATTTATATCCCTGGCAGACCTCCAGGCATTCCTCAGTTGTATTTGCTCAATTGCTTGAGCGACTGTTTGGATTGGGGTCGGTCCTTTTGCTTTGATGTTTCAGCAGTGACTTCAATGTCAGCAGACTGAATGATCCTTTGTTCCTCAAGAGTTCATTTAAATAGCACATCAGCCCTTGGATTGAGCTCCAGTCCTTGACAGTTGGGACAGTCTCCTATCTATCTATGCAGTATCAGTGGTCTATATCCCTCTAAACATTTTCTTTTCATGTACATACCAAAATGTCTTTTAAATGTTGAAATCTTGCCCCACAACCACCATTCCTCAGGAATTTCATTCCACGTTAATCACCCTCTGTGTAAAATATTTGCCCCCCTTTTGTCTTTGTTAAATATTTCTCTCGCGCGTTAAAAATATGCCCCCTAGTCTTGGAATCCCTTATCCAAGGGAAAAGGCACCTACCATTAACCCTAGCTATATCCCTCATGATTTTATAAACTCCATTAGGTCACCTTTCAACATCCTATGCTCCAGCGAGAAAAGTCCCAGCCTGCCCAGCCTTTGTTTATAATGCAAACCTTCCATACTTGCCAACATCCTGCTAAATCTCTTCTGAACCCTCTCTAGCTTAATAATATCCTTCCTATAACTAGGCAGCCAGAACTGGTCACAATATTCCAGAAGAGGCCTCACTAATGTCCTTTACAACCTCAACATGGTATTCCAACTCCTACACTCAAAAAGACTGAGCAATGAACGCAAGCTTGCTAAACGCTTTTTAACCACCCTGTCTATGCATAATGCAAACTTCAAAGAATTATACCCCTGAACCCTTAGATCCCTCTATTCTACAGTACTACCCAAGGCCCTACCATTAATTGTATAAGTCCTGATCCTGTTTGTTGTACCAAAATGCAATAATTTACATTTATTCAGATTGAAGTTGATTTGCCATTTCTCAGCCCATTGACTCATTTGATCAAGTTCTCTTCGTCATCTTAGCAAAGCTTCTTCACTGTCTTCTATGCAGACAATTTTGATTTCATCCACAAACTTACTTATCATGCCTTCCGCATATCTCTCTGGAACACCGCTGGTGACAGACCGCTAGTCCAAAAAGCAACCTTCCACCACCACACTCTGTCTCCTGCTGTTAAGCCAATTATGCATCCAACTGGCAAGCTTACCTTGAGTTTCATGTGACCTGGCTTTACTAATTAGTCTACCATGCAGAATCTTGTCAAAGGCTTTACTAAAGTCCAAGCAAGCAACCTCTACCACTTTGCCCTCATTAATCATTTTTGTAATTTACTCAAAAAACTCAATCAAGTTTGTGAGACATGATATTCCTTGCACAAAACCATGCTGAATATCCCCAATCAATTTCTGCATCTCTAAATATCTGTAAATCCTATCTCTTAGAATCACTTCCAACTGTTTATCAACCCACAATTAACTGCCCCTGTGGGGCAAGTCCTTACTGTCAACAGCTGCTGGCCAATAAAAGATCATTGTGGGATCCTAGATTGCGGCAATTTAAGGTATGGTGGAAACAGCGAATTGCAGGTCACCATCAAAGGCAAGGGATCTTTCATTGTATAACTTTTGTTCAATGCTAGGTCCCTCAATTGGGCAGAGGTTACCATACAGTGATAGACCTGCCCCATTCCTGGGAGGCCGCTGAAGAACTGTGGGCTTGCTCCTGCAATTAAGTGGGCCAAACCATTATGTTTGCAGTATGTTGAACTGCATTAAATCCAGCCCCTACAGGTTGCGAGGAGCTTAGAACTCTCTGGCTGAAAATTATGCTGGGATTGAAACCCTCATTGCATTGGATATGTTACTGAATGTTGTAATGTGTACAATTATGAATGAAATGTTGAAAAGTGCGATTAAAATATGGCCTATGTGACGGGCTAAATGCCTCCTTCTTGAAGACCAATAAAAACAAGGTCTGGCAATCGCATTTTTATCTGAAGAGAATATGATTCAAAACTTAAAAAGAGGCTCAATGGTGAAAAAGTAAGTCAAACATAAGGAGAAAAACACATAATGTGCACTTAATTGCTACACAGCAATCATGAAGTGATCATGCCTTAGAATTTCTACTAGGACTGATACACTGGTAGATTTTGGACAAACAAATGAAGAAACATGCTTTTTTGTTACTAATAGTAATATGCATTACTATATGTTCAACAATACTTTGTTTTCTACTCTAAAGCTGAACATAAAGTGTTTTCATTGATGAATCTAAATACTTGCTTTCCAGTTAAATACATCTGTCCAAACAAAACTCAATTTCATCTTCTCAATGAGTCTTGAACATAATATCATGTTAAAGAGAAAAAAAATGAAGAGTGTGCATACTGAAATAATCACTTTAAATCATTTTCCTAAACTGGAAACATTAAATATTGACTCAAAGAAAGCTACATAGATTAATGGATCAAGGCCAACGATTTTTCTTCCACTTTAGGCAAACATTTAAATCATCACAACTGGCACCACGTTCAATAAGGTCCTCATTGGTGGTTACTACAGAATTGGTATATTTTTATTAATGGACCATAACACAGGGCAGAGAAGTAGGTAATTCAGCCCATCACGTTTCCTCAACCATTCAATAAGAATAGGGATGATGTGATAATCCCCAACTCAGTTTTCCTGACTTTTCACTATAACCCTCGATTTCCCTACTGATTAAAAATCTATCCCAGTCTTGAATATATTTAATGCCAATAATTAATACATAGAACACCACATTGCAGTACAGGCCATTCAGCCTTCGATGTTGCACCGACCTATGAAACCACAGTTCATTACAAAACTCTGTGATAAAAAGATATTTTGCCGATTAATTACCAGTCATAGAGAGCTTTAAATTCATAGGGCCCCTACAGTAGAGAAAGAGGCCATCTGGCCCACTGAGTTGGCTGTGACCCTCCAAAGAGCATCCTATCCAGGTGAAACAAAACAGATTTTACAGACGCCTTAAACAAGACCAGCATGCTATTAACCTGTGGGTTAGATCAAAGATTTGTAATCATATTACACCCACTGTTGATGGTGCGGTCAATTAAAAAAATAATGGCAGGAGGAAAACCTCATATGCAGTGAAGGTGGAGTCCAGAATGAAAGTGCAAAGATAACCTTCTGGAGGACATTCCAAACATTCCAAAGGTAATAGATAAGAAAAGTACTAATATTAGGAAGAAGGATCTTGAAACAATTTCTATCACAACAGATGAAGTATTTGTCAAACTAACTGAACTAAAGTCAGATGGGTCACCAGGACCTGATGGTTTGTATCCAACAGCTTTAAAGTAAATGGTTGCAACGATAGTGGAGACGTGGGCTGGGATATTTCAGAACTTACCAGATTCAAGTGGGTACCAATGGAATGCAAAACTGCTAATATGACACCCCTGTTCAAGAATGGAGGGAGACAGAAAGCAGGAAACTAGGTTAGTGAGACTAAAATAACAACAAGAACTGCAGATGCTGGAGTCAGAGACAACACTATATGGAGCTGGAAGAACACATTCAGAAATGAATTCAGATTTCTGAAGAAGAGTCCTGATCCGAAACGTCAACATACCTGCTCTGTGATGCAGCCTGGGCGGCTGTGTTCTTCCAGCTCCATACTGTGTATCTCTAGTTAGATTAAAACTGTCTTTGGAAATATGCTGGAGTCATTAGAAAGAAAGAAGTGGCAGCGTGTGAACAAGATATTTCCACTAGAAGAAGACAATAGGACCTGAGGGGGCAGCATTAGAGTGAACAGACGACCCCTCAGAACAGAGATGAGGATGTATTTCCTCAGTTAGAGGGTGGTGAATCTGTGAAACTCATTGCCGCAAAAGGCTATGGAGGCCATGTCATTGAGTGTATTTAAAACAGATAGAGAGGTTCTTGATTAGTAAGGAGAATAAAGATTACAGAAGGCAAGAGAATAGTATTCAGACAAATATTGTGTAACAGCCATAAATCAGATGGTGGAGCAGACTTGATGGGCCAAATGACCTAATCCTGCTCCTATATCTTATAGTCTTATCCAGGATTCCTAGTGAATTGAAGTCTTTATAGGGTATGAAAAGATTGAAAATAAGGAAAATAGGTTTGTTTGGCTGACAGTCATGAATAATCACAGAAGTACAGAATCCCTGCAGGAAGAGACCATTCGGCCCAACAAGTCGCACTGACCCACAAAACAGCATTCCTCTCAGTCCCAACCTACCCTATTCTTGTAACCCTGCATTTACCATGGTTAATCCACTTGCCTACACATTCCTGGATGCTAGCGAGTTCTGAGAAGATTTGTAGCTCAGGTTGAGGTTCTGGATGTGAGTTTGCTCGCTGAGCTGGAAGGTTAGTTTTCAGACGTTTTGTCACCATTCTAGGTAACATCATCAGTGAGCCTCCAGTGAGCGCTGGTGTTATGTCCCGCTTTCTATTTATCTGGTTAGGTTTCCTTGGGTTGGTGATGTCCTGTTCTTTTTCTCAGAGGGTGGTAGATGGGCTCCAAATCAATGTGTTTGTTGACGGAGTTCCGGTTGGAATGCCATGCTTCTAGGAATTCTCGTGCGTGTCTCTGTTTGGCTTGTCCTAGGATGGATGTGTTGTCCCAATCAAAGTGGTGTCCTTCCTCATCTGTATGTGAGGATACTAGTGATAGTGGGTCATGTCTTTTTGTGGCTAGTTGATGTTCATGTATCCTGATGGCTAGCTGTGACAAACACTACATTGGACAAACAGGGTCCACACACAACTTTTCACTTCTGTCTTTGACTGGCCCTATACCTACCCTAGTCATCTCCTTATTCCTCACATACCTATAGAAAGCTTTGGGGTTCTCCTTTATTCTATCTTTCTAAGCAGCAAGACTCAGCATTCCATCTTGGGCTAATAAGTGACAAGTAACATGTGCACCACACAGTGGAGGGCAACAAACACCTGCAACAATGGAGAAACTAACCATGCTGGTGAGTCAACAGCAGTACCATCACTGAATTCCTCCACTATCAATCTAGAGACTACCACTGACCAGAAACGTAACAGAGCCAGCCATATTCTATCATATGTGACACATACCTTGTAGCTGATGAACAGGCTTTGGGGAGCAGTGAAGGTCAGTGGCTAGAAAATCCACAGTAAATAACTCTCTTCCTCTACACATACCCTTAAACCTCATCTTCTCAACTCCATCTGAGGCCCAAGACAAATTTTCCATATCTGATAGGGGTTTAACTGGATATCCTGCAACATGGTCTACTGTATCCGTTGTTCCCAATGTGACCTCCTCTATATCAGTGAGACCAAACACAAACTCGATCCTTCCCACTCCCACTCCCACTCCCAATCCCTGGGTGACATGTCCATCCTCGGCTTCCACCACTGCCACATGGAGCAACAACACCTCATATTCCTCCTCGGCAGCCAATAGCCTGACGGCCTAAACATAGAATTCATCAGTTTCACAATCTCCCCACGCCCCCAGCCTCATCCCATGTTCAACCCTCCATCTCATCCCCAATTGCTTGACCTGACACTACCTGTCCATCTCCTTCCCCTCCTACCTGTTCCAACCTTCCCACTGAACAATCCCCATTACCCCTGCCTACAGCCACCTATTTACCATCCCACCTACCTTCCCCCAGCCCCACTCCTCTTTCCTCTATTTATATCCCAGCCCCCTGGCCCCTCCCCAGTCCTGATAAAGAGTCCCAAACCAAAATGTCAACTCTGCTGCTCCTGCAATGCCCCCTGACCTGCTGTGTTCCTCCAGTTCCAAACTGTATCGAAGCAACCTACTTGCTCAGTCCTCAGGTTGCCAACCCACTAGGACTGGAGTCTTCAGGAATTAAAGGTCAGTTTTCAGAGAGTTATTGCATGCAATGCTGGACAAAATTCACAGGGATGTTAAGAGTTTTTGAACTTATTTTTGTCAAATACAAAAATTTTGAAAATAAGGGAACAAAATTGCTACTGAGGTTGATAGTCAAGCATTGTCCAATTTGATTAAGAGACCTTTTGCTCCCACTTAATGTATGAAGGCACTGCATTAAAGGATGGATGTATTGCCTGTGTAATGGCTCGAACACAGGGGCAGTCTATGTGATGAAACCTTCAAGAACAATTTTAATCACAGTTGGCAACTCTATCGGCATTCCTTCCAACACCAGTAAACAGTTCTGAGAAAGGGTCACTGGGCCCGAAACGTTAATTCTGTTTTCTCCTCCACAGATGCTGCCAGCCCTGCTGAGCTTTTCCAGCAACTTTGTTTCTATACCTGTAAACATTCATGTTCTCCATTACAATCACTGCCATCTACATGATGCACTGCATTAACTCTCCAAGACTTTGTCAATCACAATCTCCACTACATAAAATGAAAGTGGGGAAAAAGGGTAGTAAAGAGTTTTTGATAATCACGTTGATGCATTTACAGTCGATGATATGAACATATAATGATACGACTGGATAATGTAACCATGTCTACTAGTTTGATTAGGATTGGATAATAGTCATGTGTGTTAAGGTGGAATGTAAACTAAGTGAACCCTGTTGGATGGAGGTATGGGTGAGTAAATGTGTAACCTTTTGATTGAAAACTTGTTACCTGTAGGATAATATAAAACCTTTGGATTTGGCATAAAATTTGAGTTGTATGCATTGTTGATGGATACTCTCATACAGCATGAAAACAGACCCTTCCGTCCAACCAGTCCATGCTGAGCATAATTCCAAATATATGGATGATTAAAAGCTTGAATAAAGAAACCTGAATCTCATCTGATCTAAGGGAGAGATTAGAAGGAATCACAGACTTGATGAAGCTTATGCAGGCCAAATAGGTAGTATTGGCCCCCAGGAAAGAGATGAAGACCTCCAAATGTTTATTAATGCAGTGTTTAGGGGTCAGTATCACAGAATGTTAATAGTCACAGAAGCTTCAATATCTCTCACAAATGAAAAGTTCCTGATGACACAGCAGACAATATTAATACGAGGAGGAGAGGAAAGAGTACATAGAACATAGAACATTACAGCACAGTACAGGCCCTTCGGCCCTCGATGTTGTGCCGACCTGTCATACCGATCTCAAGCTCATCTAACCTACTCTATTCCATGTACGTCCATATGCTTATCCAGCAGCTACAAAAAAATGAATGGGTGTACTTATAACCGGGAAATGTAGAACTATCAGTCCAGTGAGGGAACTATTGTATCTACAGGCACACTACGACTGTTGGGGGCAATTATAGATCAACAGGAGAACGCACTGATGTGGATAAAAGGGAGGTTGGGTATGCTTGCACTTGTCTGTAGAATAGCTTTGAATGACTGTCAATCGAAGGAAAAATATAGCGGATTGTATGGAATGTTTTCAGACATATGGGAAAACACAAACAGGACTGTGGATACCTGCTGTAGAGTCAGCTATAGTAACAGGATTAATACATCCACCTAAGAAGCAGTAGCCAATTAAAGGAGAAATCAGGTAGGCACTATTTCCTACAGTCAAGGACCTAAAAGAACAGGGAACAGTGGTATACTTCATCTCTACTACCAACTCACCAATCTGGCTGGTTAAAAAGCCAGATGGGTCATTTCAGTTCATTGTAGATTGTACGGCCTTGAAATTCAGTTACATCCTAGTTACATGATTGTGGACAGACCTGCTATATTCTAAACTGATTAAGCCTAAAACACATATTTCTTACTGCCCTAGATATCTTACGTGGACAATACCGATACATGAAGAGACAAAATCCAAATTTGCCTTTAAAGGAAAACGATTCATCTGGTCCAGGGCGTTCATTACAGTCCAGAGATATTTTAGCAGCTTCTCCAAATTAATAGAAGCGACTGATTTAATCAATAGGGGCAGGACAGCAGCTCAGTGGTTAGCACCAGGGACCCAGGTTTGATTCCACCTTTGGGCAACTGGCTGCACTGAGTTTGCACATTCCCCCCCCGTGTCTGCCTGGGTTTCCTCCAGGTGTTTTGGTTTCCTCCCACAGTCTAAAGCTGTGCAGGTTAGGTGGGTTGGCAATACTGAAATTATCCATAGTGTTCAGGGATGTATAAGCTAGTGGATTAGCTATAGTAAATCGGGGTTTATGGTATACAGTAGGGGGCTGAAGCCGGATCAGATGTTCTTTGAAGGATCGGTGGACTCCTTCCATACTTAGGAGCTCTACGGTTCTACAAATATGCTAGGAATTCTACTGCAGTATATAGATTACTTCTCCATGACTTCTACTGATATGAAGTGCAATAACCTCAAGCTCAGCCAAGTTGTTACAGCAATAGATAAAACTAGGTTGATGGTAAATCCAAATAAAGCATAAGTGGGGCAGCAGAAGGTAACAGAGCTGTGGCATAGGTTACTGCAGGGAACAAAAGAGCTTCCACCTGAATAGAAACATATCATTCTAATCTTGCCCCATTTACTTGCAATACAGGAAGTGAAACTTCTGGGGTTGTTTAACTGTTGCAGAAATGTTGTACATAATTAGGCTCCAGTGTGAAACTAACACTGAACTTAAAGGGAGGAAGGCCATTGACAGAGAGAATTAGAACCAATGACAGGACCTCCAGTACAACAAATAATTTACAGAAATAAAACAATTGCTGGCATCAGCCCCAGTGTTGAAACCTCCTGACTTGACATTCTCTTTTCCACATATGCTATCACAAGAATTGCTGGCGGGGGGGGTACTGTACAGCTGCAGTAACACAACACAGAGACCATTAACATCCTGCGTCATTCTACTCCAACAAACAGTGACCAATAGCTGCACAATTACTTTGTTCTGCCTAGGCATTGGATAGTGTGGCATTCTCAGTGAGTCCAAACTTCACTGAGAGAAATGGTTTTACAACATACCTTCAAATGGTATAAATCATAAATGTAGGACTATTAAAATTACTATCAGACACTAGCAGTGTACAATGGGAAAGTGTGCTGCTCCCTGAAAAAAAGGCTATGTTGTTCAAAGTGAGCATGTGCTCGACCAGGTGGAGAACAGTGGTAGTGAATGGCAATATTTAAGCCTTCTCTTGAAGAAGGAGCAAAGAACTTGCAGATCACCCTGATGGGGAATGAATGTGTAGAGGGATTGCATGTAAGTGAGAAAAGACAAGAGGCGAGAAATTCAAGTCAATATAGGAAGAAGTAAATTTTGTGGGCAAAGGCTGAAGTAATGGAGCTGCCAGGGAAATCTTGTTTCTATATTTTGTGAAGATGGTAGAAGTGGGCTGTACGGAGTTGGGGACTATGATGTGAACTTGGGGTAGGGTGTTAGTGGAGATGGGGTGGGGGGAGACAGTTCCCAAATCAAATAAGATGAAAACCCAAAGAACTGCTGATGCTGTAAGTCAGAAACAAAAGCAGGAATGACTCAGCAGGTCTGGCAACATCTGGAAAAAGAAATCAGAGTTATGTTTAGGGTCAAGTGACCCTTCATCAGAACTGAAAAGTTGAGTAATTAGTATCTTGACAAAGCAGTAAGGGAATGATTGAAAAGTCAGAAGGACAAATGATAGCTGCAAGTACAAAAACAAAAGAGGGTCTGTTGATGTAAACATTAAACATTTACACAAAGCAATGAGGGAACAGTTGGTAGAATGGAAAGAATGCAGAGGAGAAGAAAATACAGATTGGGGCATGGAGGAAAGAGATAATGTTGTAGATCTAATGGGTATTAGACAAATACTGCTGGAAACATATTGCGGATCTGGATGTGAGTTTGCTCACTGAGCTGGAAGGTTAGTTTTCAGACGTTTCGTCACCATTCTAGGTAACATCATCAGTGAGCCTCCAGTGAAGCGCTGGTGTTATGTCCCGCTTTCTATTTATCTGGTTAGGTTTCCTTGGGTTGGTGATGTCATTTCCCGTTCTTTTTCTCAGGGGATGGTAGACTGGCTCCAAGTCAATGTGTGTGTTGATGGAATTCCAGTTGGAATGCCATGCTTCTAGGAATTCTCGTGCGTGTCTCTGTTTGGCTTGTCCTAGGATGGATGTGTTGTCCCATCAAAGTGGTGTCCTTCCTCATCTGTATGTAAGGATACGAGTGATAGTGGGTCATGTCGTTTTGTGGCTAGTTGATGTTCATGTATTCTGGTGGCTAGCTTTCTGCCAGTTTGTCCAATGTAGTGTTTGTCGCAGTTCTTGCAAGGTATTTTGTAGATGACGTTTGTTTTGTTTGTTCTCTATATAGGGTCTTTTAAGTTCATTAGCTGCTGTTTCAGTGTGATGGTGGGCTTGTGGGCTACCCTGATGCCAAGAGGTCCGAGTAGTCTGGCAGTCATTTCGGAAATGTCTTTGATGTAGGGGAGCGTGGTTATGGTTTCTGAGCCCGTTTCGGCTGTTTGTTTGGGTTTATTGCTGAGGAATCGGCAAAAATCATTCACAAAAGAGGAGGAAAACGACAACAAACTGCCATTTCTAGATGTCACAGTAGAGCGAACAACCAATGGGGAACTTCAAACTAGAGTCTACAGGAAAACAACACATACGGACCACATACTGAACTACAGGAACAACCATCCCAACACCCACAAACGAAGCTGCATTAGAACATTATTCCAACGAGCCACCACACACTGCAGCACAGAGGAACTACGCAGAGCAGAGGAAAATCACCTACACAGTGTATTCAAAAAGAATGAGTACCCTATGAACACAGTCCACCGATTCCTCAGCAATAAACCCAAACAAACAGACAAAACGGGTTCAGAAACCATAACCACGCTCCCCTACATCAAAGACATTTCTGAAATGACTGCCAGACTACTCTGACCTCTTGGCATCAGGGTAGCCCACAAACCCACCAACACACTAAAATAGCAGCTAATGAACTTAAAAGACTCTATACAGACAACAAACAAAACAAATGTCATCGACAAAATACCTTGCAAGAACTGTGACAAACGCTACATTGGACAAACTGGCAGAAAGCTAGCCACCAGGATACATGAACATCACTAGCCACAAAACGACATGACCCACTATCACTAGTATCCTTACATACAGATGAGGAAGGACACCACTTTGATTGGGACAACACATCCATCCTAGGACAAGCCAAACAGAGACACGCACGAGAATTCCTAGAAGCATGGCTTTCTAACTGGAACTCCATCAACAAACACATTGATTTGGAGCCCATCTACCACCCCCTGAGAAAAAGAACAGGAAATGACATCACCAACACGGAAATGACATCACCAACCCAAGGAAACCTAACCAGATAAATAGAAAGCGGGACATAACACCAGCGCTTCGTCGGAGGCTCACTGATGATGTTACCTAGAATGGTGACGAAACGTCTGAAAACTAACCTTCCAGCTCAGCCAGCAAACTCACATCCAGAACCTCAACCTGAGCTATAAATCTTCTCAAAACTCGCTAACATATTGCGGAAACCGACACAATGGGGAAAATAACATGTTGAGCCTATGAGAAGATTTTAGTGGTGGAAACCGATTGGGAGAGAACGTGCAAAGTTTTACCAGCAGTGTATCATATGTGCAGAACATAACCCAGGAAAAACAGTGAAAACTAGACCATGTCCAAGAAGGCTCTGTGAACTAATACGGAGAGAAGTTACTAGACCACTTCCTCCATCAAAGGGGAAGAAATAATGTTTAGTGATTCTCATTTAATTCACTAGATGGATTGAACATTCCCCACAAAAGCCTGTTCAGCTATGACTATATGCCAGATCTTGACTGAAGAGGTTTTACTCAGGTATGAAAAATCCATTTATATGGACTCTAATCAAGGAACTCACTTTAGTGGGACAGACTTTAGGGAGACTGGTAAAGTCCGATCAATTAGGCAAAGGTTCCATCTCCCACAGACCCACATGGCTCTGGAATGGTAGAAAGAATGACGAGAACTCAAAATATCAGTGGCTAAGGCAATTTGGGAAAGAGGGAAGGACTGGGCAGATGTACTACCAAGTATATTGTTACAAAAGTAAGGATAGATGACAATACCTCCTCCATGATAATCCTCACTACTAGAGCTCTGTAAGGCTGCATATTCAGCCTCTTACTGAATTCCTTATACACCTACAAATGTGTGGGCAAATTCAGTTCTAACTCCATTTACAAATTTGCTAATGATGCCACCGTAGTGGATCAGATCTCAAACAAAGATGAGACAGAGTACAGGAAAGAGATAGAGTGTTTAGTGGCATGGTGTGAAGGCAACAATCTCATCCTTAATGTCAGCAAAACAAAGGAGTTGGTCTGCCAATTCAGGATGTAAAACGGAGGACATGCCCCTGTCTGTATCAATGGTGCTGAAGTACAGATGATCAAGAGCTTCAAGTTCCTAGGAGTGAATATCATTACCAACCTGTCCTAGTCCGTCACATTGATGCTACAGTAAAGAAGGCGCACTAACGCCTCTGCTTCATCAGAGGACTATTGAAATTTGGCATGTCCATAATAACTCTTACTAATTTTCATACATGCACCATAGAAAGCATCCGATCCAGATGCATCACAGCTTGGTGTGGCAACTACACTGCCCAAGACTGCAAGGCATTACAGACTTGTGAATGCAGGCTAGTCCTTTTTTCCACTGAATCCTTCTGTACTTTTGACTGCCTTGAGAAAGCAGCCAACCTAATCAAAGACCCCTCCCACCCTGGTTATACTCTCTTCCTTCTTCTTTCTTTGGGCAGAAGATACAAAAGTTTGAAATCATGTACCAACAGATTCAATAACAGCTTCTTCCCTATTATTATCAGACTTTTGAACAGACCTCCCATATTTTACAGTCGATCTTTCCTGCACCTACTCTGTAGTCGTATTCTGCATTCTGTTCAATTACCCTTTTGTAAGGGATGATTTGTCTGGATAGCACACAAAACCATACTTTTTACTATACCTCAGTACATGTCATAATAATAAATCAAATCACAAACACAGGACTTAACCCATTTAAATTAACGACTGGAAGAATCAGGGCCAGGCAAGGGGATGCCAGATCACTAAGTAGTAATGTGCATAACTACAGAAGGGAGGTCTGTAAACAACTACATCAGTGACAGATAGCAGGAGCTGCAGATTCTAGAGAATCTGAGATAGCAAGGTGTAAAGCTATATGAACACAGCCGGCCAAGCAGCATCAGAGGAGCAGGAAGGTTGATGTTACAGGCCTAGACACTTTTCTCAAGAAGGGTCTAAGCCCGAAATGTCAGCCTTTCTGATCCTCTGCTGCTGCTTGGTCTGCTGCGTTCATCCAGCTGTACACCTTGTTATTACTACGTCAGTGAGAGCACAGGTTAGGGGCCGGCAAACAACTGCATTCTTCGAGTTTGATGAATGTAAGAAAAAAAACACAAATTGCTCAAGTAGGTATCAAAGGTCAATCCAGAACTGACATGATTCGTCCCTAGATGGTACGGATCCTACGAAGTAATTATGACAAAAGATACATATACAGTAATAGATATGAAAACAGAGAGTAAACAGAAACAATATAATGTGTTGAAAGCATGCACAGAAGCTGAAAAGGACAAAGGTAACCCCAATGAAGTGAGTCAATCTTTTTCACAGGTTTATTGTTTTAACTATGAGCCAGGCGATAGGGAGGTGGGTAGCACTGACTGTAGTGACCATAACGAGGTCAGCCAGGTGGACTTCATAGAATATGAGTTTCCTGACTGGGGCAGACATTGTGCTCCCTGATAGCTGGATCAGTGTCAAGGACCCTCCATGTATAAATAAAGAGTGATGGGATACCAGCCTCTGTAGAGTTATTTCAACAGGGCAGGTAAGTGATGACACATGCTTACATCCTGGATAGTACATTTAACTGTGAAAACGGGGAATGAAGTAGAGGTGCTGGTGTTGGACTGGGATGGACAAAGTCAGAAATCACACGGCATCAGGTTATACTCCAACGTGTTTATTTGAAAACAGAAGCTTTTGGAGTCTCAGTCCTAGATCAGGTGTTAATGAGAAGGGTAGTATCAGACACAGAGTTTATAAGTAAAAGATCTAATGTTCACACCATTGATGAGAATGTACTAAACAAACCTAAGATGCTCTTAAATCTTCAATCGCTTAAAGGTTTTAATTGATTAACATGTATATGTAAATCCCTGAATTCCTTTCAAGTCACCATCCTGAGAGAACTAAAGGTTTATTCAGTGAGAAAAACAGATGACATTTTAGGTCAGACAACACATTCTAGGTGTGAGACTTTTTTTAGAATCTGTTTCTATTTTAGTTTGGAGTCAGACTGGTTTTATTTCTAAAGTCAGAATTTATGAAACACGGTATTGACTGACTGTGTGTAACTTGTGTGCTTTTTGAATAAAATAGATTGTAACTGCAAATGCAAATTCACCCCACGTGTGTGTGTGTGTGTGTGTGTGTGTGTGTGTGTGTGTGTGTGTGTGTGTGTGTGTGTGTGTGTGTGTGTGTGTGAGTGAGTGTGTGTGAGTGAGTGTGTGTGAGTGAGTGTGTGTGAGTGAGTGTGTGTGAGTGAGTGTGTGTGTTGTGTGTTGTGTGTATGTGTGTGTGTATGTATGTAATGCAGAATGAGGACAAGAAAATGAAATAATCTGGGAATCAGGGATTATTCCAATTAGTAGGTGTTGGCTCCAAGTGAAAAGAGGGAAAGGCTAGGAACCAAATCATGCCATTTTACTGTATCAGACTGGTATATTCTAGGCACTAAACTCAGGAAGGTATAAGCGGTCAGTATGGAACAAGGATAGGGTACTTCTGGTATACATGAAATTTAACCATCCATTTTGAGTCTGAGAGAAACTATAACAGAAGTCAATGCTTCTGCAGATTGACAATCTTGCCCTCAGTTGTATGGGAATCTGGATTGGATGGTCAAATTTGTCAAGAATGATCCAGTGTTGTAATTCATAGACATTGCTGAAATGACATAAAATCTTCTAATCTCTGAAATGGTGGTGACCAAAAGCTGACAATGCTGAGAGTACATCCCCTCCAGATGGGATAGTAAGGATAGGGAAGTCAACATCCTTTTTGCTTGTTTGTATGGCATGCCCAAAAGTGACCTACAATTTTACAGTCTGCCCTACAGTGACTGTGCCGTAAACATTCAAGTTCAATGAAATAGTCTGCATACTGCAATTACAAATACAAATAATTGTTGGCTGCAAGACTCAGATTGGCCCTGGGTATAAGGGGAAGAGAAGGTGGAAAAAGATATAGGGGTCCTTTATATAAGTGCTAACTCTGCATTAAACCCTGCTTCAATTTATGAATTAAACTATTTTGCATCATGAGTGACAGACGAAACTGACAGGGAATTACAATATAATGTTCACAGAACAGTATATCGCCTAACAGCTACTATTACATAAGGAAAAGGATTGTGGGAGGCAATAAACATTATTAGTTAAGGGCTAGATGATGCACCCAACTTCCAAACCAAGGGAAGGGTGCTTGGCATGCTGGCACGGGACTTAAGAGTCATGGAGGCACAGAGATGTACTGCACAGAAACAGAGCATTCAGTCCAACTCATCCATGCTGACCAGATACGTTAAATAAATCTAGTTCTATTTGTCAGCATTTGGCTCATATCTTCAAAACCCTTCCTATTCATAAACCAATCCAAGTGCCTTTTAAAAGTTGTAATTGTACCAGCCTCCAACTACCTTTGACAGCTCATTTCATACATGCACCACCCTTTGCATGAAAAGGATACCCCTTAGGACCCTTTTAAATCTTTCTCCACTCACCTTAAACCTATGCCCTTTAGTTCTGGACTTCTCCACCCTGGGAAAAAGATCTTGCCAATTTATCCTACACATGCGCCTCGTGATTTTATAAACCTCTAAAGGTCAGCTCTCAGCCTCCAACGTTCAAGGGAATATAGTCCCAGTCTATTTAGCCCCTCCCTATAGCTCAAACCCTCCAACCATGGCAACATCCTTGTAAATCTTTGTTGAACCCTTTCACGTTTCACAACATCCTTCCTACAGTAGAGAGATCAGAATTGCATGCAGTATTCCAATAGCAGACTAATTTAAATTCTATACAGCCACAACATTACCTCCTAACTCTTATATTCAATGCACTAATCAATAAGGGCACCAAATGTTTTCTTCACTATCCTACCTACCTGCAACTCCACTTTCAAGGAACTATGAACTTGCAAGGTCTCTTTGTTCAGCAAAACATACCATTAAGTGTATAATTCTTGCTCTAATTTGCCTTTCTAAAATGCAGCATTTCACATTTATCTAAATTAAACTCCATCTGCCACTCCTTGGTCCATTGGTCCATCTGATCAAGATTCCGTTGTATTCTGAGGTAACCTACTTCACTGTCCACCACACCTACAATTTTGGTGTCATCTGCAAACTTACTAATGATGTCACTTAATTGGAACAGTATTTGGAATGGTTCCAGAACATTTATTTGAGCCCAAATATCGATTAATATCTCATCAACTTGCAAAGCTGAAGCAAGAATTAGCTGCCACATCACAAGAGAGGAAAGAAGGGGACAACCGAAGAACACTATGTACTGCTTTCTGCAACAGTTACCAGTCTGAAACAGTGGGAGTGGAACACAGTGGATGGGTGTATTGGGCAAATCAATTAGACACATCAGCTACATTAATTCCTCAAATTGGTTGAGCAGCAGTGAATACTGTGTAGATTCCCAAAGTTACATTGCACGTTCACACCAGACCTTAGAACCCTTAATTAGTATTAAATTGCACTCACCATGATACCAATCTCAGAGGCTTTTAGAGTAATACAAGTCTCACCGACATAATGGTATTTTATGACGGGAGAGACAGAAATGGTTCTAAGGGATTGGGATGTTAGCACCCATAGTTCTGCATGCAAGTGACCAACTTCCTCACCCTGGGAGACTATCAATGACCTGGTTGAACAACAAAATACAGATTCAGTCCATAGTGGGATGACACAGTACTTACCAATTTAAACCGTGGGCCAGACAGCACAAAGGGCCATGTGTCACGCCAAGAAGTTGGCATACCAGTATGTGTATGCAGCCAAAGAACAAACAAGTCAAGGATATATTCAATGATAATAGGAAGTGCAGATGCTGTAGAATCCAAGATAACAAAGTGTGGAGCTGGATGAACACAGCAGGCCAAGCAGCATCTCAGGAGCACAAAAGCTGACGTTTTGGGCTGAGACCCTTCATCAGAGAGGGGGATGGGGAGAGGGAACTGGAATAAATAGGGAGAGAGGGGGAGGCGGACCGAAGATGGAGAGAAAAGAAGATAGGTGGAGAGGAGAGTATAGGTAGGGAGGGGATAGGTCAGTCCAGGGAAGACGGGCAGGTTAAGGAGGCGGGATGAGGTGGTAGGTAGGAAATGGAGGTGTGGCTTGAGGTGGGAGGAAGGGATGGGTGAGAGGAAGAACAGTTTAGGGAAGCGGAGACAGGCTGGGCTGGTTTTGTGATGCAGTGGGGGGAGGGGTCGAGCTGGGCTGGTTTTGTGATGCAGTGGGGGGAGGGGAGATTTTGAAGCTTGTGAAGTCCACATTGATACCATTGGGCTGCAGGGTTCCCAAGCGGAATATAAGTTGCTGTTCTTGCAACCTTCTGGTGGCATCATTGTGGCCCATGATGGACATGTCGTCTAAAAAATGGGAGGGGGAGTTAAAATGGTTCGCGACTGGGAGGTGCAGTTGTTTGTTGCGAACCGAGCAGAGGTGTTCTGCAAAGCGGTCACCAAGCCTCTGCTTGGTTTCCCCAATGTAGAGGAAGCCACACCGGGTACAATGGATACAATATACCACATTGGCAGATGTGCAGGTGAACATCTGCTTGATATGGAAAATCATCTTGCGGCCTGGGATAGGGGTGAGGGAGGAGGTGTGGGGGCAAGTGTAGCACTTCCGGTGGTAGCAGGGGAAGGTGCCGGGTGTGGTGGGTTGGAGGGGAGTGTGGAGCGGACAAGAGAGTCATGGAGAGAGTGGTCTCTCCGGAAGGCAGACAAGGGTGGGGATGGAAAAATGGCTTGGGTGGCGGGGTCGGATTGTGGATGGCGGAAGTGTCGGAGGATGATGCGTTGTATCCGGAGGTTGGTGGGGTGGTATGTGAGAACGAGGGGGATCCTCTGGGGGCAGTTCTGGCGGGGGCGGGGTGTGAGGGATGTGTTCGCTCGACCCCTCCCTCCACTGCATCCCAAAACCAGCCCAGCCTGTCTCCGCTTCCCTCACCCATCCGTTCGTCCCACCTCAAGCCGCACCTCCATTTCCTACCTACCACCTCATCCTGCCTCCTTGACCTGTCCGTCTTCCCTGGACTGACCTATCCCCTCCCTACCTCCTCACCTGTACTCTCCTCTCCACCTATCTTCTTTTCGCTCCATCTTCGGTCCGCCTCCCCCTCTCTCCCTCTCCCCATCCCCCTCTCTGATGAAGGGTCTCAGCCCGAAACGTCAGCTTTTGTGCTCCTGAGATGCTGTTTGGCCTGCTGTGTTCATCTAGCTCCACACTTTGTTATCAAGGATATATTCAAGTTGGGTAGATGAGCCAAGCATACAACACGGCAAGGAAATTAATGGGAGGATTTTCAGATACCCCTAACAGTCTGTAGCCCAGTAGTGTTAGTGTGGAAAATTTATCCTACGTCATCACTGGGGAGTACAAGAGTACCAAAGTCCCAAAGTCCCACAATATACCCAGAAAAAAAGGGAAAGGAGAAGTGTTATGAATAACAATATATAAGGTTTGGTTGTTTTGGATTCCACCCGAAATCTGGACGACTGGCCATCAAATAATTACGGAGGAGTCTTCAACATCCGTATTTAGCTTACATGGGCATTTATCAAGGGCCAGCGGGAGGGTATGAAAGGGGGAGAAAAGAACAGTAAAGAGTTTCTGATAATCACAAGTACGTACTAACAGTTAGGACACATGAACATGGTATATGATTGAATAACAGTCATGTGAACTGGTTTGAATATGATTGGATAATATAATAATATGTATTAAGTTGCACATTAAACTATTTTGGAGGGTGCTATTGAGAAGCAGTTCAACAGTACTCCGGGTGGAGTCGGCTCAGATACGAGCAACCTCCCAGGAGTGAATAAAAGTGAGGCAAGCTCGAGCAGAGTGGCTAGGGATCTTTGAGAAAGGCTGCTGTGTGGTGGAAGTGCTGTTGGAGATTTAAGTGTAAGCCTTGGTGACTATCAAGTTTCAGCTAGAAGATCAAACAGCAACGAGGTAAAGGCAAGGTAAGATTCTGTTTTTTGTCTTAATGTGAAGGTTCAGAGATGGCAATTAAGGCAGTGGTGTACTCCTTCAACCAGATGTGGGAGATCAAGGCGCAGTCTAGTGTCTCTAGTGTGGTCATAGACCATGTGGTTCAATTGGAGCAGCACACTGAGGAGCATACGGGGACAGGAAATGTGATAGACATTAGTTATGGTGATGTGGTCACACCATAGTTTCACTCAGGCAGATTGCTGACCACCAAGAAAGGCAGCAGGTAGAGCAGGGGTCTCTGGTGGCTATTCCTCTCCCAAACCAGTTTTCGATACCGGTGGTGGGACTGTCTCTCAGGAGAATACAACAGCAGCAGCCAGGCCAGTGGCACCACACCTGGCTCTACTGTAGACCAGGATCGGGTAAAGTCTAAGCGAAGGTTAGCAGTAGGAGACTCACTAATCAGGGGCACAATCAGGCATTTATGTAGCCATGATTGAGACTCTAGGATGGTATGCTGCCTCCTTGGTGCCAGGGTTAAGGGTGTCTCTGAGCAGTTGCATGAAATTCTTAAGTGGGAGGGTGAGCAGTCAGAGGTTGCTGTACATATTGGTACCAATGATATAGGTAGGAAAAGGGATGAGGTCCTGAAGAGGGATTACAGGGAATTAGGCAGAAGGTTAAAATGGGCATTAAGTGTCGTCATTTCTGGATGAGTTTCAGTGCTACGTGTTAGCAACAGTAGGAATAGTATGATTTAGCAGGTGAACATATGGCTTGAGAGCTTGAGCAGGGATTCAGATTCTTGGATCACTGGGATCTGAACTGAGATAGAGGTGGCCTCTACAAGAGGGACAGTTTACACATAAACTGGAGGGGGACCAATATCCTGGAGGGGGACATTTGCGAGAGCCATTCAGGAGGCTTTAAACTAGTTTGGCTGGGGGTGTGGACATAAAAAAGAAGTTTGAGGGTTGTACAGAAGTTAATGAGAGCAAGTTAAATAGTAAAGGCAATGTTGGTAATTCTAGTACTGGACAGGACAAGCAAGAGCGCAGCAAAAAGCAAGGGAAGTCTGTTTAAACTGCATTTATTTCAATGCAAGAGGCCTGGTAGGTAATGCAGATGAACTCAGGCCATGGGTGGGTAGATGGGACTAGGATGTTATAGCTATTACAGAAACTGAGGGAGGGACAGGACTGCAGATCAATGTTCTACGGTACAGATGCTATAGGAAGGATAGAAGGATAGGCAAGAGAGAAGGGGGAGTTGTTTGATTAAGGAGAAGAATATCATGGCAGTACTGAGACAGGACATTCTTGCGGGTGTGTCCACTGACTCTATATGGGTAGAACTGGGAAATAAAAAGGAGGAGATCACTTTGATAGTATTGTTCTCTAGGACCCCCAACATTCAGCAGGAGGTTGAGCAGCAAATATGGAAGGAGACTGCAGGTAGCTGCAAATATAATCAGGTTGCAATAGTAGGGGATTTTAACCGTTTTAACATCGGACTGCCATAATGTTAAGGGCTTGAATGGAGAGATATTTGTTAAGTGTGTTCAGGAAGAATTTTTCATGCAGTATGTAGATGGCCCAACTAGAGAAGGGGCAAAATTTGACCTCTTCTTGGGAAATAAGGCAGAGCAAGTGAAAGAAGTGTTAATGGGGGAACACTTTGAGATCACTGACCATAGATCCATTAGTTTCAAAATAACTATGAAAAAGGATATGTCTGGCCCACAAGTTGAAGCTGTAAATAGGGGCAAGGCCAATTTGGATCATTTTAGACAGGAACTTTCAGAAGTTGATAGCGAGAGGCTGTTTACAGACAAAGGGACATCTGGAAAATGGGAGACTTTCAAAATTGAGTTAATCAGGTTCAGGGATAGCACATTCCTGCTAGAGTGAAGGGTAAAGCTGGAAGGAGTAAGAACCCTTGATGACGAGAGTTATTGAGGCCCTGGTCAAGACAAAAGAGGCATATGACATGTACAGACAGTTGGGGCATTGGGACAGGGACATGGGGACATGTCTTCTATGCCACCAGTTTTGGTGTCGTCTACAAAATTACTAACCATTCCTTCATCATCAAAGAATAGCTTTGTGATGAAAGAAGAAAAAGGACAAAGCAGCAAAAACTGGACGTCTTTTTTGAGCCAACTTCCAAGAAACAGTCAGAGACAATGAACACAGCCATCCACTTCTGGAGTAATCATTTTTCGCCCTAACCCTTCAATCACAATTGCATCTGAAGGTGGTGATGATTATGATGATGTCAAGCCTCAGCCTCTGCATTAATAACACAGCAACCTCAAAACCTCCTCCCTCAAACCATCTTGACATTTTTTTCAAGGTAAGGTGTTAAATTTACTTATATTTCATTACTAGATATGAATTAAACATTTATTCAACCTGTGCTATCCTTTGTATTAGGCTTTTGAGTGGCTTTTGAGCAATTTTGAGTAACCTATTTTGGTGGTGAGCCCCAACCCTGATTTTCGAATAGGCCCCATTATTTTTATAGCACGATTTTCTATAACGTGATGTTGAGCAGGAATGCGACTAATGCATTTTATGTCTCTGATCTCTTGTCATCACACTGTTGAAGGTCTTCCACTTGTCAGACATCCTTTTACCTGAGAACAGTCTACTCCAATCAACTTTTGAACGTTCTTGCCTTATAACATCAAACTTTGGCTTACTCCAATTAAAACATTAACTTTTATCCTTATCCTTTTCCATGACCAGTTTGAAACTAATGGAATTATGATCGCTAGACCAAAGAGTTCCCCCGCTTCTACTTCAGTCACCTGCCCTGCTTTAAAGGGAATTCCTTCAGAAGTATCGAGGGTGTAGAAGTACACTTAAGAGAAAAATCAGGAGAGCTAACATGGGACCCAAGATAGCTTTGACAGGCAAGGCGAAGGAGAATCAAAAGAGATTTTATTAGGATATTAGAGGCAAAAGAGTAACTAGGTAGAAAACAATGGCCTCTTAAAAATCAATAAATTCCTCTCTGTGTAGATACAAGAGAAGGTTGAGATCCTAAATGAGTATGTCTCGTCAGTATTTACCATTGAGAAAGGTATGAATGCTAGGGAACTTGGGGAAATAAATGTTGATGTCTTGAAGACAGTTCACATTACAGAAGAGGAGATGCTGTAAGTCTTAAAACTGATCAGGTAGATAAATCTCTGAGGCCTGATAAAATATGTCTCAGAACTTTACAGGGCCTCTAGCAGAGACATTTGTATCATCGACAGCAAAAGGTGATGTGCCCAAAGATTGGAGGGTGGCTAATGTTGTGCCATTATTTAAGAAAGGCTGCAAAGAAATGCCTGGGAATTACAGACCAGTGAGCCTCATGTCTGCAGTGGGCAAGTTGTTCGAGGTGATTCTGAGAGACAGAATCTACAGGCATGTGAAGAGGCAAAGATTCATTTGGCATAGTCAGCATAGCTTTGGGCATGCGACATGATTAGGAAACTGTCTCACAAACTTGACTGAGTTTTTTGAAGGGGTGTATAACAAATTAGATGAGGCCAGTAGGGTTGACATTATCAACACAGACTTTAGCAAGGCCTTTGATGAGGTACCACATGGTAGATGGTTGAGTAACGTTAAATCTCACAGGATCGAAGGATACTGGACACAAAATTGGCTTGACTGTAGAAGACAGCGCATGGTGGCAGTGGGTTATTTTCAACTGGAGGCCTGTGACCAGCAGTATGCCACAGGGAATTGTGCTGGGTCCCCTGTTATTAATCCAGAAATCTTCTGGAGTTTCTTCTGAAGTGCCAACATTCAGGCAGCCCCTCAATCATATTCACATCAGCGATACAAAGACAGAAGATCCAATAACATCTTCTTGAAGCAAGAGAGGATGGGAAATAAATATCATTTCTCCTATATCCCCTGCCCACAATCAAAGCAATTTATTAAAAAATGAAAAAGGATGTGGCAAAAGAAAGCTGGTCAACTTTGAGACAGCTCTCAAGGTAAATACACTCTTCAATAATTTATCCTTTAAGTACACGCTTTGGAATCGTGACATCTAATGATTTGCACTAGTCACTGTGGCCATGATTACAGTGGAATACTTCAGCTTATGGTCTTATGTCGTACAGCTTACTAACACAAAAACAAGATATGGCAAAAAATAATTTGAACCAAATAGAAAACTGGCTAACGGGCAGGAAACTGTGAATGAGGATACGGGATCATTTTTCAGGTTGGCAACCTGTTACCAGTGGTGTTTCACAGAGATCAGTCCTGAGATCACAACTGTTTACAGTATGTATTAATGACTAGGAGAAACAGAATGTAATGTAGCTAAATTTGCAAATGACACAGAAAAGACAAGTGCTAGAAAGATACAATTTACAGAAATATATTGATAGTTTATGCAAGTGGGAAAAAGTTGGCAAGTGTCGTGTAATGTGGGAAAAATGTGAAGTTTTTTTTAATTCATTCATTGTGGACTTGTTATCATTTTATTGCCCATCCCTAATTGACTTTGAGAAGATGGTGGTGAGCTGCATTCTTGAATTATTGCAGGCCACATGCTGTAGCTGACTCACAAAGCCCCTAGGGAAGGAACTCCAGAATTTTGACCCAGTGACAGTGAAGAAATGGTGATATATTTCCAAGTCAGGATGGTGAATGACTTGGAGGGAACTTGACTGTGGTGGTGCTCCCATGTATCTGCTGCCCTTGTCCTTCTAGATGAAGTGGCCACGGGTTTGGAAGGTATTGTTTAAGGATCTCTGATGCGTTTCTGCAATGCATCTTGCAGATAGTGCACACTGCTGCTATGGAGCATTTGGTGGTGGAGGGAGTGGATGCTTGCAGATGTGATGCCAATCAAGTGGGTTGCTTTGCCCTAGACAGCGTCAGACTACTCAAATGTTTTGAAGAAATCCAAGCCAAGTGAGGAGTGTTCTATCACACTCCTGACTTGTGCCTAGTAAAAAGTTTGGGAAAACAGGAGGTGTGTATACATTGCAAAGTTCCATGCCTCTGACCTGCTTTTGTAGCCATTGTGTGGTGAATTCAGTTGAGTTTCTGGTCAATGATAACCCCAAAGATAATGATAGCTGGGGACTCAGTGATGGTAATACCACTGAATATCAAGAGGACATCTGTTACTGGGGATAGTCATTGCCAGCCACTTGTGTGTCACAAATGTTACTAGCCACTCATCAGACCTACTGTGGATATTGTTCAGATCATGTTGCACTTAAAACGGACTACTTCAGTATCTAAGGAGTTGCGGTGCTAAACATTAGGCAATCATCAGTGAACATCCCCACTTTTGACCTTATGATAGAGGGAAAGTTATTGATGAATCAACTGAAGATAGTCGGGGCTGGGACACCACCCTTAAGAAGTTGTGCAGAGATGATCTGAAGCGGGGATGACTAACTTCCAGCAATGATAACCAGCTTCCTATGTGCCAGGTATGACTCCAACCAGCAGAGAATTTTCCCCTTGATACCCACTGATTCCAGTTTCGCTAGGGCTCCTTGGTGCAACACTAGGCTGAATATCACTCTCACCTGGCCTCTGGAATTCAGTTCCTTTGTCCAAGGTTGTAATGAGGTCAGAAGCTGAATGGCCCTGGCGGAACCCAAGCTGGGTGTCACTGAGGAGGTAATTGTTCAGCAAGAAACAAAAAAATGAAATTGCTAGAAAAACCCAGCAGGTCTGGCAGCATCTATGTACAGAAAGCAATTAATATTTCAGGTCCAGTGATCCTTCTTCAGAGGATCATTTAGATCTATCACTTGCTGCTTATTCTGTTTTGCAAGCAAGTACTTCTGTTTGAAAACAACAAACGCTGGAGATAACAGCAGGTCAAACAGTATCCACGAAGAGAGAGCAAGCTAACATTTTGAGTCGAGATGAGCCTTCATCAGAGCTGACGTGAAATATAGAGGAGGCAGCATTTCTGCTTTAGTTGTGGGTGTAGACTGCTGGTGGAGAAAAGATGTTGATTGTTCAGATTAAGTGATCAGAATGTGAGAATGGCAGAACAATGCCAGACTTGAAACAGCAGACAGTCCTAATGGAAGCTAATAAAGTGTGAAGCTGGATGAACACAGCAGGCCAAGCAGCATCTCAGGTGCACAAAAGCTGACGTTTCATCAGAAAGGGGGATGGGGAGAGGGTTCTGGAATAAATAGGGCGAGAGTGGGAGGTGGACCGAAGATGGAGAGAAAAGAAGATAGGTGGAGAGGAGAGTATGGGTGGGGAGATAGGGAGGGGATACGTCAGTCCAGGGAAGACGGACAGGTCAAGGAGGTGGGATGGGGCTAGTAGGTAGGAAATGGAGGTGCCGCTTGAGGTGGGAGGAAGGGATGGGTGAGAGGAAGAACAGGTTAGGGAGGCAGAGACAGGCTGGGCTGGTTTTGGGATGCAGTGGGGGGACGGGATGAGCTGGGCTGGTTGTGTGATGCAGCGGCGGGAGGGGATCAACTGGGCTGGTTTTGGGATGCGATGGGGGAAAGGGAGATTTTGAAGCTGGTGAAGCTGATACCATTGGGCTGCAGGGTTCCTAATCGGAATATGAGTTGCTGTTCCTATAACCTTCGGGTGGCATCATTGTGGCACTGCAGGAGGCCCATTATGGACGCGTCATCTAAAGAATGGGAGGGGGAGTTAATGATTCGCAACTGGGAGGTGCAGTTGTTTATTGCGAAACGAGTGGAGGTGTTCTGCAAAGCGGTCCCCAAGCCTCCGCTTGGTTTCCCCAATGTAGAGGATGCCACACCGGGTACAATGGATACAGTACACCACATCGGCAGATGTGCAGGTGAACCTCTGCTTTATACGGAAAGTCATCTTGGGGCCTGGGATGGGGGTGAGGGAGGTGGTGTGGGGGCAAGTGTAGCACTTCCTGCGGTTGCAGGGAAAGGTGCCGGGTGTGGTGGGGTTGGAGGGGAATGTGGAGTAAGAGGGGGAATGTTTAAAGGAGATGTGTGAAGTAAGTTTTTCATGCAGAACATGGTAGGTGCCTGGAATTTGCTGCCATAGGAGGTGACAGAAGCAGATAGAACAGTAGTGTTTAAGAAGCATTTAGGCAGACATGAACAGGCCAGGATAGTACTAAATACGAATCATGTGCAGACGGATGGAATTAGTATAGAATGGCATCACAGTTGGCACACATACAGTGCGCTGAGGGGGCTGTTCCTATGCTTTGTTTAAGTCTGGATATTGGTTTGATTAGTCACATGTACTGAGATACAGTGAATAGTGTTCTTTTGTGCACAATATAGGCAGGTCGTGTCATACAAAGTGCATCAGGGAAGCAGAAAAATACCGGGCTACAACAGTACATCAGAGTCGAGGAATTCTATGGTGGGTAATTCATCTTCTGTCTCTCCAGTGCCTGTTTACAATCAACAAGACATAAGCTAGAGGGTCTATCTGTCTGGATGGGTACAACTCCAAGGAAATTCAAGAATCATGGCAGAATTCAGGTCAAATCAGCCTGCCTGACAGCACTCCATCCACCACCTCAACATTCACTTCCTCCACCACCAATGCAGTGGTGTCAGTTTGCACAGCAGTGACTCGCTAAGACACTTTGAAAGCAGCTTCCAAATCCATAACCTCTACCACCTAGGAGAACAATGAATGCCACCAGCTGCAGGTTCTCTTCCAAACGATGCTCTATTCTGACTTGGAACTGTATCACTATTATAACAATATGATTGTTATGGATCAAATTCATGAAACCCACTTCCTATGGGCACTGTGTTCCTTTACCTCAAGGACTGCAGCAGTTCAAGAAGACAGCTTATAACCAATTACCTCAGTGCAATTACAGATGGGCAATAAATACTGGCCTAGTCAGCAATGCCCAAATACAATGAATACATTTTTTCAAGTCATTTCCAATTGCCTAGATGGATGCAGTTTCACCCATACTCACTCATTGTCAAAATTGCAATATCCACGATAAATCAGCTGTCTTAACTGAAATCCCTTCTATCACCTTTAATGTTCATTCCCGTCATCACAAAACTCACGATAGCATCAGGATGTAATACCTGCAAGATGCACTTCAGCTGAACACTACGGGTCTTTCAATAATCCTTTTGTCAATCCTCTCTTCCTGCCCCATCTTCAACAGTTGAGGGAAGTGAGGTCAAGATAGTGCTGCGGGAAATCTCTGACACATGTAGTCCTTCCAGTGACAAGTATTTTTCAAAGTGGCTTGGGAGGAATGCACACGGGAGTAGCCCACACCACAACTGCTGAATATCTGACGGCATGTGGAGCCATGCGTGGAAAAAAGTAGGGCATATAAGAAAAAGTCACCATGCCTCCCAGGCTTCCAATGGCACTGTCCCACCTCTCTCAATCCTCCATGCAAAACCCTGCAAGGGCTATTAACTCTGGCAGCCAGAGCAACCACATCTAAAAATGAGATGGAAAACACAAGTGTGTAAGGAAAGCATGACACAAAAACTCAGAACCCAAGAATTGTTCTGCAAGTGAGATCATGTGTGTTGTCAAATCTGCAATTGTGCTAGTGCATGTCATTGGGCCTGAGCCCATGGATGGGATCAAAAATTATGCAATTATCCCAAAGATCTAGCTTGTGCTCATAACAATAACAGCGTTTCACTAAGACCAGGCTTCTGTGTGGAACACGAGGCCACTGGTGAAAAGAAGATTGCACACCATGTCCAGAAAGACAGAAAGGCCACTGCTCTAAAGCAGAAGGTGGTACAGAGAAGACTTGACCCTGCAAAGAACAGTTGCTACAATGGTCCCTCTTTGGATCCTTCATCCTACCCTAGCGGGGTGGAGGCCAAAGTCATTTTAATGCAATTGGGTCAGCATCTCCGAAGTCCAAGATGAATATGTTTGCTAAACTCAACCATACAAATGCGTCATAAAAGTTGGACACTTGGTAATTTTCTGAGTTAAAACAAGTTGAAATCTGACCTAACCTCTTCTTTTCTATGTTATCAATATGGTTATTTAAAATGCAAACTCGCGCTGTTTAATGGCTACTTTATAAATTTATCTTTGTCCTGAAATTACAGCATGAAACAATAATGAAGTCATTTGGAAGTTCTTTCTCTGCCAATTACATTAACCTATCCGATGGCATAGTCTTGACAGTCTGACTTCTCTTAAATTCTTTTCAATTTCAATCATGTACTATATTTCAAGCTTTTGGTTTCCCTTCCAAAACTGGTTAGACTAATTAATAGGATTCATCAATTTTTATCTGAATTACTGGACAATCCAATTAATAAATACCTAAGCATCAAAATTGCAAAATGACATTTAATTCTCTTCATCTAGCTATATTTTTCATTTAGTTTCACATCACTCACCAATGCATCTTGAACCATCTCCAGTAGGTAGGTAACCATGTTGACACTTGCAAAAATAACTTCCAATTGTGTTGGAGCAGTCACCTCCTTGGCATATACCAGGAACAGTAGCGCACTCATCAACATCTAATCAATAAAAAAAGTTCAAAGTTAGTAAAATAAATTTTATTCATAATAAAACAAATTTAAAAAATTAACCTGCTATATCATTTTAATCTCTAGATTTGTTAATTTTAATAAATACATTGGAGCAATTGTTGTAACAATGCACCCAGCCTCCAAGCATTCTTACTAAATCCTCATTGCAACCATTACTTCCGTAACCATATACAGATTCTCATAAATCAAAAGATAACACTACATGCATAGTGTACAGGATCTGAGGGAATAATGAACTCATTTTGTCAACGATACACATTGTAAACAGCACAGCATACATATTGCACATGCTCCTGATGCAAGTCAAACCAATTTTGAAAGAGGTCCATTTAATGGATTTGAAAACAGCCTTCCAACATAAGTGACCTCAAGTGACACCGCACACTGGGGTACAAGCACATGATCACTTAATGAGTGTATTTGCATTTCCTTGTTCAATTTGCACCAAATATTAAACCTTCCCTTATACAGTAATGTCACATTTCTATTTTGAAACCAGACTCACTTTTATCCCATTCTCCGTCCATGCGTGAGAACTACTGCAACACTCTGGGAAATTCAGTCGGCAGGACACGAAGCCAAATTCAATGAAATTCACAGCAAACTCTCCGTCTGCGTAACAACCTTTAGTGTTAAATCTTAATGACACAACTAATTCTGTAGACCATTTTGTAGATAATACATGGTTGGGAGCATGATAGTGTAGGCTTAATGTCAATCCAGAGGCCCAGGCTTAGGTCCACAGAACACTTTTCAAATCCCTTCACAGAAACTGGTGGAAGGAAATTAAATAACAATGAACTGGTTGTACTAATTGCAACCATTTTGTTATTAGCTTTTGTTATAAAATTCAATTTGGTTCACCATCCTTTACAGAAGGGAATCCGTGATCCTTATCTGTGTTACATGTGACTCCAGATCCACAAAGGTTTGGCTGACTCTGAACTATTCCCTACAATGCCTAGCAAGCCACTCAGTTCTAGGGCAATTAGAGATAGGCAACAAAGGCTGACCTTAACCAGTGACCCACATCTGACAAATTAATTGTTAAGAGTTATTATCTTTTTCAATTTATGTTAAAGATTTGATATCCTCAAATCCTCAGCTGTAGAACGCAATGATTTTCGGTCTCCAGCTGTCAGTGCTCTTCCTGAGAAGCAATGTTGAGAGTTTGTAGAATAGTTATAGTGTAGGCCACTTGACCCATCATGTCTGCATTGGCTATCTGAGTGTTTTGGCTCTTGCCAATCTCCTGCCTCTTCCCCATAACCCTGCACATTACTTAAATAGAAGCAATCGTAAATGTCCTCTTGAATACCTTAACTGAACCTGTCTTCACAGCATCTGCAGACAGTGAACTCCAGACCCTAGAGATTTCTTCATTTTAAATTTGCTTTCTTTTGCAAAACAGTACATACGCACACTCTGTTCCTTGATTCTCTTGAGTGGAAACATTTTTTAGCAATCTACTTTGTCCAGATCCTTATCAGGTCTATCCTCTTAGATTTCTTTGCTCCAGGCGAAACAGCACTAATTTCTTTAACCTGTCCTCATAACTGAAGTTTCTCATCTCTGAAACCATTCTTGCAAGTGTCTTCTGCACATACTCCAATACTGACACAATTGGACATAACACTCCAGTTGAGATCTAATTAATATCTTCGATAGCTTCAGCATTACCTCCTGTTCTTGTAACCTATGCCACGATTAACAAAGCCCAAAATACTGTATGATTTGTTAATTGCGCTCTGTATCAGTTACCAAATTTATGCAAATATATATTCGTCTCTCCGCTGTTGCACACCGTTTAGAATAATATCCTTTGTTTGATACTGTCTTTCCACGTGCTTTGTATCAAAAAGTATCATCTTGCACTGCTTTACATTGAACTTCACCTGTCATCTATTCACCCACTCTACAAACTTAGCTATGACGTTTTAAGTTGTACACTGTCCTCCTCACAGCTTAAAATGCTCCCAAGTGTTTTTTTGTTAAATCATCTGTGAACTTTGAAGCTGTCCTTGCACACCCAGATCTAGATAAAGGGTCCTAACCCTGATCCTTGGGAACTCCACTACAAAAGATCTTCAAATGAAAAATGACTCATTGACCATTTTTACCTATTACTATTCCTCCGCCTTTTCTTTTTAAATCCACATTGCTACTGTCCTATTATTCCATGAGCTCAACTTTTCTGACAGGTCTTTCGGTTTGCAAAGCATCAAATTAGATTAGATTCCCTACAGTGTGGAAACAGGCCCTTTGGCGCAGCAAGTCCACACCGCCCCTTGAAGCATCCCACCCAGACCCATCCCCCTATAACCCACGAACCCCTGAACACTGTGGGCAATTTAGCATGGCCAATCCACCCAGCCTGCACATCTTTGGACTGTGGGAGGAAGCCAGAGCACCTGGAGGAAACCCACGCAGACACGGGCAGAATGTGCAAACTCCGCACAGACAGTCACCCGAGGCTGTAATCAAACCCGGGTCCCCTTGCGCTGTTAGACTGCAGTGCTAACCACTGAGCCACTATGCCGCCGCAAATGCCTTTTGGAATTTAGGGAGTTAATTATGCACTAATCTAAAACAATTTCAGAGCCATTTTGTTTTTTTTCCCCCAAGATCAGAGATTAGTTTACAAATTTGTTGCAAAATCTGCTGATATACAAGTTTGAAACAAGTTACTAACGGACTCAAATACTACAGCATATATGTTTAAGAAGTTGCAGAGAATGGTGGCAGAGTGGGACACTCCTGACAGAGCTCCTCAGCTCCGCCTGCTCTTTTCCCTCCATTTTTTCTCCTTTTTCCTTCTGTCCCCTTAGGATCGGAGGCAAATACTGCAATAGCAGGCACTAGCAGTAAATCTCTAGAGCAGCAAGCCCCGGAACACCATGAGCAGTGGGCCCAAGACCAGTGCGGACAGAGCCCTGTAGCAGCATGTGGGAAAGCAGCCCTTGAGCATTGCACAGGCAGTAAGTCTTTTGCGGAGAGGGCAAAAGCGGGAGCAGACAGCACCGGGAGCCTGTGGCGAAAGCAGAAGCAGGCAGCCCCAGGTGGCTGGCAGTGAGGGCGGGAGTAGGCAGCCCCAGGGACCTGCGGCAGGACTAGCAGTGGGGACTAGGTCAAGGCCGAATGAGGAATAAGAGCCCAGCATAGCCAGGCACTGAGATATTGAACTTTTAACTGTTTCTTTTTTTTCTACACTTTAGTAACAAGGACTGTAACGTTTAACGTAATTTGCTTTCTTTATTTTTCTGCCTTGTACTAAGATTCTGTGTCTAGGCACATTTGTACCTCACATGGCGCTGTAAGTGGCTATTTGTAAACGTTTCTCTGTACTCATGCGCGTGAGTACGGGGACAATATGAGCCAAATGTAAGTCCCAAAGTTACAGTGAATTTAAGAACAGAAGCAAGTCATTCAGCTTAATTTTAACATAGCCCTGGTTAACAGTAGTCCAGCTAATGTAGAATGAGAAGGAGTGATGTAAGATACTGTTTATTTAATGATACACTGGTCATGAAGTTCTTAATCCCTCATAATCATGAGTTTCCTTAAGTTTACATGAAGCCAAAACATATCTCCAAAGGAAGAAGGGGGCAAGAGGTCCTTGTCCTCAAAGGTGATCCAGGTTGTGGGTTTGGAAGATGATCTCGAGGGAGCAGTAGAAAGTTACTGCAGTACATCTGCATATGGTACACAGTATATTGCAAATGGAGGCAACTAATATTTAGGAGGTTGAAGACATGGGCTTCTTTTCAATGGAGCTTCTGGAATGGTATTGTACTCATTCAGGCAAATGGGCAGTATTCTATCACATTCCATATTTGTGATTAGTGTAAGTACATAGTGGATAGGCCTTAGGGAAGCCAGAGGTGAGTTATTTGTTACAGAATTCATAGCCTCTGATCCGTTCATGTAGCTACAGAATTTATATAGCTGGTCTAGTGCAGGCTCAGGTCCCTAGCAAACCCCAAAATGTTGATGACAGGGATACAGCAGTGGCAATGCTATTGAAAATCATTGGGAGGTTGTCACACCGGGTAGTTGCCACTAGTCCAACCCTGAGTGTTGTATAGGTCTTACTGCACATCTCAAACTATTGCAATATCTTAAGAGTCATGCATAATACTGACCACTGCAATCATCAGCGACCATTCCCATCTCTTTATAATGGAAGGTAGATCATTGATGAAGCTGCTAAAAATGTTTGAGTGAAGGAAAGTATTCTGAGGACCTCCTAAAGTGATGGCACGAGACTGAGATGATTACCAAAAGGGGTAGATACTTTGGAGAGGGTGCAGAGGAGGTTCACCAGGATGTTGCCTGGTATGGAGGGTGCTAGCTATGAAGAGAGGTTGAGTAGATTAGGATTATTTACACTAGAAAGACGGAGATTGAGGGGGACCTGACTGAGAGGTCTACGAAATCATGAGAAGTATAGACAAGGTGGATAGCAAGAAGCTTTTTTCCTCCCCCCCCCTCCCCACCCCCAGAGTGGGGGACTCAATTACTGGGGGTCACGATCTTAGAGACACTCTGACGTAGGGAGACTGTCAAAGAAGGGAATTCACGGTGTTAGCATTGCTGAGCGGCAAATAAAAAATGCCTTTCCTTCCTCCCAGTCAAATTACTAATGCCATCCTCCATTTTCCAGTTCCCTCCAGTTCCGAAAAAGAATTAAAATGTTAACCCTGTTTCTCTCTACAGATATTTTCAAAACTTATATGAGTTTCACCAGCATTTTGTATTTTTATGTCAGCATAATTCTCTTGTTCTTGATGTTGAATATACATTGTCAGTGAATACCAAATACAAAAAAAACTCTCAAATTGTGTGAATTATGCTGAAGTGGATAACTATATAAACATTCAAATTCTAGTCCAGTTAGGTATCTCTGGACTTGATTACCTCTGTGCTTTTCAGTGAAACGAATGTTATGCCTTCATTGCAACAGAAATAGTTCTTTTTCAGTTAAATAATTTAACAGGTTTCGACCTATTGATCCACTTGCAATGTTATAATCATCTGCTAAGCAATGTTTTTGTACTACACTGGAATTGTATAAAATGTTGGTTAAGCCACAGCTAGAGTATTGTGTGCAGATCGGGTAGCCACATTATGAGAGGACATGATTAATGGTGTGTGCACAGAGGAGATTTACCAGGATACTGACAGGGCTACAGAATTTTAGTTATGAGATTGGATAGACTAGGGTTGTTTTACTTGGAGCAGAGGAGACTTGGAGAGGCCATGATTGAGATGTATAAAATTATGAGCGGCATAGACAGGAAAAATCGTTTCATCTTGGTGAAAGTATCGATAACTAGGGGCATAGCTTTAAGGCAAGGGGCATGAGGTTTAGAGTGAATGTGAGGAAAATCTTTTTCACCTAGAGGGTGGAGGAAGTCAGTAACTCACTGCTTTTAAGGTGGTAGATGCAGAAATCCTTAGAACATTTCCGAAGTATTCAGATATACACTTACAATTCAAGGAATACAAGAATGTGGGCCAAGTGCTGGCAAATAGGATTAGAATAACTAGGTAATTGTGTTTGATCAGCGCAAACTTGATTGGCCGAAGTGGCTTTGTCCATGCTGTAGCCCACTATGACTCTACATCTTAATTGACTTAAAGCGCTTTGAGGCATTCTGTGACGTTGAAAAGTTGATACACAAGTCCTTTTTAATTCACTCATTAATAATCTTTAGTGGTGTGCATAAAGTAACTCCCCATGCTGTACACATACATTTATATCATTTCTAAAGGAAAATATATTCACAAAACCTTATTTTAACATTTTAATTGCGCGTAGAACAGAACACAATGAGAAATGAAAATCAGATTTCAATCTGTAACGAGGAACTGCTTGTAGAAACAAAGCTATAAAGATGGCAAGTTGGTTCCAATGTTGCCAGCGTGTTCAGTCCTGGACGTGAAGGAAGATAGTGGGATGTAAATCAGGTTCGGGGGAACTGTGGCTGGGGGCTGTAATATCAGTTCAATACAGATTAAACTAGTTAGTTAACAGTCTGTTTCCTGAGTATCTATTTACTTCATTTCAATGAAGCCCTCAAATTCTCCAATTTAAATGGATACTTTCAGAGGATTCCAATGGTATGGGAATTGTCCAGGTAAATCTACAAGTTTTTGGGCAATTCCATTAAGATCTATGATGGGGATTCTGCAGGATCCCCATCTGTGCTTCAAAAATGATTAGTTGGCCATAGAAAAATCTGGGCCAATATGGAATTGGTCTCATTGAGATTTATAACATTGGTATAAGATTAGCAATCCTGCCATTAATTATCAACTACATTAGATCAGCATTCCTAACTAACAGCAATTTATACATTATAAAAGTGCAAAATGCACTAATTTTTAGTACAAAATTGCATGGTCCTAACTGCACTGTGGAAATGAGGAGAACACCTCCGATTCACCAAGTGTAGTAAATCATAAAATCTACTTACAAAGGAATTCATAATTTTGATTCAACTAGGAGGAAATAGAAACATAGAAATATAGAAGATAAGAGCAGGAAGAGGCCACTTCATTTAGCTCTTCAAGCCTGCTCCATCCATTCATGGCAATCATGGCTGATCGTCCAACGCAATACCCTAATCTTGCTTTCTCTGCATAACCTTCAATACCGATTGCCCCAAGTGCTATATCTAGCCAACTCTTGAATGCAATCAATGTTTTGGAATGAACTACTTCCTGTGAGTGAATTCCCCAGAGGCACCACTCTTTGGGTGAAGAAATGTCTTCTCATCTCTGTCTTAAATGATCTATGCTGAATCCACTGACTATAACCCCGGCTCTGGACACACCTACCACTGGTTAAAGAAAATTTTTTTTCTGAAGAAGGGTCTAGGCTCAAAGCGTCAGCCTTCCTGCTCCTCTGATGCTGCGTGGCCTGCTGTGTTCATCCAGCTCTACACCTTGTTATCGCACGTTAAGATGAAGAGATGGGAGCTATCTTTGACGGTATATCCAGAAAGGGTTAGCATCAACTGGCTGGGTGCAGGGGAGGCTGGGCAAAAATGGATTCCCACAATGGGAGAAGGGGATTACTACAAGGTCTCCAGGGGCAGGTGTATATGGTGTGATGAAATGTGCTTTTAAGAGGGATCTGTTGTGTCCTGTTTTTCTTGAAGAGAAATGCTGTAAACCTGGTGCTGAGGTATCTGATCAATGAAAAGCAGAATAAATAGCTGATAAGGAACTAAGAAAACCTGAAATCATTGACCTAATGAATGATTTGTATATGAATACAATAGCTCTTGCTAAAGGATATGCACATTTAGCATAAAAAAATTAGACAAAAGAAGCAAAGAAGCATGAGTGAGTGGAGTCAGACTCAAACAGACAGAGAATTTTAGTTCAGAGATGATGGGAACTGCAGATGCTGGAGATTCCAAGATAATAAAATGTGAAGCTGGATGAACACAGCAGGCCAAGCAGCATCTCAGGAGCACAAAAGCTGACGTTTCGGGCCTAGACCCTTCATCAGAGAGGGGGATGGGGGGAGGGAACTGGAATAAATAGGGAGAGAGGGGGAGGCGGACCGAAGATGGAGAGTAAAGAAGATAGGTGGAGAGAGTGTAGGTGGGGAGGTAGGGAGGGGATAGGTCAGTCCAGGGAAGACGGACAGGTCAAGGAGGTGGGATGAGGGGAACCCCGCCCATGGCCGACGGAACCCCGCCCACAGCCGACGGAACCCCGCCCACGGCCGACGGAACCCCGCCCACGGCCGACGACCTCATCGCTCCGCCCACAACCTCCACAGCCTGCAACCCCAGAGGAGACAGCCACACTGAGCCCTGCCGCATCTTCACCATCTCCCCAGACCTCCCACTGACTGAGGACGAACGGTCAGTCCTTAGCAAGGGGCTCACCTTTGTCCCCCTACAACCACACATCAACGAATACCAGTCACGGTCGGACATAGAGCAGTTTTTCCGCCGTCTTCGCCTCCATGCCTACTTCTTCAACCGGGAACCCAACCCTCCTTCCACTGACCCCTTCACCTGCTTCCAACACAAGTCCTCCTCCTGGACACCACCCCCAGGCCTCCTACCCTCCCTCGACCTCTTCATCTCCAACTGCCGTCGAGACATTAACCGCCTCAACCTCTCCACCCCTCTCACCCACTCCAACCTCTCCCCCGCAGAACGGGCAGCCCTCCGCTCCCTCCGCTCCAACCCCAACCTCACCATCAAACCCGCAGACAAGGGTGGCGCAGTGGTAGTATGGCGCACTGACCTCTACATCGCCGAGGCCAGACGCCAACTCTCCGACACCACCTCCTACCGCCTCCTCGATCATGACCCCACACCCGAGCACCAAACCATCATCTCCAACACCATTCACGACCTCATCACCTCAGGGGGCCTCCCACCCACAGCCTCCAACCTCATTGTTCCCCAACCCCGCACGGCCCGTTTCTATCTCCTTCCCAAAATCCACAAGCCTGCCTGCCCTGGTCGACCCATCGTCTCAGCCTGCTCCTGCCCCACCGAACTCATCTCCACCTATCTGGACTCCATTTTCTCCCCTTTGGTCCAGGAACTCCCCACCTACGTCCGTGACACCACCCACGCCCTCCACCTCCTCCAGGACTTCCAATTCCCTGGCCCCCAACACCTCATATTCACCATGGACGTCCAGTCCCTGTACACCTGCATTCCGCATGGAGATGGCCTCAAGGCCCTCCGCTTCTTCCTGTCCCGCAGGCCCGACCAGGCCCCCTCCACCGACACTCTCATCCGCCTAGCTGAACTCGTCCTCACACTCAACAACTTCTCTTTTGACTCCTCCCACTTCCTACAGACTAAGGGGGTGGCCATGGGAACCCGCATGGGCCCCAGCTATGCCTGCCTCTTTGTAGGTTACGTGGAACAGTCCCTCTTCCGCACCTACACAGGCCCCAAACCCCACCTCTTCCTCCGGTACATTGATGACTGTATCGGCGCCGCCTCTTGCTCCCCAGAGGAGCTCGAACACTTCATCCACTTCAACAACACCTTCCACCCCAACCTTCAGTTCACCTGGGCCATCTCCAGCACATCCCTCACCTTCCTGGACCTCTCAGTCTCCATCTCAGGCAACCAGCTTGTAACTGATGTCCATTTCAAGTCCACCGACTCCCACAGCTACCTAGAATACACCTCCTCCCACCCACCCTCCTGCAAAAATTCCATCCCCTATTCCCAATTCCTCCGCCTCCGCCGCATCTGCTCCCACGATAAGACATTCCACTCCCGCACATCCCAGATGTCCAAGTTCTTTCAGGACCGCAACTTTCCCCCCACGGTGATCGAGATCGCCCTTGACCGCGTCTCCCGCATTTCCCGCGACACATCCCTCACACCCCGCCCCCGCCACAACCGCCCCAAGAGGGTCCCCCTCGTTCTCACACACCACCCCACCAACCTCCGGATACAACGCATTATCCTCCGACACTTCCGCCATTTACAATCCGACCCCACCACCCAAGACATTTTTCCATCCCCTCCCCTGTCTGCTTTCCCGAGAGACCACTCTCTCCGTGGCTCCCTTGTTCGCTCCACACTGCCCTCCAACCCCACCACACCCGGCACCTTCCCCTGCAACCGCAGGAAATGCTACACTTGTCCCCACACCTCCTCCCTCACCCCTATCCCAGGCCCCAAGATGACATTCCACATTAAGCAGAGGTTCACCTGCACATCTGCCAATGTGGTATACTGCATCCACTGTACCCGGTGCGGCTTCCTCTACATTGGGGAAACCAAGCGGAGGCTTGGGGACCGCTTTGCAGAACACCTCCGCTCAGTTCGCAACAAACAACTGCACCTCCCAGTCGCAAACCATTTCCACTCCCCCTCCCATTCTCTTGATGACATGTCCATCATGGGCCTCCTGCACTGCCACAATGATGCCACCCGAAAGTTGCAGGAACAGCAACTCATATTCCGCCTGGGAACCCTGCAGCCTAATGGTATCAATGTGGACTTCACCAGTTTCAAAATCTCCCCTTCCCCTACTGCATCCCTAAACCAGCCCAGTTCATCCCCTCCCCCCACTGCACCACACAACCAGCCCAGCTCTTCCCCTCCACCCACTGCATCCCAAAACCAGTCCAACCTGTCTCTGCCTCTCTAACCGGTTCTTCCTCTCACCCATCCCTTCCTCCCACCCCAAGCCGCACCCCCAGCTACCTAATAACCTCATCCCACCTCCTTGACCTGTCCGTCTTCCCTGGACTGACCTATCCCCTCCCTACCTCCCCACCTACACTCTCTCCACCTATCTTCTTTACTCTCCATCTTCGGTCCGCCTCCCCCTCTCTCCCTATTTATTCCAGTTCCCTCCCCCCATCCCCCTCTCTGATGAAGGGTCTAGGCCCAAAACATCAGCTTTTGTGCTCCTGAGATGCTGCTTGGCCTGCTGTGTTAATCCAGCCTCACATTTTATTATCAGAGAATTTTAGTTCTTCTTTCAGTTGCTGAAGTCAGAGTATTTGAAGTTGAAGCTGCCAGATACAGCTCCTTCTCTAGTTCTCTCTACACGACTAGATTCATTCTTTCCTCTTTCTTTTTCTCCTGGGTTGGAAAAGATCACAAGTGAAGCAAATCTGTTTTGTTGAATTTACCTTTGCCAAGTGTGTGTGTCTGGGGTGCTGCTAATATTGGAATAGTTGATGCGTAGTCATTAAAATATACATTATTTTGTTAGAGATAATGGGAATTGCAGATGTTGGAGAGTCCAAATAACAAAGTGTGGAGCTGGATGAACACAGCAGGCCAAGCAGCATCTTAGGAGTACACTAAGATGCTGCTTGGCCTGCTGTGTTCATCCAGCTCTACACTTTATTATTTTGTTAAGTATTTCAATAAAGTTAAAGTTATTCCAATTCCTCTTTTTTGTTTGTATTTTCACAGTAGTAAGGATGAATTGTGTTCAGCCTAAAGCCTGATGGTTTGATCAATCAAATTACATCTAGAATGCAGCACCTTACTTCTGCCTTTAAATGGGGTAACAGTTAAGGTCTCAGCTTTGTCCCTGATATATTTTGAGGGGGTCTGGGTTGGTCCATAAGAGTGATACATGTAGTATGTATGAATGTACAAGGAGCTTGGGGAGAAATGGAGGCCACATTAGGCTAGAGGGGAGGGAGTGGAAAGGAAAGAAATTGCATGACCACATGAGGACCAGAGGAATTTGAGAATGGAAGGGTTGCAAAAGGGTGGTGGTTGGTTGACAGAGGGCTGCAAAGAAGTGAGTCAGGAAGGGCGCAAATGAAAAAGAAGAATTACAACCCGTGAACAAATGAATGCTCAGCTGAAGAGGAGCTAAGAAAACCTGAAATCATTGACCTAATGAATGATTTGTGTATGAATACAGTAGCTCTTGCTAAAGGATTTGGATATTTAGCACCCACTATGGGAAAATTTGAGTGACTGCTTTTGAAATGACATTGTTAAATTTAAATCCAAGGTTGAGATTTGAGATGCAGTTAGAAGGACTGTCACTATCTCATCAAATATTCTGAATTTGTGAATATTTAATGGAAATGCATGAGCTGTGGCCTCATTCATCCATGGAAGGTGCATTTAGGGTGAAAACATTTTGTGTACATAAGTATATGTCAGACAGTCGCTCTTTGAAACCTTCACTGTTGTTTTGCGCCAATTTAAATATTGTTGTAGCTAGGAAATAAACGATTTCTTTATGTTGTGTTCTTTATGTTTGGAGTTGATATTTATTGAGGAAATAAGATGCGTTCTTCTATTTCTGCTTGTAAAAATACACTACACTTGACACAAACACAGACAATAATATGACTACTCAACTGTACCACCAAGTGAGAATGAAAACAGATTAGATTCCGTACAGTGTTGGAACAGGCCTTTCGGCCCAAGAAGTCCACACCGCCACTTACAGCATCCCACCCAGACCCATGCCCCTATACCCCACACACCCCTGAACACTATGGGCAATTTAGTATTCACCTAACCTGCACATCTTTGGGCTGTGGGAGGAAACCGGAGCTCCCAGAGGAAACCCACGTAGACATGGGGAGAACGTGCAAACTCTGCATAGCCAGTTACCTGAGGCTGGAATTGAACCTGGGTCCCTGGCGCTGGGAGGCTGCAGTGCTAACCACTGAGCCACCGTGCCGCCCTGTGGTAACCTCTGAAACCAAAGGTTCATCCAAGAAAACTTAAAAAAGCTAAATTCTGTCCTGTTCCCTTGATTGTGGAGTCAAATGCCCCAGATTCATCTATTTAGGTTTGAGATGAGTTGAAATTTCTTTATACAACAAGTAACGAACCAACCATAGGTGTTCTTCACTAGACAGAGCTATGCATGTTTAGTCATTGATTTATGCAAGGCAGAAATCAATAGATTTTGGACACTAAGGGAACTCAGAGATTGGGGTTAGTGCAAAATAGAAGATATGGGGATTGTTCAAATGTAGCTGACATAAAAGGATTAATGAATAGCAAAGTACGCTGAAGGAGACAAGTCCTTTTCCAGTTTCTCATGTTGAAATCACTGTTTCATCATGACAACTTTTTTATTAATTTAAAAAGAGCAAACACTTCTGTAATGTAACATTTCTATTTCTTCATCAATGTTCCAGTAATATCAAAAGGAAATATTTAGATCAGTTTTGACACTAAAGACTGCTTATTGAGTTATTAACGATGGAAAATGCACTGGTTTATATGAATTCCATTTTCCCTCAGAAATGCCTCAATCTTAGCTTTTATCAACATCCATATTTTGTAAAAACAACTACTTGGCTTGTTGAATATCAGTAATTATTACTAGCAGCTTCAACAAACATTATTTTTATACATTGGGTCACCTCTGCAGTTTCTTTTGAGAGACTCATCCAACTATTCACTTTAAAATCAGTGACAAAGGATTGCAGTTAATTTTAAAATGTGACTTTTCCCATGTGACGTGCATCATAATTTGTTTTCTGAATGACTTTTAATGGTGAGCACTGATAACAGACTAAAATATGCATATTGATCTCCAAAATGCAACAGAACTAAATTATTATTAATTAAACAAGTCTGTTTCGGTATAGAGATAGTAGGAACTGCCAATACTGGAGAATCTGAGATAACAAGGTGTAGAGCTGGAGGAACACAGCAGCATCAGGGGAGCAGGAAAGCTGACATTTCAGGTCTGGACTCTTCTTCAGGAAAAGAAGTAGATTTTTCTCAAGGGTCCAGACCCGAAACGTCAGCTTTCTTGCTCCTCTGATGCTGCTGGTCCTGCTGTGTTCATCCAGCTCTACAACTTGTTATCTCAGTTTCTGTATACCTAGTTTAATCATCAACTGGTACTAGCCTATTGTACACTCAATGCACCGATGGGCATTACATAAATCAGGAATTTTGTGTTACAGATTCTTTTACTAGCTAACTGTAACGCTGTCATAAAAGATAAGGGTCATCATTCCTTCAAACCTGAACAAAATTACATTTTAAAGCACCCTTTTAAAATTACTCAAAATACTTCACACAATTAAGTTCTTTGGAATGCAGTGACTGATGTAGACAAAATAGACAGTGGAACTTAGCCTTGATTTGTTAATTTAATAAACAAAATAACATGCAAAAGAGCAGGGGTGAGGAGGGCCCATACATGGTCACTAGTGCCTAAAAGCATAAGAGACAGTCAGGAGTGACATTAGTTAAAATACGATGAGAAGATGATAAAAATTCAGAGTTGATTGCTTGTCCAGTGTCTTTGTTTCAATTTCTGCAATTTTGAAAATAAAATTTCTAAGTGAGTACGAGGAAAGAAAGCATTTATAGGAAACGAGTCAGGGAGTAATTTGTCAGTAAGGGTGAAGAACTTCTAACTACAGAGAATCCCTGAGTTACACTGGGTTTTGTTCTGGAGTCTATTTGCAAGTCAATTTGTGCGCAAGTTAAAACACAATGCAGGATAATATAAGCGTTCACAATTACAGAAAATGTTCATATGTCAGGTCTTTAAAAGTACACCCCTGTATTGTATCGTGCTCATAAGTACGACCACTCGCAATTTGGACATTCATAATTTGGGGATCCCCGAAATCTGCAGCCTTAGTTAAAGGTCATTAAAGTTATAATACGCAACTTAAAAGAACAAGTTAAGGTATGAATGACAGGGCAGATCTCTCACCCATGCAGAATGGTTAGTTTGTGGCATGTGTGGGGTCATGCACACTTTTTGTGACATAGATGAGTACACGTGCAGGAGGTTTTGGATTTCAAAGCTTAAACAGCGGCTAGATTTATTGAGATTTTACACTGCAAGTTAGGGACAAGCAGGCAGGTAGGGAATGGGTGATCACCAGGCAGTCCAAAATAAACAGACAGGTAGTGCAGGTATCCCCAGAGGTCCTGCTCACTAATCAGTTTCTGTTCTGGGTATCAGTGAGGGTGATGAATCCTTGAAGGAGTGCAGCAAGCCCATAGCATCACCAGTGGCCCAACTGCACAAGGAGAGGAGAGAAGAAGAGAGAAAAAGCAGTATTGAAGGGGGAGTCTTGAGTCAAGGGAACAGACAGGCATTTCTCCATCTGTCATGTGACTGCAAGACTGTGTCTCGGGTTAAGGATGTAATGGAACAGCTGAAGGATATTCTTGGTAAAATGCCGGTTCACAACACAGGTAGGAAAGGGATGTGGTCAAATGTTAAGGAACAAGGTATAAAATTAGCAACCTCTAAAATAGTAAAATGGTGCAGGAGAACAGACTTTAGATTCCTGGGACACTAGGACTGGCTCTAGGGAGAAGGCAGAAACCAGAGTGGTTGCATGTGAATTGAGCCAGTCCTGAGATCCCTACAAGGTGTTTTGCCAGCAGTGCTGGGCAGGGTTGTGGGAAACAGGACAGAATATTAGAAAGTAATGTCAAGTGCATGAAATACTGTGAGAGGTAGCTAGCACGAAAATAGAGAACAGTAAATTAACAGGTAGAGTCAGAAATAGGGAAAAAAATATTGAAGTCTAGTGCTGTTAAGAAGGTTAATGGTGTGTTAGGTTTTATTGGTAGAGGGATTGAGTTCTGGAGCCATGATGTCATGTTGCAACTGTACAAAACGCTAGTGCGGCCTCACTTGGAATAATGCATCCAGTTCTGGTTGCCCCAATACAGGAAGGATGTGGAAGCATTGGAAAAGGTGCAGAGGAGATTTACCAGGATGTTGCCTGGTCTGGAGCGAAGGTCTTATGAAGAAAGGCTGAGGGACTTGGGTCTGTTCTCATTGGAGAGAAGAAGGCTAAGAGGGGATTTAACAGAGACACAGAAGATGATCAGAGGATTAGATAGGGTGGACAGTGAGAGTCTTTTTCCGAGGATGATGACGTCAGCTTGTACGAGGGGGCATAGCTACAAATTGAGGGGTGATAGATTTAAGACAGATGTTAGAGGCAGGTTCTTTACTCAGAGAGTGGTAAGGGCGTGGAATGCCCTGCCTGCCAATGTAGGTAACTCAGCCACATTAGGGGCATTTAATCAGTCCTTGGATAAGCATATGGATGATGATGGGTTAGTGTAGGGGGGTTTAGATTAGTTCACAGGTCGGCACAACATCGAGGGCCGAAGGGCCTGTTCTGCGTTGTATTGTTCTATGTTCTAAATCAGGGTTACATTGCATGCATGTGAATCTAAAGTTAACAAGATTTAGGCACAGATTGCCTCATGTGATTATGACTCTGTGGTTATGGAGACCTGGCTTAAGGAAGGGAAGATGTGGGTGTCAAATATATCTGGTGACAAAGTGTTTGGAAAAGATAAGAACTTAAGAAAAAGAGAAGTGGTGTCTTTTGGTTAAAAGGACCATGGCAGTACTGGAGTAGGCGGATTCTTCAGAGGGTTCAAGAATAGAATCAATTTAAATACATCTAAAGAATAAGAGGGTGCAGAACAGAGACCACCAGCTAATGGGAAGAATATTAAAGAACAAATCTAAAAGGACATTTCAGAGGTGTAAACACAGGGTTAGAGTGGGGGACTTAAATTAGTTATATATCAATTGTGGTAGTGTCAGAGATAGCAAGGAATAAGTATTCCTAGATTGCGTACTGATACCAGGAAAATTTCTCAAGAGTGACATGTATCTAAGGAAAGGACTCGCTGCTAGATCGGATTCTTGGGGCCAAGTAAATCATCTGGCAGTAGGGGTATATTTAGTGATCATAAGGTTTAGGATGATGGTAGAAAACTATATAAGTCAATCCAGAGCAAGAATAATCAACTGGCCCGCAACAGACATCACTGGGGAAAGAACAGAGCTGACCTCTGGAAGGGAAGGAGCTATTTTTGCTCTGCATTTCAAGCTTGAAGATAGCCAGTTCTTGTAAGTTATGACATTTATTTGCTAAGTTAGAGACAGTTAGGAGTGTGAATCAGTCTCGTGGGCAGCCTGGAAACAAGTCAAAGCACCTGAAGAAGACAGATTGAGAATCAGCATTCTTATTAACAAAAGGACTATCTCAGTTGATCATATCGACAGGACCCACTAAACTGCCTTCCCAGTCTTTATTCTCATCTGAAACTTTTTACGTGTTTGTGTGCAGAGGATGCATTTCACCAGTAGATTAGCATTTAACTAGCAGAATTATATGCTGAAGGTTCCTAATTGTTGATCTATATTCTGAATTTACTTAGTAATAAATAAATAGTAATAACTGTTAAGTACAGAAACCTGGTTCATGCTTTCTGTCAACTCAATTGGGGAATTCTACATAATTCTAAAAATTTTTAACTTTTATGATGACTCCAGGAATAGCAGGACTTGTTTCTCAGCATCCTACCCAGAGAAGTATACCCATAAGCTGTTATTCTCCTCTTCTCTGCTTTTGTGCCACACTGTTCATCAAGGACTCAGGCAGGTAACAACTGCATAAAGGTGACTGGTGCACACCACCTTTAAATGAATATGAACCAGGTGCCACAAAATTGAAGACTGGTAGCAATTTTAGGAAGCTTTAGAAGCATTTTAAGAGTTCTGTGGAGGACCAAGAAAATGATTATGAAAAGGAAGAGCGAATGAGAGTAAACCAGTAAGTAACATAAAACTGTTTAAATAAAGCTTACCTACACATACAGAAAATAAAAGCTGAAGAAAGATAGATGAGGGTTCATTGCAAGTAGAATCAGAAGAATTTATGGTGGGGAATAAGAAAATGACACAGGAGCTGATCAAATATTTCACAACTGTCTCAATGGAGAAAAATACTGAAAATCTTTCAAAAACAATGTAGAATCTAGAGACTAGTCAAAACGTGGCACTGGAATATATTAATTTTAGTAAGAAAATATGACTAGAGAAATTCAGAGACTTAAAATTAAGGAATTTCTTGGAACCGATCATTTACATTCCAGAGTATTGAAACGGATTGCTACAGAAAGAGTGCACAACTTTGTGTCACATTCCAAAATTGTATAGATTTAGGAGTGGTTCCTACAGATTGGAAGGTGGTAAATGAAACTCCACTATTTAAGGCAGACCTGTCAGCCTAGCCTTAGTTGTAGGAAACTTGCTAGAATCCATAATAGTGATAGAATTTACATTTTCAGACAACCACAGATAATGACCTACACAAGAGGGGCTGGGAAGTGTTGCACTTGGAAAGTGGCATTCTTGTTCTTGATTCATTGAATCTTTTACAATAGGATGACAGCCCAGCAGTAAAGACATTTTAATAACTTCCCCCCCGCAATGGTTGAGAACACCCATTTCCTGCCCCTGCAATAACCACCAAAAGAGAATCCCCCTAGTCCTCACATATCACCCCACCAACCTCCAGATACAACACATCATCCTCCGACACTTCCGCCATCTATAATCCAACCCCACCACCAAAGACATTTTTCCATCCCCACCCTTGTCTGCCTTCTGGAGAGACCACTCTCTCCACGGCTCCCTTATCCGCTCCACACTCCCCTCCAACCCCACCACACCCGGCACCTTCCCCTGCAACCGCAGGAAGTGCTACACTTGCCCCCACACCTCCTCCCTCACCCCCATCCCAGGTCCCAAGATGACTTTCCACATCAAGCAGATGTTCACCTGCACACCCGCCAATGTGGTATGCTGTATCCACTGTACCCGCTGTGGCTTCCTCTACATTGGGGAAACCAAGCGGGGACTTGGGGACCGCTTTGCAGAACACCTACGCTCCATTTGCAATAAACAACTGCACATCCCAGTCGCAAACCATTTTAACTCCCCCTCCCATTCCTTAGAAGACATGTCCATCCTGGGCCTCCTGTAGTGCCATAATGATGCCACCCGTAGGTTGCAGGAACAGCAACTCATATTCCCCTTGGGAAAACTGCGGCCCAATGGTATCAACGTGGATTTCACAAGCTTCAAAATCTCCCCTTCCTCCACTGCATTCCAAAACCAGCCCAGCTCGTCCGTGCCTCACAAACTTGTTCTTCCTCTCACCTATCCCCTCCTCCCACCTCAGGCCGCACCTCCATCTCCTACTTACTAACCTCATCACGCCCCCTTGACCTGTCCGTCCTCCCCGGACTGAACTATCCCTTCCCCACCTCCCCACCTATCTTCTCCTCTAACAATCTTTGGTCTGCCACCCTCTCTCCCTATTTATTTCAGAATCCTTTCCCCATCCCCCTTTTCTGATGAAGGGTCTAGGCCCAAAACATCAGCTTTCGTGCTCCTAAGATGCAATAACGATATTAAGAGATATCAATGTGCCAAAATACCACATCAGAATAAGAGGCAGGTCAGTTATGACTGTGAAGGGAATGAATCTTTGGAACTGTCTACTTCAGTGGTGTGTATGCTCAGTTGTTCAGTATTTTTAAGACTGATAGATTTCTAGATATTTAAAAAATTAAGGCATATGGGGATAACAGAAGAAAATGGTATTGAAGCGATGGCCAGCCATTATTCTGTTGAATGGTAGAGTGGGCCACAAAAGCTGAATGGTCTACTCCTGTTGTTATTTCTTATATCTTATAATGAATACTTATGGTATGCATCAGCATCACATACATGAGTATTCCACACAACAGCATGAGACCAGACAATCACTGCATTTCCACTCACCATTGGGAAATTGAGATTTTATATTTCACTACTTCAGTCTCCCCACATACATAACTCCCATTCTTGCAGACTGCCTAGAAATTTCCAATATCTCCTTGGATTCATTTTAAAACAGGCAAAACATCATTAAAACACATATAAGAATGGGCACCCGCATCAACAATGCATTGGGGCTGAATGCGTAAACATCACTTTATCCTCACATCATCTCATCCCTAATGCAAGATTGTCAGAGTTATTTTTAATCTGTAACTTCACATTTCCATTGTAATTTGTTTTAACCAATACTAATTACAGGCTTAATAATGAATTGATTATTCCAGAGTTACCAAAATACTAAACCAGTGTTTCAATTTTTTGTTGTAAAGCAGCAAAACAAAAATCATTCTACAATAAGGGAAGGGTTTTACCCTGCAAATGAGATCCTCTAGTTAAGTACAAAGTGTTTCAGCTACTAAGTCATTTGGTCAGCAAAAGAACCTAGTTGGTATATGGAATGGACATTTTAACTAGAGATTTAAAGTATGTGATTTATATGTGTTTTATTATAACTTATTATTGGGCTTGGATTTTTAAACTTCAACTTGTGACAAATAGGTTTTCTGAAGAGTTTTAATGATTAACCTTTAAGCATTTCTGTAACCATGGTGATAGTTTTTAAAACAGTGCAAAAGACTTCCTTCAGAGTAAATGAGTTTTTGTTTACACTGGGGCAGTTCATGGGCAAACAAAGCATACCCTGTAGTGTAACAAAGTGTGGAGCTGGATGAACACAGCAGGCCAAGCAGCATCTTAGGAGCACAAAAGCTGACGTTTCGGGCCTAGACCCTTCATCAGAAAAGGGGGATGGGAGGAGGATTCTGAAATAAATAGGGAGGCGGGGGAGGCAGACCGAAGATGGATAGAGGAGAAGATAGGTAGAGAGGAGAGTATGGGTGGGGAGGTAGGGAGGAGATAGGTCAGACCGGGGAGGACGGACAGGTCAAGGGGGTGGGATTAGGTTAGTAGGCAGAGAATGGAGGGGGGAATAGATGAGAGGAAGAACAGGTTAGGGAGGCGGGGACGAGCTGGGCTGGTTTTGGGATGCAGTGGGGGGAGGGGAGATTTTGAAGCTGGTGAAATCCACATTGATACCATTGGGCTGCAGGTCTCCCCTCCCGCTACTGCATCTTCAAAATCTGCCCCCCCCCCCCCCCATTGCATTCCAAAACCAGCCCAGGTCATCCCCGCCTCCCTAACTTACTCTTCCTCTCACCTATCCCCTCCTCCCACGTCAAGCCGCACCTCCATCTCCTACCTACTAACCTCATCCCGCCCCCTTGACCTGTCCGATATTACCACTAAATCACCGTCTACAGTGATTATGTTAATTGTGTAATATCAGGCTGTGTACATACTTCAACAGTAAATGGCAGGGAGGGGTAGACTGTTCATCTCACTTCACTGAGCGCTGATGCGGAACACAAAGTTACAGAAGATGAAAGTACTTCCTCCTTTAGGTTTAAAAACAATAACACCTAGGGGTCACTAAATGAAATGCAAATTGCATTTAAATAGCTGAAGTTAACCATTTCATAAGTATGGATGTAAATTCACCATCGTCTCAAAGGAATATCAGGCTGCTTGCTCATGACAGAGGAGGGTCTAGCAGAGAGTTTAACTCCAGGGTCACCATGCCTCAGATACCATGAGCTTATGATGGCAGGATCTTGATGGTAATCTCAGCCGATGTCAGAATTGAATCCACACTGTTGGCGTCCTTCTACATTGCAAACCAAACATCAGGGCAACTGAGCTAAGTGGCACCATACGGATGTAATCTCTAATAAGATCCCATGATGTTGAGAAACCTTCCATGGATAAGTTTTAAATGAAACTCTACATAGACTATGATACGGCAATTATGTTTGGGAAACCAGATAAAATGTGGTTAACCCAGGATGTTATTGCGTTCCTTTAACCAAAGCTGATGATTTTCAGGGTGTTAGGCAAATATAATCAATAAGAGAATAAGGATAAGGAAAATAACCTGAAGTTTTAAAAATTCCATGAAAATTTTCCAGTTATACTTCTCAACGGTTATAAACCTTGCTAAAAACCAGAGGAGGTGTAGTTGATGAGGAGTATACAATGCTATTTGGACAGATTAATGATACACAAAATCAACAAAATGTACGTAAGCAGCAAAGTATATCCTTCAGTTGACATGTGATTTTAATAACTAGTCACTGTGGAGTATATAGGCTATAAATATTAACAGCTATAGAAATGTACAGAACAGAAACAGACCCTTTGGTTCAACTCGTCCATGCCAATCAGATATCTTAAATTAATCTAGTCACATTTGCCAGCATTTGGTCAATATCCATCTAAACCCTTCCTATTCATATACCCATCCATATGTTTTTTAAATGTTGTAACTGTACCAGCTTCTTCCACTATCTCTTCTGGCAGCTCATTCCATACAACCATCACCCTCTCCATGTAAAAATTGCCACTTACTCCTTTTTAAATCTTTCCCCTCTTACCTTAAACGTATGTCCTCTAGTTTTGGACTCTCCTAACCTGGGGGAAAGTCCTTGGCTATTCACCCTATCCATGCCCCTCATAGTTCTTTAAACTTCTATGAGATCACCCTTCAGCTCTGACACTCCAAGGAAAATAGCCCCAGCCTACTCAGTGTCTCCCTATAGCTCAAGCCCTCCGACGCTGGCAACATCCTTGTAAATCTTTTCTGAACACTTTCAAGTTTCACATCTTTCCTGTAGCAGGGAGGCCAGAACTGAACACAACATTCCAATATTCCAAATCAATGTCCTGCACAGCATCAACATGACATCCAACTCGTGTACTCAATGAACTGGCCAATAAAGCCAAGTGTACCAAACAACTTCACCATCCTGCGACTCCACTTTCAATGAAAAATGAACTTGCACCTCAAGGTCTCTTTGTTCAGCCACATTCTCCAGGCCCTTACCAATCAATGAATAAGTCCTGCTCTGATTTGCCCCACCAAAAAGCAGCATCCCACCTTCATCTAAATTAAACTCCATCTGTCATTAAGCCATCTGATCAAGGGTTAACACAGCACCAACAGGTTCAAGAACAGCTTTTCCCCTGCTGTTATTAGACTACTGAATGGGCCGCTGACTTCAGATGTCGAGCTTGTGAATATCGATCTTGCTTTGTGCACCTCCTGAGCAGCTGTAATCTTGTATGCCTTGTTGTGACTAAGCGCACAATAATCTATATTCCTTGCTTGCCTGTACTACTATCAGAACAAAGCTTTTCAAGTACTTAGGCACATTTGATCACAATAAATCAAATCAAATTCATGAACCTCCAATTTTGGTGTCATCTGCAAACTTACTAACCATACCCGCTAAATTCACAATCCAAATCATTTATAAAACTGACAAAAAGCAGTGGACCCTGCCTGATCCTTGCAGTACACCACTGGTTACACTAGCTGGTCTGCACTAGCCATGTGTTCAGATACCATAGTTTTTGCTTCAAGAAGTTCCTAATGTCATTTCTTGTCATCATGGATCAAAAGATTTGGGACAATTCTAGGTAACATCATCAGCGAGCCTCTGGTGAAGCGCTGGTGTTATGTCCCGCGGGACATAACACCAACGCTTCACTGGAGGCTCACTGATAATGTTACCTAGAGTGGTGACAAAATGTCTGAAAACGAACCTTCCAGCTCAGCGAGCAAACTCACATCCAGAACCTCAACCTGAGCTACGAATCTTCTCAAAACTCGCTTGATATGGGACAAAGTAAGAAATGTTTTTCTCCTGCATTTTATTGAAATTTAGTTACATCACATCAATATATAGTGAGCACAAAACAGCTATTATACAGAAAATTATGTTAGATGGAGGTCATGTCTTAGATGCCTGGTTGAATTTTTCAAGGTGGCGGCCAAGTGTGTAGATGAGAGTAGTGCAGGTGATCGACCCCTTCTAAGCCAGTTTATGGCTGAGGAGGGGTGGATGCTGGGAAGTTGTTTCCGTTAGGTGGGGAGACTAGGACCCGTGGGCACAGCCTTGAAATTAGAGGGGGTAATTTAAAACGGAAATGAGACAACATTTCTTCAGCCAGAGAGTGGTGAGCTTGTGGAATTCATTGCCACGGAGTGCAGTGGAGGCCAGGACGTTAGATGCCTTCAAGGCAGAGATCGACAAATTATTGATTTCACAAGGAAGCAAGGGCTATGGGGAGAGTGCAGGGAAGTGGAGTTGAAATGCCCATCAGCCATAATTTAAATGGTGGACTGGACTTGATGGGCCAAATGGCCTTACTTCCACTGCTATGTCTTATGGTCTTATGATGTACTTTGTATGCGTTTCAGCAAGGCCCCTGACAGGGTCCCACATGCGAGACTGATAAAGAAAGTAAAAGCACATGGGATCCAGGGAAACTTGGCAGTTCAGATCCAAAACTGGCTCAGTGGCAGGAGACAGAGGGCACTGGTAGAAGGCTGTTCATGAGACTCGAGCCCAGTGTGCAGTGGCTTACCACATGGTCCCTGATTGTCTACGATATATTAACAATGCAGGTGAGAGAGAGTCTGTGTGTAAGTGAGTGAGAGCCAGTGTGTGTTTGTGTGTTTCAGTAAGTTTGTGGATGACACAGGCTTTGGATGATGGGTGGTTGACAGAGAGAGAGAAAGTCTAAGGTGACAGAAGGATATGAATTGATTGGTGAGATGGGCTAATCAGTGGCAGATAGAATTTAAACCTGGTAACATTGTTCTTGGGATCAACGGAATACTCAAGCTTCCTCACAGCAAGGCGGCAATCCACAGACAGGTAAAAGGAAGTGATGATGGTAACACAATTGAGAAATCTGGAAGTCACAGACTTTGGACTGGCACAGAGGTCGTGGAGTTTGACTCAGTAGTTTCATTATTGGAATAGAAAGCATTTTGGCAAATGTCTTCACATCTGGCCTGCCTTCTTCAGCAACATTTAAAAGACATCTGGATAAGTACATGAATAGGAAAGGTTTAGAGGAATAAAGGCCATATGCAGGGAAATGGGACTAGTTTGGAAAACCTGGTTGGCATGGATGAGTTGGACCAAAGGGTCTGCTTCCATGCTGTATGACTGCATGACTCTACGTGTGAGGTAGAATAAATAACACTTTGGAATAAATAACAAGACAAAGATGCACACAATGAATGGCCGGAGACTAGGAAGCTTAAAGGAACAGTGGGGCCTTGAGTTGTTTGTCTGCTGAAGGTGTCAGGGCAGGTGAAGAGGTTAGTTAAGGAGGCACATGGAACGTATCAGTTGAAACGAAGATTATAAGAGCAGAAAGGTTGTGTTGGACCTGTACAAAATTTTGGTTAGGCCATAGCTGGAGTATTATGCGCAGTTCTGATCATCATAGGAAAGATGAGATTGCACCAGAAGGGGGCACAATGGAGAATCACTAGGATGTTGCCTGGGATGAAGAGAGGCTGGATAAGCTGTGGTTGTTTTCTTTGGAGCAGAGAAGGTTAAGGGTGGGGACCTGATAGATATGCATAAGAATATGAGGGGAACAGACAAGGCGAACAGAAAGCAGCTATTCTCCTTAGTTGAAGGGTCAATATCATAGGGGCACACTTTTAAGGGAAAATGCAAGAGGTTTAGATGCAACTTGAAGAAAAGATTTATCACCCAGATGATCGTGGGGGTCTTAGAAATAATAAAAATAAAAACAATAGCAAATACTTCAGAACATGTCATTAACAAATTCAATTCCCTTCAGTCTCATACCTGTTTTCTACTTTGCAGAGAATCATGCTGTACAGAAGAGGTCCTTTGGCTTGTTGTGTCTGCACCACCAAAACTATGCTAAATCTACACTAGAAGGACTTTACAACACTAGGCCCATTGGCTTGAATGGGTGGTCTGGAATGCACTAGATGGAAGAGTAGTAGAGGGAGTGGATGCTTGTGGATGTTCTACCAACCTGCTGGTCTGCTGGTGGAACAGGACATATCAGTGATGGAGGTGGTGGTGGTGGTTTTTGGGACATTATTACGAGAGTATGACTATTTTAGGCTGTTGCTTGACTAGTCTGAGACAGCTGTCCCAGTTTTGGATGACTTTGAAGGGTCAATTGCTGTTGTTTGTATGGTGCCTAGCTCGATGCCAGGTAGTCCGACTGGTTTTATTTCATTGTTGAGGCTTTGTAATGACTGATACAACTGAGTGGCTTGTGTGGCCATTTCAGATGGCAATTGAGAGTCAGCCACATTGTTGTGAGTCTGGAGTCACATGTAGGAGTCACCTCACGAAATAAGATTTCCTTTCCTGAACAACATTAATGTCAGAGATAATGGGAAATGCAGATGCTGGAAAATCCGAGATAACAAAGTGTGGAGCTGGATGAACGTAGCAGGCCAAGCAGCATCTTAGGAACACAAAAGCTGACGTTTCAGGCCTAGACCTTCATCAGAATGAAGATGCTGGGCCCGAAACATCAGCTTTTGTGCTCCTAAGATGCTGCTTGGCCTGCTGTGTTCATCCAGCTCAACATTAATATCAGATGGGTTTTTCTGATAATCAGCAATGAATCCATTGTCATCATTTGGTTCTTAATTCCAGATATTTATTTGTTTATTTATTTTTAAATTCAAAGTCCACCATGTGCTGTGGCATATGTGAACCCAGGTCCCGAGAGCAGTATCTGTATTAATCCGTATTAACAGTCTAGCAATAATATCATCAACTTCTGTCTGTTTAGTGGACAGGAAATAGTAGGAATAAAAGGGTCATTTAAGAGTCTTCACGGCGATTGAGGCAAGTTGAATGAAATAGGAAATACACAACTGATGCATAGAATATGGATAGGTTTGAAGTTATCCGTTTCAATAGAAGAAACAAAATTGCAGAGTATTATTTGGCCTGGTACACAGAAGGTTGGGAGGTAACCTTATAGAAGTTTATAAAATTATGAGGGGTACAGATAGAATAAAGGTGTCTTCTCTCTAGGGTGAGAGATTTCAAGACTAGAGGGGCCTGCTTTTAAGATTTAACAGGCCAGAAACCTAAGCTCACCGAAGCTCAGTAGCAACAGTAGTACCTATAAGAAGCACTGCAGAAATTCACCAAGGATCCTTAGACACCACATTCCAAACCCACTACCACTTCCATCTGGAAGGACAAGGGAAAATACATGGGAACACCACTACCTGCAAGTTCCCCCTCCAAGCCACTCACCATTCTGATTGTTGCTGGGTCAAATTCCAGGAATTTCCTCTAAGGGCATTGTGGGCCTACTTACAGCACCTAGACTGCAGTGATACAAGAAGAGAGCTCACCACCCCACCTTCTTGACAGCAACTAAGGATGGACAATAAATGCTGATCAATCATCAACGTCTATGTTCCATGAATGACTGAAAAAAACAATTCTTAATACATTTCAGCATATTATCACCGACCCCATGTGCTTTAATCTTGTACTAGGGTTTATGTGGGAGCTTATCAAAAACTTTCTGAAATTCTACGAACAGGTCTCCTTTATCTCTTCTATTATTTACCACCACAACAAAAATTCAAACATGATTTGCCCTTCATAAATCCATAGTGACTTTGTCTAATATCCTTGCTATTTTCCATGTGTCCTGTTGTTTATGACTAATATGAGTATTTTACTTACTATTTACACTAGACAAGCTAATTTCCTGTTTTCTCCATCCTTATTGCAAATAGTGGGGTTTCATTTGCTGTCCTTCAATCGGTTATATTCTTTGGGGTGGCATGGTAGTTAGCACTGCTGCATCACAGCACCATGGATCCAGGTTTGATCCCATCCTTAGGACGACTGTCTGCATGGAGTTTGCACATTCTCCTTTTGTCTGCATGGGTTTCCTTCAGGTGCTTCAGTTTCCTCCCATAGTCCAAAGATGTGCAGATTAGGTGGATTGGCCATGCTAAAAGAGAATTGTCCAGTGAAGTGCAGGCTAAGCGGATCACCCATTGTAAAAGCAGGGTTACTGGGATAGGGCAGGAGGCTTGGTCTGGCTGGGATGCACTTCAGAGGTGTGGAATCAATGGGCTTCCACACTGTAGGGATTCTATGAATCTATTGGGAATTTGAGAATTTACACCATTTTGGAAAATGAGAAATCAAAGCATTCATTTATCTCCATGGACACCTTTTTTTGGACCTGCAACGTAGATTGATCAAAACAGGGAAATTTATCAGCTTTCAGTCCCATTAATTTCTCCAGCACCTTATTTTTTAAAAACTGGTGCTATTTTCTTCTTTCCATAAACCCTTGCTTCCCTAGGATGTTGTGTGTCTTCTTTTGTGAGGGTAGAACTAAAATAATCGTTTCATTGTTTTGCTACTTCCTCATCCTCCATGATCAATTCGACAATTTCAGATTGCTCGAGACTTACATTTAACTTCACTAAATGTTCTTTTTAAATATTGATGGCGTCTCTTACAGCCTGCTTTTATGTGCCCTGCAAGTTTACATGGACGTTCTTCTTTTTCTTTTAATATCTTGGTCTCCACTGCTGAATTCTAAACTTCTCCCAGTGCTCAGGCTTGCTCATTTTACTAATAAATTTGCATCATTTAATTATCACCCTTAATTTCTTTCGCTAGCTAAGCTTGAGCCACTTTTATTTGCATCAGAAACTGAAGTATAAGCTTGCATTTGCAACTTAAACATTAGCCACTGACTATCCACCATTGTATCTTCTAATTAAGCATCTAAACTACTTTGTCAACCCATACTTCATACCTTCATATTTTCCTTTGTTTAGATTTAGGACCCTGGTTTCAGATTGAGCCACTTCACATTCTACTGAATGATGAATTGAAACATTTTATGGCCACTTCTCTAAATAATCTTACGCAACAAGATTCACCTCAGTCCATACCCTGTACCCTCAGGCTGTGACCAAGGTTCTGGACCCCAGTAATTGGGAACATCGTTCCTGCTCTTATCCTGTCTAGTCCTGTTAGAATTTTATAGGTTACGATGAGAAACCCCTATATTCTTCTAAACTGTAGTGAATATTGTCCTAAGCAGGTTGTCTTCATACATCAATCCTGCAATCTCAGAATTTCAGTGCACTCTCTCCATGGCCAGAACATCCTTTCTCAGATAAGGAGACCAAACTGCAGATGATACTCTACATGTGATCTCCCCAAGGCCCTGTAACAATGGCAGCCCTCTCCTGCTGTTCTCAATCCTGTCACTATGAAAACCAATTACCATAGCCTGCTGCACCTGCATGTTTGTTTTCAGTAGCTAATGCACAAGGACACTCTGGTCTCACTGCAATTTCCATTTAACAAATTACTGCCACTCAGATAATAATTTGCCTTCCTGTTTTTGCCAAAGAGAATGCCCTCACATTTACCCATATTTTACTTCATTTGCCATGCATTTGTCCACTCATTCAATTTGTCCAAATGATTGTGAAGCATTTTGGTATCCTCTTCACCGTTCACTCTCCCACCCAGCTTTGAATAATTTACAAACATCAGGTTTAGTTCCGTCATCTCAATTATATTTCAAATATATGGAATACAACTGGGGTCCAAACACCGATCCTTGCAGTACACTACTAGACGCTGGCTGCCAAACAGGGAAAAACACTTATTCTTACTTTTTGTTTCCTGCCTGCCAAACAGTTCTCTCTCCATGTGAGTACAATGTTTCCAGTTCCATATGCTTTAATGTTAGCTATTAGTCTCTTAGGTGCCGCCTTATCAAGAGTTGACTGAAAGTCCAAGTAAACCACAGCTGCTGGCTCCACTTTATTAATTCTAGTAGTTAACACCCTTGAAAATTTCCAGTAGGTAATCGACCCTGGGGATTTATAGTCCTCCAATTCAATCAATTTCCCTAATAATATGATTTTCTTCAGTTCCTCCCTCTCAATAGGCCGTGACCCCCAACATTTTTGACATGTTACATATTTTTTGTGAAGACAGAACCAAAACGTGCACTTGATTGGTTTGCCATCTCTTTGCTCGCCATTATAACTTCCCATTTCTCGCTGAAAGGGATCTACATTTATCTTCACATTCCTATATACAATTAAGACACAACTTCCACACTATTGGCATGGTGGCTCAGTGGTTAACACTGCCGCCTCACAGTGCCAGGAACCCGGGTTCAGTTCCAATCTCAGGCGAGCGCCTGTGCAGAGTCTGCACGTTCTCCTCGTGTCTGCATGGGTTTCCACCGGGTGGTCTGGTTTCCTCCCATAGTCCAAAGATGTGCAGGCTAGGTGGATTGGCCATGGTAAATTGCCCATTGTGTCCAGGGATGTGTAAATTAGGTGGGTTATAGGGAGATGGGTCTGGGTCGGATGGTCTGAGGTTCGGTGTGGACTTGTTGGGCCGAAGGGCCTGTTTCCAAACTGTAGGGAATCTATGAATCTATGAACTGTTTACAGTAACAGTGTGTGTTATCCATAAGCTTACTCTTGTACTCTATTCCCCCCAGTTAATCAATCCCTTTGCCTTACTTTGCTGAAATCAGAACTGTTATCAATCCTCGGGTCAGTGTGACAAATGCATGGCAAATGAAGTAAAACTGGCTTTTTGGCCAATTTGTATGCCCTTTCCTAGGATTTATACTACCCTAATTTCCCTTGTTAAATATGGTCAAGCCCTTTTTCCCATTTTATTTGTGTACAAGACAAGAATTATCGCAGTTACTCCATCCACTCTTTAAATATTTACCATTGCCTATCTACTGTCATCCCTTTAAATAGCCACCTCATGTCACATACCACTGTAGCTTTCCTTATTTAGATTCAGGACCTAGTCTTGGAAGCAACTATATCGTCTCCATTATAATGAAGAACTCTATCATATTATCATCATTTTCTTCAAGAGGCCTTGCACTGCTAGATTACCAATTATTTCTTTTTCAATACACAACACCCAGTCTTGGATGACCTACTTTCTAGTTGATGCCTCAGAAAACTCTCATGCACAATCCTCCTCTACAGCATTCTTTCTGATTTAATGTGCCCATCTATTTGCTGATTGAGTTCACCCATAAGTACACACTACATCTATTTCTTTCACCTCTAATTTCCTGTTTAATACGTTCTGTGACCAGTGAGGAATTGAAAATGTTTGCAAGCGCCCCTGCAAATAGCAAATTCTATATTGATAAAAACCTCTCTTGCCTCACTCAACAATCTTAGATAAATCTACAGGGCTCAATACAATATATCTAACTTTCAGCCAGCCAGACTATCCTGAATGTCATCTCTGTCTGTGCTGATTTCTTTAATTATATCACAGGCCTATTCCCTGATTTTTTTATCTTTCTCATTACTGAACACTGACACAAGCATTCATTTAGTACCCTACCTACATTCTCTGGCTCCACACACAATATACCATTGCTTTCTTGAATGATTCTTTGCCTCATCATCCCTTAAACCTTAATGTACCGGCAAAATAAAACTTAGAAGTCTCCTTTGTCATTTCATATTGCCTTTTTGCTCTCCTAATCTCCTTTTTAAGTTTCCTCTTACATACTCTATACTCCTCCTGGGTTTTGACTTCTAAGTATCTGCCAAAAACCATTCATTTTTGTTAATACAAACACTGGTATACTCCATGTGCTTAAACACAAACATTGAATAGTATCACAAATGACCTGATTCTGTGCTCTGTATTTGACTTAAAGTCGGTTAGCTTAGTTGGCTGCATGGCTGGTTTATGATGCAGGGTGATGGTGGCTGCATGGGTTCAATTCCCATACAGGCTGAGGTTATCATGAAGGCCTCACTTTCTCAACCTCTTCCCTCACCTGAATCCTGGTCACCCTCAGGTTAAACCACAACCAGTCATCTCTCTCCAGTGAGAGAGCAAGTCTTTGATCCTCTGGCACTATGGCATCTTCATTTACTTACTTCTTGGCTTCAAAGAAGCAATAGCAGCACTATTTGCAATTGTTATTATATTTTACATTTTAAAAGCAATATTATTTGAATATTTCAGTAGCACTTGACATCCTTGAGAAACAAAGTGCTGATATTTCCCAATCAGCAACAGATTTTAATTTGAGCTCATCTTTCTTTCATCAATTCTGTTTTTTCTCCCGAAGGGTCACGGGGCCTGAAATGTTAGCTGTTTTATCTCCACAGACGCTGCCAGACCTGCTGAGATTTTCCAGCAATTTCTGTTTAGTTTCTTATTTCCAGCAGCCATATTTCTTTGGGCTTTTTTCCTACCTTTGTTAGTCCTCTAATTTCATCAAATTGTGAAGACTATTGTTATGGAAATCTGTATTTTTGAATAAAGAAGAAAATGTTCACATCCATAGATTAAAATTAATAAGTCCAAATTAAAACTAGACATGAAGAAAACATATACAAAATTTGTAAGGAGTGATTCAAAAAGTTGATGTAGACAATTGTGCAAATGACATCATGATTTTGTTTTTTAAAGTCGAGTATTTCCCAAGAATCAATCAGATGGAGTACAACTCTTAGTGTGGAGTGAATGTGTAATGGAGAATAATTCATAAGTTTATAATTTTAAAATATTGGCTAAACTGTTAGCAATTAAAATGCTATCTTAAAGTATTGTCTTTATTAAAACCAGACTGCTATTCATAATGTCAAGTCATCCTTACCGCCAGACTCACAAGAGTAACCTTAAGGAAATATTATGCCATTACTTTACTCAATGTGAAAATTCCAGGACTGCAAACTGTCTCTTCTAATGATTATCTGCTGCATACGATTTTTTGTTGTTAAACTGCTAATGTTCCAATTATAACAGCTTTGAGCTTTCAGCATGAAGTACAGAATTTAATTGTTCCACTTCTAAGTATGTGACTTCATAACTGTTGTTTAAAAAGACAAATATTATACACACACACACACACACGCACGCACGCACACACGCACGCACACACGCACGCACCCCTATCAATGTATTAACTGGTATACACTGCTAAGGATCATATGCCTTTCCAGAACTACCTGTGACCATGAGGTTGTAGACTCGTAGACATAACCCAAGTTACAAATCTTCTCAAAATCTACGTACCTGTGACCATTCCAACCACCATCACCACCACAGTTGCTACAACTCTCCTCCCTCTCCCTGAGTGACATGTCCATCCTGAGCCTCCTCTAGTGTCACAGTGACACCACCTGCTAACTGAGGAGCAGCACTTCATATTCTGTCCCACGATCCTACAGCCAATGGCCTAAATGTGTATTTTATCAATTTCAAAATCTCCCCACCAGCCTCCAGCTTCATCCCATGACCAACGGAGCCTCTCATCCCCACCTCCTTGACCTGACACAACCTGTCAATCTTCTCTCCAACCTATCCGCCCCTCCCACCTCACTGACCAATCCCCACCACTCCTACCTGCACACACCTATCACCATCCCACCTACCCTCCCCAGCCCCACTCCTACTCTCTCTATTTATTTCTGAGCTTCCTTCCCCCTCTGCATTTCTGAAGAAGGGTCCCAACCCGAAACATCAACTTTCCTGCTCCTCCGATGCTGTCCGGCCTCTATGTTCCTCCAGCTCCACACTGGTTTGTCTCACCGTTAGAACTGTTTAGTTAGCAAGCCAGAAGCAGGGCATCCATAGAGGCACTCACGTTTTGAGCCATTCTGATATCACTTACCGGATCTTAGAATGATAACTGATAAATTCTAATGATTGGGAACCCAGCAGTCATAAAGACCTATTGGCCAGAAAAAAGGTCATTCTTCCCATCAAGTCTACGCTAGTCAGAAACCACCAACTATTCTCATCCCATTTTCTAGCACCTGCCCCGTAGCCTTGTATGCCTTGGCATCACAAGTGCATATCCACATACTTCTTAAATGTTATGAGGGTTTCTGGCTCTACCACTCTTATGGGCAGTGAGGTCCAGATTCCCAGCACACTCTGGGTGAAACAAATTCCTCACATCACTTCTAAAACTTCAGCCCTTACCCTAAATCTGTTCTGAACCCTCCAAAGCGAAATGTTTCTCCCTGGTGCCCCTAACTATGCTCCTCATAATTTTAGATATCTGAATCATGTCTCTGCTCTGAAGAAAACAATCCCAATATGTCTCTTCATAACAAACTCCCGAACCCAGGCAACACCCTGGTAAATCTCGTCTGCACCTTTTCCAGTGCTATCACATCCCTCCTGTAATGTGGATTCCAGAACTGCACGCAATACTCAAGCTATGATCTAATCAAAGTCAGTTCCAGCATAATTTCCCTGTTCTTAAATTCTACGCCTCAGCTAATAAAGGCAAGTATACCATACACCTTCTAACCAGTTTATCTATTTCTCCTGATAACTTAAAGGGCAGGCATACTTGCATCCAAAGGTCTCTCCGATCCTTGGTGCTTCCCTGGGTCCTGCCATTCATCATGGATTTCTTTGCCTTGACCTGCCCAAGTGTATCATCTGACCAACATGTCTATATATTCCTGTAATTCAAGGCCAACTCCTATTTTACACCTCACTACTATCATCTGAAAACTTACTTATCAATCCTCTACATTCAAGTGCATTCATATATACCACAAACAACAAGGGACCCCAATGGACACAGCCCTCCAGTCACAAAAACACCACATGACCATGAGCCTCTGCCCCTTACCACTCAGCCAATTCCAGATCCAATTTACCAAATGTCCTTGGAATCCAGTGATTCTTACATTTTCTATCAGCCTCCCATGGTACCAGCATTGCTGAAGTCCAAGTACACTAGCAAAGCCTTCGTCCTCATCTACAAACCTGATCACCTCCTCAAAAAATTCAACCAAGTTGGTCAGACATTACCTCCTATTTAAAAAAAAATGCAGACTGTTCTTGATTAATCCCTGCCTCTATAGATATAGGTTAATTCAGTTTCTCAGAATTGCTTCCAATAGTTTCCCTATCACCGCAGTTTACTGACTGGTCTGAAGTTTACTGCTTCATCCCTTGCTCGCTTCTCGAATAATCAGTACCACGTCAGTTGTCCGCCAGCAGCTCTCCTGTGGTCAGAAAAGAACTGAATATTTCTGCAAGCGTCCCTATTATTTACTCCCTTGCCTCACTCAATCACCTGGGATACATTTCATCCAGCTCTGGACATTATCTAATTTTATGCCTACCAGACCAGTCAGAAGCTCCTCTTTGTCTGAGCTAATGTTTTAATTGTATCACAGACCTTCTCCCTATTTTCAATACCCGTATCATCCGTCACAGTAGTAAAAACTAACTCAAAGTCTTCATTCAGAACCCTACCTACTTCCTCTGGATCCATATTAAATTACCACTGTGGTCCTTAACGGACTCTGCTCTTTCCCTTGTTATACAATGACCCTTAATGTATCTGTAAAATGCCTTCGGGTTTTCCTCTATTTTATCTGTCAGTGTCCTTTTCATGTCTGCTTTTAGCATTCCTAATATCCTTTTTAAGTTCCAATGGTCACATTTTGTACTACTGAACAAGAATACTGAATTACAAGAGGTCAAACAAAGGGGAGGTGAAGTATCAAAAATCAAGCACAAATTAACACAATTGACAGTAGTTTAGCAGATGGTTAAAAATGCCTAAAAGAACCATGGAACACCAGTCTCAGAATAACAAGGTGTGGAGCTGGATGAACATAGCAGGCCAAGCAGCATCACACACTATCTTTCCCTTACCCTCCACATTGCGAATTATGTGACCTCTAACTCTGTCCTATCTTTCCACCAATCTTTAATCCTGTTGTACCTTGCTGCTTCTCTTTCCATACTTGCCCATCATCTCATTCTGCTCCTCTAGTATGGCAGATATCTTTTGAACAATTACTTCCTGGGTAGAATTGTGATGGTAGAAAGCATAACCAAGATGTTATCTAGGTGGACCACATTTCAGCTTCACTTAATGTGTATAATGCAGACATTTCCGTTCTTGCACAATTCAGACTGGCCTAGCAAGTGTCTAACCTGGTAACTGGAGCAGAAAATGCTTACTCTAACCCAAGCTGCTGATGGTAGGCGCAGATCTTGTCTCAGACAAAGTGAATAATAAGTAACAATTCATTATAAAAATCCATATATTGGCTTATGCTTCTCTTCCACAAAGCCACTAGTATTAAAATGTAATTTATTGATAGAACTTTGGTTTCCTCTTTCTAGAACTGGGAAAGTACCTCTTCAACCCATTCTAGGTCTGAGCCTCTTCAAGCAACAGGTTGCTGTTCTGTGTTTCTCCTAGGTTCCAGGTGTACCACTGTGCTATTACATGAAATGGGTTAATCTCACTATTATTTAAACACATTCCACAATATCAGACAGGGTATGTAACAGGCAAACACAGTACACATCAATTCCATCAACACAACTGGGGCATTTTAAACAAGCCATTACAAAAAAACCCACAAAAATGTATAATTCTAAAGAAGTCATATTCAAGCGCTGCCACATACAGCTTTAAGAGGTTCACTTTTTTATTTTAAACCAGAGGTTTTAAGGCAGAGGTGATGAGCAGTCTACCAGAGCCACTACAGTAAACAGTTTGAGGGGTTTTGGATTATTTTTAAAGTTTGAACAACAGAAGCAGCCTGAATGGGTGTTGTCAAGCTGTCATAAAACCAGGATTTTCAGCTTAGTTTGAGAGATTTCAGTAGCAGTTGTTGTTGCTGGAGTCTCAGCAGGGTTAGAAGCCACAGTAAATCCCTCCCAGCTGCTACACACACTCATAATTTACTCATGATCTTTCTTTCCTCCTGAGCTCCTGGAGCTGCACGTGAGACAATCTGTGTTCTGAATATGCCTTTAGCCAAGGGTGTGTTTATGGGATGTTACTATGTTGAAGCAGTCAGTTAGTAATAGTTACTATATCTATTATTCTGTTAAGTTTTCCAACAGAGTTGTTATTCCAATTCCTTCTTTCTTTTGTTGTATTTTAACTACTGTGGATGAATAAATTTTTTTTGCTTTAAATTCAGTAGTTTGACCGATTGAGTTACATCTGGAATGCAACACATTGCAGTTACCTTTAAGAGAAGAAAAAGTTAGGGTCTAGACTATCTTCTCATTATTTTGAGGAGGTGTGGTCTGGTCTATAACTTCAAACATCAACTCCATTTCTCTCTTTGCAGATAGTGTCAGATTCAAGTATTACGGTGTAAAATTTTTTGGTACTGAAACTATTTCCTGCTGAGCAGATGGATGCTGTCTACCCTATGGATCTTCACTCAAGTAGCAATTTCTCATTTGTTAGGTTTGAAACAGAATTGCTAAAGACTTCTGACACATCAGTAACTTTAAAATCAAGAATTACCAAGCAGTCTTCACAATGGCCTATGAATAACAGTCAACTAAAGGGAAGCAATTAAAGAAAGATTGGAAGAGCCAAGGAAATATTTACGAAAGCACTAAAAAGTATTATACAAATATACAAAAAGAGAATTGTTAAACGCAAGTTTGAACATATTATGAGAGATATTATATCACAAGTTAGAATAAGTGTCGGAGCCTGACGGCATAAATTAAGTGAAAAATGAAAGAAGCTTTAAAAATTATAGGCTAGATTTCTGCTGAGTCCTTTGTATGCAGACATTTTTGAAAATGTCAGTCAGGTTCTGTTTCTGGGATTCCTGCTCCAAAGTTTCTGGTTGTTTTTGCTGGTGCAGGTAGTGAGCTGGCTCTATACTCCACATTTGCCTCCAGTGCATGATGGGCATTTCAAATCCTCCAATCTACAGCCACCCTCCCTCCTTTCACCCTCCTTTCTCTAAATAATACACAACTTTGCTAGTTAGGTCCTGTAGCAATCTATCCATAAAAGCAGACGTTTGTTTTTCCAGATGGAAAGTTATAAATTCTTTGTAAAGCTCCAGCAAGGCTAAGGCACTTAGCAGGTATTGTTTGTACAACTTGCAAGGGTGTGAGTGCTTTGTTTAACTAACATCTCTATTACATTCTAATAAGCTTTGTTCCTCCTGACTCCGTCACACCCACATCTCCCCGGAATGAAAATATGGTGACATGATCATCATTAACAAAGTCAAAATTAGTTTAATTTGGTTTACTATTTAAACATAGGTTTTGGAGAAGGCATGGTGGTATTGTTGCTGCACAACAGCAGACTGTATTCCAGACGGCCAAGTAATGCGCTAGGGAATGGGGTTCAAATCCAATACAACAGATGATGGGATTGGAATTCAAAAATTTGGAGTTTCAAGTCTAATGATATCTGTGAATCCATTGTCGATTTGTCATCTGAATTCAACTGGTTTGTATGTCTTTTAGGGAAGGACATCGGTCATCCTTAGCTGATCTGACCTATGTGTGACTCCAATGCTATCACAATGTTGGCTCTCTCATAACTGTCCACTGAAATGGCTGTTCTATTAAATCATTAAGAGTTGCAAAATAATTAAACTAGAGGGGTCACATAGCATCGAGCTAGATAAATATAATGAACCTAGGAAATAATGGTAACTCAGCCCTTTCAACCTTGTAAAATCTTCCTTACCAGAATCTCGGGGCTGAAGAAATTGGGAGCATTTTCTCACAGATTAGTCAAGCAACAGCCTGACAATCATATTCACAGATAATGCCTCACCGTCACCATCCCAGCAGGTGTGGCAGGACAGCAGTATATATTTGACAGCAGTTGCTCACAGTACTCAACACTGACTTCTGACCTCACGAAATCTTGTGGCATCAGGTCTAGGTCAAGAAAACTACACTTTAATTACCACATAGCTCTCATCATAAATCAGTTCTCCTCCATGTTGTTTGCTATTTGGAGGGAGCAATGAGAGTGTCAAAAACATTGCATGTACTCTGGGTATAGGATTTCAACGTCCACCATCAAGATTGGCTCAGCAGCATCACCTCTGTCTGAGAGATAGTAGGAACTACAGATGCTGGAGAATCTGAAATAACAAGGTGGAGAGCTGGATTAACACAGCAGGCCAAGCAGCATCAGAGGAGTAGAAAGGCTGATGTTTTGGGCCTAGACCCATCTTCAGAAAGGTCTGAATTTTCTGAAGGAGGGTCTAGGCCCGAAATGTCAGCCTTCCTGCTCCTCTGATGCTGCTTGGCCTGCTGTGTTAATCCAGCTCTCCACCTTGTTATCTCACCTTTGTCTGACCAGGTTGGCTCCTAGTTGCACTCAGTTTTCCACAGGTGGGGAGGGAACCAACAAGAAGCAAAAATGTATCTGACCACATCCTAACTAATTTGCTGGCAGCAGGTGCATCAACCCCATGATAGTATCTTAGCAGTGAATACCATATAATGTTGTGAAGACATTACATGGAGGATACTCTGCATCATGTGCATGGCAATGCCACTGTGTTAAACAGTACAGGTTTCATTCGGATCTAGCAAAGCAGGAGTAGACATCCAGAGTCCATTCAGCAGTTTAATAATGGCAAGGAAGAAGCTGTTCTTGAAACTGTTGGTGTATGTGTTCAAGCCAATTATCATGCTATTAGAGATAACAAGGTGTAGAGCTGGATAAACACAGCAGACCAAGCAGCATCAGAGGAGCAGGAAAGCTGATGTTTTGGGTCTAGACCCTTCTTCAGGAAAAAAAATCGTCCTATTAGTTTACTTTCAATCATCATGAATGCTACGAAGAGGTGATTAACAGTGCTATCGAGTAACATTAGACAATTAATTAACTGCTCACTGACTCAGTCTGGGTTAAGCCAGGGCCTCTCAAGTCCTGACCTCATTACAGCCTTGGTCCAAACGCGGAGAAGAAAGCTGAACTCCACTGGAGGAAGTGGGCTTTTGACTCACTGCCCTTGACATCAAGGCAGCATTTGATGGAGTATGGCATCAAAGAGCAATGGAAAATTTAATGTCAATAGAAGTCAAAGGAAAACCCTCTGCTGGTTCAGATTATATCTAGAACAAAGGAAGATAACTGCAGTTACTGGAAATCAGACATCTCACAGGACTTCATTGCACGAGCTCCTCATAGTAGAGTTGCAGGAACAACCATCTTTAGATGCTTCATCAATGACCTTCTCCCCATCTTAAGGTTTAGGGTATGTTTGTCACTGATTACACAATGGTCAGTACCACTTGTCCCTCCTCAGATACTGAAACAGTCCACAACCAGATGCGACATAACCTTGACATCATCCAGGCTTGGGGTGACATGCAGCAAATAACACTCATGCTACACAGGAGTTAGGTAATGACCATCACAACAGAGAATCTAACCAATGACATTCAATGGCTTTACCATCACTGAATACCCTGTTATCAATATCCTGGGGTTACCAGTGACCAACAACTGAACAGGACTTGCAATATAAATATTGTGGCTACAAGTATAGCAGAGATTAGAGATTGGAGCAAGTAACTCATCTAATGACTCTCAAAGCCTGTCCACCATCTGCAAGGCGTAAGTCAGGAGTGTGATGGAATTCTTTCCGCTTGCCTGGTTAGTTCAGCTCTACCAACACTCAAGAGGCTTCACAACATCGAGGACAAAGCAACTCACTTGATTCACACACCCAGAAAGATCAAAAATTCACTCCCTCCACCAAAGCTCAGTAGTAGCAATGCATACCATCTACAAGATGCATTGCAGAAATTCACCAAGACTTCTTAGGCAGCACTGTCTAAACCAAAAGCGCGACCATCAAGCAGGACAAGGGCAACAGATACATGGGAAAACCAGAATCTGCAAGTTCCTTTCCAAGACACTCACCATCCTAACCTGGAAATATATTCCAATGCCTTGGTAATTGGATCAAATTCCTGGAACTTTCTTCTGAACAATACTGTTTGTGTGTACCTACACCAAATGAATTGCAGCAGTTAAAAGGAGGCTGTCTAACAACACCTTCTCAAGGACAATTTGGGATGGGGAATAAATGCTTGTTCAGATAGCATCCCTACATCCCATGAGTAATTAAAACAACAGCTCTGGTAGGGCATGTCTTAGAATCTTCAATGAGAGAATTGTTAAACATTTAAACAGAAAGAAAATAATTACAAACAACCACATAGGTATCAGGAATGAATATCTCACCAAGCTAACTGGATTTTGTGCAAACATTTTGTCTCCCTTCTAGGTGATATCTAGCCTCCACTGAAGCACTGCTGTTCTGTCTTGCTCTGACTTTATGTGGTCTGGTCTGTCATGGTGGCTAGTCCTGTTTCCAATTTTGAACCATAGTGGTATGTTGAGGTCTATTTCAACATGTTTGTTTATTGCACCATTTGTTGAAAACCAGGCATCCAGAAATTTTTGTACTTGTCTTTGTTTTGTTTGTCCTAGTACTGTTACTTTATTCCAGTTAAACTGATGTTCTTGTGTCACAGTGTATTGAAACAAGGGAGAGTTGGTCATGCCTTTCTGCTGCTAGCTGGTGTTCATGTGAATTTCCTGCCCATCTGTCCTATGTAGTGTTCTTGCAGTTGCTGTATGGTATTTTGTATATCACATATGTCCTCATGGTAGGTTATGGGGTTTCGTCTGTGAGAGTAACTGGCGAAGTGTGGCTGTTGGTTTGCATGCTATCCTTATTCCAAGAGGTCACAGGAGTCTTGTTGACAGTTCAATCGTCAATAGATCTGTTTCTAACATAGGGTAGGGTGGCCAGTGCGTTAGGGCTTATAGTGTTTTCCTGGTGTTGCTTATTTGCCAGGCATCAGCAGATGAAGGGATGCTGCGATACCCACTGTTTGTGAAGACTTTGTATAGGTGTTCCTCTTCATTGCTGCGCAGCTCCGAGGGTTGCAGTGTGATATCACTCATTTAAACAGAGTCTTGACACAGTTCTGTTTGTGGTTGCTGGGGTGGTTACTGTTATAATTCAGGGTTTGGTCTGTATGTAGTTTTTCTGCATACACTAGTACGGAATTCGCCGTTGTTCATTCATTCCACCATTACGTCTAGAAACAGGAGCTGACTGTTCTTCTCTTCTTCCACAGTGAACTCGATCCGGACGAATATGCTGTTAATAAGTTGGTGTGTTTCTTCTAACTTTGCTCGCTTAATGATCATGAAAGTTTTGTCCACGTACCTAACCCTTAGTTTAGGCCGGACCTGGAGGGCGGCTGTGCATTCAAGTCTTTGCAATAACAGCTTCCGCCATAAGTGAACTTATGAGTGTCCCATTAATTTGCTCATATACCTGGCCGTTGAAGATGAAACATATGGTAAGACATAGGTCTAGTAATTTTAGCATGTTGTCCTTGCTGATGGTTTCATTGGAGGTTTGTGTTTTCAGATTGTCCAGTAACATGGCCAGTGTCTCCTTTGCTAGTGTCATGTTGATAGAGGTGAACAGTGCTGTAACGTCAAAGGAGACCATTATTTCCTCCCTTTATGATTTTTATTTTTCTCATGTTATCCAGGAATTCCTATGCCGAGTGTCTGCAGCGGGTCAATCCATTGGTGAGGTGTTTCAGTCTTTGTTGTAACTCCTTGGCTAGCTCATGTGTTGGTGTGCCCGGCAGGGAAACAATGGGTCTGGGAGGGATGTCGGTTTGTGTATTTTGGGTAGTCTGTACAATCGGGAGGAGTTATATCACTCAATTTCATTTCTTTGCTGACAGAATGGATTAGATAAATTCACGGCAGGACAGAACAACAGCGCTTCAACGGAGACTAGACAGCACTGAAGATACCGCCTAGAAAGGAGACGAAACATTTACATGAAAACCAGTCAGCTCGGTGAACCAACCACAACACGAGCTACAGACGGTCATTAAAACATGAATACCTCACTTCAGAAACATATTATAATTACTTGAGGAGATGAAAGATGCGGTGAATGGCCAAAATGCAACAGATGAGGTGTTGGGGAATCCAATAGGTGTGGCTTACACAGGCTACTAGAAACATTTTGACACTTGCACAGTTAAAGTTTTTTTTTAAATTATCTGCATTGCCTTTTTCGGCTACTTGACATACAAAAGTATGCATTTGGCAAATGGTTCCAGGATGTGAAATTGGATTTTGGCCTCGAAATCAATGGCATTCCTTTCTTAGATTCTGTTTCCATAGTTCCTCTTGTTGACAGGTGCTCTTGAAGAATTGTGTCCCTTCATTTAGGAAGTTCTTCAAAGTCAGTTTCTTCTGAAAAAGAGTCTCCCACACATTGACATTAATGTTGCATTTGTTGAGGGAAACATTCACGGAGTCTTTGAAGTGCTTCCTTTGCCATTGAGTACCTTCCCTAGAACTTTCTTTGGCAGTCAAAACTCAAGACATCCAAAGCATGGCCAGTGGAGTTGGTTTCAGATGACGTGGCCTCGACAATGAAGCCAATGGCTCCTCCAACAACACTGATGGTAATACGCCTTGTCTCCCAGCTGATATGGAAAATCTATCTCAAACAGCCTCAATAACATTTCCCAAGAGTAGAGGTGGCAACCACATGCTGTCCACATTTAGGAGCCATATAAAACAGTCTGAAGAATGATTACCTTAGATAAAAATATCTTAGGTATCAGCACAGATGTCACAGTCATTGAAGACTCTCATTCACAAGGGTCTGAAGGTAGTGCTGACACATTGATTTCAGCCTTAGATGAGAAATGGCTGTCCAGGTAAGGGAAATGTCCCACATTTGTAAGGATCCTAATGCAGGAATTAGTCAGAACTTGCCCTCAAATAGGTTGATAAAGTTTTAAGAGTGAGGGTCAGATCAATCTAATGTGCTCCCACAAAAGTTTTAAGTGAGGCTTGGAGGTTCTCTTCCAAGGGAGCAAAGATCATACAATCATCCAAATACTAAAGTTCCCGAGCTCCATCAATCCTGTTTACCACTTGCATTTCAGTTGATTAAGATTGAAATTTTTTTATCAATCCTGTAGACACTACTGATGCTACTGGGAAACATGATGTTGACAAGAAGAAGAATGGTGGCTATGAAGATGGAGAAACAGAGTGTGGGGGAAATGATGCATCCCTGCTTGACTTCTGTCTTGACTACAAAGGATTCTACCATAACACTATTGTTGAGGTTGGTGATTAAAATCTTGTTATGGAGGAGGCAGAACAGGTCAATAAATTTCTCTAGACAGCCAGCTTTTGACAAAGTCATCCAAAGCACTTCCCAACTGATTCAGTCAAAAGCCATGGTCAGATTGATGAAGGCATTGTTCCTGGCATTTCTCTTGTAGTTGCTGAGCAGTGAAATCACATCCATACTTCCATGGTTTGGTCAGAAGCCATTCTGGGTTTCTGAAAGAAATTCCTCAGAATCCAGGAAAAGGCACTTGGCAATCATTCGGGCAGTAATCTTCCCAGTGATGGAGAGTGCGGAGATTCCTCAATAATTCCACAGTCCATTTTGTCTCCTTTCTTGATGATGATGACGGTGGCAGCATCCCATAAATCAGCAAGAATTCTTCTTTGTCCCAAATTTTCAGGAACAGTTGAGGACAGATAGACTCTGCACCTTAAAGTTTGAAAATCTTCACTAGAATCCAATCCACTTAGAGTCAGAGAGTTGTACAACACAGAAACAGGCCCTTTGGCCCAACTCATCCATGCTAAGTTTCCTAAACTGAACAAGTCCCATTTTCCTATGTTTGGCCCACATTCCTCCAAAGCTTTCCTATTCAAGTATTTGTCTAAAATGACTTTTAAATGTTGTAATGGTATCTGCCTTTGCCACTTCCTCTGGCAGCTCGTTCCATGTAGACATCATCATCAGATCCCTTTTTAAATCTTTCCCCTCTCACCTTAAACCTATGCCCTCTAGTTTTGGACTCCCCTACTCTGGGAAAAAGACATTGGCTTTTCACTTTATCAACGTCCATCATGATTTTTTAAACCTCTATAAAATTACCCTTCAGCCTCCTATGCTCAGGATAAAATGTCCCAGCCCATCCAGCCTCTCCATATAATACAGACCCTCCAGTCTCAGTAGCATCCTTGTACATCTTTTTTTTCCCCCCACCCTTTGGCAGGGCACCCAGAATTGTAAATAGTTCTTCAAATGTGGCCTTATCAATTCTTGTACAGCTGTAACACAGTGTCCCAGCTCCTGTACTCAACGCTCTGACCAATGAAAGCAAACATTCCAAACACCACCTTCACCATCATCTACCTGTGACACAACTTTCAACGAAGTACGTACCTAGGTCTCTCTGTTTAACACCACTCCTCAGGGCTCTCCCATTAACACTAAGTCATGCTGTGGTTTGTCTTACCAAAATGCAACACCTCACGCTTGTCTAAATTAAACTCCATCTGTGATTCCTTGGCCCACTGGCCTGGTTGATCAAGGCCCCACTGTAGTCTTAGATAACCTTCTTCACTGACCACCATGCCATTCATTTTGGTGTCATCCACAAACTTATTAACCATGCCTCCTATATTGCTATTCCAAATCATTGATGTAAATGACAAACATCAGTGGACCCAGCACCAGTCCTTGTGGCAAACTGCTGGTCATAGGCCTCCAGCTAAAACAACTACCTTCCAACGCCCACCTGCTGTCTCCCACCATCAAACCAATTTTATATCCAAGCTCTCTCTGAATCCCGTGTGATCTAACATTACTAACAAGTCTATCATGCAGAACCATCTTGAAGCCCTTGCTAAAGTCTATGTAGACAACATCTACTGCTCTGTCCTCATTTGTCTTCTTGGCCACCTCTTCAAAAAAACTCATTTCCAATTTGTCAGAGATGATTTCTTACACACAAAGCTATGCTGACAAAAGGTAATCAGTCCTTGTCTTTGTAAATGCTGTGGACTCTGTCTCTGAGAATCCCCTCCAACAACTTACCTACAACTGCCGTTAGGTTCACTCCCTAGCTTTTCCTTACAGACCTTCTTAAATAATGGCACATTAGCCACCCTACAGTGTTCCAACGCCTCACTTTTGATTGTCAATGATACACATGCCTCCACTGCAATTTCTTCACAGCTTCCTACGATATCCTGTGATACACTTGATACAGGGGATTTGTCTACTTCTGTGTTTTAAGACCTCCAACAGCACCCCATTTCTGTAATATGGACTCTTTTCACGACCACTAATTACTTCAGAGTTCCCTAGCTTCCATGTTTTTCGCAATGGTAATTCTGACAAGAAATATTCGTTTAGGATTTCATTAATCTCCTGTAGTTCCGCAAATAGACGATCTTGTTGATCTTTAAGAGGTCCTATTCTCTCTCTAGTTACTCTTTTGACCTTAACATACTTAAATTCAGCCCTATCCAAGCTCTTAACACAACGGCACTTCCAGGCTATTTGGCAAACTAAAAGCCCCCATTTATAACCTTGTTGCTGTTACAATTATCTGTAATCTCCCTATATATTTACTCCTGAATTTCGCACTGATTTTTGGAGGCCTCTGGCACTTTTCTATTCTTCATCTCTTTACGGGTGGCTTCGACTTCTGCCACTCTAGGGATTATCTTTGATGGGGAGTTGAAGGATTCAGACACATTCTCATCGTAGTTTAGGAGTTCTTTGAGGTGCTCCTGCTTTTGCAGGTTGATGTTTTCTCTGTATCTCAAAAGGGTACTCTGCACCAAATTGAAACCGAAGGTATTGGGTCCGTATTTTACCTTGGTAGCACTGAAGCAGCTGAGGTGCCATGACTGTTGGCATGCAGTTACAACCCTTCAGCTTTCTCAGTCTGCCATTGTTTCTTGATTTCCCTAGTTCTTCTTTATAACTCAGCCTTGCAAAGGAATTCACAGGTAACAAAGGCAGTACTTCATTCCAGGTAATTATTTTGTTCAGTGTCCACGAGCTTCCCTACATTCCAGGTTCCAAGACGGAGTTTGGCTGATTTTCAGTCTGCAGGTAGGTGAGTGGTTTTCTAGCCAGGTGGGTGATGGAATAGATTATTTTTAGGGCGCCATTTCAAGCCCATTCCCCATATGGAGTGAACAGCATGGGTAAAATCAGAGTGTGGAAACAGACCCTCCAGTCCAACTCATCCACACCGACCAAGTTTCCCAAAATAAACCAGCCCCATTCACCCGCCTTTGGCCAATAACGCTCTAAATCTTTCCTATTCATGTATCTGTCCAAATGTGTTTTAAATGTTGTTGAAGAGTTGTGAAGACAGTTGCCAAAATGCTCTCCTGTTCTTATTGCAAGAGTGAAATGACTGAATCACACTCCACCACATACATGCTGGTCCAAAGTTAGAGACTTCCAGATCTCACAATTGTGTTCATGAGGGCTTTGAAGTCCTCCAGATAGACGTCCTGTGAGAGATATCTTTATGTTCTCCAGGGATTGAAGTCTTGTTGCTGAGAGGCTTGAATGTTCTGTTAATCTCTAGAGCAATGCCATCAGGGATTCTCAGTTCTTGGCACAGCCAGCTATGATGGCAAGGTCAAACGTGAGGAATGGTACAAGGCACAAGCAAAATCAAGTCTTTAATAGTGATTCAGGCAGATGCTATTCATGTGATATCCACAGTTTGAACAACAGATGAAGGCTTGCAGCAGTAGGGGCATCCCCAGGTATCAAGGTTTCTTTGCCACTGGAACTGTATCTATCTCTGTCAAGGTCCGTGAGTTTGCTATGTGCAACAGCACTCTCACGTCGTATATAAAAAAAAGTTGTATAAGAGTTAATAGAATACTGAGTTTAATTGCAAATGTAATATAAATATTCAGATGTACTGGTGAATCAAGACAAAGTAGAAATAGATTATGAATAGTAATTCAAAGTTCAACTATAGGAGAACATAAGTAGAAGATTATATGCACAATATATCAGACAGAAGAGAAGCTTTTTGTTTCCATGATGGCTATAAGGCTGTAGAATTTACTGCTAGAGTTTATGACTAAAAGAGAGGCTATGCCAATATTTAATAAACTAGGTGAGCGATTTGAAGAAAAGTTGAGGAAAGGGATGTGGGGACAGGATGGATTGATCAGTGTAAGCTCAACACTAACTAAATAGACCAAATATACTGCTTCATGGTTTCTGTAGAAATCTAGGATGCAGCAAACTTATTTTAATAAGAAAGCACAAACTACATGATAATTTGAAGGTAAATTCAAAGCTGCGATGGAGATGATTCATGGCTGTGGCATAGACAGAATTACTAACTTCATAATACTGCCTCACGGCCAGCGGAGCACTTGACAGGACAAGGTGTGAAGTTGTATGGAAACAACTAGTAAAGCACATGTTAACAAGTATTTTTGCATTCTAGGATACAAGTTATTGAATGAGTACATCTGTAATAATGGCTTTAAATTTTCATACAAATTGTAAAAACAATGGAAGTATAATTATTTATTGATCGATTTGTTTGATGTTAAGTATATACAAAATTCCAGAATGCAAACATCTGCAGTTAATAAAATTAAAATCAATGATGCACACTGATCTATAATATGCTTTTGTCTTACCTTCACATTTTTGAGTCACTTCACTAAATCTATGTCCAGCTGGGCATTTGCATTCAAAAGAGCCTACAGTGTTTATACAATTTCCTCCACTGCAGCTTCCTGGAATAGCTTGGCATTCATCCACATCTATCAAAGTAAATGAAAATATTTTATTAAATTAATCTTTTGTTTTCAACAATTGCACATATCTTAGTATTATTCAACTAGCTATTTACCTTTCTGTTTACTGTTACCGACATTGTAAATTTTATTAGCAAATTTTAAAGGATCTAAACTCATGGATTCTGAATGGTATAAGAAATTATTTTCACATCCCTATTCACTAACATACTTGGGGCAATTAGATTTTTCAGATATCTGCTGACACCATTTACAAAACTACCTTGGAAGTTGAAGTAGAATGTAAGTTTTGCTTCAGCTTTTTCTCTGATCTGAAGTTCAGAGTACAAACTCAGTTAACAAAGACAATCTTTCTAATTAATCAATATTGTGCCACTTCCAAAAGCTATTTCAGTGACAGACAAGAGGCAAATGGAATCCCTAAATGTAATCAACTTTAAACAAGACTGAATCTCACCAACAAGGTTGCACTGTCTTTAAATTTCAAGTATTTCTTTACATTTTCCACCTACAAATCAAAATAGTCAATTTTTAAACAGTTCAGTGAACAAAAATCACAAATTTTGTACTTTTCAAATCAAAAGTACATACTATATTTTATCTTAATTTGAAATGGAGTAAACCCAGGTGTGTCACTCCATCAGTCTGAAAAAATCAGTCAAACTGTTTTAACAGCTGATCTGTTTGTACTTCAAGTGGCTTATTTGGACAATCTGAAGCCTGGAATTCATTGGAGATGCACAATCTGAAAGGAACGTCAATTGCAGTGTTCAAAGTGGATTGAAGCTGTGAAAACAGGCTCAATTGAATTTTGTTCCTGCTTATCACCAATCATAAAAATAAGTTCCTTTTAATAATGATTAATTGTGTGGAGCGATACTGAAATAAGTTCAGCTGCAAATGTTATATGAAGCCTCTAGTTTTCAGTCTGCCATCAGTTCCCGGCATCTTGGATAAATTACTAGCTAAGAAACACTCAAAATATAGTGACCGAGATTGGGTGAGAGTTGAGGGTAGCATGGTGGCTCAGTAGCTAGAGCTGCTGCCTCATGGTGCCATTGACCTGGGTTCAACCTGCGTGGAGTTTTTATGTTCTCCCCATGTCTGCGAGGATTTCCTCCAGGTGCACCAGTTTCCTCCCACAGTCCAAAGATGTCTAGATTAGGTGGACTGGCCATTTTAAATTGCTCTGTGTCCATAGATGTGCAAGCTAAGTGGATTAGCCATAGGAAATGCAAAGTTACAGGGATGGAGGGGTCTGGGTGGGATGATCTTCAAAGGGTCAATGTGGACTCAATACAGATTCAATACGCTAAATGGTCTACTTCCATTGTATAGGGATTCTATGATTCTAGACGGCTCTGGCAGTAAGTGTTACTTCTATGACCTTCCACAAGCAACTCCATGTTAGAAGTTTAATGATCTGATGTGGTAATGAGAATTCAATACACCTTCTAAGAACCTACCTATCCTCATTATGTTGAAGATTTTCCAAAATATAAACATTAATATTCTGGAGAATCTATAGGGTGGTTTATGCTGATATCCTTTATCTATAAGTATTCTTCCATTCACAGTTTTACATGAAATGTCACACTAAGTTTTGCATGATGCACAACTGCTGTTTCACACACCTGCAAACATATTGCCATGATGTTAGGTTCCATCGCACAGCAACTGGAAAACATCACTCACAATTTTCTTTGCTAAAAAAAAGGAATCAGGAAGCCCAACTACAGACGACCCAACCCAACGTTCACCCAATGTGACAAACACATGGCAGCAGTTGGGAAAGCCGTCAGGAGGAAAGAAAGTGTGAAGGCAATGAAAGGTTTGTCATCAAATTCTGACACAGAAAACCTATTGGTATTCTTGACTATGATATCTTCTTGTAATTATTTACTCAAGTCACATAAACTCAGCTACTCTGAAACGTTTTTAAAATCTCTTCCAATGTTCACAATAACACACTAGGCATTAATAAGCCATCATTTCCCTGGAGATACTAACAAAAAGTTAACCATGTAAGCACTGGACACAGTGTGGTGACCAAGAAATGCAGGAGTTAGAAATTATTAGCACACAGCTTCTAATGAAACAGGAGATTTACTGAGGAGCTGTGGACAAAAACCATAGGATTATTCACTTTAATAATGTTCAAGAATTCTATATATTAGATATATGTGCATGCAATGTAGATGATCTTCCAGAGTATGCAGATAACAGAAGAAGAGGCAGCTTCAGCCACACCACGACAGAAACATTGCAGCACCGTAGGTTAATCTGAAATGTGGCAGTTTTACTCAGATCAGCAGCAAACAAGAAAAAATTATAGAAATATCTGGTCAATTCATTCTAACAGCTTGATACGATGAGTTAAATCAACTTCAAGTCACTGGCATCATAAGACACCTCCTTCACATGGGTTATGAATTAATATAGTAATAATGAAAAATGGGCCATATATTATATCTCAATGCAATTACAGGTTCATTTCCTTGGGAAGAATAAGGGCATAGTAGACAGATCACTAGCCTAGTACAGTTGGTTCTGCCATAACACATGTTCCGGCAACATGAACTGGCTATAGCGTGACTGACGAATACAAGAATGCTATTTCTAAAATTTCTAACCACTTTTCACCCAAACCGTGCAACCACAACTGTACCTGAAGATGCTGATGGCAACGACCCTCAGCCCCTGCATTAACAACAACAGACTCAAAATCTCCTCCCTCATCAAGTTATCTTGGCATTTTTTCAAGATAAGCTGTTATATTTACTTCTTTTCCAATATTAGATACAAATTAAACATTTATTCAAACTGTGCTTGTTATCCTTTGTGTTAGGCTTTTGAGTGATTTTTGAGTGGTTTCGAGTAATATTTTTTGGTGGTCTGCCCAGACTCCATTTTTCCCATAGGCCTGTTATTTCTATAGCATAATTTTCTATAAAACAATATTGTGCGGGAACACCACTATGTGTTACAGCAGAACCAACGGTAATTTAGTGGTCCAGGAGAGTGACACAGGTTCAAATCTCAACACAGTAACTGGTGGAATTTAAATACAGTTATTAAATCTGCATACAATGTTAGTCTCAGACAACTCCCAAAAACTAATCTGCCACACTAATGCCCTTTAGGAAGGGAAATCCCAATTTGGTCTGGCCTACATTTCTCCAGACCCAAAGCAATGCAGCCATCCAATGAAAGAACAAAGAAAATAAGTAAATAGATAAATAAATGGATAAATAAATTAATCCAGCCATTTTCAGATGGTTTCAAGAAGCAGGGGTGACTTGGACAAAAACATGGAAGGAATAGATCTCTCCTTAATTTTACATTCTGTCCAACAGATTAACTCTGAAATTGAGAAGCAATTTCAAGGCATTTATGCTCAAATGGATGAGTGGACTAGTGAGTTTTTGGGTAGGATTTACATCCCTTTCTTATTGATAAATAAGTGCTTAAAAATTTGTGGATTCATACTTGTGCTTCAGATTATATGAATTTAATATGATTATATTAAAAATAAATTTTTAACCTCATTACTAATTTTAAGATAATTTAATAATCTAATTCTATTCTCACTGAGTGAATGCTTTTATTCATATTAATTGCAGGAGTTTACTCAATAGTTTTAGATACAAACATTTGCAATTTAACTATTCTGCACAGCATCTAAAGAAACACTACTAAAATCTATGATATATCTGGCAGCTGGAAATGCAATTTATGTTTTTTTATTATAATGAATGCATTATCTTAAAATCATTGCCTGAATACAAACATTGCAAGTATAAAATTTTCCACATTCAGATGTGTCATACTAGTAAGTATACCAGTCTAAGAAAGGTTCCCTTTTAATCTCCCTCTATTTCCTTCCAGACACACAGACAATGCAAGAATTTACACAGCTGGAAGAATTAGAATGGAAGCTAAATGCAGCGCAGAATCTTTTCAATGGCTTTACTGAAACAAGCTGGAATACGATTAATCAGCAACATAATTTATGCTGAGTGGGCCTCAGTTCAGACAGAGGGTGAGAGCTTTTGTTAGTGATAATAAAGTATTTAACATTGAGAATGATTTTTTAAAAAGCCCAGATTTGTTATGCCATGATCACCCAAGAACATAACTTTGAATGGTTTCATTATTTCAGATTTCAAAGCATTCATATTTCACAATATTTTGATATGCATTTCTCATTGACTCCGTATGAATCAAAAGAAACCTTTTTCAAAAACAAATTCATGGCAATAAAGTGTTTCTACCAGAATTATCAAAAACAAATTCAACTAAAAATAATACTCCCTATGGAAAGGATATGGAAAAATAAATTAGGCACTCCTATTTTAATATAATTTTTACACAAATAGATATATTAATTTTAGACTTTACAACCTGTGAGTTTTGCAGACAACAGGAGGAAATTTGCCTTGCAGGGCTAACATTATTTGATCTCCTTAACTTTAAATATATATAATGAAATCTGCTGAGCTTTGTTAGAATTCAATTATCTTCACTAAATGTTACTTTTTGCACTCTGCTCAGGTAATACTGAGCATCCAGATGGTAAAACTTAACAGTTACCCACAGGGTTTACTGGAAATTCTGAGGAACTTAAAAAGTAGATTGTAATTAAGACCTGTTTTCAGTTCAGCAAATTTTACATATCTTTATGGTTTTGGTTTGATAGTCTTACAGTGTAGAAAATGTAAAGGATACGGACATACAGCAAGTCAAGGAAGGAACATTCCAGGTCTGTAATACTCAGGAGGACTGACAGCACTAAGTACTTGCTCAGCCCTATGCAAAACACAATCCCATGGTCTCTACCATTAATGACTTCATCAAATACAAAGACAAAGGAACATAAGATAAGTTGGGAAGAGGCAATCAGTAAACCGGATGAAAAAATAGAGCGTCCACCAACATTATCAGTATGACAGTGGCTCCAACATGCATGTCTATGGCTTCCTTTGTTGACAGTTTGGCTACCATCATGAAGACCCAGGTTCACCACATTCAGTATCTAACAGATGTGCACTTCATCACTCAGCATAAATGGCACCTTTCTTCAGGTGGCCCCTCCTCTCAGAGAGCCCAGACGATACCAGCAGGCACTCCAAGAGAAGAATCACACTAGGTCCCCAGAGCTTCCTCTCAGACCACTCCAGAGGTTCATCCCCAGTATGTCTCCAATACCTATGGTGCCAAAGAATGCAGAAGTCAAAGCGGGGGGGCGCGTGGTGAGCATTCAGAGAAGACCTAGGCACCCTGGGCTCAATGACCCCAGGAGTGAGCAACCAGGTTTTCAAGGCCAACATGACCATTTACAGAGCAGGCTCCCTCCTCCCCACCTGCGGATATTGGGACTGCACATATACATAGTGGGCAAGAAAGTAAGAAAGAAAAACCACTGAAGGCTTTTAGGGGGCACAGATGACACTTCACTTTAAATAATCAAGCATTTTCATAAAGATCTGCTCACTTGCACCCCTAAAATATCTGCTCTAGGTTGTCAAATCTGGTGAAGTTGCAATCATTTCAGACTTTATTATAGTAATCCCTACAGTGTGGAAACAGGCCACTCGGTCCAACAAGTCCACACCAAATCTGTGAAAAGAATCCCACCCAAACTCACCCATCTATCCTATCCCTGCATCCCCCATTGCCAATCCACATAACCTACACATCCCTGAACATTATCAGCAATTTAGCATAGCCAATCCATCTAATCTGCATATCTTTGGACAGTGGTAGGAAACCGGAGCACCCGGAGGAAACCCATGCAGACAGTGAGAATGTGCAAACACCTGACATCTGTACGAGGCTGGAATCAAACCGGGTCCCTGCTGCTATGAGGCAGCAGTGCTAACCATTGAGCCTCCTCAGATATTTCAAGGATGAAATAAATTGTAATGTCCAAGCATTGCCCAACTCTCAAAAGCAATTGACTCCTTCAGTGAAGACAGCATCAGATGTCAGGGGTCCTTAAGCCATTATGTTGTCAACTGAAACTAAGGCATTGCACTTTAATGAGGACAACACTGAAACCAAACCTGTAGGTCTTGACCTGAAGAGATTATAAACACTTACACCCACCCTGAGAGTGAGGGGATGGAATTAATAAGAATTTTGCATATGTCAGTGGGATAGGGTTAATGCTATCATTAAGCTTCTCAGAGAGTACATCATTATTCAAAGTTGGAAGATGAATGATGGCAAGTTCACAACATCACTCTCCCTCACAGCTCAGTTCCCTACTCACAGAAACCACACAAAGTAATGCCTTTCTTGGATTAAACACTGTTTACATGTTGAAGCATTTCAGGATAAGTCAGCAGTCTGCATAAACAGCCAATGATGTAAGGATGAAAAGAAAGTGCTCTTAACCTGCTGCCTATCATAAGGAAATGCACTGCTCTACACTTGGAAACTCAATTTCACTCCCAGCTTAAAGTAACAGGGTTATGATTTGGCAAGGTGCTGTGAAGTGGCCTTTAAGGCTTCAGTCAACACATGGTACATAGCCACCTCACCTCAGCACCATGCCATTTCACTGCCCTATCTCAGTGACTGCTACTTTTTCCCAGTGGAGAGGAGACCCTGTAAAGTGAAAATACTTTAAAGTTGGGTCAGCTGGAGATAGCACGCACATATTCGTAACGGATAAGTACAAATTTATTCATCAACATAAAAGTTCAATAATTCTGAAAATAACCAGATCATGTACTGTAGACTGTCCAGCAGCTGACAGCAATTTAATCAAAAGAATTTAACACAATGAACGGCAGTTCAAATCTAACGCATGAATTCTGGAAGCACGTATCAATCAGGTTCTGGTTGACCTCTCATGCTCGACCATGCATAACTCTATCTTGGTCTCCTGGATGTCCCTCCTTGACAATGACTTGATGATCATACCAAAAAGATTGCTCTTGAACCCTCACTTCTTCTGGAAGATACCACCTGCCAAAATGGTGCGGTGCACCCTTTCAGAGCAACGTTGTAAGATCCTGCTGAAGCAGTCCAGCTTTTGAAACCTCGTCCTGGTGGAAGCATAGGCAGTATTGTATCTCTAACAAAAACCGAAAGAACTGCAGATGCTGCAAGATAACAAGATGTGGAGCTGGATGAACACAGCAGGCTAAGCAGCATCTTAGGAGCAAGACCCTAAGATGCTGCTTGGCCTGCTGTGTTCATCCAGCTCCACATCTTGTTATCTCGGATTCTCCAGCATCTGCAGTTCCTATTATCTCTATTGCAGATGCTGCAAATCAGGAACAAAAATAAGTTGCTGGAAAAGCTCAGCAGGTCTGGAAGCATCTGCGAATAAAACAAAGTTGGTGGGGGGGTGGAGAAGAGAGAAGGATATGGAGTAAATGATAGGTAGATGTAGAGGCCAAAGAGAGAGAAGAGCAGTTGGACAGACAAAGGAGTTGATAATGACCTGGCTAGGATGAATAACTGTTAATGGGGACTGTCAGTCACTAACAATAGGTACAGTGGAAGAGCAGACTATACAATAACAAGGCTTGGTGTGTGGGGTAGGCGGCTAGGGCACGGGACAGTTTAGGCCCTAAAATTATTGAATTATTGAATTATCGATATTGCTTCTGGAGGGCTGCTGGGTCCCGAAGCCGAAAATGAGTGTTGTTCTTCCAGCTTGCACTGAGCTTCACTGGAATGCTGCAGCAAGCCTGAGACAGATGTTGGCTAGAGAATACGGTGATGTGTCAAAGTGGCAGGCAACTGGAAGCTCCGGGTCTTTTTTGCAAGCAGGATGTAGATGTTCTGCAAAGTGGTCACCAGGTCTACATTTCGATTCCCCCGTGTAGAGAGTGTTCTATCACAGTCTGGTGGTTTCGCAGAATTTTTATCAGCAATGTTTGGAAGGGGCCGTCCTCGTCCTTCAAGATCTGAGGACCTTGAAAGGACTTTAGAATCTGTAAACTCTTGAGCGTGCATACAGAACTACAGCTGCCAGGATATCTGGTGTATACTTTCAAAACACAGCATCTTTGGCCATAAATGAGCAGTACATTGATGGAGTGGAACAAACATATAAGATACTGGAGAAACTCCACAGGTCTGGTAGCATCTGTGAAGAATGAAACCGAGTTAACTTTTTAGTTAACTGGTAAGGCTGTTCTTCAGAAATACCCTGATCCCAAGCACTGCCTCACAGTGTGCTATGCAGGCTTCACAAAAAGGATAATGTCATGTCTTGATATGGAGCTCTCCGTTATGTAACCAAAGCAGGGGAGTAAAATTCAAGCACTTATCCACCACTATAGCACGCCTTCCCAAATAAAGTGGCTATTGAATATCACAGACCATGTTACAGAACATTTAGTTAGGTGCGCAAATGTTGTAGCTGACAAGTGTTGTCTTTACTGTTAGGCCTGAAAGAAGAAAAAGAAATGGCGAACTCAGGTGAAACTTTTAGGTCTGCAACTGCATAATTTTGTACATCTGATACGATGGGTGACAACCAAAATAAAAGATCTAACTGTCATGAATACTTGAGGTCATAATTATTTATGTTCATTCTTGTAAAATCAATGACCTTCTAATAAAATCCAACATGATGGCAGATAGGTGGCATTACACAAATCACTGAATGCATGATTACTACTTCTGATCCAGGGTCTGACATGCAAAGAATTATACTCTACTCCCAAAGAGAAAAACAGTAACTTACAACATCCTTACAACTTTCAACATGCTATCTAAATTGCCTGTAGTGTTCAGGGATGTGTAGATTGGGTGGGTTATGGGGGGGTGGGTCTGGGTGAGATGCTTTGAAGTTCAGTGTAGACTTGTTGGGCCGAAGGGCCTGTTTCCACTTTGTAGGGATTCTATGATTCACCCACTTTACATGTGGGTGGCAACCATTTTATCTTGTCATTGCCAACTGAGTTTAGTACAAAGGTGACAAGGTTTCTACTTCATCCTTGAGTTGCAGACTTCACCCGAAATGAACAATTATAACCCCCAAAAAGTCCCAACTTATCCAGCCTCTCCATATAACTCACACTCTTCGATCCCAGCAGCACCCTTGTAAATTTTTTCCGCATCCTCTCCAATTTAACAATATCCTTCTGATAGCAGGGTAACCAGTATGTACAGAGTACTTCAAAAATGGCCTCAGCCACATCCTGTACAATATAACATGATGTCGCCACTCCCACACTCCATGTTCTTAGCAATGAAGGCAAACATGCCGAACACTTTTTTTTAAAACTACTCTGTTTACCTGCGACACAAATTTCAATGAAGTGTGTACCTGAATCCCTCTGCCTCCCTGTTCTACAACACTCCCTAGGGCCCTACTAATAACTGTTCAAGTCCTGCCCTTGTTTGTCTTACCAAACTGTAACATCTCACATTTATCTCAATTAAACTCCATTTGCCACTGCTTGACCCATTGACCCAACTAGTCAAGATCCCTTTGTAATCTCGTATAACCTTCCTCACTGTCTACTATACCAACAATTTTGGTGTCATCCATAAACACACTAATCATTTGTCCTACATTCCCATCCAAATCATTTTTATAAATGACAAACAACACTGTACTCAGTTCCAATTCCTGCAAACACTGCTGATCACAGGCCAAAAAACACCTCTACACTATTCACCTTCTGTGACCTACTGTCAAGCCAATTGTGTGTCCAACTGGCAAGCTTTCCCTGAATCCCATGCGATCTAATTTTACTAACCAGTCTACCATGTGGTACCTTGTCAAAGGCCTTACAGAAGTCCATGTAAATAATGTCTACTGCTCTGCCCTCATCTGTCTTCTTGGTCACATCCTCGAAAAACTAAAATCAAGTTTGTGAGAGACAAATTTCTACGCGTAAAGCTATGCTGAGTATCCCTAATCAGTTTTGCCTCTCCAAATGCACATAAATCCTGTCTCTCAGAATTCCCACCAATAACATATTCACTACTGATGTCAGACTCACTTGGAACTTTGAATATTTTATTTCATCTTCTCTTCTGCACAATATACTTGCATTTTATTTTTTAAATCAGATCTGTAGCACTGCATGCTTATTTTGCTAATTTTTTAAATTTATCAAGCTAGACTTCAGTCTGGAATCATACTTGTCACGTAATATCGTTGAAGCAATTTTCACTTTCCTCACAAGCGTGAAAAAAACGTTGCAAGCTTCATGCTTTAAAGGCTGCTGTAAAATCCCAACCTCAGCAGCCAAAGATAAATGTACATCTGACACTGTCCAGTGGATTTTAAGAGGAAAATCTCAGAATATTACAGGTCAAACAAAATAATTGTTAGACACAAAATTATTTAGCTCAATAGTGAAAAATGTGTTTTCTAGATTTTTCCCAGAATATATGTATATTCACTGGGTCAAAACAATCATCCAATACAATAACTGGCATTTCTGATTAGGTGATCTTTACAATTATCCAATGAACCAGCTCAACTCACTTGAATGTTAATTACAGCGTGACATACTTGGACCATTTACTATCTGATTATCCTATTAATATATATTATGATGATTTAAATGTTACAGGAAATGAAGAAATCTAAACAAAAAACAAAAAATCTTTACATATTCAGGAACGAAGAAAAAGTTTCACTCTGTACAGTTGGTTTCCCATCTGCAGTAGTTGGATCTTCAGTTCCTAAATTAGCTTAAAAGGTTCTAATGGGTGTTAATGCATCATAGGACGGTTACAATTATAGACGGAGGCAATTTATCCATTGATCTTGCGCCAGCGTCCTGCAGAAGTGATTTAGCAAGCCTCCACCTACATGATCTCTTCGTTAGATACTTCTCCCTTTTGAAAGCAAAAGTGAATAGACTGCAAATGTTTGCTCGCATTGCTAACCACCCTGCCGTATAGAAAAGAAATTCTCATGTCGCTGTTGGTTCTTCTGCCAATCATATTAAATTAGTGCTCTCTGGTTCTTGTCCTTCTGCCAAGAAGATTAGTTTATTTCTACCTAGTAAATCTAGATCTTTCATGATCTTGGACACCTCTGTCAAACCTCTTTTGAAATTTCTCTTTTCTATCCATCTCTTTCCATCATGGGCCTCCTGCAGTGCCACAATGTTGCCACCTGAAAGTTGCAGGAACAGCAACTCATATTCCGCTTGGGAACCCTGCAGCCCAATGATATCAATGTGGACTTCACAAGCTTCAAAATCTCCCCTTCCCCCACTGCATCACAAAACCAGCCCAGCTCATTCCCGCCTCCCTAAACTGTTCTTCCTCTCACCCATCCCTTCCTCCCACCTCAAACTGCACCTCCATTTCCTACCTAACCTCATCCTGCCTCCTTGACCTGTCTGTCTTCCCTGGACTGACCTATCCCCTCCCTACCTATACTCTCCTCTCCACCTATCTTCTTTTCCCTCCATCTTCGGTCCGCCTCCACCTCTCTCCCTATTTATTCCAGAACCCTCTCCCCATCCCCCTCTCTGATGAAGGGTCTAGGCCCGAAACGTCAGCTTTTGTGCTCCTGAGATGCTGCTTGGCCTGCTGTGTTCATCCAGCTCCACACTTTGTTATATAGGGATATCGGTCTGGATGGAATGCTCCAGGGTCACTGTGGACATGTTGGGCCGAAGGGCCTGTTTCCATACTGTAGGGATTCTATAAGCACTAATCAAAAAAATTATCCTGAATATACTTCCAAAAATACTTCATGCTCTCTGCCCTTTAAATTATTGCTATCTCAGTACATACTTGAAACACTGAAGCCTTGTCATTATTACTTTATAGATATTGATTTCTATGTAATTTTCCTGGAAATCCATCCATGATATCCCTTCTACTCGTTAGTAACTTACAAATTACCCTACTGGTGTAATGGTAACTCTACTGTTACTTGACGCGAACTTATGACTACAAAGACGCCATCAGCAAGTCACCCTTTATTTACACATGCAATAGTACTCGACATTAGTCCAGCTTTCTCAGAGGCAGCTCAGGAGAACAGAGCCGCTGGCACTCCTGTTCATATCTGCCAGGGTTCCCCAATTAGACCAGGTTAACAGGCCCAAACAGCTGATCTCGCTACAGTAACTATTTTCCTCCCCCTCTATGTCTGGGAATGTAGAGTTGTTCTTTTCCTTGTAGCATCTTCTGGGCAGTTTTCACACTTGGTCTGATTCCTCTGACTCAGCTTCTGATACGGGAGACGAGTACTGAAGTTTCTCGGAAGAAATTCATCCTCTTCTTCAAGTGGGTAAGTTATCAAGGCTGCATCATCTGCTGTGTCCTTCTCAGATTTTGAAGTTTCTTCAACGCTAGTTGGAGGGGTAGAACCCATGGGTTCCAACAGGCTTTCTGGCTGTTCTGACGGGCAGGAATATTTTGTTCCTGCCCCTTGAGTGAGTCTGCATCTTTCACATGGTCAACGTGTTTGTTCAGAACCACCTCACCTCACATCATGGGACCTGATCATGTCAACTGTGCCAGTTACACATGCAGGGTCATTTCCATGATTTCAGCATCAATCTTCATTTGCTGAACAAACTGTCACTGAGAGTAGTCCTGCATCTGGCACTGGCGTTCCTGATATCATTTCACCCTTCCCCTCAGGTCCGGGAAGATCACATTTAACTTGGTGCAGAGTCTTCTCCCCATTAGCAATTCACCTGGAGCGATCTCCATTGTTGTGTGATGGGTGATTCGACAATCAAATTGGAATTAGGGCAGTTTGGTATTACACGAAGCTTTGGGCTGTTTTTTTAAGCCCATCTTCAAAATTTGGACTGTACCTTTCACCAGATCTTCGGACGATGGATGTGGATATGGAACTGTCCTTATATGCCATTCGATTTTAGCAAATTTCCTGCTGGTAAATGATGGCCTATTTACAATGATCAACACTTCTGGGAGCCTGTGATTGCTTTTCTATCATCACATATTTGGCGAATGAACTCTATACATGTCCAACCACACTGAATGAGAGTCAACAATGACTAAGAATGTTGAGTTCACAAAAGGACTTGCATATTCAATGCAAAACCAAGTCCAGGGTTTACCCAGCCACTCCCATGAATGTAGGGTAACTGCTGGCAGTTAACTTTTGTCTTTGCTGGCACTCTGGGCACTGTCCCACCAAAAACAGTTTTGTCTGCATCCAATCCTAGCTAACAGTTACATCTTCATTGTTAGCGAGTTTTGAGAAGATTTGTAGCTCAGGTTGAGGTTCTGGATGTAAGTTTGCTCGCTGAGCTGGAAGGTTTGTTTTCAGATGTTTCGTCACCATTCTAGGTAACATCAGCAGCGAGCCTCCAGTGAAGCACTGGTGTTATGTCCCGCTTTCTATTTATGTGTTTAGGTACAGCGCTTCACCGGAGGCTCACTGATGATGTTACCTCAAATGGTGACGAAACGTCTGAAAACAAACCTTCCAGCTCAACGAGCAAACTTACATCCATATCTTCATTGTGGACACCTTGGACAACCCTGGGGGAGTTCAGCCAGTATCTGCGGTGATCTTTGCTCAGGATAATCTTTGCTCCTCATAATAAAATACCGTCTTCTATGGTAATCTGGTCTTTCCAGGTCCAGAACAGTTTCAATTCTAGTTGCGATGGCCCACGTGCCTGCCCCATTACCCCTAGCTGTTTTAGTTTTGCCAGGTTCAGATCTTTTTGCAACCAGTCTTATACTGTCAGTGGTGACTGGAAGGATGTCCATAATGTTTAAAACCAGAACAGACTCCTCCAGCTGCGGCACCAGTGTATCTGCTATTAGGAGGCTGCTCAAGGTGTCCGCATTTGCTAATTGGCCTCCCAGTGTTCTAACTTGTAATTGTATGTACTCAGAATGAGAGCCCACTGCTGAGTTAGACTTGAAGTTATAGGCAGCATGGCCTTGACCTCTTCGAGTAATCCTAGCAGGGGTTTGTGGTTAAGTTCCTATTCCAAATTTATATCCATAGAAGGTATTGGTGGAACTTTCTCACACCAAAGACGACCACCAAACCTTCCTTCTTTATCCAGGCACGTTTGCACTTTGCATCAGCCAAAGTCCCGGAAGTATCTACTTTTGGGCATTCCTCTCCATTGGGCCATCTGTGACCCAACACTACCTAGGTACTGTACCAAGAAACATCACATATCAGCACCAGATCTGGCCTGGGATCATAGTGTGCCAACACCTTAGATGATGATAACTGCTTCTTCATTTCCCTAAAAGCTACGTCACCATTTCCAAGGTTGACCCCTTTTCAATAGCAGATATAACGGTCCCAGGATGGAGGCCAGGTTATGTATGTATTCTCTGTAATAATTCACCAATCTAAGGAAAGATCTAAGCTCCTGCAGAAACATGGGAGCTGGGTCACCTTTGCTCACCCTCACTTTATCTTCCAATGAGTGTAAGGTGCTTTTGTCTTCTCTATAGCCCAAGTAAGTTACTTGGGGTGCCTGAAACACACATTCTTCCCTTCCAAGGCCTGCCTTGGAGAAACGTTTATGTCCAAGTTCTCTAAGCGCTCTTCAATGGTCTTTCCTGTTATTAGCACATCATCCAGATGAACAGTGGTAGACCTTGTAATATGTTCTCCGTCATCTGTGGAAAAATGGCAAAAGCTGATAATACCCCAAATGGCAGTCTCCTATATTGGTCCGAACCTTCATGGGTATTAATTGTAGCATACTTCTGGGAATCACCTAACTGCAAATGCAAGTACACATGGCTGATGTCCAACTTCATGAAGGACAGAGCCCTCAACTAGCTTTGCAAATATGCCCTCTATGCATGGGATTGAGCATTTATACAGCTACGAGAGGCGGTTTACCATTTAAGATCCCTACAAAGGCAAACTGACTTGCTAGGCTTCACATTCAGTACGACCGACGCTGCCCATTCCTCAAACTAATTGTTTGATGATTCATTTGGTTTGCAGCCTGCTGATTTAAATCTGTACTTTTGCACATAAGGCAAATGGCACCAGGTGGGCCTTACAGAATCACAGATGTGCTTCCTGGTGAACACTTAAAGTGGCCTTGTCTCCTTTGTTAGTCTCCAGACCTTCCCAAAAAACTTCCAGATATGTATCTAGGACTTCACTCAGGCAATCATTTTGTAATTAATAAATATTGAGCAAATCAAGGCAGATCATTCTCAACCATTTTTGCCCCATCAGGCTTGGGCTCAAGCCTTTTATTACAATCGCTAGTAACCAAATGAGCTGCTTCACATGAGACCAGAACCGAAGCTGTGCCCTTAATCTGTAAAGGTTCTCCAGTACAGGTTCTCAGTTTAGCCAAGGTCTTACGCAAAATTAAGAGTTGGCATCCAGTGTGAACTTTGTTAAAGACTGATTCGGCACTCAGTGATATAGCCAAGCCAGTAGTAGCCTCCATTAAAATCACGTTATTATTTATTCAGACATTTATTTTGATTGGTTTCAACTTGGATGTTGCTCAGCAATTTAACTGTTCTAAGCCAGACTTAGGTGGGCTTTAGAGGGTCTGCACTCTCCTGGATAGCGGCCTATGAATTTTGTTTCTCAATTCAAGCCTAGTGCGACACTTTGCGGTCTCGAATCTGCATACCAACAGCAACTGCAATGGCTTGTCAACTCAGGTCCTAAAGAAAATGTTAACTGTTTGACCAAGGCTTCGTTCTGTTATGAGATTTTACTGTGGGCAAACTTAAGAGTCCCTCTGTTCAGCATATGTCTGAATGAGGCTATGCAGTTCATTCAAGTGGTGTCCCCAAGCTCAGCTGGCCTGGAAATGGTCTGCAATGGCATACCCTGTAATTCATATGTTCCACATGCTGTATTTTCTAATCAGAGTCAGTTACACCTGTTTGAAATCTAATTGGCCTTCAGCTAATAGCTGCTTTTGTATCGTTACATCATTAATCTCACATACTAAACGGTCTCTCTGCATGTCAATATGGGTTAAACCAAAGTCACATGCCTCGTCAAAAATCCCAACTCTGATTCCCCTCATTCATGAACTGACGAGTAAAACCGACAGCACCTCAAAATTAGAGGAAGGTTGGTGTCATAATATTGCTTAACTAATTCCGTTTTAGTATCTGATGCCTCAGGAAATGTTACACTTCACATCACCAAAAATGCTGTGGGTCCACAAGCTGTCAGGAAAATAATTCATTTTCAATGCCCAAAGCTGTTTGCCAGGAAAAAATAAAGCATTCTTTCCACATACTAGGTTCAATCTTCGACAGCAGGCTGGAACGAGTCAAGCTTCCCAAATAATGATATGATGCCTGAAATGTTACCCCCAACACTGAGATGATTGTTGAAACCAGCCAGACTCCCTTGCTAGACCAAGTTAACTGCCCCAATCAGGGAACTCATGCTCTTTGAGGTCCACCTGGCTGACCTTGTTACAATCACGACAGTAACAAAATGGATTCTGTTCTTGATTCCTCCAGGACAACCTCTCCATCCAGCAATATAATATTCTCATTCACGAATAATGCTACTATCCTATTTTCTTTAAATCCCTTATATCCAGGAATACTTTCCAACCAGTTCTGCCCAATTTGAACCAGGTCCTCTCGATCACCAGAAGTAATGCTTCCATAATGCTATTTGTCATGAGCCTGATTTATCTTGTTCTGCGCATTTACAGAGTAAATCTGAGTCTTTCTTAATCTGCCTCTACCAAATAACTTCCTATTAGTTTCTCTAGAGCTACTGATCGCTATTAATCTTTTGTTCCCCTTGTTTCCCCTTTCTAATGTTGTACTTTGCTGCCCCATCGCTCTGTCAAATTAGTTTACAACATTTTCAACAACCCTAGCAAACGAACCCAAAAGGCCACCTTCCGTTAAACCTGGACCAATCTGGCTTCCACAGTTCACATCTCTGCAGGTAACAGTGTGTGTTCCAGGTATTTAATGATGCCTGCAACATCTCTCAAGATGCATTTGATTTCTAGTCTCCTATTTCTATGTAAATTCCCTTCCTATAACATAAGCAGATAGTGAAATCAGCCACTTTTTATAAACATGATACGGAAAATATCTGATTTCTAAAAACTGAAAGAATTCCTCTGAAGATGACTAATCAAACTCCTCCAGCAAAATTTTATTCTTAACCTTCCTGTTATGATTTGATTAAATAGTGCTTTTAGTTTGTCTTACTTTATTCCTAATATTATATTTTTCAATAATATATATTTTTTAGAAATGCAAAAACTGTGTTACATCTGAAGCACCTGTTTAATATATTACATGAATAACTAACTAAAATTAGTCTACTTTCGCTAAAAACCTGCAAACAAACATTCAAAGAAGTTTTTATTAGTTGTTTTCAATGGACAAGCAGCAGAATAATTAAAAGGGCTAGAAGCATTCATTTTAATAAAATAATGTATACATTCAAGCATCATAATCAAATAATTTCTGCTAGTTACTCCAGCTGACAACAGCCTATCCTTAGCAAATTTAGAGAGCCATGCCCTACGGATAAATAATCGCATGAAGATTGGTTTCATTTTGTATTTACAAAACCACAGAAGTTAATTAAATATGATATTTGATTACATTTCAAAAATTCTGCATGTGATTGTTACATTTCTTACCTTGACAAGCTCCTGTTCGAATATTTGGAATAAAACCACGACGACATGGTTGTGGCTGGGCGGGACACATCTCACATGGATGCCCCCAGGCTCGTCCAACAGTTGCACAGCAAAGGATTTTGGTGCAAACAATGCCGGTCAGTTGTCCTTGGCACATCTGTTTTTCTACTGATGTAAAACATGGTCCAGTTCTGTAATCTGAAATATAAAATGTACCATTATAATTGATCCACCTCCCCTTGGCCTTCAATGGCACCAGCATTGTACCGACAGCATCTTGCAGTATTAATCTCCAGAAAGTTAACTGAACAAGCTTTAAAGGTATTGTGACTAGAAAGGCAAATCACAGGCTTGGAATTTCCAGCAAGCAACTGACTTTCAGACTGCTCGAAACCTGCCCACTATCCACAAGGTAAGTCTAGAGGATGATGAAAAACTCTGCACTAGCCCAAATGAGAGCAGTTCTAAACATAAAAACCTAGGCAAATCAGACAACTCGACTGACAGACTGTCCATTTTACATACAGAATGGTAACTGGGTGTGCCTTACACAAAATAAATGCCACAACTTAACAATCCTTCAAAATTACCTTCCAAACTCACGACTTCTACTACTTGGAATGAAAAGGGCCACATATGCATGAGGACACCACAACCTGCAAGCCCCATCCAAGTCACATGCCATCCTGATATGGAACTATATTAATATTTCCCCATCATCATGACAACAAAATCATGGAAATCCCATGCCAACAGCACTGTGAATGCATCTGCACCAGGGGTTCAAACAGGCAGCTCATCGTCATCTTCTGAAAGGACATTCGTGATGGGTAATAACAAAGACCAGTGTTTTTTGTTCATTTTTGTGCTTTTTTTAAAATTGGGGGCTGAAAGAGAAAGGACTGTTTTAAAAATCAGTCTGTTAAAGGATTGGTGCATGTTTTGAAAAGCAAATAACCCAATACTCGCGGAAAGCATTGTGCACACTGCCGTTTGAACAAGCAATAATTCAAGTTTGTTTGGTAAATGATTTGGTGCAGAGGAGTTGTGCACAGCTGTGGCTGGTAGTGAGAAGTTGTGCTAGTGACCAGTTATTGGGAAACCTCTTGGCCTATGAATACGATATGATTGTTTCTCAGGTAACTGAACAGCTTGGGGCTGGGAACAAATTTAAGAGCTTAATTTTAAACCTGAAGAAAGCCAGTTCATCTTGCTTTCAGATGGAAGTAACTGCGGATGCAGGAGAATCTGAGATAGCAAGGTGCAGAGCTGGATAAACACAGCAGGCCAAGCTGCATCAGAGGAGCAGGAAAGCGGACGTTTTGGGCTGGACACTTCTTCAGAAAGTCACTTTCAGAAGAAAGGTCCAGACCCGAAACGTCCGCTTTCCTACTCCTCTGATGCTGCTTGGCCTGCTGTGTTCATCCAGCTCTGCACCTTGTTATCTCATCTTGCTTTCAGCAATTGTCATAAGTTGTGACTTGCAGTCACAAAAGTCACAGACGTTTTGCAAGCAAACGAGCTACCTTATCTCTTCCAAACCTGAAGAAACATTTAGAGAAAGACAACTATAAAGCAGCATTCTGACTGACAAACACACCATCAGGATCATCTCAGCAACCCATCAACTGCAGCCACTGAGCTGCTTTCCCAGAGTGTGTGTGGGGGGTTGGGTGTGTCAGTGGGAGAGTGGGACTAGCAGAGTGCGTGCGAGTGCGAAGAGTGAGAGCGGGAGGGCAAGCGAGCGATACGGCGTGCAAGTGAGGGATAGGGCAAGCAAGGGATAAGGTCAGTGAGTGTGTGTGTCTGTGTCTGTGTGGTTGTGTGCAAGGGCAAATTTGCATTAAGCTTGAAGTATGATTCCTTCTTAAATACAAAAACCTAGTTACTGCTTTCTGTCACACTGGATCTGGAAATCAAATAAATTGGGAAATATTGTGTATTGCTTTAAAATCTTTAGGTTATGTGATGACTCTAGAAAAATGGGGTTGGATTTCCAGCACACTACCCCAGTGAGTCAGGTTAATAAATGTTGGCCTTGCCAACGATACCCACATAAAACAAAAGTATTTTTGACAAAACCTGGATAGGGGTCTTCAATGTTCACCATCACAAGTAGCTCAGTGGTACAAGTACTGTCTGAACTACAAAGTCATGAGGAATACTCTTATTAGGCTTAACCTGCAGCAAGTGGTGAGGGAATCAACAAGTGGTAAGGGAAAGCCCTGCTTAAGGCTGCCTTCATTAACCCACCTACCAAAAAGAATAATGGTAGGAGTGACGATTTTGCAACCTTCTTGGGACAAAGTTCAGTCTTCAAAGTAACACATCATGTTGTGGCAGTAACACTGCAGTGAATTGGATAGATAGAGAACAGATGCAATAGCTCATATTTGGGCACTTTTGAGGCACCAGTATAGGCAGACTTGTGTTCAACTCCAATATGTAAGCCCCATGGTCCAGCATGTAGGAGCTTTATAACATCCCCATGCTTATCTAAAGGACAGCACTATATATCAGTAAAAAAACAGGCTGACGTATGTGCAACCATTTTTAAGAAGTGTTGCAGCAGCATAATGCCAGTCTTTAGATTCATTTTGATTCACAATGCAATATCAAGAAATAGCTGAATGCACTAGATACTGTTGGACTTGGCAACATTTTAGAACATTTCCCTCTATATGTCATCCCAATTTAAGGCTCAAGCAGGTAGCTTACCACCAACATCTCAGAGGCAAGTTAGGGTAATAAATGCACAAATGTATTGGACTCTAGCCATGCTCTTAGCTACGTTGCTCCATTAATACTAAAATACTACCATCTTCCCGACAAGGAAATTTGCCCAGTTGTCTTTTTCATGATTCAACCTAATCAATTACCATCCCCAAGGAAGGTGGTGATGGACAGTATAACTGGCAATGTCAATGACAACAACTCTCTGACTGTCCCCTGGGCAGATAAACACTGTGGGAATAATACATGGACAGAGCCTCCAGACTGTAAAACAGAACGGGTTGATCCAAAACCTGGAAGGTTCTCTCTCACCATTTGCTGTAAGCTGTTGCCTCTACACAGTGACTGAAAGACTGAACAATTAGCGTGTCAACTGCCTTGTGTTTGCAGTAAAAAATTTGGGAAGAATAAGAAGTTCAGAATCCAAAGGGATTGGGAAGCGAAAGGAATGTCTGATTGAATCCTGTAGGCGACTGCTATTCCGTTATTTATTTCTCCACTCGTAATATGTGTGTTTGTCTGTGAATGTGCATGAGTGAGTGAGTGAGTGAGTGAGTGAGTGAGTGAGTGAGTGAGTGAGTGAGTGAGTGAGTGAGTGAGTGAGTGAGTGAGTGAGTGAGTGAGTGAGTGAGTGAGTGAGTGAAATAGAATTTAGAAAGGGGATTACAATTTCATCAAGTAAACTCTAATTCATATTTTGTTTTCCTGCAGCTACAGTTGATTTCTTTTTAATAAATAGCAGTTCCTTGTTAAGTACGGAAGTCTGGTCAGTGTTTTGTTAATGTGCATCCACTAGACAGGTAAACAGTAAACCTTTGACTACTTTGATTAAATCTACAACTTTTGAGAGGACCCAGAGTAGTGAGGCTCCAGTGTAAGTGCCCTTGCCTAAGTGGGTTGTGACAATCATCGAGGTTCCTCAGCATCATCTTCCAAATCTATAACCACTTGAACTGCACGGGTAGCAGATGCACAAGAAAATAGCCACTTACAAATTTTCCTCTAAGTCACATGGTTTGAAACAATGTGCCGGTTCCTTTATCGCTATTGGGTCAAAATTCTGAAAATATTGTAATAAGAGATATGGACTGTGACAGGTGAAGAAGGCCATTCACTGCCATTTTCTCAAGAGCAATTATGGATGTTCAATGAATGGGCCCTTTACACTCAGACAAGCCATTTTAACTTGTGCATTAAGGAGAAACCTGACTCAAGCTAAGCGCTTTCTTGGTTACCTATTGGATTGACTACACATAACGATGAAGATACAGATATAATTCAAACATTAAATGATTGGTTATTTTGCACAGATCCTAAGCAACGGTATATTAATTTACAATATCAGATTATTGAGGTCAACATCTAGCAGGTGATGCTAGACAAATTGCTGCAGAGGTTCTGCACGTTTCCAAAGGGGTACAAATTCACGGTAAACACAAATGGCACAAGAATTCATCATCATTATGTGTTTTCTGTCCAAAGGCAAGTCCACAGCGCATTGTTGTCCTTCTAATTCCCTCCCTTCCATGTTACGTTTTCTCCCCATTTATAGGCAATTTCAATTTTCAAGTCATCTAGCATTGATAGTCTTTTTCCCCTCTTCTTCCTTAAAATACTCCTTCCTTAACATCCCTTACACCTTACTTGTCAGTAAAAGTGTACCCTGCCATTTTCAAATCACATTCAAATATTTTTCTTTATTTACACTCCACAACATTTCATCTTGCTACTACTTCTCTCCAACCGATCCTATTCATTCTCTTCTAAATGCGCATTTAAAAGCTATTTCAACAAGTATGTCTCCTTTTCTCATTAGATACATGTATCACATCCATACAAGACAGTTCTTTTCAAATTGTTTCTCGAAATATTTATTTAGCTTTCCATTTAGCCAGTCTGTTCTTACCAAATATGGCCTTTTCCATTACTATCCCTGTTCTTATTTCTTTGTTGTATCTTCCATCTGCAAATCATATGCATCGAAAAATTTCAAACTTTTGCCCCTGTACTTTATCTCTTCCTTCTATGAATATGTAACCATTTCTAGGTAATTTTGAGAAATACGTTGGTTCTGCCAATGTTCACCTATTTTTCCTTATATTTGAACAAAGGATATAATGACAGCACCAGGAACTGAGTGGGCCTGGAGGAGCCCAAGCTAAGCGTCATTGAACAGGTTATTGCCAAGCAACCGCTGCTCCATAGTTCTGTTGATGACACCTTCCATCATTTCACTGATGATTGAGTGTAGATGACAGGGCGTTAAATGGCTGTGTTAGGTATGTCCTACTGTGTGTGTACAGGACATACATGGCAACTTCCCATACTGTCAGGTAGATGCCATTATTGTAGATAATTTGGGGCTGCCTGGCTAGGGCCATGGCGAGGCCTGGAACGCGTCTTCATTACTATTGCCGGAATGTTGTCATGGTCAATCACCATTGCAGTTTTGAGTGCCTCCAACCATTTCTTGGTATCATGTGGTATGAACTGAATTGGCTAAAGATTGCCATTTATGATGCTTGGGGAATCTGGATTCATCACTTTTGCGTAAATATTGGAGAGGGCTGGTGATAAACCACATCCTTGTCAAACGCTTCTTCAAGTCACACATGGCTCCATTAGCCACTCATCTTTTCTGTCTGTTCTAGGCTTTCCTTACCTCTTCAGAATGCTAAATCTATTTTTTTCCTAGAATCTAAACTGTTCATTCTTCAAAGCAGTTCCATGCTTTCAAACTCACTCTTCTGTTGAGAATTCTCCGCACAACCTTCTATTTCAAAATCAGCTCAAGCTGAGCTACAAATCTTCTCAAAACTCGCTAACATCTATGAGCGCAATACGCTAAAACTGGCCCGAAGATGGGAAACCAATGCCATCCAACAGAGTGCCACCCACGAACACCTGTACCTAAACAGATAAATAGAAAGCGGGACATAACACCTGCGCTTCATCGGAGGCTCACTGATGATGTTACCTAGAATGGTGACGAAGCGTCTGAAAACCTTCCAGCTCAGCGAGCAAACTCATATCCAGAACCTCAACCTGAGCTACAAATCTTCTCAAAACCTGCTATCAGACCATCAATCTGTCTTTAGCTACTTAATGAATGCTTATCTTTGCACAGCTCCACAAACATAAATGTTAAGCTCTTTCCATGTTTTTAATTAGCTCTGTAGGTTTTCTCATCTCATCCAGTCACTTATCCAGTTTTGATCTCATTACTGCTGCTCCTATCTCACCCTTTATTTCTGGTTGATTGAAGCAGAAGAGGAGTTGATATTGAGATTCTATCAGTTCAGGTATTTAATTTTTTCCATATAGTTCGTTAAAATAATTCTTCCAACTTTATTCTTTTCTCCCCCCAGGGCTGTTTACACAATACTCCTTCATATTCTCCAGCATTGTTGTTTTCAGTGTCTTGTGTAAAGGGTCACAAAATCTACCTTTGCAGGTCAACCCAATTCTTTGAGTATATCACACTGCTGTTTGAACCTATCTTCCACAATATCTCTTCCAGAGTCCCTGGCAACCCTGTGTACAGGGAGTATATCCAGCTGCAACTACTACTAGCTAACTGCATTTTGGGACTGGAATGGCAGGTTCGCCTCACTGCGTTCCATCTGCAATGCTGAGACTGCCACAGACAGCATGTTCAGTGAAGTAGTCACACTGCTGGTAAAGAATTAACAGGCGGGAAAGACAACTAGTTATAACAGAGGAGGGCAAGTAATGCTTAAATCCCTTGACATCATCCCCATCTCAATCAGATATACCATTGGGTGGGGGGTGGTGGTTTGGTGAGGGGATGACTTCTCGACAGATAACAGCAAAAGCCAAGACAATGGCACCCTATGAGTGGTTGTAGTGCACAAGAGGGGAGGAACAAGAACAGCAGGGCAATAGTAAGAAGAAATTCAATAATACGGCAGACAGAAAGGCATTTTTACGGTTGTAAAAGTGACCTCCAGGTGGTATTAAAAACCAGAAGAACTGCAGATGCTGTAAGTCAGGAACAAAAACAAAGTTGCTGGAAAAGCTCAGCAGGTTTGAGGAAGGGTCACCAGACCGGGCTCTTGTTTTCTCCTTCACAGATGCTGCAAGACCTGATGAGCTTTTCTAGCAACTCTGTTTCTTTTCCTTCCAGATGATATGTTGCCTTTCTGATGCGGAGGTCAAAAATGTCTCTCCGTTTTTTCAGGGAATTCTGACCATGGGTCAGGGCAAACATTAGTACATTTAACAAATTAAAAAGGGATACAGGATATCAGGACCTAAATTGAAAAACAACACTTCAAGGGAAATAATATTAAGATTTCTTTTTTATTCCTGCATAGCATGTGGGTGGTGCTGGCCAGACCTGGAGTTATTGCCCAACCACATTGCTGTGGGTCTGCAATAACTCGTAGGCCAGACATGGTAAGGATGGCAAATTTCCTTCCTCAAAGGATTTTAGTGATCCAGATGGGTTTTTCCAAGAAGTAGCAATGGTTGTGGTGGTCACCATTAGATGCTTAAGTCCAGGGTATTTTTTTAAAATATTACTACAGTGCTATCTGTTAGTTTGAGTAAAAATAGCACGAAATACCAGATGAATATGTGACTTGAAAAATAGGGAGGGGGAGGGACTGATTCAGATTCCTGGGATATTGGTACCTTGGGAAGGATGGACCTGCATAAGCAAAACAGGTTGCATCTGGGCAGGACCAGGACCAGGACTGGGCTGTTTGCTAGTGTTGTCAGGGAAGGTTTCAACTAGAATGGCAAAGGGATAGGAATCTGAGCAGGGAAACAGAAGAAGAAACAAGAATAGGAACAAAAGATAAAAAGAAAAACAAAAGTGGAAGGCAAATGAAAAAGAAGTGCAAGAAGCAAATGAGGCCATAGTGCACAATAAGGCTAAGGTAACTAACAAGGTTGTATAGACAAATCAAAAGTCAAAAACGAAACAAAAGTGCAAATGCTAGAAATCAGAAACAAAAGCAGTAGTTGCTAGTGGAGCGCAGCAGTCTGACAGGTTATGTGGAGACAAGCAGAGTTCGTGTTTCGAGTCCAGCAACCCTTCTTCAGAACTGTTCAATAAGAATAAGAAATCAATATGGGTAAGAAATTAGTGCTAGGGAAAATTAATGGGGTTAAAGGCTGACAAATCACTGGGCCTGATAATCTACATCCTAGGGTACTAATGGCAGTGGCCCTGGAAACACTGCATGCATTGCTGGACATCTTCCAAAATTCTACAGACTCTGGGGCAGTTTCTGAAGACTAGAAAGTGGCAAGTGCATCCCCACTATGTAAAAAGGGAGGGGAGGAAACAATAGAGAATTACATATCAGTTAGCTTAAGAGCGGTATTGTGAAAAACGCTAGAGTCTTTATAAACAATGCGATGATGGAACATTTAGAAAGTATTAATGGTACTGGACCAAGCAAGTAGCATGGGTTTATAAATGACAAATCATACTTGACAAACATACTGAAGCTTTTTGAGGATGTAACTGGTAGAACAGATGCGGTGGATATGGTGTGTTTGGATTTTCAGAAGGCTTTTGATAAAGTCTTATGTGAGAGATTAGTGGGAAAAGCTAAAGCACATGAGATAGAGTATAATATATTGGTATGGGTCACGAACTTGCTTACAGACAGGAAACAGTGCTATGAATTGTTTTTCCCAAATGGCAGGCAACGATTTGTGGGACACTGCAAGGGTTAGTGCTTGGGCCTCAGCTGTTCATAACATATACAAATGACCTGGTTGAGGGAACTAAATGCAAAATTTCCATGACTGCTGATGACACCGATCTGGGTGGGGTTTAAACGAGGCTTTGATGCAATTTAGATAAGCTGAATGAGTGGGCAAACATGGCAGATGCAGTACAACATGGTTAAACGTGAAGTTATTCTCTTATGTGAAAAACAAAGAAAGAGGAACATACAAATGGTGCGGAGGTGCTGGTGTTGGACTGGAGTGGACCAGGTCAAAAATCACACAACACCAGGTTACAGTCCAATTGATTTATTTGAAGATGCAAATTTTCAGAGTCTAACTCCTTCTTCAGGTGTCAGTCGAAGGATAAGACTCCAAGAGCTTGTGTCTTCAAATAAACCTGTTGGAATATAACTTGGTGCCCTGTGATTTTTGATCATGTAAATGATGATATACTGGGATGTGTGGATGTACAAAGAGATCTGGGTGTCCTTGTAAGACACTAGTCAATGAAGGTAGACAGATGGGTACAGTAAGCATTAAGAAAGACAAATGGCATATTGGCATTCATCACAAGAGGATTTTAGTTCAACAGTTTCTGTAACATCTGTTCCAATTATGCCAAATTCAAGAACTTCAAGAACAGGACCACTAAAATGTCCTCCTTCTTCCTCAACAGAAGATTTCCACCACCCACGATGACAGGGCCCTCAGACATGTCTGACCAATCTCGTGCACTTCAACCCTCATGTCTCTCTTCCCTCCCACAAAGTCATACGGACCTTCTCATCCTCACTTACAATCCCACGTTCACATGCAAAAAGATCATTAGCAGCCACTTCTGTCACCACCAACAGAATGCCACCACCAGACATATTCCCCTACCCTCCCTTGTCAGCCTTCTTCCACCTTGTTCCACTCATCCTCCACTGCCAACATTTTCCCACACTCTTACAACACCTTCCCATACAATCAAAGGAGGAACAACACCTGCCTCTTTATATCCTCCCACCTCAATATCCAAGGCCCCAAACATACCTTCTAGGGGTGGAAGCAATTTACCTGCACTTCACATAGTCTAGTCTACTTTATTCACTGCTCACAGTGTGGTCTCTTCCAAGCTGGGGAGACAAAGCACAGACTGGGTGAGAGTTTTGCAGAACTGCCACGTCCTGTCTGCAAAGATGGCCCTGATCTTGCCATTTCAACACACCACTGTGTTCCCTGTCCAATTTCACTACCTCAGTTGTTGCAGTACCTCCAGTAAAATTCAATATAAACCGGAGGCATTGCATTTTCATTTTCGACTTGGGATCCCTGCAGCCTTCTGGGCTTAATACCGAGTTTAATAATTTTAGGGCCTGAGAACCTTCTCCCATGTCCTTATGCCACCCCTAAAACTTTGACGTCACATGGGCTGCTACTGCTTGCAACACATTGTAAGCTACTAAAGGTCATTCTCCCAGGTTGATCTTTACCCAGTTTCTTGAATGCACAAGTGTGTTTTTTTCCTCTCTCTGGGCTCCATCTCTAGCTACCATTTACACCTTTGGCATCCCCTGCTGTTTCTTTAATGTATATACCAACCTTTTCCTATAATTGTGCTCCTCTTCATTGCACACACGCGGCTTCTTCAAATCCCAAAGATACAATCGTCAACCAATGCCAATGCAAAGATACAATCAGCAATCAATTTGGACCAAATATTTGGGCCAGCACAATACAAATGTGTTTCCCATCTCTGCATGCACAGAAATGTCTCCACGAAAGCACAGTTTCAAAGGTCTACACAAATCAGCGCTGCTTCCCAAAGATTTTGCGACAAACCTCTTACATTGCCATGACACCAAATGAAAACCTCTGCTATTGAATCTTAAGGTTAACTACGAATGCATATTACTTCCATGACCACTCCCTTAAATAATCTGGGATTAGATTATCTGGCCCTGGGACTTTTAATTTCATCAATTTCCCTGACACCATTTCCTTATTAATACAGACTGCCTTCAGTTCCTCACACTCACTAGGTCCTTTATTTTTGTCCTCCCCTATGAAGCCAAGGTATGTAATTAAATAGTCTGCCATCTTTTTGTTGCCAAATACAACTTCTCCTGTTCCACTAATTGGGACTTGCCCGTCCCAATTTGTTTTGGAGGTGCAGACGGCTAGCTGTCTTCTTGAACCGCTGCAGTCCTTGGGGTGTCAGTACACCCACAGTGTCATTAGGAAGGAAGTTCCAGGATTTTGATCTGCTGTACACTGCTTGTCACTGGCTACCAATGATAAAGGAACTAAACCTTCAAGGTAATGCACTGGGTTTCCAAAAAAATGGATGGTTTTGTCCTGGGGAAGGTCACTGGACCCGAAACGTTAACTCTGTTCTCTCCTTCATAGTTGCTGCCAAACCTGTTGAGCTTTTCCAGCAACTTCTGTTTTTGTTCCTGATTTAAAGCATCCGCAGTTCTTTTAGTTTTTACTTTTGGTTTTGTCCTGGATTTGATTTTCATGACTTATTGTCACATACCAAAAATACCGTGAAAAGTTTTGTTTTGCATGTACATCAGGGTAATAACCGAATGCAGAAAATAGTGTTGCAGCTACAGAAAAGGCACAAAGAACGATCAACTTTAATAGAGGAGAGGTCCATTCGTAGGTCTGATAACATAGGGATAAAGTTGTCCTTGAATGTGTTTGTACGTGCTTTCAAACTTTTGTATATTCTGTCCTATGGACGAGGGTGTAGGAGAGTATAACCAAGGTGGGAGTGGTCTCTGATTACGTTGGCTGTTCTTACAATGCAGTGGAAGTTATAAATGGAGTCAATGGATGGAAGGCTACTCTAATTTCCTGCGGTCTTGGGAAAAAAGCGAAGCAGTTGCCATACCAAGCTGTGATGCATCCGGATAGAATGCTGTCTATGGTGCATCTATACAAATTGATAACAGTTGTTGCAGATGTGCGAATTTCCTTAGCTTTCTGAGGAAGTAGGGGCATTAGTCTTGACAACAGTGTTAACGTGGATGGACCAGAACAGACTGGTGGCGATGCTTATTCCTAGGAACTGGAAGCTCTCAGCCATCTCCAGCTCGGCACCATTGATGAAGACGGGGCGTGTCCTCCACTCTGCTTCCTGAAGTCAAAGACCAGTTCCTTTGCTTCACTGATAGGGAGGGAGGGATTGCTGTCTTTTCACCATGCCACTGAGCTCTTTCTCTTTAATGAACTCTGTCTCACCATGGTGGTATCATCAAACTTGCAAATGGAGTTAGAGCAGAATTTGGCCACAGCTTAGAGTATATAGGAAATACAGTGAGGGGCTGAGTATACAGACTTGCAGGGTACTGTTGTTGAGGATTATTGTGGAGGAGGTGGTGTCACCTATCCTTACTGATGTCTGTCTGCAGGTCAGGAAATCAAGGATACAGTTGCAGAAGCGAGTAGCAAAGTCTAGGGCCTCAGAGTTAAGGGATGAGTTTGGTTGGGATTGTGGTGTTGAAGGCAGAGCTGAAGTCAATAAGTAGTAGTCTCAGTAGGTGTCCTTGTCATCCAGATGTTCCATGAATGAGTGCAGGGCCAAGGACAGGGTGTCTGCTGAGGGTCTGTTGCAATAGGGGGCAAATTGTTGTGGATCAAGGAAATCTGGGAGTCTGGAGTTGACGTGTGCCATAAGCTCTTGAAGCACTTCATAATAATGGATGTCAGAGCTACTGGGAAGTAGCCATTAAGGCACACTTTCTGATTTTTCTTTGGCACCAGGATAATAGTGGCCTTCTTAAAAAGAGGTGCGAACCTTAGATCGGCGTTTAAATAAGTCTGCAAATACTCTCGCCAGCTGGTACACGGATCTGAGTGCGTGGTTGGGGAATCCATCTGGGCCTGTTACTTTCTGTGGGTTCACTCTCAAGAAGGTCAATCTGACGTCTGTGGTGGTGACTATGAGTACTGGTGCATCCCAGGCTGTCGGGGCAAGTGATATCATTTACTGATCTTCTGTTCAAAACAAACAAGGACACACTGAGCTCATCAGGGAGTGATACCATATTGCCAACGATTCTACTCAATTTGACACTAGTTCAGTCTGGTATTGTCTCTTGGCATACCCGATGGCTTCGCTATGGTCATACCTAGGTTTTCTGTACAGCCCAGATTCACCCAACTTGAACACATGATGAAGGGTTTCAGCCCAAAATGTTGACTTCTCTGCTCCTTGGATGTTGTTTGAACTGCATTTCCAGTTCCACATTTATTGATTCTAGCTTCCAGCATCTACCTGTCTCCTTGAATGCCTCAGACCTGCACTTCAGGAGTGAGTGGATCTCCTGCTTCATCATGGCTTCTGGTTTCTGGAACACACAATTTCTTTGGCATGCAATCTGCTAAACACATTCTGATGAAGTCTTTGTCGGTACAAGCCTACTCATTTAGGTTGGCTGCTGAGTTCTTCAATATGAACCAGTCCACCAACTCCAAATAGTCATGTTGGAGGTCATCTGTTACCTCAGACCAGCACTGAACAATTTATGAGTCAAAGCTTCTTTATGCAACCATGCAGCAAAGTGGATAGTTTTCATCATATTACTGACTCGTGCCTTGGAAATGGCAGATTGTCAGTTCCTCTGATGCCTATGAGTTACTCATCACAGAATACCTATTCTCTGATTTTCACTTATATTCTCAATATGGCTAGTGCAGTTTAGTTTCTTCACTTCAGTCAATGGCAACACCAAGGATTTTGATAATGGGGTATTCAGTGATTATAATGTTATTAAATGTCAAGAGGAGATGGGTAGATTTCCTTTAGTTTGAGATGATCCTTGCCTGGCTCTTTTGTGGCCTGAATGTCACTTACCATTTGTTAGCCCAAGCCTAGAAATCGTCCAGGACCTGCCGTGTTTTGACATGGACTGTTTAGTCTCTGAAAGCGGTGTGAATGGCACTAAACATTGGCAATCAACAGCAAATATTCCACTTTGGGCCAACTGATGGAGGAAAGGTCATTAATAAAGAAATTAAAGATGGCTTAGTTTAGGATGTTACCTAGGGAAATTCCTAAAGTTACTTTCTAGGACTGAGTTTAATGAGCTTCAACAATCATAACAATCCTTTCTGCACCAGGTGTAACTCCAATGAGCAAAGATTTCCCTGGGTTGACTCCAGTTTGGCAAGGTCTCCTTGATGCATACTTGATTAAATGTGGCTTCATGTTAAAGGCAGTCACAATAACCTATGCTTTGTGAACACAGTCAAGTATTTTCCATAGTTATTTTCTATTTAACATCAACTGCAACGTATGTGGTTTCTATTTTGAAAGAAAACTGCATATTACTAAAACAAGTTGCATTTTTCCAAGCAAAAGTAAATCCTATTCATAGCCTGGGGATTCCCTATAATTTAAAACTCAATGGAGGAGGCAGTGGCATAGTGGTAATATCATTGGATGAGTAATTCAGGACTCCAGATTAACAGCCTGGTGTTACTGACTCAAATTCCAGCAAAGCAGCTGATGGAATCTGAATTTAATTCATAAATCTGGCATATAAAGATGATCTCAGTTGAGAGCACAAAACAATCAACCATAAGAACCCATTTGGTTCACTAATGGAAGAAAATCTGTCAACTTAATCTAGTCTGGCCTATGTGCAAATCTAGATCTTTATCAATATGTGATTTGAAATTGCCTCGCAAGTCACTCAGTTTAAGGATAGTTAGGGATGGGCAACAAATAATATTTTTCCAGCCTTGCCCATGAAAGAATAAAGAAAATGATTATCTATTTCAGAATTCTAAGTCTTGCTCCATTGATACTGTTCACTAAATACTATTTCAAATGCAATATTTATCTGTACTTAATCTTTGTAATTTTGGAATGTGTACAATAGTTTTATTAGGCCTGTTCCATTATGCTGTACGGTGTTCTAACACTACACTAGAATGAAAAACCAATAGGTCACTGGACACGAAACCTTAACTCCGATTTCTCTTCTCAGATACTGACAGACCTGTGGGCTTTTCCAGCAATGACTGCACAAGAATTGTTTACTTTAAAGCATATCTGATTATAAGTAGCTTCAAGCTCATTTTAAAACACGCTGAATATTTCACCCTACAGATAGATATATTGGTTGCAGCTGAATACAAGATCACCATTTGAAAAATCTCAAACAGAAGCTGAAGCAAATTGGAACCACTGCTTCAAGTAACAAAAAAAACCTTCTGATATCTGGAATAGTAGGAACTGCAGATGTTGGAGAATCTGAGATAACATGGTGTAGAGCTGGATGAACATAGCAGGCCAAGCAGCATCAGAGGAGCAGGAGGCTGACGTTTCGGGCCTAGACCCTTGTTCAGAAAACTTTCTGAAGGGGGTCTAGGCCCGAAACATCAGCCTTCCTGCTCCGTTCATCCAGCTTTACACCTTGTTATTTCTGATATCAGGGATGTTGGTTAGGCCAGGGTTAAAATTTGGTTTGAGTAAAGTATTACATCTTATCTGGTGTTCTGATGTAAATATTTTCTAAGATCACATACTTACATAAAATAATTAGAATACACTTCACAATATAAAATAGATACAACATGGGCTTTGACATTACCAAAATTTACTGAAATTTGCAAAAACAGACACAGCAAATCAAATTCGGAGACAGTGGGAACTGCAGACGCTGGAGAATCTGAGATCACAAGGTGTAAAGCTGGATGAACACGGCAGGCCAAGCAGCATTAGAGGGTCAGGAAAGCTGATGTTTCAGGTCTGGACCCTTCTTCAGAAAGTCATTTTCTGAAGAAAGGTCCAGACCCGAAACATCAGCTTTCCAGCTCCTCTGATGCTGCTTGGCCTGCTGTGTTCATCCAGCTTTACACCTTATTATCACAACAAATCAAAGCTGTTACTGACATACCCCATTTCTAAAAGGCCATATTTCATGACTGCTCAATATTTTTCAAATATAATGCAATGTTTGCTAGGTCAGCACTAAAATCCATCAATATCTGTTATTCTGTGCAGTTATAAAATAAAGGATTGTCAAGTTCTCAAGGCAGTAGTTTTCAATTGCAACGTTATACCAGATACAATAACATAAAAATAACTAAGTGGAGGCTCTAATAACTAACTAGGTATCAATACCCTGGCTTGGATCAGAGCAAAATTTATCAGGCCAGTCAAAACATGTTGATACAATTCTATGAAGGAAAACTTCAATTTTATGCACATTCGCAATTCTTTCCTTATTTCAAAACCATACTAACAAATACTCTTTGTACAACAGCCATCATTGTCATCAAATAACAAACTGGTCTCCTTTAATTCTCCCAGAAACATTACACTCTACTCCTCATCCATGATTTCCTGCAATTTGAGAAACAGCTGTGTTCACTCCAGTTGCCCTTCCTATATATTCCATCTGGACAACTCTCAGGTCAGGCTGATTGCTTCTACATCTGGAAGCAATCATACCTTAAGATGTCTTGAAGTGAGTTAATAATGTCAACACACAATAAGTCTCTGCTCTCTGATCACTGATCCCTCCATCAATAGGAAAAGTTTCTTCCTGTCTACCCCATCTATGTTCCTCACAATTTTATACAACTCAACCATGACTGCTTTCAATCTCGTCTGCTTTGAGTAAAACAACGCCAGTCTAACCAATTGCCCTTCATTAGTGGAACTCTCCAGCCTAAGCCACATCCTGGTAAATCTCATGCTATCAAATCCGTACTGTAACGTGACTTCCAAAACTACACTCAATAATCCAACTGTGGCCTAACCAACTATTTATGCAGTTCCAGTATAGTCTCCCAGCTCTTAAATTCTACAATTTAGCTTATAAAGGCAAGTATCTCATACGCCTTCTTTACTTTATCTATCTGTCCTGGCATTAAGGGATTGGTGTTCATGAGGTTGGTTGGCTTGCCAAGCTGGTTTATTGTTTTGCAGACGTTTTGTTACCATGCTTGGTAGCATTCTCAGTTGCCTCAGTGCAGCCTCCAATGAAGCGTCGGTGCGTTTTCCTGTCTGGTTTTTAAACTCTGGGGGCCATTGAGATGGATTGCCTCACCTCCGGGTTTCCTTCATAGTGGAATGTATATGGGGTCGAGTTCAATGTGTTTATTTCTAAGGTTTTGGAGTAGATCTGTAGCTCAGGTTGTGGATGTTGAGGTTCGTTGGCTTTCCGAGCTGGTTTGTTGTTTTGCAGACGCTTTGTTACCATGCTTGGTAACATCCTCATCGATAAACACATTGAACTCGACCCCATATACATTCCACTGCACAGGAAACCCGGAAGTGAGGCAATCCATCTCAACGGACCCCAGAGTTTATGTTTTCCCACTTGGGTGTTAAACTCTGGGGTCCGTTGAGATGGATCGCCTCACTTCCGGGTTTCCTTTGTAGTGGAATGCATATGGGGTTGAGTTCAACATGTTTACTGATGAGGATGTTACCAAGCATGGTAACGAAATGTCCACAAGACAACAAACCAGCTCAGTCAGTCAACCAATCTTAACACCCACAACCCGAGCTACAGATCTACTCCAAAATCTTAGAGACCTATGGGCACAGCACGTCAAGGTCCCTTTGATTTTCAGTGCTTCACGGGTACCTGCTATTCATCGCGCATTCCCTTGCTTTGTTTGTTCTGCCAAGTGCATCACCTCACATTCCAGATTGAATTCCATTTGCCACTGGTCACTCCATCTACATCCTCTTGAAGCCCAAAACCATCTCACCCCACTATTTACTACCCCACCAATTTTTGATTCATCTGCAAACTTACTGATCAACCCTCCTACATTCAAGTTCACATCATCTATATAAACTACAAACAGCAACAGCCCCAACATTGATCCCTTCCGTGGCATTCCACTGGGCACAGACCTCCAAATCAGCAAAACATCCCTAAACCATCACTCTCTGCTTCCAGCCAATTCTGTATCCAATTTGCTGAATTTCTTTGGATTCCACAGACACACATCTTTGCTATCAGTCTCCATGCAGGACCTTACCAAAACCTTGCTGAAGCCTGAGCAGTTGACAGCATTGCTCTCATCTACATATCTGGGGTTACCTCTTTAAAAATTCAATCAGGTTAGTCTGGTAGGACCTTCTTTATCAAAGCCATGCCAACTATCCATGATTAACCACTGTCTCTGCAATTGCATAATAACTTTGTCCTTAGAATTGCTTTCAAAAAATTCATCACCACAGAACTTAAACTAATTGATCAGTACTTTCTTGGTTTATCCATTATTCCTTTCTTGAATAATGGTAACACGTTGGCTGTCACCTATTTCTCCAGCACCTCTGCTGCAGCGAGAAGAATTGATAATCTTTCTAAGTGCCCCTGCTATTTCCTCCCTTGCCTCATTCAATAGCAACATTGGGATTCATTTCATCTGGCCCTGTTTATTTATCTATTTTTAAGGCTGCCAGACCACTCGGAACGTCCTCTTTTTCTATGTTAATTTCTTTATTTGTATCACAGACATTCCCCCTGATTTTCATACCCATATTGTACCTCTCACTATTGAGGATCGACCCAAATTATTGATTTAGAACCATAAGTCCTCTGGGTCCACACATACATTACCACCATGGTCCTTACTGAATGCTACTCTTCAACTTGTTATCCTTCTACCATTAACATACCCTGCAGTGAATACATATGGAAAGAAGGTGATGGAGTAGCAGGCTGAGCCTGGGGCTTGTCTACTCCTGTCTGCTTCTTTCCCCCCTCATTTTCTCCTTCCCTCTTTTCACTTTTGCTCTTTAACTTTTATTTTCCTTTAAAACTAGAAAACGGCAAGTAAAAGATGTGGCGTCCAGCGGCAGCAACACCAGTCTGAGCCAGACTCTTTCACCCCAGTCCAGGGTCACCAGGCAAGCCTGAGAAACAGGTGGCAGGCTAATTCCCCTGGCATGAAGGAGTGGAAGCATCAGCAATGAACCCCGATTGCCAATGACTGGCAGCAGCATCATAAAATGGGGACCAAGAGGTGTGGAATTTGCACATCCCCAGGCTCCTGCCTCCAGCTGAGACACAGCTATCGCAATTGTGGCCTCAGTGGAGGCCTGTAACTGAGACGCAAGAGCCATTAGAGACCCCAGCCAATATAACTGGACGAGTAGTGGAAGAGGAACAAGAAGAAAATAGAAATATGAACTCTGTTGCAGTAAAATCTTGCACTTTATTCAATGTTTCAAGATGGCTTTGGAACGTGGCGACTCTTTGCATATTACGGAAGGGATCAGTGTTGGGGCTGATGCTGTTTGTAGTTTACACAGATGATGTGAACTTGAATGTAGGAGGGCTAATCAGTAAGTTTGCAGATGATACAAAAATTGGTGGGGAAGTAAATAGTGGGGTGGGATGGACTTAGACTTCAAGGGGATATAGATGGAGCGACCAGCGGCAAAAGGATACTTTTTGCTGTACTTTTATACACGTGACAATAAATTTAAATTTAATAACTGTAAAACAACTTAGAACGATTTTCCTTCTGTTACCTGCCTATGTCCTTTCACAACTCCTTGCAGGTCTCTTGATTCTCCTTTCTAAGTTCACTTTGTCACATTCTATACTCCTCTAGGACTTCTGCTGTTTTGAACTCTCGGGATTTATTACAAGCCTCACTTTTTCTCGTAATCCAGTGCTGTATATACTTGATATTCATGGTTCACAGGATTCGATGGTCCCACCCTTTTTCTTTATTGGCACTCATTGGCTCTGTACTCTCTATATTTCCTCATTGAATGCATCCCAATCTTCTGAGAAGATTCATTCTGGCCAAGTCATGTCAAAATTTATTAAAATCGCTTTATCCTAGCTGAGAACTTGGATTTCAGGATCATTCTCGTCCTTTCCCATAACAATCTGGAATTTAATGAAGTTATGATCACTGTCTGTAAGTGCCAACAGGTCCACCTACCACTGGGTTAATACCAGCATAGCAGCAACAGGGCTTTAATTTCTCATGCAAAGGCCTTAATTGGTGCAAGGTAGTTTGTCCATCGCTATTCTCACCGTTTCTTAATTGAGGTGGACTACCAACCACTACCATCCACACAATAAAATACTCCCATTGCCTCAATACTTGCCATGAAGGAAGAGGATAAAACACCGTTCTCTCTTTGCTTTGCACATTAATTTCTCCTTTGAAGAACTTTTTCTCTAAAAAAATCTCGTTTGTGATGTACATGTTCCCCACCAATCACGGATTCCAATTGTTCCAGGCCAGATCCATTCACACCCATTAAAGTTCATTTTCTCCCAATTAATTATTTTTCATCTGTTCCTTGTCCTTTTCAATAACGAACTTAAACAATATGCAACGATAATCACTGTCTCCTAAATGCTGCCCTGCTTCAAACATAGAACACTACAGCGCAGTACAGGCGCTTCGGCCCTCGATGTTGCACCGACTTATGAAACCAATCTGAAGCCCATCTAACCTACACTATTCCATTATTATCCATATGTTTATCCAGTGATCATTTAAATGCCCTTAACGTTGGCAAGTCTACTACTGTCGCAGGCAGGGCATTCCACGCTCTTACTACTCTCTGAGTAAAGAACCTACGTCTGACATCGGTCCTATATCTATCAGCCCTCAATTTAAAGCTATGTCTCCTCGTGCTAGCCATATTTAACACCTGATCCACTTGGCTGACCTTATTCCTAAAAGTAGGATCTAGCAGTAGCTGCTTTTTCCAACTGGTCTGGAATCACAGTGCAGCAGAAAACACTTCTGGACACATTCAAGAAACTTTAACCCCTCTCTGCCTTTCATTATACGAGAATCCAAGTATATATTTGGATCATTAAAATCTCCCATTAAAGCTACTCTTCAAATTCCTGCCCCTCTAGTTTTGTTGCAGATTTGTTACTCAACATTTTTCCCACCAGTTGGTAGCCTACAGGCTATCCTACAGTATATAACTAACTTATTTGATCCTTAACTTTATTCAAATAGATGTGTGATATCCTCTCCCTCCAAAATTGAAGCTTACTTAATCAATACTGCAACTCCTCCCCTTTGTTTTCCTTTCTTTTCTCAACACCAAGCATCCAAGGGTATTCAACATCCAGAGCCAAATCTTTCATAGCCACAGCATACTTTCAAGTGATAATCTGTGCCTGTAACTTTCCAACCGTATTTACCACTCTCTGCACAACTCCAATTGAAACTTAATTAATTTCCCCCCTTACTGTGAACCAACCTTAATTCCTTCTAACACATTCTTATTAATTACAAAACAATTTTATTTCAAGTGAATGCACTTTGTTCCTTTTCTCTACAATCACAGAATTGTAGAATCCCACAGTGTAGAAGCAGGCCATTCGGCCCATCAAGTCCACAGACCTTTTGAACAGCATCCCACTAGATCTCCATAACTTGGAATTTCTAATGGATAATACACCTAGCTAGTAATCTCTGGATATTATGGACAATAGGACAGATATCAGAGGTAGGTTCTTTACTCAGACAGTAGTAAGGGCATGGGATGCCCTGCCTGCAACAGTAGCAGACTTGCCAACTTTAAGGGCATTTAAATAGTCATTGGATAAACATATGGATGATAATGGGCCAGTGTAGGTTAGATGGGCTTCAGATTGGTTTCACAGGTCGGCGCAACATCAAGGGCCGAAGCGCCTGTACTGCGCTGTAGTGTTCTATGTTCTATAACTTAGTTTAGCCAATCCACCTAACTGCACATCTTTGGATCCTGGGATGAAACTGGAGCACCCTGCAGAAATGCCCGTGAACACAGGAACTGTAAACTCCCATACAGTCACGGAAGGCTGGAACTGAACCTGGGTACCTAGCACTGTGAGGCAGCAGAACTAACCACTGAGCCACCATGGCACCCTCTACTCCTTTATGCTGATGTCCATTCTCTGCCAATTTCATTTAATCCCTTGCTGATCACACAGTGAACCTCCAGTCCAAACTCTATCCACCTACATTTTACTTTTAATGATCTGGGCAACCAACCTGTTCCAAAGAAATGCAATATTTAACTTGCTTAATGACACTTCATAGCCTCATATTTAACGTATCTTTTGGTTTTATTTCTTCCTCAAGCTTATCAAAACCCCACATACTCTCCGGGTAGATTCCCTACCTGCTCCTAGCTTATGACCACTCCTAAAACATTCTGAAGAGGGTTTCTACCCATTAAGAAGCCAAATCTGTCTGTTAGGCTGCTGTTTGAGTGAAAAGCCTGCTTGAACAAATAAAAGCACACACACTGTAGAGTCAAAGCTCCATTTGTTCCACCCCACCAACTCAGACAAAATGGAATTTTGGCACTTTTGACATTTATCACTTAAGGAACGGAGTATAAAAGCAGAGTCCTTTTTGAACTGTACAAGGCATTGGTGAGGCTACATGTAGAGTACCGTGTACAGTGCTCGTCTCCTTACCTGAGAAAGGACATAATTACATTGGAAACAGTTTAGAAAAGATTCACTAAATTAATTTGGAGAAGTAATGCTTATTTTATATAAAGAGAGATTAAGCAGTTTGGGCCTGTACTCACTAGAGTTTACTAGAATCACAGGAGATCTAATTGAAATATCTCAGATGTTGAGGAGATTGACAAAGTAGATATAGAGTACATACTTCATGTGAGGAAACCTAGAATGAGAGATTATAATTTTAGGTTAAGGGCAGCAGATTTAAAACAGAGATGAGGTCAGATTACTTCTCTAAATGGGTCATGAATCGAAAGAATTCATCAACCCAGGGTGCAGTGGGTGCTGGGACACTGAATAAATCTAAGGAGGAGATAAATAGGTTCTTAACTAGTAATGGGTTAAAGGGTTATAGGGACCAGGCAGGGAAGTGGAGAGGAGGTTGAGAAAAGTCATCATATTATGTGGTAGAAGAGACTCGAGGAGTTAAATTGCTTACTCCTGTTCCTAGTTCTTAATTTATGTCACAGTAAATATCAGGCTATTGCGTTCAAACCTTCTAGTGTGCTAATATTTCATTGGTCAGTTATATATATCACGAGAACAGAAAACACAGAATGGTATGTTTGTATTAAATCAAAGTGAAACCTTCTCAACATTAATAAAAAACTAACATTTCCACTAATTCAAGGTGCCTTCAGATTCACTTTACAATAGAACGCAAAAACTAAATGACGTTATAGAAAATGCAATATCATCACTGTTAAAACTTAAAACATGAGATCACTTCTAATAATGTACAAAGCAGCAACAAACTATACTCCAGCAAAAACAAATAGTAAATAGAAGAAGTTGTAGACTTGCTCACTGAGCCAGTGTGTTTGGTTGCAGATGTTTCATCACTCTGGTAGGTAACATCGTCAGTGCACCTTTGGCGAAGAGTTGGTGTTCTGTGCCAGGAAATTCCTGGAGGCCTGGCATTCCAACTGGGACTCCATCAACAAACACAATGAATTGGGCCCAATATACAAACCACTGAAAAACAGAACCAGAAGTAATGCCAAGCACCCCAGCAAACAAAGGCATACAAATAACTAACAGGACAGAACACCAATGCTTCATGTAAGGTGCACTGAAATCTAGGGGTCGGAATAGTCTTGTGGTCACCTTTGATATGGCTCTGATGTACGGTAGGGGGACTTGTGTTTCTGGCCATGTTGTGTCTTCTTGTTGTGGTCTGTTGCAGAGGTAACGACGGATTGTGCTTTTTGGGTATCTATTCATTTTAAAAACTCCATATACGTGCTCCTGTTCTGCTTTGCGCAATTCTGGGGACAATTCCAAAATTTGACTGGGACAACACATCCATAATAGCACGAGACACACCAGGGAATTCCTGGAGGCCTGGCATTCCAACCGGGATTCCATCAACGAACACTGAACTGGACCCGATATACATAACACTGAAAAGCAGAACCAGAAGTAATGCCAACCACCCCACAAACAGAGGTATATAAATAACCAGCAGGACAGAACACCAACGCTTCACCGAAGGTGCACTGACAATGTTACCTAGAAGGGTGATGAATCATCTGCAACCTCACACACTGACTGGGCAAGCAAGTTTACAACCTCATTCACAACCTGAGCTACAAATCTTCTGAAAAAACTTCAAAGTAGATAGAAGAGCTGGGAGAGTGCTAAATGGCCGGAAATGCCAGAATACTAGATGCAGATTTCTTTTTATTCAAGTGTCAATTGAAGCAGAAATAAACTGTTAAAAGTTCACTTGAATCAAGCCTTATCCTATGACAAAATATTCTATTCTGAAACAAAGTTCGTTAATGGATAAGCTGCAGTCAGGCCTTATTAGAATTATTACTGCACATGTAATTCAGGATTCTACATGAGACTCCCTGAATTGACAGTGTCTAGCTGTAGTTGCAACCAATGCAAATTCATTTCCTCTCATAATTACGCCCCAACATATCTTACAGTCATAGACATCTACAGGACAGAAAAAAGCCCTGTGGCCCATCAAGTCTGTCAGTCAAAAAACAACCATCAATATATTCTAAACCCATTTTACAGGATGTGGCCTATAGCCTTGCATGCCTTAAATGTTGAGGGTTTCTGCATTACCACAATCACAGGCAGTAAGTCCCAGATTGGCACGGCCCTCTGGATGAAAATGTTTTTCCTCACATCCCAGCTAAACTTCCGGTTCCTTAGCCTAGATCTTTGCTCACACCTGGTCACTGAACCCTCCAGCAAGGGAAGAAGTTTATTCCAATCTAATATGTTCGTAGGGCAATTAAAAAAGAATCAGATTTATATAGTTTTTGCGATGCTGCAAAGACATCAGAGTTATAACTTATCAAACAATGTTTTGCCCAATCCTAGAATTAAGAAGTTTCTCGTGTAACCCTTATATGGGGAAAGATATCAATAAAATTGAAGAAGTCCAAAGATATTTTGCACGAATCAGTCCAGGAAATATACCAGTGTCACATCCTTGATCAATGAGTCAGAATGGTAATCAGGGAAGCAAAGGTAAGGAGAAAGGTAGTCTGGCTTTATTCTACAAAATACAGGCTGGATTGGCGGAAGTTTACATCAATAAGTTCCCAGCATACTTCAACAATGACAAAACACAACGTAGGCATCCACACAAGCTACAACGATCCTTTAATCCATTAGATCCACAACTGTTATGGAAAAGGACTAGGATGTGCCTGAAATCAAAGTTCTAAACTGAGAGAAGGACAATTTTAATAAGATCTTATGTGCTTAGGCCAGAGTGGACTGGGAGCAGAAAACTTTCAGGTAAATCTAACTGTAGGTAAATCAGAGTAGCAAGATGTATTCGAGGAGGAAGTAAGAACATCTACAGGGCCAATATGTTCCAATCAAGCTAAAGAGCGTGACCAAATCAAGCAAACCCTGGATACTGTGGAGCTTACAGGATTGGATAAAGACAGGCTTAAGAGTTATAGAGTCATACAGATATACAATACAAACAGATTCTTCAGTCCAACTTATCCATGCCAAACAGGTAACATAAATAAATCTAATCTCATTCACCAGCATTTGGCCCTATCCCTCTAAACCCTTGATATCCATATGCCCATCCAGATGCCTTTTAAATGTTGTAATTGTACCAGCCTCCTCAGGCAGCTAATTCCATACATGCATCACCCTCTGGGTGAAAAGGTTGCCCCATGGGTGCCTTGCAAATCTTTCCTCTCACCTTAAATCCAGGCCTTCTAGTTTTGGACACTCTCATCCCAGGGTTCTTACCCTATCCATGCCCCTCATGATTTTATAAACTCCTGTAAGGTCAACTCCAGGGAAAATAACCCCAGTCTATTCAGCCTCTCCCTATAGCTCAGGCCCTCCAACCCTGACTGCTTTCAAGTTTGACATAATCCTTCTGATACCAGGGAGACCAGAATTGCAGATAATAAAGTGTGAAGCTGGATGAACACAGCAGGCCAAGCAGCATCTCAGGAGCACAAAAGCTGACGTTTCGGGCCTAGACCCTTCCGACCAGAATTGCATGCAGTATTCCAATAGTGGCCGAACCAATGTCCTGTACAGAGCAACATGACCTCCCAACTCCTATACTCAATGCACCAGCCAATAAAGGCAAGCATACCAAATGCCTTCTTCACATATCTACCGGTCAATTCACTTTCAAGGAACTATAAACCTGCACTCCAAGGTCACTTTGTTCAGCAACACTCCCCAAGGCCTTACCATTAAGTGTATAAGTCCTGCCCTGATCTACCTGTCTAAAATGCAGCACCTCACATTTATCTAAATTACACTCCATCTGCCATGTAATCAAGATCCCATTGTATTCAGAGGTAAGCTTGTTTGCTGCCCACTACACCTCCAATTCTCGTGTCATCTGTGAACTTACTACCACACATCCTACGTTCACATCTAAATCATTTTATATAAAAATGGGAAAAAACAGTCGACCCAGCACCAATCCTTGTGGCACACCACTGGTCATGGACCTCCAGTCTGAAAAGCAACCCTCCATCACCACCCTCTGTCCTCTACCTTCGTGCCAGTTCTGTATCCAAATATAGTAGGAACTGCAGATGCTGGAGAAGGGTCTAGGCCCACAACGTCAACCTTCCTGCTCTTTTGATGTTGCTAGGCCTGTGTTCATCCAGCTCTACACTTTGTCATCCATGTATCCAAATAGCTAGTTTTCCCTCTATTCTATGTGATCTAACCTTGCTAACCAGTCTACCATAAGGAACCTAGTCAAATGCCTTACTGAAGTTCCTGTAGATTATGCTCACCACTCTGCCCTAATCAATCCTCTTTGTTACTTCTTCCAAAAACTCAATCAAGCTAGTGAGACACAATTTCCAATGCACAAAGCCATGCTATCGATCCCTAATCATTCTTTGCGTCTCCAAACACCTATAAATACTGTCTCTCAGGATTCCTTCCAACAACTTGCCTACAACCAATGTTGAGCTCACCAGCCTATAGATCCCTGGCTCTCCCTTACCCTCTTTCTTAAATAGTGGTACTACACTAGCCAAGTTCCACTCTTCTGGCACCTCACCTGTAGCTATTGATGATATAAACATCTCAGCAAGGGCCCAGCAATCACTTCTCCAGCTTGCCTCAGAGTTCAAGGGTACATCTGATCAGTTCCGAGAGATTTAACCCCCTTGTGCATTTTAAGACGTCCAGCTTATCCTCCTCTGTAAAATGGACGTTTTCAAGACTACACTATTTATTTCCACATGTTCTCTATCTTCCATATCCTTCTCCACAATATCTTCCATATCCTTTGCACACTAGTGCAAAATACTTGTTAAATATCTTCCCCCATCTCCAGCGGTTCCACACAGACATGGCCATGTTGATTTTTAAGGGGCCTATTCCCTCCCTAGTTACTGTTTTGTCCTTAATGCATTTGGAAAATCCAAAAAGGATTCTCCTTAATCCTATATGCCAAAGCTATCTCATTTCCCCCTTTTTGCCCTCCTGATTTCCCTCTTAAGTGTACTCCTACTGCCTTTATATGCTTCTAGGGATTCACTCAATCTCTTATCTATGCCTGACAAATGCTTCCTTCTTATTCTCAAACCTCAATTTCTCCAGTCATCAAGCATTCCCTGCACCTACCAGCCTTGCCCTTCACCCTTCACATACTGTTTCTTGACTCTCGTTATCTCATTTTTGAAGGCTTCCCACTTCCCAGCCATCCCTTTATCAGCAAATAGCCACCCAAGCAATTTTCTAAAGTTCTTGCCGAATACTGTCAAAATTGGCCTTCCTCCAATTTAACTTTTAGATCTGGTCTATCCTTTTCCATCACTTTAAAGCTAACTGAATTATGATCACAGGGGCCCCAAAGTGCTCCCTCACTGACATATCCGTCACCTGCCGTGCCTAATTTTCCAAGAGTATGTCCAGTTTTGTACCTTTTCTAATAGGTATATCCACATACTGAATCAGAAACATTTCTTAGCACACTTAACAAATTCTTCTCCATCTAAGCCAAAACACTATTACAGAACCAGCCTGTTTGCCAAGTTAAAATCCCTAACATAACCACCATATTATTCTTACAGATAACAGAGATCTCCTTACAAATTTGTTCCTCAATTTCCTGCCGACTACTGGGGGTTCTATAATACAATCCCAATAAGGATTATGGTTGATACCAAGGGCTGAAAATAGTTCAAATAAAGTATGCGTGAGAGACAACTTAAGGAGGAACTTAGGAACGCAAAAAGGCAGCAATAAAAGAATAATAACAGATAAAATAAAAGAAAATCCTAAATTATTTTACAAGCACCTTAAAGATACAAGAATGACAAATGACAATATCAGCAATTTGTGCTTGGAGCCACAAGATAGACATAGGGTTCTAAATGAGTACATTGTGTTGATGTCCACTTGTGAGAGGCGTAATGTGGGTACAGAATTCAGGGAGAAAAACTATGATCTAATTGATGAAATTAGCACAAACAGAGGAGGTTCTGAGTGGTCAGGCACGCTTAAAAGTAGATTAACCTCTAGGACCAGATGAAATACAGCCCAGATTGAGGCAAGGGAAGAAACAGCAGAGTGCGGTCATTAATTTTTTTTTAGCTACAGAAGAGATGCCAGGGAACTGGAGGACAAGCAACGTGGTACCATCAATCAGGAAGGAACCACAAACTACAGATCAGACAGTCTAACCTCAGTGGTGGGGAAACCATTGGATGGAATCCTGAGGACCAAGATTAATCTGCACTTGAATAATCAGTAATTAAACAAGAAAAGTTGGCATTATTTTTTAATGGGAAGGTAATGTGTGACCAACTTGTTTGAACATTTCAAAGCAGTGTCCAGGTGTGTAGATGAAAGCAGAACATTTGAAATAGTCTACTTGGATTTTCACAAGGCTTTTGTTAAGGCTCCATATAAGAGAATTATAGAGAAGTTAAGAGCCCCATGGGATTTCAAGAAATTTGGCTGATTAGATCCACAAGTGGCAGGCTAGTCTGTTAGCGTCAAAGTCGGGCCTTACACCAATGGTAAATACAAGTCCGACACTGACTTGTTCCTTGACATCTATTTTGTATTGTGGACTTGGGCACATTTGTAGCTAATTCTTTATCTGCAGCGTGTTTCACAGGCTAATGAAAAATTGAGGTGAAGTGGGAAAGAGTCAGTAAAGATGAACAGCTACATATTGAAAAAAATACAAGACTGAAGAAGCATATTACCTGTTTTCAGCAATTTCACTCCCTGTAAATGTATTTTACACTTTCATTGTGGCTGATATACTTACAGTGTTGCACTTTTAAAGATGTTTAGAAAGAGACCACTGGCCACTGATAGTTGGAACTGCAGATGCTGGAGAATCTGAGATAACACAGTGTAGAGCTGGATGAACACAGCAGGCCAAGCAGCATCTCAGGAGCAGGAAAGCTGATGTTTCGGGCCTAGACCTTTCTTCAGAAATCATTTCCTCCTCCTATGATGCTGCTTGGCCTGCTGCGCTCATCCAGCTCTACACCATGTTATCTCAGTGGCCAGTGAATTTTTTAGTTCAGTTAAGAATCAGATTTCAGTGCAGGAGAATGTTTTCGTTGTAGTTGATCTGTTTGGTGCACAGAAATTTCCAGCCAGTTTAATTCATAAAATCTCCAAATGGTGAGAAATTGTGTAAAAGTTTTGAAGCTCTTAAAACTGAAGAGGCGACTCAGGCCATCAGAACTAATTCGGTATTCAGGCCATTAGAACTGGAAAGAAGTCTCCAACTAACAACTGGTCAGTCAGTTACGTAAGGAATTAAAGAGTTAGAAAAGAATGACGCTAGCTTTGTATTCTTTTGCATTAAAACTTTTGTTCAAGAACACTGACAGCCTCATGTGAGTATGTTCAATGAAAACAGCATAATAACCAACAACTTTGCCTCTAAGAATCTGACTTGTCCCATATTAACGTCAGCTGTAATTATAAACAGGAAGCTCTTGCGAGATGCAAGTTTGATAAATTAAGAGGCATCTGTAAGTCTCTGAAGAAAGTATTACATGGAGGTACTAGACGTAAAACAGAAGGGTTGTGGTGACAAACATTACAGATTGCAATATTCAAGGCCATTTTTACAGTCCAAAGATTTTTCTCATTAGAACGAGATGCTAAAGTGATGACCCAGAACTTAAATTAAAAGGAGGGGTATCTGAAAACTAATTCTAGCAGTGCCACATTCATAAGATAAACATTAGAACCGAAAATGGCTTGAATTGGGCATACAAAAGAAAAATAAAAAAAAACCAAAGGCAAATTGAAGATCAATTGTATGCAATTCTGAGACAAGAGGGCGAGATGACCCAGACATTAACTTTCTCTTTCCAAGTAAAGATAAAGGGGAAAAAAAAGGTGGCTGTTTAAACGTCAATTCTGATCACATTGAGTGTTGTAGAATGGATAAATCTATATCCAGTGCTTAAAATTTACAGAGAATAGAGTGGATATAAACTTCACCTCATTTGAAAAGATGAAACAGTCAGAAGATATGTGGACTTTATTGCTACAAAGTGTGTTGATAGATATAGCTATGAACTTGGACACCAGTTACTGTTCAGGTTGGAATTGTTAAAATAACAATACTCAATCCATCCAAGAAATCCTTGGAACAGCACACCTGGAAAGGAAATGAGTAATAAAATTGTAGATGTACTCCAAGTAGAGTATGTTTTCTTTAGAACCTGCGAAGAAAGAGATGATTAAGGGTACAGAGTTTTTATTCTCCATTACCGATGAAGAAAATCAGACCGGTGGATATTGGGAAAGGAATGTCCTTAACATTGAGAGGCACTAGAACAAATCATTTACTGATGGTGGTTGATGGTACAATTCATCTTCCAGAAAGGCCAAATCAAGAAGCTGGTATAATTGCATGCACAGAGAAGAGGTTATAAACCTGTCCCAATATAGACAAAATAAATTAAACAATAACCTAGTAAATTAAACTGTAACTAGGTAAATTAACAATTTGAGGTAGTGCAACAAATTTGTATAGAAAGGACTGATTAGTCTTGGGGCATAATCTGGCTGGTCCAAAAATACTGGCATTACAGAGGGTTGTGATACCTCTACTAGAATTGAAAGAAATGGCGGTGCGGCAGGAAGAAAATCTTGATAGTCTCTGCTGTATCTAAGGGCCATAGGATTAGACAGAAGAGGAGTTTCTAAGGTTTTAGAGTAGATTTGTAACTCCACGAAGCAGGCTATTAATAAACACATTGAACTCGACCCTATATACATTCCACTATGGAGGAAACTGGGAAATCAGGCAATCCATCGCAATGGATCCCAGAGTTTAAAAATCACGCAGGAAAATACACCGACGTTTCATCAGAGGCTGCAGAGAGGATGTTACCAAGCATGGTAACGAAACATCTGCAGAACGACAAACCAGCTCAGCGAGGCAATGAACCTCAAGGACAGGAGTTTATTATAACCCTAAGAAAATGTAGTCATGTGACAGAATTTTCAAAGATGTAATTAAGGATGAAGGTGGTGAGAATGAGGCTGACATGATTCATCGATCTTCAATAACAGAAATACAGCAGACAGCTCCAGAATGGAGAGTTTTATATCAAGGATTCTATTCAGGAATTGAATTTGAATGTACAGCCATCTGCAATTATTTAACAATGTGTTAGATGAGGAAATGGAGAGCACCTCAAATATCAGCCAAAGAACAGACAATAGCCCTTCCAGTGTTAATTCCGTATGGAGTACTACAATGAAATTTTACAAGTAGCTCACAAAATTCCAATGGCAGCTTGCTTAGGCTAAAATATTACAATATTTTTATTATCCAGGAATAAAGTACGTTGTCAAATTTTGCTAGACATGCCACAGATGTCAGACAGTGGGGAAACCCCAACCATTACTCCTGCACCTTCACCTCTGGCACCATCTTTCAAAACAAAACACTTAGCAAATTCTTAACAGAATGTAGGGCACACATAAATAAAATGTGAACCCATATCTGGCCTGTATATGACCAAAGATGCAGTCTCTTCGAATCAAGATACAGAAATGAGATGAAAGAATTCCAACCCCCCCTCCCTGCCCCGCAACACTTAAACTGATTAAGGAAACATGTTTAAATCAAAGCTCAGAGTCTACACTTCTGGAGTAGTCTGTCAAGTTTTGGAGAAGAACTAAACAAAGCGTGTCGGTTGGCCAATAAGTATTCAAGAAGTGCTCAAACAACAAAAATCAGATCAGGTAAAAAAGGCCAAAGCTCAGAATTTATTGATGGAGACAAAATATTTGTATTGTTACTGGTCTCTCGGAAACCACTAGAGGGGTTCACTAGACTTTACTAAATAAAAATTGTCAACCATATGAATTATGGAGTAAGTACTTCTGATAGGAAGAAAGGTCAGTGAGTGCGTAATGTTAATATTCCAGAGATGCTATGATGGGGCTGATAATCAGAAGAAAAATGTACAATGACTAGAAACTAAGGAGTGAAATAAAATATCACAATGATTTGAGAATGAACTGCAAGTTTAAAGTTCAAAAACTAATCTCCCCACCTACACCCCCCAACGGTAAACACGGATTACATGGAGGTGTTTAACAAATTAGATGGAATCTTATGCTATCTTCTGGAAAAATGTCAAAGTAACTTACTAAAGCTATTATGGGCTTAAATCAATTTGCATACATTGGCCATGAAAAGGAGGTCTTTGACTGAATGTGCTGCTAATGTAAAAGTTACTTTACAGATAAAGCAACATCCTTACAGATCCAACCCAGAGAAATCAGGTCAATTGTATGAAGTGAAATTCATGATTGGCAATGAAGTTATTTAACAAAGTAATTGTAGCTGAGGCTAAGGAGCCATGATGATTTCAAAACTGGATAGATCAAAAAGACTTGATTACTTCAAAGTCAAGGCTGTAACATAGGAGGATTCAGCCTATTTCATGATTGATAGATCCTATTGAGAGGATTTGACAAACAACTTATTCCAAAAACTGACTTATTAAAAGAATAATGGCCTGTTCCACTGACCAATAGAACCAAAGAAATAACAGCTTCCGTAATACCAAATGAACTTCATCGATGCAAGGTCATGCCACTTGGCAAGAAAATTAGACTGGCAACTTTTCAACAATTAACCAACAGGGTTGTTGAAGGATGATACAACTGTGTTGTCAACGTCAATGATTTGGTTGCATGTTAAACCAGCCTTGATAAAAACATTTACACAGCTAGAATGAACTGTCTGGTTGATTACAGAGAGCAAATTCAAAGCTAACTAAGAAGATCATAGGTTGGCTTAAACTGAATTTGCCAAAACAAAGCTTATTTAGCCAACTTTGTGGCTGAAGACCAATTAGAGAAACAAGAACATGGGCTATCTTGGAGTTTCCTATGTCTAGAACAAATTGTGAAGTTCTAAGATTACTGGCACTAATAAATTTTAATGGAAATATCAGCACGGCAGTAATTTCCATGAAGAATTTATTAAAGAAATGTGAACAGATAGAAGATTGCAGTCTGCCATTCAAAATTTGAAATCTGTTCTGGGAACCTGGTGCCAGTTTTAGAAGCACCAAATTACGAGAAGCCATTTAAACTAGTTGGGGATGCCTGTACCAGTGTGCTAGTGCAATGGTAATACAAATATAGGATAGGTATTAATTTGTTGGTAAGGTAGGAACACCAATTTGAAGTTTCCAATATCAAACAACTCTCAAACTTATGAGAAACATTTGCTTTTTTTTGAGAGTTCAGTGACAAAAATCAAAGCTTGTTTCATTTACGATGTAACATTATAACTTATACAAAAAAATTATTTACAAAAGACAAAAAAATTACAATCAAGAGAAAATATCAATGAGAAATACTGTTGTGGCCAAAGTTCACTTGCTTGAATGAGAGTTTATGACAAACCTTGTGCATTATACGTAAATTATATATTACAGATGTCAATAAAATAAAAACTTTAGTGTTGCACTTGCGGTGGAGTGGCAGTGATCCTTATCTCAAGGGCAAAAGGTGTGGGTTTAAGACCACCTGCCCTGGAGGGGTGTCATAATATGCCTGAGCAGAATAGAAATGCATTTTCTTTTTAAATATAAAAATGCAGAAGTTTGGCAGAAAAATGCATCTTAAGGATACATCTTTACTTTCTTCTTGGGGACATGCAAGATAAAGGTTTATAAATATACTATTTAGGAATTTGGATTTTAATTTCAAATTTAAATGGGTTGGTGGTTTCAGTTCTGTGTAGGTATTATTTTTAAGGCGTGGTCAGAAACAATTTGGAACTGTGAACTTAAACCATCATCATTTCCAAGAAAGCACACCACTTTGGTTCTGTCCTAACAGGATACATGTGATGTTAACTGATCAAATGTTTACGATTTTTAACTTTTACAACATACAGAGAAAACAGACAATATGCCATTAGTTTTGAGAGTTCAGTTCAGGGGAACTGGTTTTTCGTGCAGTTTTGGAGGATTAGCCTGTTCTCTGAGAGCTTGTGAAGTCTCCAAATTATGAGAGTCTGTGTACAAGTTTTCAACTCTGGGGAAAAAGCCTCTGACTATCTAAGTCTATCATAATTTTGCAGACTTCAATAATTTTGTAAGCCTCCTCGCAGCCTCTAGCCTTCTAGTGAAAACAATCCTAATCTTTTAGCTTTTCCTGATAGTCAATGCCTTGGCGACCAAGCAACATTTTGGTGAATCTTCTGTGCACTGTCTCTAAAGCTTCCACATCCTTCTGGTAGTGTGGTGGCCAAAACTGAACACAATATTCCAAATGCAGCCTAACAAGGGTTTTATATAGCTGCCTCAGAGAGAGTAAGAAGTGCAGATGCTGGAGTCAGAGATAACAGTGAAGAGGGGTCCCGGCCCAAAATGTCAACTTTCCTGCTCCTCTGATGCTGCCTGGCCTTGTGTGTTCCTCCAGCTCCATATTGTTTTATATTGCTCCAACATGTTTTGCGAACACTTGTACTCCAAGCCCCAGGCAATGAAGGCAAACATGCCACATGCCTTCTTACTCACATTGGCTACCTTGCTGCCACTTTCAGGGAAATGTGAACCAAAAATGCTCAGATCCATCTGATTGTGTCCCTAAAAGGTGTTCCTAAGGGTTCTGCCATTTACAATATAATTCACACCTAAATTTGATCCTCCAAAATGCATCACCTCGTGTTTGTCTGGATTAAATTCCACCTGCCCTTTCTGTGCCCAAGTCGCCAATTTATCTATATCCTGTTGTATACTTTCACAATCATTGGCACGATAAGCAACTCCACCAATCTTCGTGTCATCAGCAAGCTTGCTTATCACACCACCCATATTTTCTTCCAGATCATTTATATATACTACAAACAAACAACCTAAGGCTGACCCCTGTGGAACACCACTAGTTACTGGTCACAATTCTGAAAAACATCCTTCCACCACTACCCTCTGTCTTCTGTAACTAAGCCAGTTTTCTATCCAGGAGCAAAAACAAAGTTGCTGGAAAAGCTCAGCAAGCCCGGCAGCATCTGTAAAGAAAAAAAATCAGAGTCAACATTTCGGGTCTGGTGACCCTTCCTCAGTTTACTATCTAGCCAGGCCACCCCAGATCTCTTGTGATTTTAGTTTTTGTACCAAACTGCCATGTGGAACTTTATCAAATGCCTTACTAAAGTCCATATTAACTACATCCACAGACCTTTACTCATCACATCTTCAAAAAATTCAGTTTGGAGAGATGATTTACTGGAAAATGATTCTATAAAAGCTATTATTGGGAAGAAAAGTTGAAAGTTTGTTTTTCTTTTTATGCTAAGATTTTTCTAAATTGTCATATTACACTCATCTTTATTCTTTTTCTCTTGCAATAAACTTGCACTACTTTGTTGAAGAATACTGTCAGCCTTACATGAGCATAGTCGAAGACTAATTGCCATGTTAACCGACTGCAAAAGTTAATCCTACAATCTATCAAGCCAGGTTTCACTCTGGGGACCAACTTGTTCAGTATTACCATTAACTGGTCCAGTTCAGTTTCTGGTCAATGGTAACCTCCAGAATGTTAATAATAGGGGATTCAGTGATAGTGGCATCATTGAATAACAAGAGGTGGTTCTCTATTGGTGGAGATGGCCATTGGGTAAAGACTATCTTTTTCTGTATTTTCGGTTGTGGAATGAAACGGCACAATACATGATTAATAACTAATAATTGGTCTGTGGATTGATGATAAAGGCCTTTTCTCACTGCCAAGAGCCATGTGATTGGTTAGAACATAGAACAGTACAGCACAGAACAGGCCCTTCAGCCCACAATGTTGTGCCGACCATTGATCCTCATGTATGCACCCTCAAATTTCTGTGACCATATACATGTCCAGCAGTCTCTTAAATGACCCCAATGACCTTGCTTCCACAACTGCTGCTGGCAACGCATTCCATGCTCTCACAACTCTCTGCGTAAAGAACCTGCCTCTGACATCCCCTCTATACTTTTCACCAACTAGCTTAAAACTATGACCCCTCGTGCTAGCCATTTCTGCCCTGGGAAATAGTCTCTGGCTATCAACTCTATCTATGCCTCTCATTATCTTGTATACCTCAATTAGGTCCCCTCTCCTCCTCCTTTTCTCCAATGAAAAGAGACCGAGCTCAGTCAACCTCTCTTCATAAGATAAGCCCTCCAGTCCAGGCAGCATCCTGGTAAACCTCCTCTGAACCCTCTCCAAAGCATCCACATCTTTCCTATAATAGGGCGCCCAGAACTGGACGCAGTATTCCAAGTGCGGTCTAACCAAAGTTTTATAGAGCTGCAACAAGATCTCACGACTCTTAAACTCAATCCCCCTGTTAATGAAAGCCAAAACACCATATGCTTTCTTAACAACCCTGTCCACTTGGGTGGCCATTTTAAGGGATCTATGTATCTGCACACCAAGATCCCTCTGTTCCTCCACGCTGCCAAGAATCCTATCCTTAATCCTGTACTCAGCTTTCAAATTCGACCTTCCAAAATGCATCACCTCGCATTTAACCAGGTTGAGCTCCATCTGCCACCTCTCAGCCCATCTCTGCATCCTGTCAATGTCCCGCTGCAGCCTACAACAGCCCTCTACACTGTCAACGACACCTCCGACCTTTGTGTCATCTGCAAACTTGCTGACCCATCCTTCAATCCCCTCGTCCAAGTCATTAATAAAAATTACAAACAGTAGAGGCCCAAGGACAGAGCCCTGTGGAACTCCACTCACCACTGACTTCCAGGCAGAATATTTTCCTTCTACTACCACTCGCTGTCTTCTGTTGGCCAGCCAATTCTGTATCCAAGCAGCTAAGTTCCCCTGTATCCCATTCCTCCTGACCTTCTGAATGAGCCTACCATGGGGAACCTTATCTTAAACTCAATCCCCCTGTTAATGAGGGGTTCTCCCTCTATTGTTCACAGTTCCAAGGTGTTCAGCTAACTGGAACCAAATCAGATCTCCAGAGGGTCTAGAGCTGTCACTGTTCTCTACAGTAAAAATTATTCTAAGCCTGAAGAAAGTCAGGTTAGTTTCTTTCAGCAGTTGCTGTAGACTGTGACATTTAGTCAATGTCAGAGGTCTTTGCAACTGCCATTCTGTCAGTCCTACATTCAAGAGAAAACAGCCAGAGAAGAAAGATCAAGAAACAGTGTTCAGATCAACACAAAATCATCCCAGCAAATCTTATGAACAGGATGCAGAGACACCAGTCTTGGATGGGTGTGAACAAAGTCAGAAGTCACATGAGACCAGATTATAGTCCAACTGGTTTGTGTGAAATTACAAGCTTTTGGAGAATTCCCCTTTGTCAGGTGAAGTGAGATAGAAGCACACAAAGAATTTATAGGCAAAAAAAATCATTCAAATGGTGAGTACAGCATCGAATAATAAGTCTTGCAGGTGATCAAAAGTGTCAGATATGTGAGTCACGTGCCAACGGCCGAGTAACAAGCGAAAGGATGATCTATAATCCGATTAAATGGGGCAGAGAGATAATTACAAAACATTAGAAGAATGTAGTTTTGAAGACAAACTATATGACAGGAATAACATGAGATAACACAGTGTACAGCGGGATGAACACAGCAGGCCAAGCAGCATCTTAGGAGCACAAACGTTGACGTTTCGGGCCCAGATCCTTCATCAGAAATGGGGGAGGGGGAAGAAGGTTCTGAAATAAATAGGGTGGGGGGGGGGGAGGCAGATCAAAAATGGATAGAGAAGTAGGCAGAGAGGAGACAGACAAGTTAAAGAGCGAGTAGAGGTGAGTGTAGGTGGGGAGGCAGGGAGGGGATAGGTTAGTCCAGGGAGGACAGACAAGTGGGATTAGAGTAATGGGAAGGAAATGGGAGTGCAGCTTGAGGTGGGAAGAGGGGATAGGTGAGAGGAAGGACAGGTTAAGGAGGCAGGGTTGAGCTCGTCTAGTTTTGGGATGCAGTGGGGGGGGAGGGGAGATTTTGAAGCTTGTGAAATCCAGATTGATACCATTGGGCTGCAGGGTTCCCAAGCCGAATATGAGTCGCTGTTCCTGCAACCTTCGGGTGGCATCATTATGGCACTGCAGGAGGCCCAGGATGGACATGTCGCCAAAGGAATGGGAGGGGGAGTTGAAATGGTTCGCGACTGAGAGGTGCAGTTGTTTAACGCGAACCGAGTATTAGGAGTTCTGTAAAGCAGTCCCCAAGCCTCCACTGTTTCCCCGATGTAGAGGAGGCCACAACAGGTACAGCGGATGCAGTATACCACATTGGCAGATGTGCAGGTGAACATCTGCTTCATGTGGAAAGTCTTCTTGGGGCCTGGGATGGGGGTGAGGGAGGAGGTATGGGGGCAGGTGTAGCAGAGGTAAGTGCTGGGTGTGGTGTGGTTGGAAGGGAGTGTGGAGAGGACAAGGGAGTCACGGAGAGAGAGAGAGTGGTCCCTCCGGAAAGCAGACAAAGGTGGAGAGGGAAAAATGTCTTTGGTGGTGGGGTCGGACTGCAGATGACAGAAGTGTCGGAGGATGATGCATTGGATCCAGAGGTTGGTGGGGTGGTACGTGAGGATGAGGGGGATTCTCATCCCTCACACCCCGTCCCCGCAATAACCACCAACAAAGAAAATTGAGCATCCTCCAAGATGAGGGTGGGGGCAAGGTGGTGAAGTGAAAAAAAAAATTCAGCCTTTTTCGCTGCAATGAAGTAGGACATATGAAGTCAGTGTTGGTGGTTTAAAATAAGCACTGGGAAGTCTGAGGCGGTAAAACAGGTTCAGGCAGTGGGGTTTGTAGAAGTGGTAAGGAGATTCTAGTGGAATCAAAAGAGTTGCAAAAGAACGTACAGCATGGACAGGGGGTGGTTGAGAAGAAAGTATCAGATCTCTCTAAACTCACGTGTTCCAGGAGGAATAGGCAAAGAAATTCAGATTTTCAGAGATATGGGACCAAGTCAATCTTTGATAGGGAAAGATGAGAAAATATGCAATTCAGGAGTATTACCAATAAAGATGGTAAGATGTGGAATTCATACTGAGAAGAGCAGTCACTCATTATATGAAAGGAGAAAAGAGAGGGCAAGGGGGGGTGGGGGAGGAGAGGGTGAAGGGTGTGGGGGAAGGGAAGAGAGACAAGGGAGTGGGGAAGGGAAGAGAGGGTGAGGTGGGGAGGAGGGGGGGCCATGAGAAAAGGAGACCGCGAGAGGGGGAGCGCGCGTGAGAGAGCACGACACACACACACACACACACACACACACACACACACACACAGAGAGAGAGAGAGAGAAAGGGAGAGAAAAGAGAGAAAAAGTGGAGAGAGAACGAGAGAAAGAGAGAAAAAAGGGAGAGAAAAAAGAGAAAAAAAGAAAGAGAGAGAGAGAGAGAGAGAGAGAGAGGGACGGTTGAATGGTGTTGAGTTTAAAGTGAGGAACGAGGTTGAGAAGGAGAGTCCTTCGTGGTAACCCCAGCCAGTGCAGGAATTGAACCCACACTGTTGGCATCACTCTCGTAAATCAGCCCTCCAGCTAAGTGAGCTAAACTGACTCAGTCTACATCAATGCAGAAGCCTATCATTGGTAACCAAGGAGCAAACCCTGCTGTTTCTGCTGGGTTTCGAATTGGTGACCTTTCGTGTGTGAGGTGAACGTGATAGCCACTTTACTACGGAAACACAACGAATTATGGTCTCACTCAAGAAAGGGTGCAAAAACACTCCTACTAACTACAGATCATTCAGTTTAACATTAGTACTAAGTTGGGTTTCAGGAACAATAGTCATGTAAATAATTAAAAGTACATGAAGAGGTTTGAATTAATTAAGAAGTGGTATGGTTTAGTAAAACGCAGATTGTGTTTGACTGATCTAATATACTATTTAATTTTCTATTAAGTAACAGAAAATTGTTGAAGGAGTGCAGTGGATGTTGCCTATATTAATATTAATAAAGCATTTTGCAAAATAACCCATGAATAGCTGGTCAATAAAACTCTGCCATGAAATAGGAGGATCCTTATCTGCGAAGACTAAAGAAAATAATTCAAAGACAGAAAACTGGAATCTTATTGTCAATAAGATTAGAGGATCAGTACTGGGATCTTAATGTTTAAATCACTTGTGTATCAAAAAACGGGATAAAATTTCAAAATTTACTGATTATACACATTTGGAAGTATACCAGACAGTGAAAATGAGATCTATCAGAGTGGCAATGCAATTTAATACAGAGAAGTGAGAGGTGATGCACTTTGGCAGGACGGAAGAGGGAGAAGCAAAATGTACTTAATAGCCAAGTTTGAAAGCATGTGCAGGGACAAAGCATATGAGATTTAGCACTTCATAAACAGAGGTTTTGAGATCAGAAGGAAGGAAATTACACTGAACCTTTATAAAGCTCTGGTTTTGCCACAACATGAATACTGCACCCAGTTCTAAGTCACCACATTTCAAGAAGGCTATGAAGATCCTTAAAAATTTACAAAAGAGGTTACTAGAATTGTTCCAGGAAAAAAGCTCCCATCCCACATACCTTCATAGCTGCTTTAATTACCTGTCCACTGACTTAATGGGTCATTAACAATTCTAACATCTTTAATGTGGAGAAAAACAAATACAGTATGCACGTCTTAAGAGTGAGCTGACAAAGAACAGAGATATAGCCTTCATTTCCTCTATTCTTCAAATCGTTTGTTCCTATGGAAACTGCAAAAAGTGGAATGACATCCTTTTTTCCAAAAAGCATAGCTATTTATCAGATGTAAAACTTTCCAAATTAAAATCACAATACAGTAGAAGTTCTGTTCTGCCTCAACAGTATGTGAAGTGAGTTTTCATGGCTTGGAGATGATGGAATCCCTCCTGGTCTCAACCACTGTTTAGCACCTGGTAAAAGTGATGAGACGTTTGCTATCTTTCCAGGCAACATCAGTGAGACCTCTTATCAAAGCATTGGTGTTCTGCTTCCTTCTGGATGTATGATCCTCTAATGTGATGGTCTTGTCACTTCATGGGACTCCATTACCAAACACAGGAATAGACTCCCATATATAGGCCGCTGCTAAAACAACAGAACCCAAACTGACAAGACCATCACACCAGAGGATCATATAAATCCTGAAGGAAGCAGAACACCAACGTATTGCCTAGAAGGATAAAAAAAAATCTGCACACCACAAAATAACCGGCTCTGCGAGCTAACAAACAACTGCATCCATAAGCCAAGCTACAACCTTTCACTGAGACCTTAAAAGAGATTACATTATTACACTGTTAAAGGATCTAGGCCCATGATTTCAGCTTTTGAGCTGCTAGGATGCAGCTTGGACTACTGTGTTCATCCAGCTCTACACTTTATTACCTTGGATTCTCCAGCATCTGCAGTCCCCATTATCTCTGATACATTATTGTTCTGTGCATCAAATTTTAGGGAGCGATTGAATAGAGTGGATGAGTTGGCTAGACAGCATTAAAAATAGCACAGCATGTGAGGAAATAAGAAGCAGATAAGATGTCAAAAATCCATAGTTCCATTAGTGGAGATAAAATTTACTATTGCTACCAGTTGTAGGTGAACCTTTTTGGGCAAGGTTTCATGCACCTTATCCAATTGAAAACAAACTCAGGTGAGGTGAATTATTTGATAAGAACGGCAGATACATGGAAAATGTACAGTGTCATGTGAATATGCTGAAACAGTATATTGATAGGGAAAGAAAGCAAAAGGAGAATGTTACATATTACAATTTGCGGTGAAGATCCAGATTATTCTGCTTTTGACATTCCTCAAAATAAATTGGACAATGAGGAGGTTCTAAGAAATTGGAATAAACTGTTTTCTTTCAGAGGAAAATCAAAATGACCTGAAAAAGATTTATTACAATCACTTGGAGATCCACGTGGGAACAAACTGGAAGTATTAAACTGAATATGCATGTAGACGGAGAAAATGCTGTTCCAATAGCAGCATCCTTGTAGTCTTAGAGCCCTCTTAAATTGTGTTTGTTCAAAAAGATTGAAAGCATGCTCAGAAATAATATAATCAAAAGGAGTTGCAATGAATAGAACTCGCCCACAGTGATGATAGTGCCAAAACGAGATGGTATACAAAGACTGGGTGTGGATTAGCAAATAGCTAATGCAGTTACAAAATCCGACTCATACCCTACTCCACAGTTTGAAGACTGTGTTGAGAAAGTGGGACAAGCAAATTACATTTCCAAACCTGACTTACTCAAGACTGGCAGGTACTTTTATCTAGAAAAGCAAAGAAAATTTCACCATTCGTGACAGTGAACGGAGTTTTCCAGTTTCAAGTCATGCCATTCGGTCTAAAGAATTCAATTTCAAAGATTAACCAATAAGGTCATTTCAGAATTACCCATTTGTGTGGTGCATGTAGACAATCTGGTATTTATCAGTCACACATGGAAGGAACATTTGGATGATCTAGCGAAATTGTTTGATCAGCTTCAGGTGGTGGGCTTGGTGATAAATCTAGCCAAGAGTGTGATTGCAAAAGCCCAAGTCACATTCCTAGGCCATGCCATTGGACATGGGCGTGCAGATGGCCCCACAAGATGTGAAAACAAAGGTTAATGGGGAGTTCCCATACAAAGAGTGAAGAAGTACTGTGATTCCTGAGCTTGACGGTTTTAACTGGAAATTCATACTGAATTGTAGCAATGTAGTTGCTTCACTGATTGATTGATCTGTTGAAGTGCAGAAAATTGGAGCAAAAAGATGAGTAACAGAAGGCATTTGAAGGCCTCAAAGTTATGCTGACCACTTCCCTAGTGTTAGCAACACCCAATTATGCAAAGCCATTCAAGGTGACCATGTGAGTAATGTGGGTGTCATTGTTGTACGCTTGCAAGAGACAAGGGTATAGAAAGATCTCATCAGACATTTTTCCCAAAAGAAATATTCCACCATTGAGAAAGAGACCTCAAGTTTGGTGTTAGCGTTGCATCATTTCAACAATTATGTTGCTAGCATCTGGGATGACTGTTTGTACTAACCCTGTAACAATTTTGGAAAAATTTAAGTATTAAAACTACCAGACTACTTACAAGATTTATTGTCAAGCCATTCAAGTTGAAAATAATACACGTGGCAGGATGACAGAACATAATGCTGGTACTTTGTCATGACTCTGATGACAAAAGACAGCTGTGTTCAGTAATAGAAGAAATCAACTGGAATTTTTCTTCCTTTATTCGTTTACGGGATGTGGGCATCGCTGGCCAGGCAGCATTTATTGCCCACCTGTAATTGCCCAGACCACAGCTAAGAGTCAACCACATTGACATTGCCATGGATCTGGAGTCACATGTAGGCCAGATCAGGTAAGCATGGCAGTTTCCTCCCTAAAGGATATTAGGAAACCAGAGATAATGGGAACTGCAGATGCTGGAGAATTCCAAGATAATAAAATGTGAGGCTGGATGAACACAGCAGGCCAAGCAGCATCTCAGGAGCACAAAAGCTGACGTTTCGAGCCTAGACCCTTCATCAGAGAGGGGGATGGGGAGAGGGAACTGGAATAAATAGGGAGAGAGGGGGAGGCGGACCGAAGATGGACAGTAAAGAAGATAGGTGGAGAGAGTATAGGTGGGGAGGTAGGGAGGGGATAGGTCAGTCCAGGGAAGACGGACAGGTCAAGGAGGTGGGATGAGGTTAGTAGGTAGATGGGGGTGCTGCTTGGGGTGGGAGGAAGGGATGGGTGAGAGGAAGAACCGGTTAGGGAGGCAGAGACAGGTTGGACTGGTTTTGGGATGCAGTGGGTGGGGGGGGAAGAACTGGGCTGGTTGTGTGGTGCAGTGGGGGGAGGGGACGAACTGGGCTGGTTTAGGGATGCAGTAGGGGAAGGGGAGATTTTGAAACTGGTGAAGTCCACATTGATACCATATGGCTGCAGGGTTCCCAGGCGGAATATGAGTTGCTGTCCTGCAACCTTCGGGTGGCATCATTGTGGCACTGCAGGAGGCCCATGATGGACATGTCATCTAGAGAATGGGAGGGGGAGTGGAAATGGTTTGCGACTGGGAGGTGCAGTTGTTTGTTGCGAACTGAGCGGAGGTGTTCTGCAAAGCGGTCCCCAAGCCTCCGCTTGGTTTCCTCAATGTAGAGGAAGCCACACCGGGTACAGTGGATGCAGTATACCACATTGGCAGATGTGCAGGTGAACCTCTGCTTAATGTGGAATGTCATCTTGGGGCCTGGGATGGGAGTGAGGGAGGAGGTGTGGGGACAAGTGTAGCATTTCCTGCGGTTGCAGGGGAAGGTGCCGGGTGTGGTGGGGTTGGAGGGCAGTGTGGAGCGAACAAGGGAGTCACGGAGAGAGTGGTCTCTCCGGAAAGCAGACAGGGGAGGGGACGGAAAAATGTCTTGGGTAGTGGGGTCGGATTGTAAATGGCGGAAGTGTCGGAGGATAATGCGTTGTATCCGGAGGTTGGTAGGGTGGTGTGAGAGAACGAGGGGGATCCTCTTGGGGCGGTTGTGGCGGGGGCGGGGTGTGAGGGATGTGTTGCGGGAAATACGGGAGACGCGGTCAAGGGCGTTCTCGATCACTGTGGGGGGAAAGTTGCGGTCCTTAAAGAACTTGGACATCTGGGATGTGCGGGAGTGGAATGTCTTATCGTGGGAGCAGATGCGGCGGAGGCGGAGGAATTGGGAATAGGGGATGGAATTTTTGCAGGAGGGTGGGTGGGAGGAGGTGTATTCTAGGTAGCTGTGGGAGTCGGTGGACTTGAAATGGACATCAGTTACAAGCTGGTTGCCTGAGATGGAGACTGAGAGGTCCAGGAAGGTGAGGGATGTGCTGGAGATGGGCCAGGTGAACTGAAGGTTGGGGTGGAAGGTGTTGGTGAAGTGGATGAACTGTTTGAGCTCCTCTGGGGAGCAAGAGGCGGCGCCGATACAGTCATCAATGTACCGGAGGAAGAGGTGGGGTTTGGGGCCTGTGTAGGTGCGGAAGAGGGACTGTTCCACGTAACCTACAAAGAGGCAGGCATAGCTGGGGCCCATGCGGGTGCCCATGGCCACCCCCTTAGTCTGTAGGAAGTGGGAGGAGTCAAAAGAGAAGTTGTTGAGTGTGAGGGCGAGTTCAGCTAGGCGGATGAGAGTGTCGGTGGAGGGGGACTGGTCGGGCCTGCGGGACAGGAAGAAGCGGAGGGCCTTGAGGCCATCTCCATGCGGAATGCAGGTGTACAGGGACTGGACGTCCATGGTGAATATGAGGTGTTGGGGGCCAGGGAATTGGAAGTCCTGGAGGAGGTGGAGGGCGTGGGTGGTGTCACGGACGTAGGTGGGGAGTTCCTGGACCAAAGGGGAGAAAATGGAGTCCAGATAGGTGGAGATGAGTTCGGTGGGGCAGGAGCAGGCTGAGACGATGGGTCGACCAGGGCAGGCAGGTTTGTGGATTTTGGGAAGTTTTTCCCGACAATCAACAATGGATTTATGATCATCATTAGTCTCTTAATTCCAGACATTACTGAATTCAAATTCCACTATCTGCTACGGTGGCATTCAAACCCAGGTACCCAGAACATTATCAGACTCTCTGGATTAATATTCCAGTGATAATGCCACTGAGTAATCACCTCCATGGACCAGTTTATGGAATGCCTAATGTTTGGAATTAGTAAACTGTATATATACACATAATAACGGGAGATGAATGGTTTTGAAAATGAAGGCATCCTTGTAAATGGATGGTTTTTTTTGGGGGTGGGGAGGGCAGGCGGTGGTGCTGCGACAATACCGTGCGTTTAACAGATGCACTCTAAGCTTTTTCTCTTGCAGTGAGATTTTGTCACAGTGGTGACAAGCAGTTGAGAAATAGCTTTGAGTTTTCTTTTCTCTATTCATTCATGGATGAGGGAGCTAGGCAGCACACCCCTAACTGTCCAGAGGGCAGTTGAGAGTCAACCACATTACTATGGGTTCAAAGTCACATTTAGGTCAGACCAGGTGAGGATGGCAGTTTCTTGCCTAAAGGACATTAGTGAACCAGATGGGTTATTCTGACACTAACAATGGTTTCACGGTCATCATTAGATTCTTAATTCCAGATATTTATTGGATTCAAATTCCACCATCTGCCATGGCAGTATTTGAACCTAGGTCCCCAAAACATTAGAGATAACAAGGTGCACAGCTGAATGAACGTAGCAAGCCAATCAGCATCACAGGAGCAGGAAAGCTGATGATTCAGGCCTAGACCCTGCCTGAAATGTCAGCTTTCCTGCTCCTATGCTGCTCTTGGCCTGCTGTGTTCATCCAGCTCTACACCTTGTTATCTCAGATTCTCCAGCATCTGCAGTTCCTACCATCTCCCCAAAATATTATGTGGGTCTCTAGATTAACAGACCAGCCATAATACCAGAAGGCCATCATCTCCCTCCCCCTGTTCCTCTAGGCTTTTTTTAAAAAATAAGACAAAAGAATCACAAATGGGTTAGGTCAGGGCTCACAGATCCAGGAAGGCTTTTAATTTTGCCTTCAGTTGGTTGAGGAGGTTTTCGCTGGTTGCTGGAGGAGATTAAAAAAAGCTTGAGTTTACTGTTGCTCAAGTGAAGTCTTAGCCAGGAAAGCTCCCTGTTAAAAATCAAATAGAAGTAGATTGTTTCTTTCTTCTGGACTGGAGAAAGACAGCACATGAGAATAATAACTGTGGTACTTAAGTGCGTTTGGCATGGGTATGTTTATGGAATGCTGCCTATATTGGAATAGTTGATGATTAACTAGTGGTTGACTAATATATCCTTGTTAAGTATGTCAATAAAGCTAATCACTGAGCCAGCGTGCTACCCAATTTTAGACTTCTAACATCAAGAACATTCTCCCCTCACCTAACCTGTCCAGTCCTATCAGGATTTTATACATTAGAGATCCCCTTCTTTCTTCTATATTCCAATGATTACAAGTCCAGTCAATTCAGTCTTTCTTCATATATCAGGCCTGCCATCCAGGGAATTAGTCTGACAAACCTTCACTGGATTCCACCGCTAGCAAGAATGACCTTCTTCAGTGTAGGAAACCAAAGCTGCACACAATACTCAAGGTATGGCCTCACAAAGGCCCTGTATAACTGCAGCAAGACAACTCTACTCCTATACTCAAATCCTCTTGCTATTAAGGCCAATATACCATAGGCCTTCTTCACTACTTGCTGCACTAGCATGCCAACCTTCAGCAACTACTGCACTTGACACCCAGGTCTCACTGCATATCACTATTTCCCAAACTGCCACTATACAAAGAAGAATTGTCTTCCTGTTTTTGCCACCAATGGATGACCTGACATTTATCTACATTATATTGTATTTGCTAAGTATCTGCCTACTCAGTCACCAGCCTATAGCTTCTTGGCATCCTCCTCACAGTGCACATTGTCACCCAGCTTACTGTCTTCTACAAATTTGGAGATATTGCATTAAATTCCTTTGTCTAAATTGTTAATTACATTGTGACAGCTGGGGTCCCAGCAGTGAATTCTGCACTACCCGCCACTCTGAAAAAGATACATTTATTCCAATCCTCTGCTTCCTGTCTTCCCAGTCAGTTCTCTATTCACATCAATACATTACTTCCCACGTCATGAGCTTTAATTTTGCTCATGAACCTGTTCTGTAGGACCTTGTCAAAAGTCTTTAGAAAGTCCAAATACGTAATATCCACTGATTCACCCTTGTCTACTCTATTAATCACATCCTCAAAAAATTCCAAAAGATCTGTAAGCATGATTTCACTTCAGTGAATCTATGTTGGTTTGGACCGATCCTGTCACTACTTGCAAATGATCAGTCATTACATTATTAATAGCTGACTCCAGCAATTTCCCAATCATTGATGTCAAGGTACCAGCCTATAAATTCCATTTTCTCTCTCCCTCCTTTTCTAAAAAGTAGGGTTACATTAGCTACCCTCCAGTCCATTGGAACTCTTCCAGAGTCTGTAGTATACTGAAAAATGATCAATGTTCCACTATTTCTACAGCCACTTCCTTAACTGCTCTGGGAGCAGAGCATGTGGCACTGGGAAATTATGGGGCTTTAATTCCATCAATTTTCCAGCTAGTAAAGATTTTTTTCAGTTCTTCCTTCATATTTGACCCTGTCCCCTAGCATTTCCAGAACTGTGTAGTCACTAATGAAGACAGATCCAAGGTATTTGTTGACGTGGTCTGCCATCTCTGTTGTCCTTGTCCTAAACTTGGATCTACTTCACTGTTCCGTCAGTCACCATTTAGTGACTGGGCCTCCAAAGCCTGCAATTTCCACAGATTAATCATCCACAGGCTGAAGTCTCCTCAACTTAGTTCTAAACAGTCGCCCACTTCACTTTGAGGATATGCCCTTGTGACCTAGTCTCTCCGATTAATGGATATATTTTCTCTACATGTACTCTATCCAGGCCTTTCAGTATGCTGTATGTTTCAATCAGATCATTCTCCACTGAATACAGACCCAGTGTCCTCAACCACTTCTTATACAGCAAAGCCTTCATCCCAGAGATCATTCTTGTAAACCTCCTCTGCAACCCATCCAAGACCAGCAGATCCTTCCTTAGATACAGGGCCCAAAACTGCTCAGAATATTCTAAATGTGGTCTGAAGTGAGCTGATACAGCCTCAGCAGCATTGTACTCTAGCCTTCAAAATAAATACCAGCATTGCATTTACCTTCCTAGCTGCTAAATGAACCTGCATGTTAATAGAATCCTGAACCAAGACCTTACATCCCTTTATGCTTCAGATTTCCAAACATTATTTTTCTAATTAGGAAAGTCTATGTCTTTATTTTTCCTACCAAAGTACATAACGTCACTTTCCCACATAGTATTCCATGAGCCATTTCTTTTCCCACTCTCCTAACATGTCCAAGTCCTTCTGTAGCCTCCTCTCCTCCTTAACACTACCCGTCCCTCCACTTATCTTTGCCTTCAGTTCCTTCATCCAGATTGTCAATGTATAACATGACTAGTTGTAGTCCCAACTCTTTTAACTAGTCACCGGCTACCATCCTGAAAAAGACCCCTTTATCCTCACCATCTTCTGCCATTCAGTCAATGCTCTACCCTTACCAATACTTTGCTCTGAACATCACTGGCTCTTATTTAGCAACTTCCTATGCAGTACCTTGCCCAAATGGATCTAACCAACTGGTTCTCCTTCTGCCAGCTTGCTCGCTACCTCCTCAAAGAATTCTAACAGCTTTTTCAGGCATGACCACCCCTTGAGGAAGCCATGTTGATTCAATCTAATTTTAACCATGTACTTCCAAAAAGACTGCAATTTCACCCTCAGTTAATAACGGTGCACTTCAAAATGAAATGCTAGCTAATGACTATGTAGATACCCAGCTTTTAGTGGCTATCCTTGTACGTTAACACTTGAATATTCTCACAAGATCTAGCTGTCCAATCACAACAACAATGTCTGAGCTTTGCTCATCATAGTAACTTAATGATTGTAGTAGTTGATTTGAATTAAATATACAAGATAAGATTAGATTCCCTACAGTGTGGAAACTGGCCCTTCAGCCCAGCAAGTCCACAGTGCCCCTTGAAACATCCCATCCAGACCCAGACCCAGACCCATCCCCCTATAACCCACACACCCCTGAACACTACAGGCAATTTAGCATGGCCAATTCACCTAGCCTGCACATCTTTGGACTGTGGGAGGAAAATAGAGTACCCGGAGGAAACCCAAGCAGACACGGGCAGAATGTGCAAACTCCACACAGACAGCTGCCCGAGGCTGGAATTGAACCTGGGTCCCTGGTGCTGTGAGGCTGCAGTGCTAGCCACTGAGTCACCGCGCTGCCGGTCAGCAAATAAAAAGAAAGAAAAGAGTAACTGGATTATTCAAAAACTCAAACAGTTCACTAATATCCTCCTACAGAAGGAAATCTGCTTCTCCTATTCACAGGTCTACAATATGACTCCAGTTAGACTGCTTGCTCAATTTTGAATGCTTTCGAGCCACATGGAGATGCAAAATAATGTACTTACTGCCTGGTAGGTGCATTACCTGTTGAAGCCAATAAATGGTTTTAAAGGCTGTATTAAGTATACTCAAGGCTGACAGACAGATTTTAAATCATTAAAGAAATCAAGGGTTATGGGGGAAAATGGCAGCAAAGTACAGTTGAGGATAATCAATCCGAATGGCAGAGCAAACTTCACTAGCCTACCTCTGCTCCTATGTCCTGTGAGTTGAATGTAGTAAATTGATCCCTGGCCAACAATGATTCTCGGTTTATCAAAATCTCAATTTCAAAATTCTTCTTTTAGATCCCTCCAAGGACCTATAGCCCTCCCTACCACTGTGGCCACTTTTAAACCTACAACTCTTTGAAGTCTGAACCTCGATTTACACCCTCTTGCAGATCTACAGCTTGCATCTCCTAACCTATTGATGGTTGTGCCTTCAATTACGAGATGCAAAGCCCTGGAATTCCCTCTGTAAATCCATCCACGTCATGGTCCTCCTCTAAACTTGCTTCTTTGACTAAACGTCTGGCCACACTGCATTGTGCAGTGTCAAAATTTGTCTAAACGTGCTCATGTGAATACAGCAGGCCATTTTACTGTATGAAAAGTACTATATGATTACTATCTGCTATCACTGTAAGAAAACTAACCTTTACAGTTGTTATTTCTAATGAAATAAATGCTACTAAATAAGAAAATCTATTCTTATTGGTATTATCAATATAGTGATTAGAGAAAACTTACTCTCATGATAAAAACCCACAAAGAATGCAAAAAGATAAACTTACATTTTTAAAATTGTAACCAAAAAAAGTCTCCAAACGAGGTATCTCAATAGCTTTTAGTCAGCATTCCATTTTTGACAGCATCATTAACAACAAAAACTGAATGACTGTTGCCAAGACTACCAAATTTTGTCTAAATCTATCATGCCAGAGTACAACAAATTATATTCATGCTTCTAGTATTCTCAGAGCATATTAAGTACATAAATAAAACACACACTTATAACTTACGGTAATTACATACAACTTAAATTTGAGTTGTTAAAATACTTTAATGACAACATTAAACCCTTCTGTAACATGAAGTTACATTCATAAACTTATACACCATAATCAAAGAATAAACAAAATTCATCGCCTAATATTTACAGTCAGGAAGGAACAGATCTGGAAGCAGATGAGGATGGGGACAATTATAGCAATGGTGATTGGGTGGGTGGGCTACTGATCAGGAATACAGAAGTAGGGTGGCATAATCTCAGATCTGACCACCAAATTCATGTCAAATTTGACTATGTCAAATGTGGCACTTTCTTAAAAGGAGAGTGTAGAGAACGTGAAAGATCCCAGGAACTTACTAAAAGAACAAAGCACAAGATTCTTGTTTTAAACAAACTTTGCTGCACAAAGTTAAAACAGAAAAACATTCAACTAGAACTTATACTTGAACATGTAGAATTAATATGGGCAACATTTCACAGAGTGCCTTAATTTGTTTGTGCAGACAAAACAGATCCCTTGTATCCCTCTTCTGCAAATTCTTTGCCCACAAATTTCCCAAACATTGCACTGTGCAGACAACACTGCCTCTGGACTCTCACTCGCAGTTCTGGGGAAATCAGCCTATCCTGATTACACTGCCTCCTGCCAGATGGGAGAGGTCAATAGCACAGCAGTAATGTCACTTGACTGTTATTTCAGAATCTCAGACTAAAATTCTAGATATTGGTTCAAATGCCATCATAGTACAGTGAAATTTGATTTCAATAAAAATCTTGACAAAAAAACTATCCTAATGGTCAGCACTGTTAACATTTAACTACTGTCGATTGTAGCAAAAACTCATTCAATTCCCTATTGTACAGGACCTTGGTGAGATCGCACCTGAGTTTTGGTCTCTGAGGAAAAGTATTCTTGCCATGGAGGGAGTGCAATAACAGTTAATTCCAATGAAAAATGTCACAGCCTCTCCTTATAGCTTAAGCCCTCCAGTCCCAGCAACTTCTTGGTAAAATCTTCTGAACCATTGAGCTTAATATCCATCCTACAGAAGGGAGACCAGAACCAGTCACAGCACTCCAGAAGAAGCCTCACCAATGTCTTGTACAACCTCGACATAAAACACTCCAACTCCTATACTCAAAGTTCTGAGCAATAAAGGCAAGCTTGCTAAATGCCTTAACAATCCTATATACATGTGACACAAACTTCAAAAGAATCTATACACCTAAGTCTCTGTTTTACATTACCCAAATCCCTATTTTTATTTGTATAAACCCTGCCCTTGTTTTTATTACCAAAATGCAATACCTTGCATTTATTTAAATAAAACTCCATCTGCAACACTTCACTCCCACTAACCCAATTGATCATGATCTCTCTGTAATCTTAGATGACCTTCTTCACTAGCCACAATACCACCAATTTTGGTGTCATCTGCAAACTTACTAACCACGCCTTCCAAATTCTCACCCAAATCATTTATGTAAATGACAAACAAAAGTGAACCCAGCACTGATCTCTGCGGTCACAGGCGTCCAGTACAAAATACAACCTTCCACCATCACTCTCTATCCTACTGTGAAGCCAATTTTGTATCGAATTGACAAGTTCACGCTGAATTCCATGTGACCTAACTTTATTAATTAATCTACCATGAAGAATCCTGTCAAAGGCTTTACTAAACTCCAAGTAAACAATGTGTACCACTCTCCCCTCAATCTTCTTGGTTACTTCCTCAAAAGACACAATCACACTTGTCAGATGTGATTTCTCTCACGCATGCTGACTATCCCTAATCAGTCCACATCTCTTCAAACAAAAATCTTATCTTTCAGAATCACTTCCAACAATTTACACACCACCCAAGTCAGACTCACAGATCTATAGTTCCCAGGCTTCTCCTTATGTTTTTAAAAAGCTTAACATTAGCCACTCTCCAATCATCTAGCACATCACCTGTAGTTAAAGATGATGCAATATTTCTGCAAGAGGGTCTGCAATTTCCTCTGTAACTTTCCACAATTTATTGGCATACTCTAGATTAGTTCCTGGAGAATAATCCACCTTTATATATTTTTAAGACCTCCAGCATTTCCTCTCTGTAACGCGAACTGTTTTCAAAACATCAATATTTATTTCTCCGAGTTCCCTAGCCTCTATTTCTAGCGCCACAGTAAAAACCGACAAAATGTTCATCTAAGATGTGATCTCCTGAGGTTCAACACAAAGACCTCATTGATCTTTAAGAGATCCTAATCTCTCTCGTGTTGCTCTCTTGCTCCTAACGTATTTGAAGAATCTCTCTGGATTATCCTTAACCTTGTTTGCCAAGGCTTTCTCACATCTTTGCCTTCCTGATTTCCCTCTTAAAGTCCCTACACTGTATATTGTTCAAAAGATTCATTTGAACTTAGTTGCCCACATGCAATGTAAAATTTATTTTAATTCCTGTCTAGAACCTCAATATCATTATTTATCCATTGTTCTGTAATCCCACCAGCTTTACCTTTCACTCTAACAGGAACATGATCTGAATTCTCATCAAATGTTTGAAAGCCTCCCACTTATCAGACATCCTTTAAGTGTAAACAGTCTACTCCAATCTTCAAAAATTCTTGTATAAACCATTAAAATTTACATTATTCCAATTAAAAACTTTACTTTTTATGGAAGGTTTATCTTTCTCATAACGATTTTAAAACATGGAAGGACATTTGCTATTCATATCTGGTCTTGGGTACGTGGGACTCTAAACTGATAGCAATGCGGTTCACTTGCAGCTGCCCTCTGGGCAATTAGAGATCAGTGTTAAAGACTGACCTAGCCAGCAATGCCGACATCCCACTAAGGCAAAATAAAACCACCAAAGGGCATCCTTATTCACGTTCCCCATTTAAATGGCTTCAGGGACATGAGTCTTAGGCAGTCTGCCTATCCATCCTGCAAGAATCTCAAATCTCCAAGATATCTGCGAGAGTTGAAGCTCCCCAACTTATGCTTTGAGTCCCAATATCTGTTTCATTTACTGTCACACCTTCATAGCTCTAACCACTGAACAAGTAAACAACCCTAGATTAACAGATGTGACTGCTTTCTGGAACAGAGTGATTAGGTAACAACTCCCTTCCAAATGCAGAAGTATCTGTAGCTCGGCTTCAGCTCAATAACTCTGCAAACACATACTTCAGATGTGCCAATCATTCACCATGACCTACTTAACCCTTCTGGTTCCTGATGTGTAGATACAGTGTATGGGGTAACCAAAGTATTACCAACTTTTGGCAGAAACAGCAAATAAACAACAACGGAAGACATTCTGGAAAGCTATTGCACAAATTTGGCCTGTTATGATATTGCTTTTGAAGCACAAAAATAAGCTAAGTATTTAAGAGGCATGATTTTCAAATGGAACTATACACTGTCACAACTAAACCAGTGATATAGAATGAACAAAGTTACTGGCAAAGGGAGCTGTCCATTGCCAGGAATCAACCATAGTATTGAGGTATGTGTAAAGCGTGACAAAGTCACCACCAGACCTACCAAAAAGCCCACTACAACTTCAGATGATTCCATCGGACCCTTGGTCCAAAACCACAAGAGATTTAGCTATGATAACTCTATTTACTGATTACTTTTCCAAGTTTTCAATCAGACAATTCAATGATACCTGAAGTACATCCCTGGTGGGCACAATGAACACAACATTTAGTTTGTTTGGTATACAAGAGGGGATTATATTGGTGGGTCACAATATGCTGACAGACATTTTAGAAATTTATGTTGAACGGGTCATAAGACACATGATATTATCCCAAATCCAATAGTCTTGCTTATTAAATGGCTTGCATCATTATTTGTGAAATATGGAAAAATGATCATGCATTATACTTGACAGTCTTTATTCATGGGCTCACTGTCACCAGAAAAAATAATGTTTCATGGGGAACATTGGGTCAACCTTGCTAAACTGCCATCTTCTTGGAGGTGCTAATACCATATCACCTGCCAAACCATTTTTCCAATTGTTGTGACACAGAGAAGGAGTCAAACAATATCAGCCTTTTTACATCTGTATTCACAACACAGTAAAATTAAACCTTTAAAGACCCTCAATTATTATCAGTGCCATCCCACCATCTTTTCCATCCATCTCAAATCTCTGGAAATTAAAATTTTCCTGAATGATAAGTTCCTGTTTTGATCTCCTTGTAACCTCGGACATGTTACGGTCATTAAATCATGTTTATTTAACTTGATTTGCACTGTCAATTTGTCTACTGTATTCTGAATGCGGCTTGTATTAATTACGTAACCTTTAAGTTTGTTCTGTTAACGATTTTCTCCTCCACTTTCATGGATCCTTAGTAAAACATGATATTCATATTCTGTCCCTTTGCTTTATTTTCTAATATCAATGAACCTCATCATTAATCTGCAATTCCCCTTCTCCTTCACCTTTGATTTTGTAAGATTCCACGCAACCGCAACATCGACACCCCCACACTGAGTTCAAAGCCCTATTTACAGCCTTAATTCTATGATTCACCAGACACAAGTTCCAGCACGATTAAGCTTGAGCCCATCCCAATGGAACAACTCCCTCCTTCCCCAGTTTTGCTGCCAACATCCCGTGAATTCAAACCTGTTTCTTCCACGATAGTCATTGTTCCCAAACCAATTAGCTCATGGCTGAGGTGGAAATCCAGTGATTACTACTCTTTTTAGTACTGCTTTATAATTTAACCACTAGCTGCTCATGTTCTAGCAACAGAACATTTTTCTATCTATATCATTGGTACTTGTGTGGACCACAACAACAGGACCTTCCCCCTCCCACTACAAGTTCCTCTCTAGCGCACGGGAGATATTCTGAACCTGGGCACCAGGCAAGCAACACAGCCATCAGGATTCTCGATCCTGGCCACAGAGAACAGTATTTAATCCCCTGATTACAACTACATTTCTCCTTTCTCCCCCATCTTGAATGGCTCGTGGTGCTATTCACTCTCCCTTGAACCTCTGCTCTCGTCCACATGGGAAAAAATTTCCAACCCCTTAGGCAAGCTTAAGGGCTGAAGCTCCTGCAGCACCACCTCCCTCAGTCCTAGTCGTGCCCCCTCCAACACACACACACACACACACACACACACACACACACACAAAATAATTAGGAATAACTCAACAGTTTCCTCCTGCTCTGTTTCTTCCATTTCAACTACACCCTTGAAATTCTTGGAGGTGCTAATACCATATCACCTGCCAAACCATTTTTCCAATTGTTGTGACACAGAGAAAGAGTCAAACAATATCAGCCTTTCTACATCTGTATTCACAACACAGTAAAATTAAACCTTTAAAGACCCTCAATTATTAATCCAATACTCCTAACCAGACTTCACAAATAACTAAATCAACACACTGGTTTTATATCTTAAATAAAGGACTTAATGTTTTCTCAAATATACAATAGCTTTAGCAGAGAAAACATACATTAAATATCAATGCTAAACCTGAAACGTGTTTTCAACGTCAATTCACACAAACAAACAAAACAAACATACAGTTAAGGGATAAATAAAAGTAAATAGCCAGATTACTTAAATGGTTTTCATGGTGCATTGTTTCACATGCATAGATGTGGACTCGTTTTTTGCTTTTCTGGATATTCTGGTCACAGTCACCTTTTCAGGTCACTAGGGTAAAGCAGCAACACCAGATCTTCCACTCTTTGGGTTTCTGGAAGTTGGTGTGGTAGGCTAGGTGGTTGCCGAGGGGAGAGGTCCTTCGAAGCGTCATGCTGTGTCCCCAAAAGGAAAAATGCAGTTTCAACCATGGTGCTGCTCTGATGGACTGGCAGTAAATTGAGGCCTTAGTAAGATGCTATTTAACATCTGCCACATGTTTGGATATGGTTTCCTCCAGATTTGGCAGAACCGGTTCTCATGCACTGAATTCATTAATAGCCAACTTCTACTAGTTGTTTAAACACAATGCTATTCTTGGAGATAATGAGAACTGCAGATGCTGGAGAATCCAAGATAACAAAGTGTGAAGCTGGATGAACACAGCAGGCCAAGCAGCATCTTGAAGGGTCTAGGCCCGAAACATCAGATATTCTTGGAGTCGCTTTATCTGTCAGAATTCTTTGAATCAAAAATCGGTGCAATTAACCTCCAGGCCTGATCTCACAAACAAAATCTAGTTTGGTCTGTTCTTTTCCTTTTACGACAAGCGGTTTCACAAAATCTACAAGTCACCTTGAGCTTCAATTCTCAGTTCGTTGCTCCAAATCAAATTTGATAAAAGAATAAAACTAAAAATAGTGAAAAATCAGCAGAAATTTTAACACAATAAGAAATTAACCCTTCAATAGGAAGACCTGCTCCTAAAGTAACAACCTTATAGAGAAGTCACTTCATAACTCTATACAAAGGGTAAAGATTCATATCTTCAATGAACACAGTTACCTTATATCCACACTTTTCTTTCATCAAACTATCCCAAAGACAAATCAGCAAACAGCTGAACTGGGTGAGGACATCAAAAATATTTTTGTTTACTTATTTTGTGAACAAGGTAGGGAATACTGCTCCCTTAGAAAAAGAAAACGTACCTTACTTTGTCAGTATAAAAGAAAGGATTTCCCAACTTTCTTCAGTAATCATATTCACCATTACAGATTCTGAGGGAACACTTTGCAATCGTAAATTGTTATGATCTTAACACTTATTTCCATTGAAACAATCTCTTCTGAAGACACTTGAAGTATTCCTATTAAAAATCAGAATCACCTGCCTGGACTAGCCAAACTAACAAGCCAACCAAGTCTAACCCCACTTTCCAAATTTTGATTCACTGCCCTGGAAAGTGAGTAAAGGGCTTCTGCTTCTACTACCTTACAACCAGTGAGATCCATATCCCCAACCACCCTCTGGGTGATTCTTCTTTCTCATCTCCCCTTTAATCAGAATCCCTATAGTGTGAAGGCAGGTCATTTGGCCCATTGAGTCCATACTGACCATATCCCACCCACACCCACTCCTATCCCTATAACCCTGCATATCTTACAGTTGATCCACTTAACCTGCACATCACTACTCATTATGGGCAATTTAGCATAGCCAGTCCACCTAAACTGCAAATTTTCCTATAAATAAATGTATACTCTCAAGTCACTGACTTCTCCACTAAATAGGCTCTCTTTTTACAGGCTCTTCTCATCTCACCTATCCACAGCCCTCACATCTCACCCAAGAAATCTCACTCAATTCTCAGGAAAATAAGCTCAGCATCCAATCTTTCTTCATAGCTATATTTTTTCAGTCCTAAACTGCTCTGTAGTCTCTCTAGTGCAATTTCAACTCTTCAGTAATGAAGTGACAAGCACTGCACACAGTACTCAAGTTGTGATCTACCTAATATTGGGGGCGGCACAGTGGCACTTGGATTCAATTCCACCCTCAGGCGACTGTCTGGTGTGGAGTTTGCACATTCTCCCAGTGTCTGTGTGGGTTTCCTCCAGATGCGTCGGTTTCCTGCCACAGTCCAAAGATGTGCAGCTAGGTGGACTGGCCATGCTAAATTGCCCGTAGTGTTCAGGCATGTGTAGATTAGGTGGGTTGAGAGGAGGATGGGTCTGGATGGGATGCTCTGAGGGTCAGTGTGAACTAATTTGGGCTGAAGGGCCTGTTTTCGCACAATAGGTATTAGAACATAGAACATCGAACAATACAGCGCAGAGCAGGCCCTTCGGCCCTCGATGTTGCGCCGACCTGTGAATTAATCTAAGCCCCTCTCCCCTACACCATCCCACAGCCATATGCTTATCCAAGGACTGTTTAAATGCCCCTAATGTGGCTGAGTTAACTACTATTCTATGATAATAATGATGTATACTATCTCCAAAACTCACCGTTCTTATTGTCTATACCGAATTGTAACTGAACTTCATTTAAGAATTTAAAGAATCGCTTGTTTGCCTTTGTTGGTCAATGCATTGAGTATAGCAGCTGGGAGGTCATGTTGCAGCTGTACAAAACATTAGTTAGGCCATTTTTGGAATACTGCATGCAGTTCTGCTCTCCCTGCTTTAGGATAGATTTTGTGAAACTTGGAAGGTTTCAGAAAAGATTTACAAAAATGTTGCCAGGGTTGGAGGGTTTGAGCTATAGGGTGAGGCTGAATAGGCTGGGGCTAGTTTCCCCAAAGTGTTGGAGGCTGAGGAGTGACCTTATAGAGGTTTATGAAATCATGGGGGGCATGGATAGGGTAAATAGCAAAGGTCTTTTCTGCAGGATGGGGGAGTCCAAAACTAGACGGCATAGTTTTAAGGTGAGTGGGGAAAGATTAAAAAAAGGACTTGAGGGTAACTTTTTCCAGAAGGTTGTGCGTGTATGGAATGAACTGCCAGAGGAAGTGATGGAGGCTGGTTCAGTCACAATATTTAAAAGGCACCTGGATGGGTTTATGAACAGGAAGGGTTTCGAGGAATATGGGCCAAATGCTGGCAAATAGGCTGGATTAATTTAGGATATCTGGTCGCATGGACAAGTTGGACCAAAGGGTCTATTTCCATGCCATACAGCTCTATGACTCTTTTACATGTCCCAGTTTACTACAGTGAAAGCATAGGAATTTACATCACTTATTTTCAATAGTTTCATCCTTAATAAATTGTAACAGCCCAGCCTTCCCCTTAAACCTGCACTCTTTTCCTAACTTGATTCCTCTAGCTTCCTTGTATCTTAATAGATGGGGAGATTTAACTACTACCTTGCCATTTCTGCATTATTTGATACACATTAATTAAAATAGCCACTTTAATTTCTAAAAAAAAAATCAGGATTTAAAAGTTATATTCTATCAGCCAACAGTAGGCGGGATTGAGGTTCATAAGGAGGAGGGGTTAGCAATTCTGGAAAGTGTGAAAATAGATAAGTCCCTTAGGCCAGATGGGATTTATCCTAGGATTCTCTGGGAAGCTAGGGAGTAGATTGCAGAGCCTTTGCCTTTGATCTTTATGTCGTCATTGTCTACAGGAATAGTGCCAGAAGACTAGAGGATAGCAAATGTTGTCCCCTTGTTCGGGAAGGGGAGTAGAGACAACCCTGGTAATTATAGACCAGTGAGCCTTACTTCAGTTGTGGGTAAGAGTTATAATCATCTAGAAAGGAATAATTTGATTAGGGATAGTCAACACGGTTTTGTGAAGGGTAAGTCATGCCTCACAAACCTTATTAAGTTTTTTGAGAAGGTGACCAAACAGGTGGATGAGGGTAAAGTGGTGATGTGGTGTATGTGGATATCAGTAAAGCATTTGGTAAGGTTCCCCACAGTAGGCTATTGCAGAAAATACCGAGGCATGGGGCTGAGAATGATTTAGCGGTTTGGATCAGAAATTCGCTAGCTGTGAGAAGACAGAGGGTGGTGGTTGATGGGAAATGTTCATCTTGGAGTTCAGTTACTAGTGGTGTACCGCAAGGATCTGTTTTGGGGCCACTGCTGTTTGTCATTTTTATAAATGACCTGGATGAGGGCGTAGAGTTGTGGACAGTGCGGAAGGATGTTTCAGGTTACAGAGGGACAGAGAGAGGCTGCAGAGCTGGGCTGAGAGGTGGCAAATGGAGTTTCATGCAGAAAAGTGTGCAGTGATTCACTTTGGAAGGAGTTACAGAAATACAGAATACTGGGCTAATGGTAAGATTCTTAGTAGTGTGGACAAGCAGAGAGATCTGTGTCCATGTGCATAAATCTCTGAAAGCTGCCACCCAGGTTGATAGGGTTGTTAAGAAGGCGAATGGTGTGTTAGGTTTTATTGGTAGAGGGGCTGACTTTTAGAGGCATGAGGTCATGTTGCAGCTGTACAAAACTGTGGTGCGGCCGCATTTGGAGTATTGTGTACAGTTCTGGTCGCCGCATTATAGGAAGGATGTGGAAGCATTGGAAAGGGTACAGAGGAGATTTACCAGGATGTTGCCTGGTATGGAGGGAAGGTCTTATGAGGAAAGGCTGAGGGACCTAAGGCTGTTTTTGTTAGAGAGAAGGCGGCTAAGAGGTGACTTAATAGAGACATACAAGATGATCCGAGGATTAAATAGGGTGGACAGTGAGAGCCTTTTTCCTTGGGTGGTGATGGCTAGCAAGAGGGGACGTAGCTTTAAATTGAGAGGTGATAGATATAGGACAGATGTCAGAGGTAGGTTCTTTAGTCAGAGAATAGTAAGGGTGTGGAATGCCCTGCCTACAACAGTAATAGACTCAACAACTTTAAGGGCATTCAAATGGTCATTGGATAAATATGTGTATGATAACAGAATAGTCTAGTTTAGATGGGCTTCAGATTGGTTTCACAGGTCGGCGTAACATCAAGGGCCAGAGGGCCTGTACTGCACTGCAGTGTTCTACGTTCTATGTCCTAATTTCAAATGTTCCACTTCCCTCAAATTATCAAATGCCTTCTCCAACTTCTTTGGTTCAAACCACCAGTCAAAAAAATTGTTCACCCATAAAAATTCAACAAATAATTCATTCTGTTTTCTCTTCAAAATCTGACATTTTAATCGGTAACCTCCAGGGACAGATCATATGCATTTTTAAACATAATCTGAGGATTGTTCTCCTGAAAGGCTGACATTTCCTATTGAAGGTACTTTCCAAAATAACACTTTCCTATGGCTACCAAATCTGTGCAGCTATTTTCTCAAAAACAGAATGTCTGAATCATTAATTTTTCCTTCATCCCATAATCTAAACTGTGTTTAGCTATTTATGATTTTAGACATGCTCTTGTTTTTAAAATTTACTCTTGAAATAATGATGGCTCTGGAAGAGTAAATGGGGGGGAGAAAAGAAAACACATTCCTACTAACTGAAGAATCAGGAATGAGACGATACTGATTAAAGATCATGGGTAAAATGAGCAACGAAGACCAGAGGAGAAATACTTCCATGTAGCGAGTCTAGAATGTTCTGCCTGAGTATGGAGGATGATTCAACTCAGGCATTAAAAACGGAATTGAAATAATGGAAAAGGAAGAAGGGAGAACACTGGTAATGGCACGAGGCAAGTTGCCCACTAGGAAAGCTAGCACAGACATGACAAAGTGACCTAATTTTATCCTATAAAAATTCTGTGACTCTCTCCTTTGTTGTTGCTAATTGTTCTCACTGTGTCAGTTTAGTTTCTTTTTTTTAAAATAGAGTCTCTTGTTGTACACCTTATTTTCCATCAAATTCAGGTTTTCATCTGCAATTATGTTTGAATCATGCAATGTAGACGGGTACAATGGATGCAGTATACCACTTAGGCAGATGTGCAGGTGAACATCTCCTTGAAGTGAAATGCCTTCTTGGGGCTTGGGATGGGGGTGAGGGAGGTGGTGTGGGGGCAGGAGTAGCACTTCCTGCTGTTGCAAGGGAAAATGCCAGGTGTGGTGGGGTTGGATGGGAGTGTGGAGCGAACAAGGGAGTCCCGGAGAGAGTGGTCTCTCCAGAAGGCAGGCAAAGGTGGAGATGTAAAAATGTCTTTAGTGGCAGGGTCAGATTGTAGATGGCGAAAGTGTCGGAGGATGATGCGTTATATCCGGAGGTCGGTGGGGTGGTATGTGAGGACGAGGGGGATTCTCTTTTGGCGGTTATTGCAGGAGCGGGGTGATAGGGATGATTTGTGGGAAATGTGGGAGACTCAGTCGAGGGCGTTCTCGACCACTGCGGGGAGAGAGTTACAGTCCTTGAAGAACGAGAACATCTGGGATGTACGGGAGTGGAATGCCTCATCCTGGGAGCATATGCGGCGGAGGCGAAGGAATTGGGAATAGGGGGTAGAATTTTTGCAGAAAGGTGGGTGGGAGTCGGTGGGCTTGAAATGGACATTGGTTTCTAGGTGGTTGCCTGAGATAGAGACAGACAGGTCCAGGAAGGGGATGTGTTGGAGACGGTCCAGATGAACTTGAGGTTGGGGTAGAAGGTGTTGGTGAAGTGGATGAAGAATTTTTATGGGTGAACAAGTTGTGTTTTTTGACTGGTGGTTTGAACCAAAGAAGTTGGAGAAGGAATTTGATAACTTGAGGGAAGTGGAACATTTGAAAACAGAACATAGAATATAACAGCGCAGTACAGGTCATTTGGCCCGAGATGATAGAACACAGAACATAGAACAGTACAGCACAGTACAGGCCCCTCGCTCAACAATGTTGTGCCGAACATTTACCTGAAACCTAAGGTCTATCCAACCTCCACCTATCTAACCTTATACGATCATCTATATGCCTATCTAATAGCCGCTTAAATGCCCCTAATGAGGCCAACTCCACTACCCTGTCCGGCAATGCATTCCACGCCCCTATCACTCTCTGAGTAAAGAAACTACATCTGACATGTCTCCGATATCTCCCCTTTTACTTTAAAACTATGTCTGAAACAGGAGAATCCTTCACAAAAAGAAGTACAGTGCTGGTCTGAGGCAGCAGAAGACTGTCTCTGGGACAGCTTGGACTTGGTAGAGTGGACCGTGTTCAAGTGTTCAGTGGAAAACCTAGGCAAGTATGTTACCACAGTCATGTACATCATGAGCAAATGTGTGGGCGACTGCTTACCAAAGAAGTCAATCCAAATGTAGCCCAACTGTAAACCTTGGATGAACCAGGAAGTCCACTCCCTACTGAAGACTAGACGTGTAGCATTTGAATCAGGTGACCTGGAGCAATACAGGAAATCCAGAGATGATCTCCGCAAAACCATCACGGATGCCAAGAGGCAGTACCGGACCAAGTTTGAGGCTCAAACTGACCAAACAGAATCCCGTTGCCTATGGCAAGGCCTAAACAACATTACAGAACACAAAATGAAGCAGAACAAGATAGCAGACAAAGACACATCCTTCCCTGGTGCGTTCTATGCTTTCCATGCTTGGTTTGAGCAGAATGCCAGCGGCGTGGTCATGCCTGCCCAACAGCCCCAGATATATCTTTGCCCTTTGTCACCGCTGCAGTCTTCAGATTCCTGTGAGTCAACCCAAGGAGAGCAATGGGCCTGGATGGTGTCCCTGACCAAGCACTCAGATCCTGTGTGGACCAATTGGTGGAGTTATTCACCGACATCTTCAACCTCTCCCTCCTACAAGCCTGCTTCAAGAAGACAACATTCATCCCAGTACCTAAGAAAGCACAAGCAACTGCCTTAACGACTACTGCCAGTGGCTCTCACCTCAATAATCATGAAGTGCTTCGAGAAGTTGGTTATGACTCACATCAACTCCAGTCTCCCAGCCTGCCTCACTCCCCTATAATTTGCCTACCAACATAACTGGTCCACAGAGGATGCTATACCCCTAGCCCTGTACGCACTCCTGGAACACCTGGACAACAAAGGCATCTATGTCATATTCCTGCTCATTGACTACAGCTCCCCCTTCAACACCATTATCCTGTCCAGACTGATATCAAAGTCTTGGCTCTGGTCTCTACAACTGGATCTTCACCTTTCTGACACATAGACCACAATCAGTGAAGACAGACAACTGTACCTCATCTACAATAACACTCAACACTGGAGCTTCCCACCACCCCCGCGAGGATGTGCCCTCAGCCCTCTACTGTACTTCCTTTACACCTACGACTGTCACCAAATTTGAATAAACACCATCCAGAAGTTCACTGATGACAGCACCATAGTGGGACAGATATCTAACAATGATGAGTCAAACTACACCAGGGAGATAGAGGACTTGATGATGTGATACAATCAAAATAATCTGTCTCTCAATGTCAGCAAAATTAAAGAACTGATTGTTGACTTCAGAAAGAAAGGACGAGAACATATCCCTATCTATATCAATAGAACTGAGGTGGAGAGGGTGGAGAGCATCAAGTTCCTCGGAATCAATATTATCGATAATCTGTTCTGGACTTCCCACATAGATGCAACAAACAAGAAGGCATAACAACACCTCTTCTTCCTCAGGTAGCTCAGGAAATTTGGCATACCAATCAGTACTCTCACCCACAGATGCACCATTGAAAGCATGCTATCTGGTTGCATAGAGATAGTACGAACTGCAAATGCTGGAGAATCTGAGATAATTAGGTGTAGACCTGGATGAACAGCAGGCCAAGCAGCAGAGGAGCAGGAAAGCTGACGTTTCGGGCCTAGATCCTTCTTCAGAAGTATCTGATTGCATAACGGCCTGGTGTGGCAACTGCTATGCCCAGGACCGTAAGAAACTACAGAAGGTGGTGTGTGCAGCCCAGGCCATCACAGAAGCAAACCTTTGATCCATGGACTCTATTTACAAGGTTCACTGATGTGGAAAGGCAGCCAAGATCATCAAAGACTAATCTCACCCTGGTAATGCTCTCCTACAACCTCTTCCATCAGGCAGGAGATATGAAGCCTGACCACACACACGGATAGGTTCAGGAACAGCTTCTTCCAGACCATTATTAGACTGATGACTGGGCTGTTTAGCCTCAGATAGTGCTGATTTTGCTAACGTTGATCTTGCCTAGTGCACGCCCTGTGCAATGTAACCTGTATGCCTCTGTCTAAGGCATTTTGACTGTACATCTTTTGCTAACAATGTTCTGCCTATACCACTCGTAAACAAAGCTTTTCACTGTATTTAGGTGCATATGAAAAAAAAATCAATCAATTATAGTACCAGGATTATGGACGAAGCACTGGAAATTGGATGACAGTAGTCAGACTGGCATGGACACAATGGGCTAAATGACCTCTATTTATGCTATAAATCATAGAATCCCTTGAGTGTAGATTGATGCCATTCAGCCCATCAAGTCTGCACTGACCCTCCGAACAACATCCCAATTCCACCTAATCTGTACATCTTTGGACTGTGGGAAGAAACCAGAGCGTCTGAAGAAAACCCACACAGACATGGAGAGAATGCGCAAACTCCACATAGACAGTCATCCAAGGCCCTGTGAGGCAACAGTGAACCGCTGTGCTGCTCATTATTGTAATGAAGCTGAGATATATCTGTGACTTTCATATGTTTGAACTGTTGGAACTCAAAGTTTAACATGAGAGTTTGTCTGTATGTTTGAAATTAACTTAGCTTCTTCCAAGTGAGACAAAATATCTCCAAGTCCTTAGTGAACCACTCAGAGGGCTTAAGGGGAGAACTTTCTAGATTCTGGTTTTCATTTTCACAAGTGCTGAGAAGGATGAAGTAAAATGTTAACCAGCATTTGTAAGAAAAGGGGTTCAAAGTAATGAAATTATCATAGAATAAAACGAATGGAGTGGTGGGACGCAGTGGGTGGAAAAGAAATTATTTTCTTATAAAGTCTTCTTTTAAAGAAAAGACAACAACGAACTGAAGCTTTGCCAGAAGTAGCACAGCACTCAATAGAAGCTAAGTCAGGACAATACCAATGACAATTGAAAAAAAGAGTTATCCACTATTCCAACAGACGAGTTGAAATTTTAATTACTCCAGCCCAACAAAGGATTTAAAAATGTCTCTCTCTCCCCCTTAGAAATCAGTTAGACTGGTTATTGCTAGAATTGCTAGAAATACAGCATTTGCTTTCATTAATGGGGGGATCGAGTTTAAGAGCCGTGAGGTTATGGTGCAGCTCTACAAAACCCTGGTGAGACCACACTTGGAATATTGTGTCCAGTTCTGGTCGCCCTATTACAGGAAAGATGTGGAGGCTTTGGAGAGGGTGCAAAGGAGGTTTACCAGGATGCTGCCTGGACTGGAGGGCTTGTCTTACGAGGAGAGGTTGACTGAGCTCGGACTTTTCTCTCTGGAGAGAAGGAGGAAGAGAGGTGACCTGATCAAGGTGTACCAGGTAATGAGAGGCATGGATAGAGTTGATAGCCAGAGACTTTTCCCCAGGGCAGGATTGACTGCCACGAGGGGTCATAGTTTTAAGGTGTTAGGAGGAAGGTATAGAGGAGACGTCAGAGGGAGGTTCTTCACCCAGAGAGTTGTGAGTGCATGGAATAGCTTACCAGTAGTAGTCATGGAAGCAGAGTCATTAGTGACATTTAAGCTGGACATGCACATGCACAGCAGTGAATTGAGGGGAATGTAGGTTAGGTTATTTTATTTTTGGATTAGGATTATTCCACGGCACAACATCGTGGGCTGAAGGGCCTGTACTGTGCTGTACTTTTCTATGTTCTATGCTGTTGCTAAGACTGCAACAATAGTTGTAAAGTGTGCCAGACAGATTCCAAGAGAAATTGATTGTTTGTTTTCAATCTAACAAGAGTGCTTGGATTATTTTGACTGTGTTTAAAAACTTTGAATCTGTGTTCTGAGGGAATGTTCTGAGTGTTTAGTTTCTTGTTTATCTTCATTTCTGTTGTTAGAACATAGAACATACAGCACAGTACAGGCCCTTCGCCCCACAATGTTGTGCCGAACGTTTACCCGAAACCTAAGGTCTATCTAACCTCCACCGCTCTAACCTTATACTATCATCTATATGCCTATCTAATAGCCACTTAAATGTCCCTAATGAAGCCAACTCCACTACCCTGTCCGGCAATGCATTCCACGCCCCTACCACTCTCTGAGTAAAGAAACTACGTCTGACGTCTCCGCGATATCTCCTTCCTTTTACTTTAAAACTATGTCCCCTTGTAAAAGCCACTTCCACCCGAGGAAAATGTTTCTGGCTGCCTATTCTGTCTATACCTTTGATCATTTTGTACATCTCTGTCAAGTCACCTCTCATCCTTCGTCGTTCTAAACAGAAAAGCCCTAACTCTCTCAACCTTTGCTTGTGAGACCTTCCCTCCATTCCAGGCAACATCCTGGTAAATCTCCTCTGCACTTTTTCCAACACTCCCACATCTTTCCTGTAATGAGGTGACCAGAACTGGACACAATACTCCAGATGTGGCCAAACCAGGCTTTTGTATAGCTGGAGCATAACTTCATGTCTCTTGAACTCAATACCTCTATTACTGAAAGCTAACACACCATATGCCTTCTTAACAACTCTATCCACCTGGGTGGCAGCTTTCAGGGAACTGTGAACATGAACCCCAAGATCCCTCTGCTCCTCCACAGTGCCATGAAACTTTCAATTAACCCTGTATTCTGCTTTCATATTTGTCCTTCCAAAATGAATCACCTCACACTTTTCAGGGTTAAACTCCATCTGCCGCTTCTCAGCCCAGCTCTGCATTCTATCAATGTCCCTTTGTAACCTAGAGTAGCCCTCCACACTGTCCACAACATGACCCACCTTCGTATCGTCCGCAAACTTGCTAATCCATCCTCCACTCCTTCGTCCAAATTATTTTCAAAAATCACAAATAGAAGACGACACAGAACAGATCCTTGTGGTACACCATTTGTAACTGAGCACCATGTTGAATTTTTTCTGCCCACTACCACCCTTTGTCTTCTAAGGGTCGGCCAATTCTGATTCCAATCTGCCACTTTTCCCCCATCCCATGCCTCCTTACCTTCTGCATGAGCCTACCATTGGGAACCTTATCAAATGCCTTATTTAAATCCATGTATATCACATCCACTGCTCCACCTTCATCCATGTGCTTGGTCACCTCTTCAAAGAATTCACTAAGGTTTGGGAGGCATGATGTACCCCTCGCAAATTCATGCTGACTATCACGAATCAAACTGTGCCTTTCCAACTGATCATAAATCCTGTCTCTCAGAGCCCTTTCCAATAATTTGCCCACCACTGACCAGGTGGTCCTGAGATGCTGCTTGGCCTGCTGTGTTCATCCAGCCTCACATTTTATTATCTTGGAATTCTCCAGCATCTGCAGTTCCCATTATAACTGACCTAAGACTAACTGGTCTGTAATTTATGGGGTTCATAAACTTTTGTTTTGTTTTCTTGTTAAAACAAAGGCTGTCATGTTCGTGTGCTTATGTTTCAGAAACAGGTCACTTAAGTCACAAAATAATAATAAAATTTATGACCCATCTATGTTCCTGTCAGGATATTGACTTGTCAAGAATATTGACTTGACCAGTACCAATAACAACTGAGCATTCCCCTGTTATTAATTGCGGCACTAGGTTATAATAACAGCTATGTGTCTGTGAGTTTATATGTGAACTTAATGTACGTCAGAGAGCGTAACAGTCACGGATAAATAAGTCTTGGTGCAAGTTTGCACACAGTTTGCAGAGTCAATGAGACTTCAAAACATACAGCAAATAGGCTGGAGTTTAAATCATTTCATAAATTACTGGCCATCCAAATTAATCTCTTTATTTTTCTATATTTACTGCTATAAGTTTAAGATTAAGAAATAATTATAGGAAGACATTATTGAGAATACTTGACTCTTTAATACATTATTGCCAGTGATGGTTGATGCTAGATGACTTGAATAAACTGAAATCTCCTGAGTCATAGAATGATTACAGCATTTAGGACATTTAGTCCATTGTTTCCATGGCAACACTGCAACAGTGACTCAGCTAGTCCCATTCCAGCCTCTCCACCTTTGCCCTGATAATTTCTTGTCTCAGTTGTGTATCCAGTTTCCTTTTGGAAGCCTCATTGCATCTTCCTTCACAGCATTGTTAATGCATTCCAGAATCTAACCTTCTGAAAAAACCTGAAAAAAATTGTTACTTTTTTTTAAATCGCAATCACCTAAAACAGAAATTGCTGGAAAAGTTCAGCAACTCTGGCATCAGCTATGGAGAAAAAGTAGAATTAATGTATTGGATCCTGTGACCCTTTTTCAGAAGGAGTTGATATATGTGTACGATGGAGTAGGAAGAGTAAATAACAGGTGGAGATGGAGCCCAGAGAGAGAGAATAGCTGTTGGGCAGACAAAGGAATATGTCAGCATCAGCTGGAAGAATCAATAGCTGCTAAAAAGGTATTTGGTCTCTCCCCTCTTTCCACCCTATCCCAGTCCTGAGTTCTTTCATCATCTCACCCCCTCAATATTCTGATCTCTCTCCCCTCCCCACCCCACCTCGTTCCAATCTTTCCCCTCACCCCGCTCCACCTGGTCCACCCTCTCCCCTCACACCCAATCCCTCGGTCTTGATCTCTCTCCTCAATCTCCATCGCTCCACCCACCCCAATGCCCCAGTCTCTCCATTTACCCCACCACCATCCCACCCCACTCCCAATCTCTCCTCTCACCCATCCCAGACCTGATCTCTCTTCTCTCCCCAATCCAGCTGTGCCCCCCCACCCCACCTTCCACCAGAATAAAGTCTAGTACATATATGTCAATAAACACAACCTCTGAATAATGTGGCTACAAGAATAAAATCAGTGTCTGGGAATCTGCAGTGAGTAACTCATCTCCTGAGTCCTGAAAACCCACTGAGTACGTAATGGAGTACTGTCCACTTTGCCTGGATGAGAAAGCAAAGGATACAATGGCATTGCAGTGCAACTATTTTGCTAATGTTGCACCAACCTGTGAATCCAATGTGAAGCTCATCTAAACTAGACTATTCCATCATCATCCACATATTTATCCAATGACCATTTGAATGCCCTTAAAGCTGGTGAGTCTATTACTGTTGTAGGCAGGGCATTCCACACCCTTACTATTCCCTGACTATAGAACCTACCTCTGGCATCTGTCCTATATCTATCAACTCTCAATTTAAAGCTACGTCCCCTCTTGCTAGCCATCACCACCCGAGGAAAAAGACTCTCACTGTCCTCCCTATTTAATCCTCCGATCATCTTGTATGTCTCTATTAAGTCACTTCTTAGCCGCCTTCTCTCTAACAAAAACAGCCTCAGGTCCCTCAGCCTTTCCTCATAAGATCTTTCCCCCATACCAGGCAACATCCTGGTAAATCTAGTCTGCACCCTTTCCAATGCTTCCACATCCTTCCTATAATGCGTTTTCAAGGCAGTAGACATTAAAAGCATCCCAAGAAAAGCAGAAAAATCAAGGGGCTAAAGGGAGGGTGGACCTTAAAACAACTACTGTTAATACAGATAAAAGTACTGAGAAAACTACTAAAACTCTTGCCAAGTCCTCTGGACCTTCTTTAAAGAAGTGGCTCCAGAGACAAGAATTGATGGTAATCTTACAAAATTCCCTAAAATCTGGCAAGGTTTAGTAGACTGTAAAACCATACATTTAACATTGCTACTTCAAAAGCACAATGACAGAAAGTAACAAAGTAGAACAACTTTAACACGTGCCACTGTATCTTAATTGTCAGTCAGAACAGATAAATAGCACATGTTTAACCTCTCATTCAAATTATAGCACTTTGAGAACATGGCCTTGGTATTACAGCAGAGTTTAATTTTTGCTCTAAGGTTTTGGAGTAGACTTGTGGCTTGGGTTGTGGGCGTTGAGACTGGTTGGCTGGCTTGCCGAGCTGTTACTTGAATCACAGACGTTTCATTACCATGCTGGGTAACATCCTCAGTGCAGCCTCCGATGAAGCATCAGTGTGTTTTCCCACCTGGATTTTAAACTCAGGAGTCCATTGAGATGGATTAATCTCACTTCCGGTTTTCCATCTTGATGGAACGTATATGGGGATGAATTCAATGAGTTTAATAATAGCATTTTTTTGTGGAAAGCCCGGCTTCCAGGAATTCCCATGTTCGTGGAGTGCCGGGTTTCTCGGAATTCTCGTGCATGAGAATTCCTAGAAGGCCTGGCACTCCATGAAGCATGCTATTAATTAACAAAATACACTGTACTCGACCCCATATGCATTCCACTACTAAGGAAAACCGGAAGTGAGGGAATCCACCTTAACAGACTCCAGAGTTTAAAATCCAGGCTGGAAAACACAGCGGAGGCTGCACTAAGGATGTTACCCAGCAGGGTAACGAAATGTCTGTGATACAAGAAACCAGCCTGATTTTTACTCGTTTGTTCTCGATTTGTGAGCAACATGGTAGGGCTACATTTACTGGCCATCAGTTTCCTTGAAGTGGTGGTAATCCATCTGCTTTGGGTTGGCCATTTAGAACAGTTGAGGAAAAACTTCTTCACCCAGAGAGTGGTGGATATATGGAATGCTCTGCCCCAGAAGGCAGTGGAGGCCAACTCTCTGGATACTTTCAAGAAAGAGATGGACAGAGTTTTTCAAGATAGTGGAATCAAGGGTTATGGGGATAAGGCAGGAACAGGATACTGATTGTGGATGATCAGCCATGATCATAATGAATGGTGGTGCTGGTTCCAAGGGCCAAATGGCCTACTTCAGCACCTATTGTCTATTGCTTTCCTAGTAACATTCAAAACTTCATCACAGCTAAGTAAGTAGTGTTAACGAGTTCTAAATGTATGATGCAGTGACAATAGAGGTACGAACACTAGCACTGATAACTCATCACTAAACTGAAACTTCTGTCCAGTCACAAGCTACAGACCCAAGGAAGGAGTCAGTTAGTTCAGTTGGCTGGTCAGCGGACTTGAACACAAAAGTGACATCAACAGCATGGGTTCAATTTCCACACTGGCTGAGGTTACCATAAAAGGACGTTCCTTCTCAATCTCTCCTTCCCCTTGAGTCAAAATTTGATGCTCAGGTTAAACCATCACTAACCTCTCTAATGAGAGAGAGCAGCCCTATGACCTGGTAGGATTATGATGACTTTATTTTTACAGAACTAAGGTACAATTACTACCAGGATTTAACTGATTTACCCCATCAGATACAAAATAAATCACATGCATTTGCTGTTAATTCACTAGGCAAACTATATTGTCATTAAACAAGCACATAAAATGCTAGAGAAACTCAGCAGTTCTGGTAGTATCTGTGGAGATGCTCATCTTAAGTCTGTAATGAATCTCCTCAGAACTGCTTATATTTTGTCATTATTTCAACTATGCAAAATTTGCATTTGCAGGATTAACTTTGTTTACTCGAAGATATCAGGTGAATTCGGAATCAATGAAGATATATCGTAAAATCAACCCTTGTGTATAAACCTATACCAACCAATGAAAGAATTTGATTACAAAACTGAAAATTTATCCAATGGATGATCTTTTCTGTTCATAGCACACGTAACATGTTCCACCACTGAATATCATCTCACAGAAAACAGGAGGCAGCCATTTGGCCTTCTCAGTCAGTTCTACCATTCATTGTGGTCACTGCTGATCATTCAACTTAATAGCCTGTTCTTGCTTTTGCCCATATCCTTTGTTCCCTTTAGCACTAAGACCTTATATCTATGTCCTTCCTGAAAAAATTTAATGTTTTGGCCCTAACCACATTATGGATGAAGAAATTTTTCATCTCAGTCTTAAAAGCTCTTCGCGTACCCTGAGGCTGTGATACCTCCTCTGTATTCCTCCACTATAAAGAACTCTTCCTACAACTACCTTATTAGTCCTGTAAGAATTTTTAAGAAGTTTCATTAGACCCTTACCCCCTCAAATTTTCTAAACTCCAGCAAATATAACCCTCAACAATTCAACATCGCTTCATAGATCAGTCTCACCATTCCAAAGATCAGTTTAGTAAACCTTCATTATGTTGCCTCTCTAACAATGGCATTGCTCTTCAGATAAGGATACCAAACTACACAATATTCCAAGTGTGTTGTCTCACCAAGGTCCACAATAATTGCAGCAATTAGTGCCCATTTCTTCTGGCATTTTCACAATTCTAGATGATCACCTTGTTGTGAGTTCATTTCATCTTAAATTTCATCAGATGAACATTATGTAATTATCTGCCAATAGTTCAAGTCTGTTGATTTGGTGGGGAGATGGTTTGTGTACATCAAGAAAAGTAAAGTTCCTGCACAATTGCCTGGGGCACTCCAGAGAGGACACCTCTAGAAGATGAGTATTCCACATTACAAACAACTCTTCAACAAAACACAAAATACTGAAGATGCTAGAAATATGAAACTAAAAATGGTTAGTGCTAGAACAACTTAGTCAGTTTCAGAAACAATTAACTTTCCAAGTCCAAATGACTTGAAAATGATAAAAAGCCTGGTTAGACTCCTCTTGAAGCACTGCAAGCAGATCTTGACATCACGCCTCAGGAGGAAATGCTGGCCTTGGAGGGAGTACACCATAGGTTTACAGGATTGATACCTGGGTTTCAGGGGTTAGGTTTGAGAAAAAAAACTATACAAACTAGGCTTGTTTTCTCTCGAATTTAGAAGGTTAAAGAATGATCTGGTCAAAAGCTTCAAAGTATTAATAGGCAAAGACAGGGTGGACAAAGATAAACTATTTCCACTGGCTGTGCACAGACTTTGCTGATACTTGACCCAATAAAGATGGCATCCCTGAAGCTCCATCAGCTCCCTGTTCTCTTACCATGGTGGGAACCTTAAACTTGGCTGCACTGAACACGGAACTTAGAGGATCTTATCCATGATTTGCACCTCACGTGGTGTTTGTGAAGTCTCCCCCTTCTCACCCAACCACATTCCCAGACACTGGGTCTACTCCTCCCCTATCTACCACCAATTGCAGCCGTTGGACAAGGCAGCTCCAAGTCTTAATGTTCCAGCATATAGGTGCTTTAGGGATGTTAGAAAGGGAAACTAGAGAGGAAGGGGAACAGTGCTTCTGATTAGGGATAATACTATGGCTGTACTTAGGGATGATATTCCATCAATTACATCCATGAAGTTACGGTGGAATTGAGAAATAAGAAAGGGATGATCACCTTATTGGGATTGTACGGTAAATGGAGGTTCAAGAAAGAGAGAAATGCATCAGGTATATACAGCAGGGAATGACCGAATCTCTAGAGGAGTGCAAGGGCTGTAGGAGTATATTTGAGAGGGAAATCAGGAGGGAAAAGGGTCATGAAATAGCTTTGGCAAGAAACTTTAAGGAATGATCCAAAGAGTTTCTACAAATACATCAAGGTCTAAAAAGTAACTAGGGAGAGAATTGGGCACCTTAAAGATCAGCAAGGCTATCTTTATGTGAAAACACAGGAGATGGGTGAGATACTAAATAAGTATTTTGCATTAGTATTTACCGTACAGAAGGCTATGGAAGCTCGAGAACTTTTTAAAAAAAAACAAACAAACAAACAAGTCATATCTTGAAAAGTGTCCACACTAAACGATGTGATGTTGGACATCCTAAAACACATCAAGGTGAATACATCCCTGTGACCATATCAGGTCTACCATGAACTTTTGTTGGAAGCTAAGCAAGTGATTGCTGCACCACTTACTGAGATACCTGTATCATTGATAACTGCAAGTGAGGTACCAGAAGTCTGGAGACTGACTGACATGGTGGCATTATTTAAGGAAGGTGGTAAGGAAAAGCCAGGGAACTTTAGACCACTGAGCCTGACATCACTGGTGGGCAAATTAGAATAGAATCATGGAGTCCCTAACAGTGTGAAAGCAGGCCAATTCACCCATCAAGTCCACACTGACTCTGAAAAGTATCCCATCCCATCCCAACCCTCTACCCTATCCTCGGAGCCCTGCTTTTCCCACGACTAATCCACCTTGCTTGCATATCCCTGCACACAATGAGCAATTCAGCATGGCCAATTCACCCAGTCTGCACATCTTTAAACTACAGGAGGAACCCAGAGCACCCACAGAAAAACCACAGAAATGGACAGACTGTGCAAACTCCACACAGTCGCCCCAGGCTGGAAGTGAACCCAGATCCCTGGCACTGTGAAGTAGCAATGGTAACATTCATGCCACCAGGCTTCTCCAAGTTTTTGGAGAGGATTCTGAAGGACAGGATTTGCATGTATTTGGAAAGGCAAGGACTGATTAGGGATAGTTAAGATGGCTTTATGCATGGGAAATCATGTCTCGCTAACATAATTGAGTTTTTTGAAGTAGTAACAAATATGATTCATGAAGGCAGAGCAATTGATGTGGTCTGTATGGATTTCAGTAAAGCATTCGTTCAACAAGGTTCAGGATGGTAGACTGGTTAGCAAGGTTAGATCACTTGGAATACAAGGAGAACTATGTCATTTGCATACAAAATTGTTCTGAAGGTGGAAGACAAAGACAGGTACTGGAGGATTGCTTTCCCTGTAGAGGGCCATGCACTGGGAGTGTGATTCTGCTGCTACTGTAATTGGAACTTGGGAGGCTGAAGCAGCAACACCTGTTATGACTGGGAGCAGCTAGATCTGGCTGAGGCCTAGAGAATGGGGCCCAGGGTGTCTCAGCCTTCCTGCCTACATGGAAGGACTCAAACTTGGGATTCTCTGCTGCCAATGTCTTTGGAACCCTAGTGGCCCGCACTTCTCCTCAGTGAGTTGTAGACTGCTGTACTAAACAGCTACTTCACAGGAGAGAAGCTGCCACTGACTAGGGCCTGAAGCCAGGACCTCAGGTACTGCAGCATGCCTGGAAGGACTCAAGCTTAGCACTTGCTGCTGCTGCCTGAAAAGCACAGTGACCTGCACATCTGCTCAGCCAGTGCCTAGGAGGCTTGTTCCTGGAGCCTGGACTTCTTCATCCAGAGGATTCAAGCCTGGATGCTTGCACTGAGACATTATTTTTGGATAACAAGGTGTAGAGCAGGTCAAGCAGCATCAGAAGAGCAGGGAAGCTGACGTTTCGGGCCTAGACCCTTCTTGAGAAAATAATATGTTGTGACTGAGGCCTACTCGTTGCCAGAGAAACCACTGCCTCTGAGCACCAGGGAACTATTGTTTTTAGCCTGTGGGTTGGTTGGCAGGTTGGGACATGGCTGCCTGAAGTGACTGGACTGGCAGGCAAGGCCTAATGGGACTCTTATTTTCCTTTACTAGTTTCACAAATACTGCCAGATCTGTCAAGCTTTTCCAGCAACTTCTGTTATTGTTTCTCTCAGTCCCTCCCTACAGCCTTTTACATGGAGGGAGACCCGGCACCAGGAGTGGAGCAGGTTTTCAAACCGCTGCGATCCAGTGCGCCCGACATTTTAGCCAATGTTTTATCGAAGTCTGGACTTAGTGGTCACTGCAAAGGATCCCCCTACTCTGGGAGTGGGACGTACCCAGCCAGTGACCCCGAACCACCTACCACACTTGATGTCGGTGAGGGTTTACAGGCTAGAGATGACAACCTGGAGGAGGACTGGGCATCAGTCATGAGTGCAAGACATGGTGCTAGCGGGCAAGATCACCTTCATCCTCATTGGGGAACTCCAGGATTTTTTTTGCAAGCAATGCTTTGTCGCCAAGGCAGAGTTTAGTTGGCTAAGGGCCGGTGGAATTCTCTACCACTTGTCATAGTCTGTCCAGCATAGTGGCCCTGGGAATGGACAAGAATGCAAGGTGGTGGTGCCAGGGATTTCTTTGCAACATCATCAGGGAGTGGAAGGGGAAATAAAAAGTCCCTCCGCGGCTTGATAAATTAGTTTCAATGTTTTAACAGCTGGTGGCAGCAGCACATACTGCTGCCATGAAGACATCAACAGCAGCAGTAAGGCCCAGTGCAAATTTCATATCACCTCATTCCTCAGGGAACAAAAGTATGCAGTAAGCCTCATGAAAGAGGCCTATCCCGTTTCTGGAGCCAAGGCTATGCAGCTCCCCAAGTGACGGGAAGGGTTTTCACGAGTCACCTGGCCTCCAATTCTGGCAGGGTGGCTATCTTGTTGGCCTCTTTCTTCAGCCAGAGATCTTAAGGGTCAAGAGCATGTGCCAGGTCATTCGTTCCGACTCAAAGTTCATTTCGGAGGCGTGGTTCTTCATCTAGTGAACATAAATGCACCTTGGATGGGACCTGAGCAAACATGCTTCTTCAAAGAAGTGTCTACTCTTCTTAGTTCCAGTAAGGATGAACTTATCCTTCTTGGGGACTGCACCCTTGAGGGGTGGGACCGTGATGGAACCCAGAAGAGCTCAGCAACAGTGGGGAAGTTGATGGACTTGGTTAAGACCTTTGACTTGGTAGATATCTCCATCCCAAAATCTGCATCCCAATTCCACATCTTCACCTTTGAGGGGCCTGGAGTCAGAGCACCCAGAATTGACCGACTCTACACTTCCAGAACGTATGCCTCCTTTATTCCGAAGGCCTCTCTGTGGCAGGTGTCGCTTTCCAATCACAATCTGGTGTGGGCATTCAGCACCAAGGCATGCAGTTCCGAGACTTGTTTTGTCACTTCTGCACTGGCTGGAGAAGGAAGCGGGGTGGTGAACGCTACCGAAAACAGATCCACGGCATCCGCTACAACAGCCACCTGGTCCAGGATGTGATCCATTATTCCCAGGTGGCTGGCCTGTCAAGCACCTTTCTCTCCTTTCATCAAGAAAAGGCATTCAACAGAGTGGATCACAAGCATCTGCTCAGGAATCTGTACGCTTTCAGATTCAGGACGTACTTTGTCACCCAGATCAGACTTTCGTATGCCTCCAGAGTGCCCAGTGAAGGTTGACACACCCCTACACTTTGGGAGGAGTGCATCACGGCTGCCCGTGTGGCCAACTTTATTCTCACTGCACGGAACCATTCCTGCACGCCTTGCGTAAGCAGCTTTCAAGTTTGGCTCTGCCTGGGTCAAGGCTGGACGTAGTTCTTTTGGCATATGCAGACAATGTGATCCTCATGTCCACGGACCCAGCTGACTTCCGGAGGATGCATGAGTGTCAGGAGATCTACACTGTGGCATCCTGCACAAAGATCAACTGGAGCAAGTGTTCGGGATATCTGGTCAGTCCATGGCAGACCCCAATCTGGAGCGTCTCTAGGGACTCCCATTAAGTATCACACACCTCCCGTATCTGGAAGTCCATCTTTGCCCTGCTGGGGAGTCCGGGCAAGCATACTGGCAAAAGTTGGAAACCAAGGTGACCGCTGACCTAGCCACACTGGACAGGACTGGTCATAACACAGCTGTTAACTGCCAAGTTGTGGTCTTTCCCCTGGCTTTGTCTCCACATCCAGAAAAAGAATGTCAAATTTTTCTGGTATAAGAGGCAAAACTGGGTTGCTGCTGCAATTCTCAGTCTTCTTCTTGAGGGAGGTGGTACTGCCTTCGCACCCAGGTAGTGACATTCTGACTTCAGACCCTGCAGTCATACCTTTCTGTCGAGCCTGCTCCAAGGTGGTGCACCCAAATGGTGCAATTCTTCCGTCAGCTGTGTAGCTTCCCTGACATCACGCAGCTCCCGTTCATGGAGTGGACCTGGCCACAGGTCTTCTTCCAGGAATGCCCATCTTGGGTCTGGGATACAGTCGGCTCACACCAGCTCTCATCAGGGAGCCACTGCTCCGGAACAGGTTTTTCCTTGAGCGTGGTTTGTGCTGACAAAGGGAGGAGAGAGCTTGAGATTTAGAGCTGAGCGGATTTGGGGACATGTTGAAAGGCAGAGGAGAGGGCTAGATAATGCTGACATAGTTGACTGCAACGGTGACGATCCACCTCCATTTCATGAACCGAGCCATCTGGAGCCTGACAATCAAGGAACTTGGCCCTGAAACTGTACTCAAGGTGGCTCAGGCATGCGGTGGACTTCTAGATGAACAGACCCCTGTTTGCCAGAATTCAACATGGGTCTACACTGCGATCCTCCCCGTGACAGTGTACCCCACAATCTCGGCAGCCTCGGAGATACACTCCCAGTGCCCTTTTGAACAGCATGGAGGCTGTATTTGTACCAGCTGACTCTGCACACTCTCCACTTCAGCACCTTGACGTGATCTTTTGCCCTCAGGCCATGGAGAACCCGACTCTAGGCCCTTAAGAAAGGTTCCTCCCTTCTGACACTTGGAGTGAAGAGGACTGCACACTGCAGCTCCGTACAACCAGCAACTAAGTGGGCTTACTGTGTGCTAGACCACATACACATCATGTGGCCTGGAGTAAAAGGCCTTCCAATTGCACATCAAATGCATTCGCCTGCAGACCCTTTAGTTTTTTGAAGGGGCTGACAAAATTTTAGTCACACTTCAGCCCCACATTTCTGATCAACAGGCACCCAGCGCAGGGAGGGGCAGACAAGTTCACAAGCCTTGTCATGGTTTTGCTTCCAGGCTTCGGCATGATGGCTATTAACAGTTCCAGGCAACAGGCCAAAGAGGGGCTCACTATTCCTGAAAGTCTGTCCCTCTTTCACAGTTACATCTGCACACAAATGTCCCTGGAGAGGGAGCATGTGGTGCTAACTGGCACAACTGAGGCCTTTTGAGGCTGTTGGGTGCCACAGAGGCTGGTGTGCATTATCAACCTGGATAATGATATTCTGGTTTAGATCATTGTTTTCTTAGTACAAGTTTCCATTTTGCTTTTTGAGTTTGTGTTTGTTTTTTGTTTGGTGCCTAGGGAAGAGGGTGTTTTATTTTCTTTTTATTCCAATTTTGGAATCCTTGGAAAAGCAAAGAGGGCTTTTATTTTAGCCCCCTACTGTCCCTGTATCCAATGCATTTGAATGGGGATCGACAAGAGGGGAATTTAATCTTTATCTGAAATGAGTAGTGGAACATCCCCTGGATTTTAAAACATATTGTCCCTGTCCCAGGAGTGGTTGATGGGGAAGGAGCAGTGGAGATTTACTTATTTAGTTGTTTGTTTGTTTATTTATGTTTTCTTTGATTTTGCTCGAGTTTGTTTTTACTATGCACCCTTGCAGTCCCTGCGCAAAGAGGTTGATGGGGGTGGAGTCAAAGGAGAGCCATTTTGTTTTTTGGTTTGTTTATGTTTCTCCCACCTAGATTTACAGGTATTCATTTTTGTCTAATGAAGTCAAGACATCTTTATGTTCTGTTTTGAAACAACAGAGTGGGCTTCGCTCCACGTTTCACCCAACGCAGTCCCAGTAGCATCTGATGCGGGTAGTGTCAGGTGATCTTGGGTTTTTTTTTCTTCTGTTTACACTGACATTGAGTTGAGGGTTGCTTTTCTGACTGGAGACCTGTGACCAGCAGTGTGCCGCAAGGACCTGTGCTAGGTCCGCTGCTTTTTTGCCATTTATACAAATGATGTGGATGAAAAAACAGAAGATTAGTCAGTAAGTTGGCAAATAACACCAAACAGACAGTATAGTGGATAGTGAAGGAGGTTATCGGAGGGTACGACGGGACCTTGATCAGGAGGATCAAGGAGTGGCAGATGGAGTTTAATTTAAATAAATCTGAGGTGCTGCATTTTGGTTGAGAAAATCAGGGCAGGACTTGTACACTTAACAGTAAGGCTGTGGAGAGTGTCGCTGACCAAAGAGACCTTGGAGTGCAGGTTCACAGTTCCTTGAAAGTCAAGTCCCATGTAGATAGCGTAGTGAAGGCAGCATTTGGTACACTTTCCTTTGTTGGTCAGTGCATGGAGTGTGGGAGTTGGCATGTCACGTCAAGGCTGTACAGGACATTGGTTCGGCCATTTTTGGAATACTGCATACAATTCTGGTCTCCTTGCTGTAGGAAAGAGGTTGTTAAACTTGAAAGGGTTCATAAAAGATTTATAAGAATGTTGTCGGGGCTAGAGGGCTTGGGCCGAAATGTCAGTTTTTCTGCTCCTAGGATGCTGCTTGGCCTGTTGTGTTCATCCAGCTCTACACCTTGTTATCTCGGATTATCCAGCATCTGCAGTTCCTTTTATCACTGAATAGGCTGAAGCGGTTTTCCCTGGGATTGGAGACTAAGAGGTGACCTTAAAGAAGTTTATAAACATCATGAGGAAAATGGATAAGGTTAATAATCAAAGTCTTTTCTCCAAAGGAGCGAATCCAAAACTAGAGGGCATAGGTTTAAGGCGAGAGGGGCAAGATTTAAAAGGGGCCTAAGGGGCAACGTTTTCTACACAGGGGGTCGTGAATGTGTGGAATGAACTGCCAGAGGAAGTGGAGGAGGCTGCTGCAATTACAATATTTAAAAGGCATTTAAAAAGGAAGGGTTTAGAGAGGTATGGGCCAAATGGGACTGGATTGATTTTGGATATCTGATCTGTATGGACAAGTTGGACCAAAGAGTCTGTTTCTGTGCTGTATGTCTCTATGACTCAATGGTTGAGTTATAGACTGAGAATTAGGGAACACTTCTATTCAGAAAGGGCAGTAAATATTTGGAACTCTCTTCCGTAACCAACAGTGGATGCTAGATCAGTTGTTAGCTTTAAATCTGAAATTGATAAATTTATGTTTAGCATAAATATCAAGGATAGGAGCCAAAGGCAGGTGTATGGAGTCAGGCCAGAGATCAGCCATGATGTCGCCGAATGGTGGAAGAGGTTGAGGGACTGAATGGTCTACTACTTTTAATTTGTTCCTAAAACATTATGAATAAACTTTAGAGACTGCTGTAAATGCAGTTAGTATAAATCATGCTTCAAAATCAGAAGGTTGTGATTTCATGCCCCACACAATTGAGACAAGAAAACTTCGCTGACGTCACAGTTCAGTACCTGTGGAGGCACTGCATTGTTGAGTTGTGGCCTCTCAGGTAAGATGTTAAACCAAAACCCGCTTTCATGTTTAAGAAAGATCTGATTTCATTATTTTAAATCACCAATTTCCTGTCCAATAATTTCTCTCTGAAACCAACATCACACAAAATAGATTCTGGTCATTATCATAGCACTACTTACTGGAGTTAGTGTGCAAATTGGCTGCCTCATTCTCCAAATTAAAACAATGTCTACAATTTTCAGAAGTACTTGAATTAGCAAAGTGTTTTTGGCTATTCAATGGTGATAAAAAGGCAACAATGTATATGAATTCAATTCCTTCTTTTTCCTCCAAGCACCATAAATGAAGTAGTAACACTCCTGGATGCTTGGGGTCATACAGTACTTTGTCATGATTACCAATGTTTAACATTAAGAATGCTACACAAGTTACAAAAGGATCAAAAATACTAACATGAGACACTGGTACAAGACGAGTCACTGCCTATTTGATAAGAAATAAACAGGAGTGGAAACCGGTTATGCACCAACTGGTTTGAAGTCCAGCAATTTTCTGGTCACTGACACACTGCCTAAGGATGCTAACCTCAGATTGCCTACACAAATATTGCTGATGGCCAAGTCAAGTAACCCATGAGTCATGCATGTCCATGTAAAACAAACTGAAAGATCTAGGAAATATTAATGAATAGGCCAAACTTTTTTTGTCATGAATGACTAACTGTCTATATTGCAGTCTGCCAAGAAGGATGTGGCAAATCCTGTGCCATTAGTGACAGAAACAATGAATGCTATGGGAGCAATTCCAAGAAATGATCACACTTGTTAAAAAGCCTTTCAGCTACATTCTTAAAGATACTCCCTTGGCTGGTTTAACAAGGCGTGGAATCACAGAATCAATTTAAGCAGCACATATTTCCAAATCTGCTAAGTGTTTTATTCCCCCCAAAAAGGGACACATGCCTGCAATAATGTGGCCCACTCTAAACACTACAATCAGCTTATCAAGCAGTCTGAAAGAACAAACAGCGGATAAGCCACAAGATAATTAGGAACAAGCAGCCACAAATAAGATGTGGCCGACTTGAATTCTACAGGCTGTATGCACCTCTTGCTTCCTTGAGGAATCGCATGGAGTAACAGTTTGGGTTTCACATGTCAAAAACACCACAAGCAGAATAACTGATATTCTTAAGCTTTGCATTCTAAATTAAATAAGAGATGACAATCAAATAAAACATAGCATTTAGCATTAATGTAAATTTTTTGATGATATAGACAATTAAACTAGATTTTTCTACACGGAAAAGCATCCTTTCTGCATCCACCCTTGTCAAGGCCCCTCAGAATCTTATTTCACCAAAATCACTTCAATCTTTTGAACTTGCAATGGCTCAACCTTTCTTCATAAGCCAAGGCCATTATCGCAGGAATCAGTTCAAGCAATTCACAATTTGTTCTGAGTCAGTTACACTCAAGACTGTCTTACCTCGTTCACACTGTGCTCCTGTAAATCCATACGTACAGGCACATCGATTGGGAGCAACACATCTTCCACTGTTCAAACAGCCATTCTCACAGATAGCTGAAAAACAACATTTTTAATTTTGAAAATTCATTTAGGATCTCCTTCACCTTACAAAAAGCACAAACAGAACGGGTGAGTAATCTGGACTAGGGGTGGTTAAAGAGCTCCATAGCAGGACTGGGAAGAGGATATAGAGGATTAGAGAGCCCACACCAGGGAGGATGAGAAGCCCGCTAAGCAGGACAACTAAATCAAGACTGAAAAGCACTCTGGTAGGGGGCAAAACTACGGACTGACAGAACAGTACCGGCAGTCAGGAAGATTTGGAGAATGCTAAGCTGAAGGACTGTAAAACTAAAGATACAGGAAAAGTGATATGGAGGCAAGGGGGCTCCAGGATAGAGATGTCAATTAATCATAACCAGAAATTGATCACTGAAATGGTCAAGCAAGGGTCGGTGCCAGAAAGCCCTGACATCAGAACAACAAGCCTGGTCGCAGAGACAGGACAAAGAATATTATACGAGAAGGTAGTTGTTACTCTGACAGTCTTTGTCAGGAGTATGACTAACAAAAAGCAGCAGCAAGTGAGAGTGGCAGGATTCAGATGTAGTGCTGTCAGCCAAAAGGACAGATGGTGGCAGCAACAGGGGTGTGCCTAGCACCCACCTAAATTGATGGACTGCAATGGGATCAACAATCTTGACTGGGAAGAACTGGGTAACAAAATGTATGCATAGGCACTTAAGGATGGCAACGGGTGGACTGACCCACCACCCTACAAATCAGAAAGACCTGTGCCTACAGCATCTCTGCAGGCTATACAAAGAAAACAATTGAAAACACAGGCAGAAGAATAAACAGGAGAGAAAGGATGTTAAATCAAAACCTTGTATCCCACAGAGGCAAATGTTATTGAACAAATTGTCTGCATTGAAAGGGAACAATAACAATGGCCCCTAACTGGGAGAAAACAGATGTGTTGGTAGAGGGTCAGTCTCACCAACAATGATCTACACGCCCTTAATAGGACCAAAGTGCCTAAGAACGTATGGCAAAATTTACAGGGCCCAAGTTGGCTCATGCTCTTAAGATGGGTACAGGCATTTTAAGGATTCTAGCAAGTACATTAGGGAGGGGCACCCTTAATTGGGCTAAAGTGACCTTAAAACAGTGATGAGTGAATATTTATTGAAAGAGTGTTACAGGTCAGCAGTGTATGATATTAACAGATAAAGCAACATCTATAACTGATCACCAATATGGATTTACCCCTCACCACCTCAAAAGTTACAAGAACTAAAGAAGCTTGACTAAGCAAACCAGATCAGCTGTAGAATTCATTCAGATCTGGGTATGACAGAATAAGGAAGGGATCATTCTGGAAATTGACATTTTAGAACAGTTGTGTGTGACTACTGACGTGGAAACCCAATGTATAACATGGCAACCTTCTCACCTTGATAGGGACAGGAAGAAAAGGAGATGCTACATTGCAAGGGTGGCTACACTGCAGGGAGAATGGGCCAGTTAGGGAATCAGGGAGCAATTGGGGCAACATGGTGGCTCAGTGGTTAGCATTGTTACCTCACAGCACAGGAAACTCAGCTTGATTCCAGCCTCCAGAGACTGTGCAAACTCCACACAGACATTCTCCCCATGTCTGTGTGGGTTGCCTCCAGATACTCCAGTTTCCTCCCACTGTCCAAAGATGTGAAGGTTAGAGGGATTGGCCATAGTGTGTCCAGGGATGTATAGGCTAAATGCAATAGCCATGGGAAAAACAGGGTTACAGAGATAACATAGGGAGTGAATCTGGGTGGGTTGCTCTTCGGAGGACTTAACAAGTCAAATGGCCTGCTTCTGCACAGATTGTATGGGTCCTAGCTATTGTAAAAACAGTAATGTGGGCTATTACCTGTAGACCTTAATTGGGGCCCACAACCCCATACAATCAATATCCCGAAGCTGATAAAGGTGTTATCTGTGATAGTGAAGGATTTAGACAAACAGGTAAATTAATCGGTATTCTCAGATAGCTGCTGAGCCAAGTGGGAATTAATTCTGCTCCTGGCAGACAAACCACCCCTAACCACAGATGGTTTAGTGAACCCGTCATAGCTAATGGTAAAATAAAACAAAGGAACAAAATGAATGTTTGAAAGAAGCTGGTATTGGAGAGTGTGGCATGATTGCTGAGGGACCACTAGGAGGAGATGGGATCACATAATTACTCATCTATGAAGCAAACAAAATCAAGACTTGTCCTGATAGTGTGGATAAGGCTTTGTATGACCCAGGATTTAAGATAAGATTTGGAACTGGGTTCTTAATGTTCACGGACACCTGTGGATTTCAATCACATCACCAGTAGTATTACCATTTGTAGTTCCAATTGTAGAATCTACATTTATCTGCACCACTAAAAGGACATTCAAGAGATGGAGGGACAGGAGATTGATATGAGGGGAGCAGTTGCTGCTTCCATGCATTGGGAAAACACCACACACAAATAATGGCCATTTTGGGTGTGGCCAAGGATATTTGAGGAAACTGAAGAGGAGGTTTAATGGGGAAATAGGGTTAATAGCTTAGCATGGTACAGGGAAATAAACATGTTGGCAAGAAATAAGTTTAGGAAAGCTAATTCTGCAGCATAGGTGTCAGTCACATTAGCATGCTCACAGGAAGGAACAGAAAGTCCACACACCAAACAGTCACCTATGGTGAGATCAACTTAGCCATTGTGAAGCAATGATGTTAGGTCATTAGCTTGAGCAGTCACAAGATAAGAATTCTAATAGTAATTTAATAATAATGCGATCACAGCTGGGGTATAAGTCAATGTTGCCTATTGAACAGTAATGGTTCTTGTTAGTGTTTGTAATCTAATAAACTGTAGCATGGGCTATTGTAATACGAGAATGTATAAATAGACTATATTTGATTGGGGCTGCCTCCCATTCCCCTCGCACACTGCACTGGTAAAGAGCACTGGTTAAAGGTCAAATGCTACCACTGAACTCTGGACTCAAGACTTCTCCCTGACAACTTCCCTGCAACAAACGATGACTGATAACTTACTTCAAATAGGAAATAAATGTGAATGCTAAAACATTGATGTTGGAAATCTGAAATTAAAACAATAACTAAACTTGATTTTACATTTGGCACTCTCCAGCTTCTGGACTCTTACATTCCCCAACTTGTCATTTTATTTCTTCCATTTTCTTCTTTTTGTTGTTTTGCTAGATTGGTCTAGTCTGATTTCTTTTTCATCTGACACTCAAAAGATTATTATACAACCATTTTGACAGAACGTTTGGTTCCATACTATACCCACTTATGTTCTTTCCAACTGGAATTATTTTGATATTTAATCTCTCCTGCGACTCAGCTTATCAAAAAGCTATTCATTTGTTCTTCCTGTCTCCTCGTTCCATCCATTATTTTCAAAAAGCTTACACTCCATCTTCCTTCAGTTCTGATGAAAAGTCATCTTGACCTGAAACATTAATTGTTTCTCCCCACAGATGCTGCTCAGTACTCCCAACAACCTTTTTGTTTTTATTAAAGAAATAAATGTAGTGGAAATGTGAACAGTGATTGATGCATATTTAAGTTTAAAAAATTAATTATTTTAAGGATCAAAATAATTCATTAGTAACACTACTTACGCTGCCCACAATGAGTCCCAGTATATCCTTTCTGACAAATACAGTGATCCTCAGCACAGGACCCACCATTCATGCAACGAATGTTGCACTGTTGGACTGCAAAATAAAAATTTTTGGCAACAATTTAGTACAACAATCAGCCAACTTTGTATAAATCAATGTTTTGTAGGTTTAAAATAAACTCAAACATTTCAATAATTTCAGACTGAAGCCAGAAACTTCAAAAGCACCATAATGAGTGAACAATAGCAGTAAGTAACCACTTCTCTCAGATTCACTGTGGCAAAGATAAGGCTGGACACTTAGTTTAAACTAAGTTTGACAGACTCTAAATACATACTCATAAAAAGGTCAGTTATTCAGACTTGCTGGAAATGTAAACATGCATGTTCCTCTACTGACTTACTTGAAGAGATATGTCCCTGTTATAGTTTTAGGGTTTAGTGAGCTCAGGTTCACTAATGCGCTTTGGGCAAGGGAACTGCCATCCTCATCCGATCTGGCCTATGTGTGCTTCCAGGGCCACAGCAATGTGGTTGACGCTGAACTGCACTCTGCACAATTACAGATGAGCAATAAATGGTGGCCTAGCCAGAAACACTCTCAACTCACAAACAAATAAAAAATGTGTTACATGTTTGATCTAGCTTTAATCCTAAAATTAAGTTATTCTATCATAATGATCAGTTAGAAAGCATTCTAAGCATAGCCTTCAAAATAAATAGGGGGTTGGAGGCAGGATGATCAGTACGATAAAAGTCACCATTATGTGGATGAAATAGATTCTGCGACAACCTCCTCCTCCAATCTCATAGTGTCTTCAATGCTGTAGCTCCAATCACAAGATCTCTCTCTTGTTCTCAGAAGAAATTTCTAATTGAATGTGTAACTAAAGCAAAGAGAGGCACACCACAATTGGGCGAACTAGAAGAATAACTTTCACTAGATGAAAGGTCACCATACAGCAGAGTTTCACAAGGTCACAAGTAACTATTCAATACAGTGAATACTTACTTAGGGCTAGGTTGCTGCGTCAACCAGGGGTCAGGGCTGACCCAGCATGTCTTTCTTTTGGGTGGGGGCGGTGGCTAAGAGGCAGCAGAGCCAAAGCATCAGTTGTGAGGGCAGGGCAATCTACTAACTGGATAAACAATCTTTATGCATCATATAGCTTTATCCATCACTGACCATGTTTTTGGAGTTTATAGCCGATAATAATACTGACAGCAGAAGGCACACAAGTCAACTTTCTGTAAATGCAAAGCAATCAGGGAGCACAGCCTGTGAGTTTTTTTTCCCCCAAAATGACTAGACACAATAGAATATAGTGTCTTTTTAAAACAAAATTTTTGCAATAGAGTATACAAAACAACAGATAATCTTAAAATTGTCTACTTAGACGATATTCACATGTAATCAATTTTACATAGATGATTAGGAAGCTACTTGCAAATGATATCTTTCCCAGTTAGACAAAATTTGTGGAAAATCAGAATTAATTTTGCATTATTTTCACACAACAGATGTATTTAACCATACATCTTGGTGAATGTATGTCTTGCACAAAAAAAACCACACAATCTCTTAATTACAGCCAGCAAGTTAAAATATTTAATATACAGATATATGCAAAGTTTGGTACATGCACCAACTTATCTAAAAAAAACACTAAATAAAAATACAGAAGATAGTGTTGTTAAGTGACTGCATTATCTAATAAAGGAGGAAAATTAGAGGTTCATTCTGAACCAGGTCCAGACTACGTACCATGTCGGCTCATCTAAATCAAACCATAGAAAGGATGCCCCAGAAAATGAAAATAGCCCAAAATATAAAGGTAGCACTCAGCAAAATCTCAGAGGCCTAAAAAAAAATTTACTTTGACCCCTGTTTTAACACAGGAAGCAACTAAATATAAAATGTATTTACATTGTATTGTTAGCCCTACAATAAATGCCAATCTTATTTGGCATTAGCTTTTACACTTCCCAAGAAGGCAAGTAGATTGCACCACTGGATAGGAGATCACCCGCTTAACTGGAAAGGAGAAAATTGTCAATCCTTCTACCCTGGATCATACTTTAACATTCCATTCCAAGTGACCACACACTGGCTTTGACAAAGGTTGTGAAGGTATCTTTAGCTGTCTGCTTGCCCCCTCAGCTGCAAAGTACACAGCTAATCTAAAATGAATTTGTTGAAAAGCAAAAAGCACATGTTCTCTACCATTCAATGAAAGCATGGCTAATCTGATAATCCTAAACTCTATTTTGCTACCTTTTCCTATATCCCTTGATTCCCTTACGGATTAAACATCTAGTCAGTCTTGAATATATTTAATGGCCCAGTCTCAACAGCCCATGATAATGAATTCCAGGGATTCGTTACCCTTAGAAGAAGTTACTCCTCATCTGTGTCTAAAATGTGCATCCCCTTATTTTAAGATCATGCCTTTAGGTTCTAGACTCTTCCACAAGGGGAAATCATCCTCTCCGTATCTATCCTGTCAAGTCCTCCAAGAATCCTTAAATAAGATCTCATCTCATTCTTCTAAATTCTGAGTACAGGCCCAACCTACTCAACCTTTCTTCATAAAACAATTCCTCCATACTGGTATCAACTGAGGACTGCCTCCAGTGCCAGTATTTCATCCTTCACATAGGGCCCCTAAAACCATTCACAGTAAGCCTGCTGTGGTCTGACAAGAATTTTGTATTGTTTTGGCAACTTCTCCCTACTTTTATGCTCCATTCCTTTAAGACAAATGGTCAATATTCTATTGCTTTCTCTATTGTTTGCTGAACTTAGCTGCTAGTTTTTTGTAATTTATGGATGAGAATTCTCAAATCCTCCTATTCCAAAGCTTTCTGCAGTCTTGCTCTATTTAAATAATATTGATCTCTTCTATTCTTCCTGCCAAAGTGCATTACCCCACATTTCCCCAGACTAGATTCTATCTGCCAAGTTACTGCCCACTTGCTTAGCCTGTCTGTGCCCCTCTGAAGTCTCATTTTCTTTAAATCCTTTTGTGGCAGATCATCAGCAGCAAGAGTGGACCGTTCATGGAATGGCAGCCGCCTTGTGGCAGTATGATGTGGTAGCAAGTTCGAAGCTCCTTCTGTCAACTGAAGGCGACGGAAGCAGCAGAGGCAGCAGCAGCAAACCTCCTCTTTGTGATCAGAGGCGGCAGTATCAGCTAAAGACTACAGCATTCCAGAGACCTTTGAGATAGACTAAGTTCTGTTTTTTTTTCCCGCTTTTTAGCTTTGTTTCTTTTTTAAATTATGGTTTCTGTAACCAAGATGGTGCTGGAAAACAGTACTGCATACTTTTCACTGTACTCCGTATTCCTATACTTCACTACATGTGACAATAAAATTAAATCCTAATTTATATTTCTAATTTTAGTTATAAAATTTGCAATAAATTTCCTTTCTTCCCCTTAAGCTATTCATATCTTCAGAAATAAATATGTATCAAAATCATTTACAATGCTCATTTCATTAGTGATTAAAAATTCAATACATTATGTAATCCCAATTTCAGATTGCTATTTGCAAACTCGTTTGTACACACAAACAAAACCGTAAAGAATTTTTGGTACAACTAAAAATCAAAGCTGAAGCTTCACTAAAAACAACAATCTTTCACACAGAAATATATGCTGCTAACTTTTAAGTAACATTTCAATGCCATCAAAATGTATCTTTCCTCAGAGTCAAACATCTGCATTACCACTCCTTAGATTTTCTGCTATTAAAATTGTACTTTCTAACGAACTAAATTACGCATCACATAATGAAGTGGAAAATAAATGCAGGCTCAATAAGATAACCAGCACAATGTTTTTGGTTACGTATGGATTGAATTGAGGATTAATATAGATTTCTCCTAAGACTATGAAATTCAAACAAACTGCAAACAGTGGGGACTCACTCAGCATTATGCAAGTCTATAATACTTTGCTAAATTCCAGCTAACATTCATTAGCAAAAAACGCAAAATATCCTACATTAGTACATTTTTTTCCTGTTACACTGCAGCAAAAACCAAACACATCATGGGTTCAAACAAAGTATTGTTTACCCAAACATGGACGTTCCTCAAAAACCATGTAAAAATAAAGGAACAGAAATAGTCAGATCACACCATTTCCTGTTTAGCTAAGTGTCTTAAATTCACTAATTCATTGCATGAATAGTTCTTTTAATCGCACAAAATTGTTTATTGTTCGCAATGTTTTGTAAAAAGGTTAACTTTGCGAATGTAAATGTCTCAAAATTATATCAATTAGTCTTAACTACTTAACCAAAACAACAGCCAGCCTCAATATAATGTTCAACCCCTTCAGGCTGATTTTAAATTGTAGTTACCTCCCCATCCTGCCCCCGGTTCCAGTTAAGAAAACCGATTCATATTTTCAGAGTCTCAAACATTAAAAAATCCCAAATGTTTCACTGGAAAGTAATGCAACAAAATCATCACACAAAACTGTAACCCCTACAGCACTCAAATTCTTACCATTATGAAACTCATCTGTGCACATTATTTTTGTAAAGGATTCAGTAGCTCTGTGTATCTAACCCTAATCTGGCTTTATTCTACTAAAAATGTGTCAATTAATCAAAACTTTACTCGCAATTTATTCCGTTAAAGTTTTCACAACGAAATCTGCTGCTTGCAGAACCAGTCCAGTTGTGTGTACAGGCTGCCGGACAAAAAGATGACTTGATGAATGTTCCGTTGGTGCACTGGTTTAAAAATTTTCACTTTTGGATCAGATCCAAACTGACATGGAAACTGACCTCCAAGTTTCTATAAAAAGCAAAACAAAAATTGGAACTGAATGTGAAGCTGGTTGAGGCCACATGAACAACACCAGAGAGAGAGATAGGATGATCAGCCAGAGCGGGTAACGTTAGATGAAATTACATAAAACATACATCTGAGATTGAGAATTCAGGACAAGATAGTTATCACTGTTTCAGTTATTTAGCATGAACTGATTTACCAGCACTAACCACATCAATTAGTTACTACTGAGGGTTTAGCTACTGATGATGTCGTGGATCCACCACAAGACTTCCAAAATGCAGCCAAGCAGGTTCTGCAGAAGTGTGCCATTTTGGCAGTCTGCACCCATGGATAATGAGTTGTCTTGCAGTTGATATCCAAATGAGGATTGGAGACACATTCTCTCAGAAAGAAAGCTGAAATTTTACCTGAGGAAGTGCACTAATTTGAAGGACTGTGTCTGAAATTAGTGCCATATAATGTTAATGGGAGTACCCAGTAAAAACATGAGATTTATCTTTGCTGCCCCGATTAATGTGAAGTTTATACTGACCACAATTTGCTTGTTAAGCTACAAGTGAAATCTTGTTTCACTGATTTCTATTTGGGGGTCATTGGTAATTTGATTTCTCAGTTTCCATAGATATTGTAGCAATTTGAATAGAAAATAAACATCCAGTAAATTTAAAGCACAAATGTTATAGTTTATATCATTTGAATTCCTAGACTTTAAACTAACAAATATATCCACGATTAAATAGGCGATGGCAAAACCTAGATTATATACTGTTTTGCTAAATCATGCAAGTAAATGCTTCACCTGCCTGTTTGAAATTCCTCACATTTTAACAGCACAACTAGCTCATCGGTATTCTCTTGACAGAATTTTTGTAACACGCCACTTAGCATTGCTCACCTATTACTCAAATTTCACCATAATTCATGGAACACACATCCTGATATTAAATCATACTACTCCTTCACGTCAGCTCTCATTCTTTATCTACCATAGCATAGAATTGAAATTTCTGCTCCAAGTCTATAAAATCTCTTTGCGTCATACCCACTACACCTGCAGCCTCCAGATTTGCTCCTTCTCGCTTACCTATCTGCTCCCAAAGTCTGGCCTTTGTGCATTTCCTTTCTTTCATTCTTCCAATAATCACAAAATCTTCTATTATTGCAATTCCTTCTCCAATTTCCTTCGTTCATCTCACCTTCACCTTCAATTTTAGATTCCACACTAATATGAATCCTTTCTCGGCATATCCTTTCTGCTTCCATCTCTTCAACTGTAGTTTGCATGTTGACATCATAGATCGTCATACCAGGCACAAAGCCTTTTAATTACAAAAGTGTTTTATCAAATTCATGGAATATCAGTAAGTGCGGTACCAAAACAACTGTTCTCCCACCCCTCCATCACAGATTCGCAAATTTTAAAAAATGCTGCGATTGACCACAGCAAGAAGCACAGATCAGACATGAATTTATAATCTATGTTCCTCTTTTTACTGAGATAGCAGCTTCACAAATAATCTTGAATAAATTGTTTTACAAGTTTCCAGTTTATTAAACAAATTCAAAAAGAAATAAGAATGCTGGGATTAGTCACATTTCTCTTGCTAAGAAAACATACTCTCTCAAAATAAAGCATTCATTTCCAAATTAACAAAGAAGAAAGGAAACAAATGGAAATGTTCTTATATTCATTTTTAAGCCCACTTTGTCCAATAGAATAATGCTACTAGAGCAGCCAATTTTGCTCCGCAGTAAGATATCTCACACAAAATGTTTGAAAGAAATTTTGACGAAAGGTAAATACTTCTGGTGCAAATTTACATCAGTGGCACTGGACTGTTGAAAGTCTGTGACTGGTCAGGTCAGACAATAATAATGTTCGTTAAGTGTTCAAATCGTAGCTGACCGCAGTGCTGGGAAATAAAGCCCTATAAGCCTAAAGACACTAAATGCCAGTAACAAATGCTATTAACCACTGCACAGTTAAACATAAAACCTTTCTCTCCTTTTTTTCCAGTATTCAAGCAAATACTCATTTACATAGTGTATAAGGGAATCACAACCTAAAGTTTTTGCTTCAGAATGCCCAGAAATCTTCTGTAAATGCATTTCAGTACACATCTCTTGAAAAGCATGTAGTAATATGGCTCATTTTAATGTTTATCATGTGATCAAGTGAAACGATCAATTCCTGATAAATAACAGCAAATTTTCTGCTAGAGTAATATATCTTTGCAGCAGCACTTTAATTTCTAAATAATTATTTTGCAAATACTTTAAAAGAATCATGTTTTAGACAAATACAAAGCTGATTATGTGTAAAAACCAATCTAGAAACATGAATATAAATCTTATCAAGAGTCTGACTTCAGACTTGTTTATGGTCATAGAATTTCAAGTCTAAATGGACATTTGGAGCACCAAAAGCAGTTTCGGTCCCCGTATTTAAGGAAAGGCATTACTTCATTGGAGCCAGTTCAGAAAAAATTCACTAGGACGATGCATAGTAAGTAGTCTGCTGAGCAAAGGTGAAACAGATTGAGAATGTACTCATTGGAATTTAGAAGAATAAGAAATAATAGGGTCAGAGGTCTACAGCATGGAAACAGGCCCTGCAGCCCAACTTGCCCATGTCACCCCATTTTCACAATTAAACTGGTCCTACTTGCCTGCATATGATCCATATCCCTCCATACCAATCCTGTCCATTTAACTGTATAATTATTTCTTGAAGGACGACATCACACTTGCTTTCACCACTACTTCTGGCAGCCCGTTTAAGACACATATTACTCTCTGCGTGAAAAAAAATTGCACCATTTTCTATCTCCCTCCTCTCACCTTGAACCAATGCCCTCTAGTATTAGACTCACCTACCATAGGGAAAAGCTGTTGGCTATCGACCTTCTCTATGCCTCATGATTTCCCTTGGTCTCCTATGCTCTAGAGAATAGTCCCAGCCTATCCAACCTCTTTTTCACTCAAATATCTCTTGGTCCAAGTAATGTCCCAGTAAATCTTTTCTGCATTTTTCTAGTTTAATAATACCCTTTCTACAGTAGGGCGATAAGAACTGCACATAGTACTTCAAATGTGACCTCACCAAACTTCTGTACAGCTGCAACAAGACATCTCAACTCCTACACTCAATACTCTGACCAATGAAAGCATCAAGCTGAAAGCCTTCTTCACCACCTTGTTTATGACTTCACTTTCAAGGAGCTATGAACGTGTACTCCTAGATCTCTGTTCTATAATGCTATAACACTCCCCAGGGCCATACTGTGCAACTCTTGCCCTCATTTAACCCACCAAAAATGCAACACCTTGCATCAACATCTCAATTAATCAGTCATTCCTTATTCTGCTGACTCAGGATTTTGCTGTATTCCCAGACAACCTAACTTCATCGTGCACTGGACAACCAATCTGCTAACCATAGGTTCCAAATCTCATCTAATTCAATATATAACTGACAAAAAAAAGTGAACACAGCACCTATCCCTGCGGCACACAGTTGGTCACGGGTCTCCAGTTTGTAAAAAGCAACCCTCTACCACCCCCCTCTGGTCTCAGTGAAACACACAGGATTCTTAAGGGGATAAATTCTTTACGGAGTAAATGCTGACAGGATAGTTCCCCTCATGGAAGGGGGAAGGACAGAGCACAGTCTCGCAATTAGGGTGCCAATTTAAGACTGAGACCAGAGGAATTCTTCTGATGGTTGAGTATCTTTGGAATTCCTTGCAACCGAGAGAGGTGTGAAGAACCCTCTGTATATTTAAGACGCGTTTGTGATCAGCAGAGGGATCCAATGTGATCGAGACAGGCACAGAGAGAGAGAGCGCGAGAGGGGGAGAGAGCGTGAGAGCGAGAGGGGGAGAGGGCGTGAGAGCGTGAAAGCGGGGGAGGGAGAAAGGGGGGGGGGGGGCGAGAGACAGACAGGAGAGACAGACAGGAGAGACAGACAGGAGAGACAGACAGGAGAGACAGACAGGAGAGACAGACAGGAGAGACAGACAGGAGAGACAGACAGGAGAGACAGACAGGAGAGACAGACAGGAGAGACAGACAGGAGAGACAGACAGGAGAGACAGACAGGAGAGACAGACACAGCGGTTGGATCAGCCATGATCCTATGCAATAGTAGAGGAGGCTCGAGGGGCTGAATAGCCTACTTCTGTTCCTACTTCTTATGGAACTGTTTTCTCCCAAACTTAAGTCGCATCCAAATGCCTTAATAACATTTGAGGTATGAACATTGCGTCTCCTTCAAATCTGTTCATCATATTGTCAGCATCTATTGTTGAAAGGTAAAATCTTTTCAATCACAATCACATTGCATGACAAATTATTTGCTCAAGAGTCAAGTTTCACTGCAACCCTATTACCGCTTCATACTGGAGTGTATGCTTGAGCCAATAGTATGTTCATGGCGTAGAAGCTCTGCAGGGTACAAGTTAACAGGTCACTGTGACTATATGCCCCAAGGTGGCGGTGGTGAGCTGACATTTTGAATCACTGCAATCTAGTACAACATACCCACATTGCTGCTGGGAACAGTATTTCAGGATTTTAAATCAATTTTAATATAATGGCTACAAATTCTCAACTCCCAACTACCATACATTAGCACAGCCAGAAATAAAAGAGGGAAAAGGACAGATTCTGGTAGTGCTCAGCAATCATTGCATTTATATTTAAAAAATCTTGATTAAGTGTTAAAAAAATATGTAAAACATATCTTTTGGTGACAAACCTTTAGCAAGTACAGATGCACCACACCTCCAGTACTCCAAGAATTCCACACATTTCTTCACATGCCACAATCTGACCACATTAGAGCACCACAGAAGAACAGGTGCAATAGCAGGCAATTCAGCCCCTTGAACCTGCTCTGCCATTCAAATCAATCATGGTTAATCTAAACTCAGTTTAAACTCCATGTTCTTGCCCACATCCATATAAATTTCCAATTCATTACTCATTAAAAATCTGACTAACTTCGCAAATTTACAGAATGCTTTAGCACTGACTACATGCTTGGGTAGTGATTTAACAGATTCCTGACATTGAGATGTAGTTTTTCATATTTGAATTAAATTTGCTAATTCTTATCATTTCTTATTCTAACTGCCCCACAAACAGAAACATCATTTTTACATCTGGTTTGTCTATCACATTCAAGCATCACACAGCTCAACTAAATCTCCATTCATTCTAAGCTCAGACAATATAGGCCTAACCCGCTCAATCTCTCTTCACAAGACAAACCCCTCAACTTTGGAATCAAACAAGTAAACCAGCTCTCAAATGCCTTCAATACAACTGTATCTAGCTTTAAAGAAGGTCAAAATTATATACAATACTCCAAGTGTGGTCTCACTTATACCTTCTACAGTCGCAGCAATATTTCCTTACTTTTATATTCTATTTCTCTAGTTATAAATGCCAAAATCCTATTTGCCTTCCTCATTACCTGCTACACCTGCATTCTAGTTTAGTGCTCATGCACAATGCCACCTAAATCCCTCTGCACCAAAGCATTCTGAAGTTTCTCTCCACCGAGATAATAAGTTACCTCTTTATTCCTCTGGTTAAAATTGATGACCTCACACTTAAATTAAACTCATCTGCCAAATTTTGGATTATTTGCCTAACCTATCTATTTCTATTTGTGGCTTTTATTCCAACTTAGTTCCCCACCTATTTTAGGTGTCATCTGCAAATCTAACTGTAGTAGCTTCTAACCCTGCACTCAAGTCATTAAACAGGTTGTAAATTGGGCCACTAAGAACCAAACCTTCAGGCACCCCACCAGTTACACCTTGCCAGCGAGAAAAAAGCCCGTTTATCCCAGCTCTCTGCATCTTCCTGATTATTAATCCTCTAACCAAGCTAATAAGTTATATTAACCTCACATGATCCAACCTAGTGTGTGGTACATTACCAATGTGCACTGAAAGTGCAGGTATACTACATCTGCTGGATCTCCAACATCTACCTGCATGTTAATTTTCAAAGAATCATAGAATCCTCAAACTCCTACAGTGTGGAATATCATATCTCTGCAACCTTGCATTTCCCATGCTAATCCACCTGACCCACGCATTCCTGGACACTATGGGCAATTTAGCACAGTCAAGCCATCTAACCTATACATCTTTGGACTGTAGGAGGGAAACTGGAGCACACAGAAGAAATTCACCCTGACATGGAGAGAATGTGCAAACTCTACAGACAGTCACCTGAAGCTGGAGTTAAAACTGGGTCCCTGGTGCTGTGAGGCAACAGTGCTAACCACTGAGCTACTGTGTTGCCCCTAACTCTAGGCTTTAAACAAAGCTAATTAATCAAACATGCCTTACCCTACACAAACTGCTGACTCTGATGGATTGTGTTTTGACTTTCCTACGGTCCTGTTATTACCTCCCTGGGCAATTGGCTGCCTTCAACCCCTTCTTCACAGTATATTTTCCCTGGGTGATGCTGATTACTCCAAGATTCGCTTGTGACAAAATGTACCTTTGACAGGGATTAGTTCTATCCTTTTTCTCGGAGAGGTTTTGTAAACCTGGTATCAAGGTGTCTGCTCCATGAAAAGCACAGTAAATAGCTGTGGTTTTGTTTCTAAATCAGACAAAAGTAGCATGAGTGGGTGCAGCCAGGCTCACATGGACCCAGAGATTTGGTTTTGGTTTTGCTTTTGGTTGTTGAACTTAGTGTTTTGGAGCTGAAGCCATTAGATACAGCTCCCTCTGCTGCTGAAAAAGCTCAACTGCTTTCGCTGCTGCCGGATTCCTTCTGTCTGTCTTCCTTCTCTTAGACTGAAGGGTACAGCAAGTGAAGGAAAGATCTGTTCTGCTGAATTTGCTTTTGCAAAAGGGTATATTTATGGGGCGGTATGGTGGCTCAGTGGTTAGCACTGTAGCCTCACAGCACCAGGGAACCCAGGTTCGATTCCAGCCTCGGGCAACTGTCTGCGTGGAGTTTGCACAATCTCCCCGTGTCTGCGTGGGTTTCCTCCGGGTGCTCCGGTTTCCTACCACAGTCCAAAGATGTGCAGGCTAGGTCGATTGGCCATGCTAAATTGCCCATAGTGTTCAGGGGATGTGTGGGTTATAGGGGGATGGGTCTAGGTGGGATGCTTCAAGGGGCGGTGTGGACTTGTTGGGCCGAAGGGCCTGTTTCCACACTGTAAGGAATCTAATCTATACTGGAACACTGGTATGTAGTAGTTAGATAATATATTATTTTGTTAAATATTTCGAGAGTTAAATTTGTGCCTATTCCTAGAAAGAAGGGTAAGAATAAAATATGTTGCTTAAAGCCTAGTAACGAAACCAATCAAATCACATCTTGAACACGGTGCCTTACACTTGCCTTTAGACAAGATGAAAGTTAGGGTCTAGGCCAGCTCTGCTGGGGTTTGGTCTGGTCCGGTCCATTACACTTACTTTCTGTAACTTTTACACTGTTATTAGTGGGACAGCACAGGTATCCTCCATCATAAAAGCTAAAGCAAAATACTGCCTTTGGCCTTCTGTGCTCTCCACAATTATCTCTCCAGTCTCATGCTCCGATAGACCAACATTCACTTTAGCTACACTCATCCATTTTATATTCTTCAAAGTTTTTGCTATCATCTAGTTTTAATGCATTAAGTGTACTAGTTTTCTTTCATGATTTACCTTTGCTGCTTTTAATTTCTTTTAGTAACCCTTTGGTGATCTTTAAAGGGTTTTTCCAACCTTCCACCCTATCAGAGGCCTTTACAATGTGGGAAGCCTTAGTTTTTGTATTACATTTTTAACTTGCACACTTAGACATGGATATTTTATCCCCTTCTTACAATCCTTCTTCCTCTGGAATATAGTTTGGTTGAGAATAATTAATTGTTTCTTCAAATAGCTGCCACTGCTCATCAATCGTATTACCTTTTAGTCTGAGATAGCAAGAACTGCAGATGTTGGAGTCAGGCACAGTGTGTGGAGCTGGAGGAACATAGCAGGCAGGCAGCATCAGAGGAGCAGGAAAGTTGACATTTCAGGTTGGGACCCTTCTTCAGAAATGGGGAGGGGAAGGGAACTGGGAAATAAATAGAGACCAGCGGATTGCAGTGGGAGAGAGATCCATTAAGGTCTGAGTGGAGGAAGGAGGACTTTCCTGCCAAGACTATGGCTAGATCTGTCCTCATGCCTATGTAATGACCAATGTTTAGTTCCAGAATTTTAGTACGGGACTCCATGACGCCTCAAGGAACAGCTCACATGCATTCAATGAACTCTCCCTCAAAGTTACCCTTGCCAATTTGATTAATCCAGTCCACACACGTAAGAAAATCATGATTATTGTACCTTTCTCATCAGCCTGCAGTATTTCCTGGTGGATACTGTGCGTCACAGTGGAACTACCATCTGGGGACCTATAAATGATCCCCATTAGGGATTTCCTTCCCTTGCTATTTCTACTCAGGCTTAGTCTACATCTTGATCTCCAGTTCCTTATGATTTCTCATTACAACACTGATTTGTTCCTTTACTAACAAAGCTACACGACCTCCTTTTCCTATTCTTTCGAAAGTACCTTTGGATATTCAAGTTCCAAACCTGGTCTCCCTGCAACCATGTCTCAGTAACCAGCACTAAATCATACCCATTCATCTCTACTTGCACTGTTAACTCCATTAATTTTATTCCAAATGATTTAAGTTTCTTTTTATTAAAATTTCCTTACACTCATGACTACTCAAGACTTACACCTTAAGCTGACTAAACAAAGCAGTTCAGACAAACAAAAACTAATACTATTACTGACTAAAGACTTCTGTTTCACGTCCAAATGCTCAGTAGGAACTGGAGGTTACACAAGGCCACTTCAAAGGATAAGCAACAACAATTTTCATTTGAATAGCAACCCTCAAAACAGTAAAATGGCTCAAAGTCCTCAAAAAATGTTTTGCCAACAAGCATACATCATTCTGTGAAAAAAAAATTTACACCTAGATAATAGCATGGTACATCAACCAGGTTAAAGAATGCAACAAATAGTGATTGTGAATAAAATCTGAAAAGACGTAAAGCACTGGGAAGTCATATGGTCACACAGCACAATGGTATGCCAGTGTACATCCTCAGAAGATGAGGCTTGTGAATTCAGCCTAGAATTACATAAAAAACATTCTGATCTCAACCATAACCAGAAGGAAGCAGCAAGTCAAAGTCAAGCACCTCCTCACGAAGTTAGGGGGAATTAGAAGGAGAAGGACTCGACTGGCATCCTCAAGCATTAATTAATTTAATTTTCTGAATAATGCACAAAAGATTGTGCAAAAGAAAACTAACAAGGAATAGTTCAAAGGCAACAGCCCTATAGGAAACAACATCAATAAATATGAAATGGACAAACTATACTGCTCCTTGAATGTGGTCTACCATTCAGTACAATCACAGCTGATGATAAGCCTCTTCAGAATCATGTGTTTCAATAAGGTTACCTCTAATTTTTCCTAAACTCCAGAAATTATAGACCCAACTTATTTTAGCCTATCACAGGATACCCACCTCATCCAAGAAATAAATTGATTAACTTTCATCATACAGGCTCCAAGATAAACATATCTTTCCTTTGGTTTTTCAACCAAGTTAGTAGAATACTCCAGATGTAGTTTCAATAAACAAACAATTATAACAAGGCTAGCAATAGTAACCTTCCTAACTGTGTACTTTACCTACACACAAATTGTGTTCCATCTACAACTATACTCAAGTCTCTCTGAATATCAATATTTACAAGTTTCACAGATCATAAGAAATATTCTGCTTTTCTATTTCCAATAAAAATAGGTAACCTCACACTTCCCCATGTTGTACTCCATCTAAAATCTTAACAATGAAACTAGGAGCACAAGTAGGCCATTTGGCCCTTTGAGTTTGCTCCATCATTAAATATAATCATGGCTAATCTTTAATCTCTATACTACATGTCCACATTCTTTTCATATACCTTGATTATCTTAACACTTACTTGTCAATTTCTCCTTCTTCATTGACTATCCTCATCTTCATCAACTAGCCTGCCACAGCCCTCTGTGACAGCAAATTTCACAGGCTGAGCACTGAGGGAAAAAAATCTCTATCTTGAGGTTATGATCCCAGTTTTGAACAACCAAAAGAAAAACATCATCCTTGCATCAATCCTGTCCAGTCTAGTGGTGAACACTTCAGCATCTAGGACATCCAGCCTCCAATCTTTGGGTAAACGTCTTCCAAGGCGGCCTTCGAGATATACAACAGAATCACAGAGCAGAAACTAATGGCTAAGTTCCATACTCATGAAGATAGCATCAAATGTGATCTGGGGTTCATGTCGTGCTACATGTGACCCTACTACACTGTTCTATACCTGTAAAATCTTCCTTACTGTCCTGTTTTGACACCATCATCTTGATAAATTGTTATGATCTCTCTACCTTAACTAGCTTGCACAGTTTTGAATTATTTATTATTCTGGTTAGATCTTTGGCATGCAACTCTTATAACTATTATGTTATTCCAGTCATTTGGAATGTCTCCACCACCACCTTATTTTTTACTTTTTGTAATTATCTCACAAACTCATTTAATTGGATTATAGGTCATCCTTTCATTCGTTATTCAGCTACTGACCCTTTACTCACCATATGACACTTTTGATCACCTGCAGAGACCTATTATCTGGCCTGTTGACACTCACTTTGAATGATCTTTAGATCTGTCTGCCCATTGATCTCTTTGCCTATAAATTCTATATTTGTATGCTTCTCTCTCACTTCACCTGAAGGGGGCAATGCTTCAAAAGTTTGTGATTTCTAATAAACCTGGTGAATTATGTCCTAGTGTCGTCTGACTTCTGACCTTGTCCACCCCAGTCCAACACCGGCAGCCCAACGTCATAACCCTATCATAGTTTTATGTTTCAATCATTTCCGTTCTCATTCGTCTAACCTCCAGTGAATACAGGCCCAGTCAAACCAATCTTTCATCATAGTACAGTCCTGCCATCTCTGGTATCAGCCTTGTGAACCTCTGCTGCACTCCTTCTCTGGCAAGTTTATCCTCTTTTTAGATTCGGAGACTAAAGCCGCACACAATATTCCATTGTGGTCTCACCCTCAGCAAGACATTTCTACTTCTGCAGGTGGAGGTGAAGGAGTTGTGGTAATGTCACTGAACAAGCAAACCAGAATCCCAGACAAATGTTCTGGGGACAGAGGACACATACTGCCAATGCTGGAAATCTGAAATAAACAGAATGTTGGTAAAACTTAACAGGTTTGGTAGCATTTGTGGAGAAAAACAAAACAAAAAATTCATACTGGACTTGAAATACTGACTCTTCCTCTCTCCACAGATGCTGCCAAACTTAATACTGCAATGCAGCTTTGAATCATAAGACCATAAGACATAGTGGAGGTAAGGCCATTCGGCCCATCGAGTCCATTCTGCCATTTAATCATGGCTGGTGGGCATTTCAACTCCACTTACCCGCACTCTCCCCATAGCCCTTAATTCCTTGCGAGATCAAGAATTTATCAATCTCTACCTTGAAGACATTTAACATCCCAGCCTCCACTGCGCTCCGTGGCAATGAATTCCACAGGTCCACCACTCTCTGGCTGAAGAAATGTCTCCTCCTCATTTCCGTTCTAAATTTACCCCCTTTAATTCTAAGGCTGTGCCTACGGGTCCCCTAGTCTTGCCGCCTAACGGAAACAATCTCCCAGCGTCCACCCTTTCTAAGCCATGCATTATCTTGTATGTTTCTATTAGATCTCCCCTCAACCTTCTAAACTCTAATGAATACAATCCCAGGATCCTCAGCCGTTCATCGTATGTTAAGCCTATCATTCCAGGGATCATCACTGTGGCAAATGAAGAAATCTGAATAAAAATCAGAGTCTACAAGTGACTCTGGATCCGCAAAGTAGTTGACTCAGCTGCTCTCTGAAAATTGCCCAATAAGCCACTCAGCTCAAGGACAACGAGGCATGGGCAATAAATGCTAGCCTTACCCACAACATTCAGATTCCGTGACAAAATAAAAAAGAATTCAAATCCTCTTATAACGAAGGCCAACATGCCATTTTGTCTTCCAAAATGTTTGCTGCACCTGTCTACTTTTGTTGACTGGTGTACAAGGACATCCAATGTATCACCATTTAAATAATATTCTACCTTTCAATTTTCTACACTGAAGTGAATAAACTTTATCCACGTTATACTGTATATGCCATGTTTGCCCACACACAACTTGTCTAGATCACCCCAAAGCCTCCTTCTATCATCCTGAGGTGTTAAAAATTTTCTTGAAATCTAAATACACCACATACACTGGCACTTCCTCACTATTCGCAGTAGATTAGGTAAGCATGACATCCCTTTCATAAAGGCATATCAATTTTATCTATCAATGCTTTTAAATGTTGTTACGATGTCTTTTGTAACAGACGCTAGCATTTTTCCCATGACTGATCAGGCTGACTGGTCTGCATTTGTGTTTTTCTCTCCCTCTTTCTTTAAAAAAAATAGAGTGGGGTTACATCTACAACCTTCCAATCAATATAAACTGGTCCAGAGTTTTGGAACATGACCACCAATGCAACCAATATTTCCAAGGCCAATTCCTTAAGTAGATTGTGATGTAGATTATCACACCCTGGTGACTTGTCAGCCTTTAACAACATCAAGAAAAATCAGAAATTAAACCTGAAAATCATTTTACCCAATTCCTCCCTCACTTGACGCTTTATTCCCAAACATTTCTAGGAAATGATTTGCATCCTCTTTCATTAAAACCTAAACGTGCGTACAATTCTTCATTATTTTCTCCATTTCTGGCTGTAAGAGGCCTACATTTATTTCCGCTAGTCTTTTCTCTTCACACAATTCCAGGAGCTATTACATTCCATTTTACCACTCGATCAAAGTTTGTCCTATTTTGCCAATTTCCTCAGACTTAAAGTGTAGAGCTGGATGAACACAACAGGCCAGGCAGCATCTCAGGAGCACGTTTCGGGGCTAGGCCCTTCATCAGAAAAGGGAGAGGGGGAGTAGGAAGAGGGTTTCAAATAAATAGGGAGAGAGGGCGAGGCAGATCGAAGATGGATAGAGAAGGTAGTTGGAGAGGTGACAGACAAATTAAAGAGGCAGGATGGAATCAGTAGAGGTGAGTGTAGGTGGGGAGGTAGGGAGGGGATAGGTCAGTCCGGGGAGGATGGCTTCCCCAATGTAGAGGAGGCCAAAACGGTACAGCAGATGCAATATACCACATTGGCAGATGTGCAGGTGAACATCTGCTTGATGTGGAAAGTCTTCTTGGGGCCTGCGATGGGGGTGAGGAAGGAGGTATGGGGGCAGGTGTAGCACTTCCTACGGTTGCAAGGCAAAGTGCCAGGTGTGGTGTGGTTGAAAGGGAGTGTGGAGAGGACGAGGGAGTCTCGGAGAGAGAGTGGTCCCTCCAGAAAGCAGACAAGGGTGGGGAGGGAATAACGTCTTTGGTGGTGGGGTCAGACTGAGAATGGTGGAAATGTCGGAGGATGATGTGTTGGATGAAACCAAGCGGAGGCTTGGGAACCACTTTGCAGAACACCTACGCTCGGTTTGCAAAAAACAACCGCACCTCCCAGTCGCCAACCATTTCAACTCCCCCTCCCATTCCTTAGACAAGGAGTCCATCCTGGGCCTCCTGCAGTGCCTCAACGATGCCACCCAATGGTTGCAGGAACAGCAACTCAGTCCGCTTGGGAACCCTGCAGCCCAATGGTATCAATGTGGATTTCACTCGATTCAAAATCTCCCCTCCTCCCACTGCATCCCAAAACCAGCCCAGTTCTTCCCCGCCTCCCTAACCTGTTCTTCCTCTCAACTATCCTCTCCTCCCACCTCAAGCTGCACCACCATTTCCTTCCTACCCCACCCCCTTGACCTGTCCATCCTCCCCGGACTGACATAATCCCCTCCCTACCTCCTCACCTACACTCACCTTTACTGGCTCCATCCCCGCCTCTTTGACCAGTCTGTCTCCTCTCCACCTATCTTCTCTTCTATCCATCTTCGAACCGCCTCCCCCGCTCTCCCTATTTATTTCAGAACCCTCTCCCCTCCCCCTTTTCTGATAAAGGGCCTAGGCCCGAAACATCAGCTTTTGTGCTCCTAAGATGTTGCTTAGCCCGCTGTGTTCATCCAGCTCTACACTTTGTTACCTCGGATTCTCCACCATCTGCAGTTCCCACTATCTCTGATATAAATTGCTGCTCAGACTTGCTACTTTCTCTGGCAATTTTACAAGTCTTGTCTTGATTTAGTACTTACCCCAATTTCTTTTTTAGGCTATGGGTGAACCACGTTTCCCATTTAGTTCTGCAATTCATGCATATATGTTCTTTAAAAATATTAGCCATTGCCTGTTCTCAGCCAACACTTTTAGTACGGTTCCCTTATCCATCATTGCTAACTCACACTTCATACATTTGTAGTTGTTTATGCTTTTGTTCAGGACCCTGGTTTCCAATTCAACTTCTTCATTCTCTATCATAATGAACACTTTATCATTTGTTGGTTGCTCTTTCTCAACAGACTCTGCAACAATCAGATAATGTAACCTCTCAGTATAGGACAGCTTGCTGTCAAGTTGGTTACTCATCATATTGGTCTAAAGTTCCATCATGTATACATTCTAGGAAATTATTCTTTACAGTAATATTGCTTGTTTGGTGTCCAATCTATCTGAAGATTAAAGTCACCCTTCACTACAATCGTACCTTTGTGGTCCGTGTCTCTAAATTTCCCGCATAATGTCTTCCATTACTTCTCTACTACTGTTTGGGGGCCTACAGACAATCCTCAAGATTTCCTGCCCCTTGCTGATTCCTATTCCACAATTTCACAAGGTAATATCCTTCCCCACTATTTTGTTGTTAGCAAAGGAGTGAAATATCAATGATACTCTACCTCCTTTTCCTAACTGTCTGTCCTTCCAAAATATTGAATATCCCTGGATATTCAGTTCCTATTCTTCGTCGCCCTACAAACATGTCTCCATAATGCAACTATATATAGAATTCTGTACATCTCTTTACACTAGTAATTCATCTACACGCATTTCCAGTACTGTGAATGGGTTCCATTCTGAAGTCTGTTCAAAAGTCAATTGAGCGCAAGTCGGAACACAATGCATGACGATGTAAAATAGTCGTGTGAATGTTGTTCATATTGTGCATGTTCTATGCATTAACACACAATACCTTTAGACTTTTCCTTTTAGCTTTGTTATTCATCTTAGTTTTATTTCACTATATGGCCCCATTTGTTTCTAGCCATTCACTTCCGCTTCTTACTCGTTCTCTTGTTTCTATGCTGGTTGGCCATCTGTCTGCTTGGGCGCCCTACCCTTGCCATTCTAGTTGCCCACTTTAGGGGCAGCACGGTGGCACGGTGGTTAGCACTAGTGTCTCACAGCACCAGGGACCTGGGTTCAATTCCAGCCTCAGGCAACTGTCTGTGCGGAGTTTGCACATTCTCCCTGTGTCTGCTTGGGTTTCCTCCAGGTGCTCTGGTTTCCTTCCACAGTCTAAGGAATTGCAGGGTAGGTGGATTAGCCATGAAAAATTGCTCATAGTGTTCAGGGAGGTGTAGATTAGGTGGGTTGTAACGGGGATGGGTCTGGGTGGGATATGCTGAAGTTCAGTGTGGACTTGTTGGGCCGAAGGGCCTGTTGTTTCCACACTGTAGAGATTCTAATTCACTCATTTAATTCATCCATACCTTGAAGTATTCTTAGTTTATATACCACCTATTTTTGTATTTTCAGCAAACCTGGAAAAATTGTCTAATCATCAATATAACAGAAACAGAAATAAATCCCTTGAACTGATTCTACAGTCACATCAGTAATTATAACCTGCATGCTTATTCATCACAACTTTTGCCTCTTTTCTGCTGACCAATCTTCCATTCATTCTCCTTATTACCCACCATCTTGACAACACCTTAGATTGTACATATCTTAAAGCAGCATCTCAATTTCCTTTTGGAAATTCAAGTCTATTACATCTACTGGTTTCTCTTCATCAACTATACTAATTACATTGTCAAAACAAACTTCTAATAAATGAGTCATTTCATTAAAAAAAACTCAATTTCACTCACCTGATTTTGAGCCACATGTTGGCGCTATCTGACCATTTGGGCACGTGCATATGTTTGGTCGTGAACAAAACCCATCACCACACGAGTTCCTGCAAATTGCTGAAATGAGGGAAAAGATGTATTTAATCTCAAAGCATTCTTTCTTAAATGACAAAATACAAGACAGAAATAAAATATAAAAATGAATAGCTCTACAATATTTTCTTCTCCCTTAACACTCCCATCTTCATCAAGTTGCTTGATTTCCAGCATTACATCACAATGTCACCCCAATTCCCATGTCTTTCACTTACGGACAATGCATTGGTTTCCACCAGGTAACGTTTTCCAACCCGGGCAGCAGTATGAATGGAAACGTGATCCACAAACATTTGGCCTAAAAAAGGATTCAATTAAATTTGAGATAAAAATGCTCTATGTTTTACTAAGATAAATGTCTCATCTTTATGTTGATGTTTATATTAACACATCCAGGCAGAGTTAATACATCAATAGTGCCATCATATATTTTTAAGGCTAACTCAAGCAATGCCATTTTATTTGTAATGTAGTTTTTTGAAAGAATACCTTGGAAAAAAACTGGTAATAGCTGATTATATGAACAACATTTATTAAATTCACAACAGTCCACTTCCTATCTGGTTGTATATCCTTTGCAAATCACAAAAGGTGGTCACAGTTCCAGCAGCACAAATAAATGGATCATGTAGATGTCAATGCATTTAAGTGTTATGCACTGACAAATTAATACAAACACTAAAATAAAGGCATAAAAGAAAAATATGGCATGCCTGTTCCCGGAAAATCAACACACCTAAACTTCAAAACATGAAGGAAACTACAAAATTCAACTCAACAGCAATTTTTTGCTTCTGACCAGACTCCTAAATAACATGGTAGGCAGTGCTGTTGGTTTAAAACCTCTTGAAGGATTAAAAGAAAATGGTATAATGTAAAGGAAGAACATAGACAGATAAACTACTGCAGGAATGAATTTCAGAGCAAGATTGCAAGTCTTAAAATTAGCCTTTTTCATTAAGATGAATTAATAGTCACATAACCAGTGAGATTCTTTTATTAAAAAATGTGGGGTGCAACAATATTCAATAATTTCAAGATGAAAAATACAAAAATATAGTATCTATTTTTATTTGTAAAATAATAAGCAAGCCATAATGGTACAACCAATAGTCAATGTGTAATGCCATAACACAGTTGTTCTAAATGAATAAATGAAAAGTGAAAGATTCCCAATTGTGGTGCAATGGTAGTAACACTACCTCTGAGCCAGAAGTTCAGAGTTCAGGTTCTGACTGCTCCTGAAGTGTGTAATAAAATATCTAGATGGTTTGATTAAAAATATCGGAAAGATTCCTAGACTCAAATATTGGTATTGACCTCAGACTGGATATTAACTGCTTTCCTTTGACTACTTTTAATGGAAGGGAGAGGATTTTAAAAATTTACAATTTGGACAGTCTGCAAATTTATAGCTATTACTAATGACAACACTATTAATATTGCAGTGAGAAACCAAATAGATTTAAAGATTTAAAAATAATATGATCCTCATATACATTGAACATTTAAAGAGTTTATTTTCAGAACATGCATTTGTACATCAACCATAGCTCAGTTGAAAGTACACTTGCTCAAGTCACAAGGGTCTGAGTTCAAATCCCATCCCAAGGTTTAAGCACAAAAGTAACAGCTGACATTTCAAGGCAACACCGAGGAAGTACGTATTGTCAGCACTGCCAGCTTTTATATGAGACCTTCAAAGAATGTGAATCCCTCCAGTGTGAAAGCAGGCCACTCGGCATAGAATTCACATTGATCTCTGAAGATTATCCTTTCATGTCCCTTTCAAATCTTTCCCAACTCACCTTCAATTTATGCCCTCTAGCTCTGGACTCCCCTACCCTCAGAAACAGACCTTGCCTATTCACTTTGTAAATGCCCCTAATGATTTCATAAATGACAAAGTTCACCTATCAGCATCTAACAATTCAGAGAAAAATTCCCAGCCTATCCAGCCTCTTTATAATTTTTTTAGATTAGATTAGATTCCCTACAGTGTGGAAACAGGCCCTTCAGCCCAACAAGTCCACATCACCCCTTGGAGCATCCCACCCAAACCCATCCCCCTTACAACCCACACACCCCTGAACACTACGGGCAATTTAGCTTGGCTGATTCACCTAGCCTGCAGATCTTTGGACTGTGGGAGGAAACTGGAGCACCTGGAGGAAACCCACACAGACACGGGGAGAATGTGCAAACTCCACACAGACAATTACCAGAGGCTGGAATCCAACCCAAGTCCCTGGCGCTGTGAGGCTGCAGTACTAACCACCGTGACGCCCTAAACTTAAACCCTCCAGTCCCAGCAATATACTTGTAAATTTTTTCAGCACCCTTTTACATTTAACATTCTTGCCATAGCAGGGATACCAGAATTATGTGCAGCATTCCAAAAGTGGTCTCACCCATGTCCTATACAGCTTCAACATGATGCCCCAACTCACTGATAGGTGTAATCGATAGGCTACCAATTAATAACATCACGTTGGGGTGGGCAATAAACAAAGAAGTAAAAATGTACAGCAATTATTGTGGGGGATTTTAATCTACATGTCCATTGGTCGAATCAGGTCAGTCAAGGCAGCCTTGTGGGAAAGTTCATTGAATGTATCCGTGATAGTTTCCTTGAACAGTATGTAATGGAACTGATGAGGAAGCTAGCTAATCTAGATCTGGTCCAGCAATCACAGTTAGGTTAACTCGTTAGAATACAGATGGAAAGCAAGATGATAAAATCCAATACGAGGGTCTTGTGCTTAAACAAAGGAGACTACAATGGGATGAGAGAAGAGTTGGCTAAGATAGACCGAGATCAAAGGTTATATGGTGGGGCAATTAAGGGACAGTGGAGGATTTTCAAAGCAATTTTTCACAGTGCTCAGCAAAAGTATATACCAGTAAGGAAGGAAGGACTAGGAAAATAGATAATCAGCCATGGACAACTAAGGAAGTAAAGGAGGCTGTGAATTGAAAGATAAAGCATACAAAGTGGCAAAGGCCAGTGGGAAGCTAGAAGATTGGGATAACTTTAAAGGTGAACAGAAAGCCACAAAAAAGCTATAAAGAAAAGTAAGAGATTATGAGAGTAAACTGTGTCAGAATATAAAGCCAGATAGCAAAAGTTTCAACAAATATATAAAATGAAAATGAGTGGCTAAGATAACCATTAGACCTTTGGAGATTGAGAAGAGGGAATTAATAATGGGAAATGAGGAGACAGCCAAGGCTGTGAAAGTAATAGCTTTAAATTGAGGGGTGAAAGATATAGGACAGATGTCAGAGGTGGTTTCTTTACTCAGAGAGTAGTAAGGGAATGGAACACTTTGCCTGCAATGGTAGTAGATTCTCCAACATTAGGTACATTTAAGTCATCATTGGATAAGCATATGGACGTACATGGAATAGTGTAGGTTAGAGGGGCTTCAGATCGGTATGACAGGTCGGCACAACATCGAGGACCGAAGGGTCTGTACTGTGCTGTAATGTTCTATGTTCTATGTGTTCCTATACCCAATGCTCTGATCAATCAAGTCTCCTTCACCACCCTGTCTGTGATGTTACCTTCAAGGTAACATGAATTTGCACGCCTAGATCTCTTTGTTCTCTAACATTCCCCTGGGCCCTAGCATTAACTGTGCAAGTTCTATCCTGGCTTGCCTTACCACATGCAACAGCTCACATCTATCCAAATTAAACTCCATCTGCTACTTCTGTGCCCATTGGCCCAGTTAATCAAGATTTCTTTGTATCTTGTTACAGACATAGTAGGAACTGCCAATGCTGGAGAATCTGAGATAACATGGTGTGAAGCTGGATGAACACAGCAGGCTAAGCAGCAGAGGAACAGGAAAGTTTGACGTTTCTGAAGAAGGGTCTCCACCGAAACATCAAACTTTCCTGTTTCTTTGTACCTTGTTCTGTTTGCCCTGCTATAGGAAGGATGTTGTTAAACTAAAATAGGGTGCAGAAAAAAATTTACAAGGATGTTGCTGGGGCTGGAAGATTTAAGTTTAAGCAGTGGCTGGATAGGCTGGGATCTTTCTGCCCCTGGAGCAGAGGCTGATAGATGACCTCATATACTACTAATATGGCATCATCTGCAACTTTACTAACCATACCTCCTGTAATCTCATCCAAACTGTTGATTATAACTGCCAAACAAGTGGACCCAGAAGACTTTGATTTGTCCTTGAAGACAAGCTTTTATAGAGCCATAGAGATCCATGACACACGAAAAAGTCATTCAACCCATCACATCTGCAAAGATCAACATCAAAAAACTACGCTAAGCCCATTTTCAAGTACTTAGCACATAGCCTTTTATGTCATGGCCTCACAAGGGCACAGCTAAATATTTCTTAAACATTTGAGGGTTTCTGCCTCAACTAGCCTTACTGGCAGCGAGTTCCAGATTTCTGCCACTCTCTGGGTGAGGTTTTTCCTTTAAACCTTAAATCATAGAACATTACAGCACAGTACAGGCCCTTCGGTCCTCGATGTTGTGCCGACCTGTCATACCGATCTCAAGCCCATCTAACCTACACTATTCCATGAACGTCCATATGCTTGTCCAATGATGACTTAAATGTACCGAAAGTTGGCGAATCTACTACCGTTGCAGGCAAAGCGTTCCATTCCCTTACTACTCTGAGTAAAGAAACTACCTCTGACATCTGTCCTATATCTTTCACCCCTCAATTTAAAGTTATGCCCCCTCATGCTCGCCGTCACCATCCTAGGAAAAAGGCTCTCCCTATCCACCCTATCTAACCCTCTGATTATTTTATATGTCTCAATTAAGTCACCTCTCAACCTTCTTCTCTCTAATGAAAACAGCCTCAAGTCCCTCAGCCTTTTCTCGTAAGACCTTTCCTCCATACCAGGCAACATCCTAGTAAATCTCCTCTGCACCCTTTCCAAAGCTTCCACATCCTTCTTATAATGCGGTGACCAGAACTGTACACAATACTCCAAGTGCGGCCGCACCATAGTTTTGTACAGCTTCACCATAACCTCTTGGTTCCGGAACTCGATCCCTCTATTGATAAAAGCTAAAACACTGTATGCCTTCTTAACAGCCCTGTCAACCTGGGTGGCCACTTTCAAGGATCTGTGTACATGGACACAGAGATCTCTCTGCTCATCTACACTGCTAAGAATCTTACCATTAGCCCTGTACTTTGCCTTCCGGTTACTCCTACCGAAGTGCATCACCTCACACTTGTCTGCATTAAACTCCATTTGCCACCTCTCAGCCCAGCTCTGCAGCTTATCTATGTTTCTCTGCAACCTACAGCATCCTTCGTCACTATCCACAAATCGATGTCCCTGGTCATTAACCTCTCCATCATGAGGAAGTTTTTTTTTCCCCTGTCTACCCTATCTACGCTCTTAGTTTTAAACATCTCAACCTCCTCTGTTCCAAGGGAAATTGCTCCCAGTCTGCCAATTTCTGTTCAAAACAAAGTCTCCAGCTCAGGCAACTTGGTAAATATCTTCTACAGGAGATTTAGTAATGGACACATTTCAACTCAAATTCTACACTTCAAGGTGAGGATGTTTTGAGGAGACAAAAAAAGACTGCAGATGCTGGAATAACACAGCAAGCCAGGTAGCATCGGGAGGAAAGCAGCAGTCACTTATAGCCCTTCTTCAGTCATACCAGAAACGTAGGCTGCTCCTTTCCTCCAGATGCTGCCCGGCTTGCTGTGTTCTTCCAGTCCCCCTGTTTGTCTACCATCTATTTGTTTTGATGAGAACTTGCAGACCAACAGTCATTTCAATACTAAGAGAATTGCTGGAAGTCTTGGCAAAAACGACATCTCTGATGAAGGGTCTAGGCCCGAAACGTCAGCTTTTGTGCTCCTGAGATGCTGCTTGGCCTGCTGTGTTCATCCAGCCTCACATTTTATCATCTTGGAATCTCCAGCATCTGCAGTTCCCATTATCTCTGATCACATTCCAGTCCTCAGGAAGGGTCACCGGACTAGAAACGTTACCTCTCTTGTTCACACATGCTGCCAGAACTGCTGAGCTTTTCCAGCAACTTTGTTTTTGTTACCACATTTTCTTCCCCGGAAAGTTCTAAAAAAATTACTTAACTCGATCTTAAGCTAGTTACTTTTTTTAAAAAAAAATCACTTTTCACTGTAGTCAAGAGAAGACGGATCAAAAATTGTACGTAAAGGGAAATATTACTAAGGGGTGTTGTGCTCCAACAGGGGGCTTCTGTTCGATTCCCCGCTCGTAAAGAGATATTTTGGTAACCATAATTCATTTATCTCAAGCTCTCAATCCACTCCTACCTCCTTGGGTTTCCACTTCAATATCTGGTCCGGTGACGAAACGAAGTTGGGTAAACGCGTAGTGTGGTCTCGTTATATTTACTAACTGCACTTGTAAAACTTAGTGCAAGACATCTCGGATGCATCGAATAATCGATAAATAAAAGCACCTGCATATTGCCACCATCCCTTTAAGATTTACAATCATGAGAATAATCAGCTAAGATTCAACAAATACCCCCCATCTGATCAGGGCACTTTTTAAAATATACACGTTAACGCTGAGGTTAGAAACAGCAACAAAATAGCTGATAACTTCGCCAGCAGCTCGAATCCGAACCATCTAGACCCTGAAACGGGAAGGAGTGGGACAGCAGCTCAGCAGTATCGTCTTTAAACATCAGCAAAAACTAAAGTTTCACGGCTTGCTCGGATTATCGAGCTTTTGCACTTTGGGGCACCGAATTCTGCATTCAAAAATGCAAATAGGTTCCAGATGGAAAGTAATGCAAATGTTATCAGAGCAATTCACAGCATCTACTAAAGGGTTAATATTTTTTCAGAGAAATGAGAAGTACAGACGGGGGGCCCTTTTCCCTCAGTACCTACAGGTCCCTGCAACTTCACATCCAGGAACCTATGAGTTGCTTCGGGAGGGGGCGACCAGAGGAGCTTATATATGCTGAGGTGGAAATGCAGTCTTGAACTAAAATTCAGTATTTACAAGTCTTTACTTTGGCGAAATAAAAGCCTATTCGCAATATCCACTTCCAGCAAAGTATTACACTGATTTCTAAACAAAAAATATTAATGCAACATACTCGCCAAGTCCGCCTTTTAAAAAGAAAAATCGTGTTTTTAATTAAAAAGTATGTCTTGACGTCGATTTAAACTTAACTGCAGAAATCCCAGGCTTGGTTAAACACAATAGTCATCGCGTCATTAGCTAAAGTTGAATAATTGATTTTATATTTTTTACAAGGGGTGGACAGACCAGATTATGCAAAACAGGATGATATATTTGCAGATAAAATAAATCCCACGAGTAACGGTAACATTTACCCTTTCAGTACGTCCTGGCTCGATCCGCCTCGTCGTTTTAACCTATTTACAGTCTTCTGGTTGCTGTTATTATATTTATCAGCATTGGGATTTGGTTCCGCCGCATCTACGCCTGTCTGTACCGCAACAGATAAGAGAGTTGTAAATCCCACGGAAAGTTTCAGCAGCCACCGTATCCACATAGTGTAGTCGGGGCCGGACTCCCTCCTGTCTCAGCCAAATACTCGCTGCTCCAAGGAAGACAGGAGATAGAGAAGTTGGAGGGGGGTGGGGGGGGGGGGCGTGGGGTTGCAAAAACAAAACACAACTGGAGTGGCACCTCTCAGTTTCGCTAGGCAAGCAAAAAAAAACTCTTCTGAGGAAAATTAAAACTTCGGAGGGTGGGAGATGAAGGTTTAAAAAAAATCCAAGTTCAGACTTATCGTTCAGATCCAGTTGAACGGCAGAAGGGGGTAAAAAAACATACCAAGTGGACTCTTATATAAAGAAGTGATGCATATTTTTCTCATATAAATATATGTAGATAAATGTCTTGTCCCCCGAGCTCTCCGCAGCCCCTCGCCTGCATGTAATTCGTGCCGTGCGAGACTAGGCTGTGTACAGCTCACACCGCGCTCGCCCGCTATTCGCTCCTTCCCTTCAACCGTCATCCGCCGCGTGCCGCCCCTCTCTCTCCCCCCCAGATCCCGCCACCACCACCACCACACCCGACCTCGCGCCGTCACGCGCTGCTCTCGCGAGAGCGCCAACAGCCGGCTGCTTCAATGCCACGAGGAAACGCGCCGTTCGATGTCCGTGGCTGGGCTGTAGAAAGTTCCAGAGGAATTTTATTTGCCGCAGCGCTGGATCTAAGGGGAGCGGAGGAAAAACACAAATCGACATATCCTCCTTCGCAGCGTCACAACATTGTCTACGCTGGGATAGCGATGGCATTCACGCGCCAGGCGCTGGATTGGATGCTGTCCTTTTGTCACCGGTCGCTGCCCGAGCCTGTGCGGGGACTGAATACGATTAGCCCCGCAACAATTTAACACTTCCATTGACCGACCGCTGTCTGGAGTCAGCACGGAAACAGACTGTTGAGTCCAACCAGTCCACACCCAACATAATCGCCCACATAGAACATTATAGCACAGTACAGGCCCTTCGGCCCTCGATGTTGTGCCGACCTGTCATTCCGATCTCAAGCCCATCTAACCTACACTATATCCTTCCAAACCTTTCCTATTCATCTCAGTGTCTTTTAAACTTTGTCAGTGCCAGTATCCACTACTTCCTCAGGACGTTCATTCCACACACCAACCACCCTCTGCAAAAAAAACGCCCCTCGTGTGATTTTAAAATCTCTCTCCTTTCACCTTAAATCTCGAGTCTTGAAATCCCCAATCTTAGGGAGAGAAACCTATCATTAACCCTATCTATACTGCTCATGATTTTATAAGCTTCATTATGGTCACCTATCAACCTCCAGCACTTGGGCAAGAAAAAGTCCTAGCCTACTTAGACTTTTATAACTAAAACCTTCCATTCCCAGCAACATCCTGGTAAATCTCTTCTGAACCTTCTCTAGCTTAATGTTCTTTCAATAACAGTGTGACCAGAACTGGACACAGGACTCCAGAAGACATCTCACCATCGTCAGGACTGAGCGATGAAGGCAAGCATGTTAAACGGCCTCATTAATCACCTTGTCTATATGTGACACAAATTTCAAAGAATTATGTACCTGAACCCCTTGTCTTTCTGTTCTACAACACAACCCAAGGCCTGACCAATAATGGTATATATCTTGCCTCTGTCTATTATATAAAAATACATTACCACATATTTATCCAAATTGAACTCCATGTGCCATTTTACAGCCCATTGACCTGTTTGCTCAAGGTCCCTTTGTAATCTTTGAAAGCCTTCTTCACTCTACTATGCAACCAAGTTTGGTGTTGTCTGCAAACTTACTAACCATACCTTCTATATTCTCATTCAAATCATCGATATAAATGACAAACAAAAGAGGACCCAGAATTAATCCCAGTAGAACACTTCTGGCCTCCAATCAAAAACAAAACCTTCTACCACCACTCTCTGTCTCCTGCCGTTAAGCTTATTACATATGCAATTGGCAAAGTCGCCCTTCCTAGCATCATCTTAAGGTACAAGGGTGAAAAATAAAATTAGAAGTTAAACATTATAGTCTAGTATAAAGTTTCAAAAAAGGAATAAAGTTACAAATTCAATATCACAGTCTGCTTATCACAGTAGTGCTTAGCCCTACTGGCTCGTCCCCTGAAGTTGCCAGGAAACCTCGCCTGCCTGCTCTCATCACCACCACAAATGCTGGGAGACCTCAAGCTTCCTGCTCCTGCCACCTATTTGCTTAACTGCCAAGTTCCTGTTCCAGGCCTCCATGATGTGTCAAACCCTAGCCTCTGCCATGCTCTGGCCCCCAACAAAGCTGTGATGGTGCCACTGCCTCCATGACCAAGCTCTCTCCAGAAGATGAGTTTTAAAAAAAAAGAGAAAAGAAAGAAAAGCAGATGGAGTGGACTAGACATGGGCTGAGAAACACAGATCCTGCCTACTCTACCGCCACCATCTTGCTATGGTCACTGTTTCCTTGAAGATCTCTTGTTCTGAGATCATTTGTTATATTTTCCTCCTTAGAAATGAACAGATCCAATCTCGCCTGATCCCTGGTTGGATGCACAATGTCCTCAGAAACTATCCCACATACACTCTATGAATTCTTGCACTACCTTTGCCAATTTGATTTTTGAATCTGTATGCGATTAGTGCATTGCCTTCTTTAAATGCTGTCATTTTCTTGATTTATTGTCTGTACTATTGAGAAGCTATTGTTAGGGAGCTTATGGCCACTGCTTCCATTGTCTTCTTCCCTTTGATATTTCTTACTTCCACCCTTGGACATCATCCAATCCAAGACCATTCCTTGCTTTTGTACTTATTCTATTTTGTACTATCAAAGCCATCCCAGCCCACTTCCCTTCCTGCTTGCCCTCTCAGAAAGTTATATACCCCTGATATTTTGTTCCCAGAATTGATCCCCTTGTAACCATGTCCCTAATAATAGTTATAAGATCACAGCTATTAACTCTATTTTGCCATTAATTCATTTATTTTGTTCTGAATACTAAGTGAGTTCTAGTATTGCCCTTTTACCATTTCACCCCTTTGACCCAATGTATTGCGGTTTTTTTATGCTGTACACTCAGCCCCTTCCTGTTCTACTCAGAGTATCGTTGGCGAAACAGTTGCATTGCTTGCTAGAGTATCTTTTGCTTTGCAACCCTACGTATGTCCCGACTTGAACCTTCCCCCCCACCCCCCGTAAATGTTTAAAGCCCTCTCTGCAGCCCTAGTTATTCAAATTACCAGGTCACCACTCCCAACGCGGTTCTCCTTTTTTTGGATAGAGGTCAGCCAAGTGGATCATTTGTCAAGTATGGCTAGCACAAGGGGATATAGCTTTAAATTGAGGGGTGATAGATATAGGACAGATGTCAGAGGTAGGTTCTTTACTCAGGGAGTAGTAAGGGCATGGAATGCCCTGCCTGCAACAATAGTAGTCTCACCAACTTTAAGGGCATTTAAATGGTCCTTGGAAAAACATATGGATGGTATAGGAATAGTGTAGGTTAGATGGGCTTCAGATTGGTTTCACAGGTTGATGCAACATCAAGGGCCGAAAGGCCTGTACTGCACTGTAATGTTTTATGTTCTGGTATTTGTATTTGAACTTTGATTTCATGCTGTGCACAGTGCACGCTTGTAATACCTCTATACCTGCTCTCATGTTGTGTCCTGTTCCAAAGGATGGTCACTGGATCTGAAATGTTAACCCTGATTTCTCCCCACAAATGCTGGCAGACCTGCTGAGGTGTTTCAGGAATTTCTATTTTTGTTTCTGATTTCCAGTATCCACAGTACTTTTAGTTTCTTATTTACTGTTTAACTCACTCCCGCATCTCTTCCAGGATTTCCATTCCAATCCTTTTTCTTGTTCACCATCATTGATTTTGCTGTTCCTCCTGGTGATTGACAAGGTCTTTGCTAAAATTTATTTCTACAGCCACATCATATTCCTTAGTGACTGTCTCTGGCACAGACCCTTGCCATGAGGATTCCAACTCAAGTTTCAACTTTCACATTTTGAGTCTACCCAGGATCAAAGGTATCCCTATGATGTTCGATGTTCCACAGACACTGTTCTCACCACATTATAATATCCATACACAGCTCCCCACTTACGCTTCATTCTCTAACTCATTCAACATGCTAACAGAAAGCATTTTATTTTCCTTTCAGGCATCAAGGAACACAAGATGCATCAACTTAGAGATACCTATGACTCTCTGGAAATATTCTCCCCTCCCCTTCCCTCTGACTCCATCCCCTCTCCCAACCCCTGTCCTTGTTGTGTATTTACATTCCCTTCTGACCTTTTGCTCTCTGATGCTGAATGTTCACTACTCAGTGAAAGTCTCAGTTTTATCCCTGTGCATCCCCATCTTAATGAATTTTGCTTATGACATGACTTTGAGCGCTTCTGTCGCTTTTGCCTCCATGCCCATTTCTTTGCTCAAGAGTCTTCTCCCTGTCCCACAGATCCCTTCGCCCACTTCCAATATTCTCTCTCCACCTGGATCCCACCTTCAGATCTTCTACCTACACTCAAAAACAAAGTTCTGAAGAAGGTCACTGGACACAAAAGGTTAACTCTGATTTCTGTGCCAGACCTGTTGAGTTTTTCCAACAATGTCAGATTTTCTTTTGGATTTCCGCAGTTCTTTTGGTTTCTGACTCATGTTAGATACATATTTAAATCTCTCTGTCTTTGAAGAAGAATTTCCTCTGTCTTGGAATGGCCAATCGTTGGGTCTGGGCAACTGTTGCACTGAGGCTAGTAATCCTTTCTCCACTGATGTTGCATGAAAAAATTTAAGCATTTTGCTTTGCCAGTTTACGTAATCATTGATATAATAGTATGTACCTAATGTTAAATTATAATGGAGCGATATGGGTCACTCCCAGCCTAGTACACATATCTTGAAATGGTTTGCCAGTAAATGAGATAATGTGGCTTGTGACTTCACCTGATTCAGGATACTGAATGAACTGAAAATAGATGTAATCATCTTGAGAGTATACACACCCATTGTGTTGCATGGTCATAAAATAATGAAAAATGAAAAGAATTAATCAACAATAAGAACATAATATTTCCTAAGGACTGTATGTAGGTCTGTTACTAATTTTAACCAAGGATTGGATAGAACATCATATATGGATGTGGAGGCCTCTCCACTGCTGAGATTGATACATTTGGCAGGCTTCAAACACAATCCTAAGTCATTAAACATCCTGACCCATCGCTGACCAGTACATGGATTCAAATGCTAGCCATCTTGTGCATTCAATATTCCATATGTCCCTGGTGTAACATGTACATGAAGTCTTGATGCACTGCTTTTGTTTGCCTTTAAAAATGACATGACATACAAGGTTTGTTTCTGTATGAAAGATGAGCAAATCTTCTACGGTGGATCTCCGATACTTTCAGGTTAACCCTGGATAATGATTTTTTGCAAATCTTACATGCTTTGGCAGTTGCTAATTTCAACAGTCCACACTGGTTCTGACCAGAGAGTAACAGAACATTTTCAACTTTGTAGTGCATAGCTTTAACTTATTGATCAAGAGGAATTTCTTTGTTTTTGTTTAGGTTGGGTGACCTGCTCAGGGTATCAGATATAGTCATCCTCTTACCAGGCTTATATTTAACTTTGAAGTCATATCCTTGCAGATAGCTCACTGATTTGATTGTATAACGTGGCCTGTTCTGCCACAGTAGCTTGGTATGAATATCATGAATTGGGACTATACTGTGATATGGTGGCCTTGCCATTGCTGGATCATTGTTATCTACTAATGAAATATTCTGAGGCATAAAAATAAGCTTCTGTTTTGGCAATGAGAACCAGCCTTTCAAAATTTCTACCATCGAGTGCCACCTCATCACATGGCAATATTTGGCATTTTCACCATTGTTGACTCTTAGTGAGTATCATCCTGCCTTTTCAGGATATCTGATACTAATTGCTGTAAAAATTTTTGGTCACCACATATTGTTGATATGGTGTGATGAGGTGAACAAAGTGAAAAGCTTGATCATTCTCTGAAGTTTGCCTTGCATTTGACTGTGAAACTCATTGATGTGTTTGTGCAACTTCTTAACAGTTTCCTTACAATCAGTGTTGTGATGTTATACAATTTAGTTGGTCACCTACATTTGGTTTTGTGGCCTGGCTTGGCCTTTGAACCCAGATTTCCTGCATGCATCATATTCAATGCCTGCAGTGTCGAATCCTTTATGTAAGTCAAGGAAAGCTCTACAACTTTTGTATATAGTGGGACAAACTGCAGTTGTTACAATTTTCTTGCTTTGGTGTGCTTTGCTGATTGTAGCATTAGTTTTGGTTGCACTTAAAGTAACAAGTTATGATTTTTGTTGCCCTGCTACTATATTTTCATACTTAAGTCCATCCTCAAGTAATGGTTAATGGTTCAGCCTTTTGTGTTGTCCAAAGCATCCATTTTTAAAGAAAATGCTAGAAAAGCTAGATAGTTCCGAGCGAATCAGTGTAATAAAAAAAATCAAAAGGTCAACAGAAACCTGTAATGAAATTTATCAAAATGACACGTCCCTAGACCCACTTTGGCAAAAAGCAGGCCAGATTTCTACTTAAGAAAAGATATTTATTACAAGTAAATAGACGCTGCTGCAGTTGAATAATTATGAATCATCTACACTAACAGTTATAAACTCTAGCTAACACACACAGACAAAAACCTGGGTGTTACTATTGTAGGGAAAACTGGAACGCAGTTCAGTGGTCTCTGATCACAGGTTCTGCTGAGAATTTTTTTTCTAATCAGAACGCTGCTTCCCTGCATTCCCTCTCCATATCTTTTTACTGGCATGCAAGAGGCATAGGGTGGCTGGTGTATACTCGTAAGAAATTGCTGACTTGATAATAATTAGAAGTCATAGCTTACAGTAGGTGCTGTAGGAAAATGCTTAAAGTGGCTGTTATTGCAGAAAGTACAAACATTTACTAAGATGGGGAAAGCCTAAAGGCTTCTCAGCATTCTGTTCGACTGCCCAATCTGTTTAAAAGCCCGTGAACTAATCACATAGTTATTGGCAGGCAGATGGCCTTTGATGTTGGTAACTAGTCGCTAGTCCACAGATCAATTGGCTACTTGTCATGTGCTGAATTTTTATTTAAGCAAAGATCTTGACTCCAGTTTGTCAGCAAATTACACTGCAACTACTACTGAAACAAACAGCTGTGTAAATGGTGCTTACAACAAGTGTCCAGATGCTTGCTTTTAAAATCTGCAGTAATTCTTCAGCAGTCCTTGTTTTTTAAAACAATTAGAATTATAGAAACTCTAGAGTGCAGAAATAAACTGTTGGGCCCATCACATCTGCACCAATCCTCCAAAGAGCATCTCACCCAGATCCAATCCCCATAACACTGCATTTTTACGGTGGTTCTCCAAACGTTCCATGTTAGTTTTCCCTGTTAGCAGGACATCATCTAGGTAATTGGTGACCTGAGTAGACCTTGCAAAATGTTCTCCATCATTCGCTGAAAAATTGAACAGCTTGATGATATTCTGAATGGCAATCTCGTATTTTGGTGCAGGCCCTTATGGATATTAATTGTAGCATATGTCTGAGAATCCTTGTCCAAACATAATTTGAGTAAGCATGGCTCATGTCAAGCTTCATGAAGGACAACCTGATGCCAGCATTGCATACAGATCCTCTATCTAAAGGATTGGGTATTTATCTCACTATCTCAGATTTGGGTATTAATCTCAGATTGCTATTTGTTTAAAATCTCCACAAAAGTGAACTGGCCCATCGTGCTTCAAAATTGATATAACTGGTGCTGCCCATTCCAAGAATTGGACTGGTTTGATGATTCCTCCACTATCCAGTCTTCTGGATTCTGTTAGAGATAATGGGAACTGCAGATGCTGGAGAATCCAAGATAACAAAGTGTGAAGCTGAATGAACACAGCAGGCCAAGCAGCATCTCAGGAACACAAAAGCTGACGTTTCGGGCCTAGACCCTTTGATGAAGGGTTTAGGCCCTAAACATCAGCTTTTGTGCTCCTGAGATGCTGCTTGGCCTACTGTGTTCATCCAGCTTCACACTTTGTTATTCTGGATTCTATTTCTACTTTTACCTGTAAGGCAAATGGCACTCGACTGGCTTTGCAGAATCACAGAATTGCTTCCCGGTCAATATGAAAAGTTGCTTTGGCTCCTCTGATACACTAGACACCCCTGAAAAACTTATGGGTATTTAATTAGGACTTCACTCAGTTAGCCATTTACTAAGTGAAAAACGTTGAGTCAATCTAGGTGAATCTCATGACCAATTTTGCCTTATCAACCTTGGGCCTGAGCCTTCAAGTACAACCACTGGTAACAGAACTGGCTGCTTGGAGACTGGAACAGAAGTTGTATGCATATTCTGCAAAGATCTGGGTTAGATGCTGTTTGGAGGATTGGTGCAGATGTGATGGGCCCAAAAATTTATTTCTGCACTCCAGAGTTTCTGTAATTCTAATTGTTCTGTAAAACAAGCACTGCAGAAGAATTACTGCACATTTTAAATGCAAGCATCTGGACACTTATTGTAAGCAACATTTGCACAGCTGCAAAGGTTCCCCAGGATGGGTCTCAGCCACATTGAAGTCTTGTGTAAATTTAAAGGCATAGTCCAGAGTGAATTTTATTAAAAACTGGTTCTGCGATCACTAATATGGCCACATAGGTATCGACCCCAAATTGAACTGGATGGCTATTTAACCAGATGTTTATCTTGATTGGTTCTGATCTGGATGTTGCTAAGCAATTTAACTGTTTCAAACCAAACTGTTTCCAAGGTATGAACTCTCCTGGACACTGGCCTGTAAGTAGTTTTGCTCCAATTAAGTCTAGTAGGACTACGATGGAATCCTTAATCCACATATCGACAAGAATTACAATATCTTAACAAGTAGGAACCTGAAGAAAATTATAATGAGTCATCATTATCCATAGGTTTAGTACCAGAGGACTGGAGGATTGCAAATGTGCCCTGATTCAAGAAGGGCAGTGGAGATGACCCAGGTAATTATAGACCAGTGAGCCTTATGTCTGTTGTCGGAAAAGTTTTGGAAAGGATTATAAGAGATAGGACTTATAATCATCTAGCAAGCAATAATTTTATTGGAGATAGTCAACATGGATTTGTCAAGGGCAGGTCGTGTCTCACAAACCTCATTGAGTTTTTTGAGAAGGTAACCGAGCATGTGGATGAGGGTAGGGCAGTTGATGTAGTGTACATAGACTTCAGTAAAGCCTTTGATAAGGTTCCACATGGTAGGCTATTGGAGAAAATATGGAGGCATGGGATTGAGGGAGATTAAATAGTTTGGATTAGAAACTGGCTTTCTGTAAGAAGACAATGAGTGGTGGTTGATGGAAAATATTCAGTCTGGAGTCTGGGTGCTAGTGATGTGCCTCAAGGATCTGTTTTGGAACCACTGCTGATTGTCATCTTTATAAATGACTTGGACGCAGGCATAGGTGGATGGGTTAATAAGTTTGCAGATGACACTAAAGTTGGTGGAGTGGTGGACAGTGTGGAAGAATGTTGCAGGTTGCAGGGAGACTTGGATAAATTGCAGAATTGGGCTGAAAGGTGGCAAATGGAATTCAATGCGGATGCATGTGAGGTGATTCACTTTGGGAAGACTAATAGGAAGGCAAAATACTGGGTCAGTGGAAAGATTCTTGGTAGTGTGGATGTGCAGAGGGATCTTGGTGTCCATGTACATAGATCCCTGAAAGTTGCCACCCAGGTTGATAGTGCTGTTCAGAAGGCATACGGTGTGTTAAGTTTTATTGGTAGAGGAATTGAGTTCCGGAGCCGTGATGTCATGCTGCAACTGTACAAAACGCTAGTGTGGCCTCACTTGGAATATTGCGTACAGTTCTGGTCGCCCCATTACAGGAAGGATGTGGAAGCATTGGAAAAGGTGCAGAGGAGATTTACCAGGATGTTGCCTGGTCTGGAGTGAAGGTCTTATGAGAAAAGGCTGAGGGACTTGGGTCTGTTCTCATTGGAGGGAAGAAGGCTAAGGGGATTTAATAGTGACATACAAGATGATCAGAGGATTAGATAGGGTGGACAGTGAGAGTCTTTTTCCTAGGATGATGACATCAGCTTTTATGAGGGGGTACAGCTGCAATTTGAGGGGTGATAGATTTAAGACAGATGTCAGAGGCAGGTTCTTTACTCAGAGAATGGTAAGGGCGTGGAATGCCCTGCTTGCCAATGTAGTTAACTCGACCACATTTGGAGCATTTAAACAGCCCTGGATATGCGTATGGATGATGATGGGATAGTGTAGGGGGATGGGCTTAGATTAGGTCACAGGTCGGCACAACATCGAGGGCCGAAGTGCCTGTTCTGCACTGTATTGTTTTATGTTCTATAACTGTTTGGCCAAGACTTGGCTTTGTTTTGCTGTGGGCCAACATTATTAATCCCACATGCTAGTTTATAGAATCCCCACAGTGTGGAAACAGGCCATTCGGCCTAACAAGTCCACACTGACCCTCTGAAGAGAATCCCACCCAGACTCATCCCCCTACCCATGGCTAATGCATCCACCTATACATTGGGCAATTCAACATGTCCAATCCACCTAACTTGCACATCTTTGAACAGTGGGAGGAAACTGGGCACCCAGCAGAAACCTGCACATATTTGGAGAGAACTTGCAAACTTCACACAATCTCCTGAGGTTAGAATCAAACCTGGGTCCCTGGCACTGTGAGGCAGCAATGCTAACCACTGAGCCACTGTGCCTCCCTAGATGGTCTCTAAGTATCTCAATATGGGTAAAACCCAACTCACAGGCTTCATCTCAACCTAGTCAAAAATCCTGATCCAGATTCCCATGGTTCTCGAATTGTTGAGTAAAAGCGACTGCATCTCAGAATTGAAGGAGGCTTGGGATCGTGACATTCCTTAACTATGACAATCAATCCTTGAAAGGTTTCAGTATCTAGTATCACAGGAAAAGTCAGGCCCCTAATGACAGATAAAGCTGCAGTCCCACAAGCTGTCAGGAGAATTACTAGTTTTTAATCTGCCACAATATCATTTGCCCAGGAGAAATAATGATTCTTTTCACATACCTGACCCAATCTTCAATGGCAGGGTCAAATGAGTCAAGTTTTCCAGAGGCATGATGTAAGAAAATGCGTACCCCTGACGTCAAAGTGACTGTTGTGAGCAGGTTTCATCAAGACCGTGCTTCACATTCATCACCACTGAAATAACTTTTCAGAGGCTGGCATCCCATCACCAATCATCCTTTATTTACAAATGCATCGCTTCTGATAGTAGCACTGCCACTCACTGATTCAGGGCTTCAATACTCCAAACATTCATCGTTTTATGTCAGCTAGATCTCTGTAATTGGACCAGACTAAAAGTACCAATCAGGGAATTCATTCTATGAAGTCCAACTGGCTGACTTCATTACAGTTACTACAGATAGGCCCAGCAACTAAATCTTTGTCTCCCCATTGATTGCCTTAGTCCTTTTGGATGATAGTTGTCATGAGTTTCAAATGTCTAAGGAGTCTAGTTAAATTTCTATAGTGCATGTTGTAGAAGGTTGCTATTGAATATCAGCAGAGGAGGGACCACCTTCAACTGAAAATAGGACAACTGGGCATTTTAAACTAGCATATGGTTTAAAAGAATGAACATTTATACTACAAGCATATAAAAACAATTAAGTGTATATGATACAATTAGGGTAGAAGAAACTGGTAGTGTTATAGGAAAACTCTTGAAGATGTCATGTTGCGAAATGTTTGAAACGAGGCTGTGAATCAGACTTAGAAATCTGATTTTACAAAAATGTACACACTGAAATGAGGAAAGAAGCATGAGGATACAGTAAAAAAGAGTTTGAATGAAGGGAAAACAAATGGGCTGGAAAGTAGCCAAAATAATGTCTTTGAAGAATTGGGAAAAAGAACAAACTCCATAATAAGACTTGTTACTATTGGTCTTGAGAAAAGTGTTAAACATGGTTACACAGTGGATGAATGTTTAGAAAATCATGGAGTAACAGAAGAGTTTGTATGGATTTAAATTTAAGAATTGCTGCTTAGTGAGATGATAGGAGAAATTTCTATACACGAGTTTGTTAGAGCATGAAATGATTTGCTATGTGAATGATAGACTGAAAATATGAATCTTCATGAGTGTATTGGCTAAATACTCAAAACAAAAGAAAATTTGTGGCTTGAATAAAGCAGAAGTGAATTAGTTTTAGAGTTACTGGTGTGACAGGAGATCTGTAATAGCTGTTCACACTTTGTACAGAAATTCTATTAAGGTGCTACTGAGAGGTGTTGCTCATAAAGAATGGATACACGTACTAAATATAATGACCAGATTCTCTTGTCAGATTAACAGGTCCTTAAGAGCTCTTGTAGCCATGTCCTAAGTGCAAGGATTTCTCCACTGCACATTACTAGTTCTGATTTTGAGCAAAATGCCACACAAAGAAAATTGAAAAACCTGAATAAAATAAAAATATGTGGATGCTGAAGATCTGAAACAAACATAGAAATTACTGCAGAAATTCAGTAGGTCAGGCAGCATCTATGGATTGAAAACTAAATTAATATCTTCTGTTCAGTGACACTTCTTCAGGGTGAAGTTCCATAAGAAATAGGACTTGAAGTAGGCAAATAGCTCTTCGAGTCTACTGTACCATTCAACAGAATCATGGACAATCTGATGTTCCTCATGTCTACTTTCCTGCTTTTTCCCTGTAACACTTGATTCACCTACTGATCGAGACTCTATCTCAGTGTTAAATATACACAAGAACTCTATCCCCACGTCTCTCTGTAGCAAGGAGTTCCAAAGACTCTCAACCTTTTGAGAGAAGAAATTCCTCCTCATTTCAGTGTTAGACTGACATCCCTTTATTCTGAGACTATGCTGTCTGAACCTAGACTCTCCTATGAAATGAAACATCCTCTCAGCATTTACCAGCAACTCCTCATTAGTAAAGTGGTTTGTATTCCTGCCTGTTATGGGGGAGACTGGGGTTTGATTCGCCAACGGGGAGTGCTTGATATATCTGAGCAGGTCAGTGCTTCAGTAAGGGCATATTCTTTGTCGGAGCTGTAGGAGATGATCTATGAACTTCTCACTATACTCATTGAGTATATGTGACAGTAAAGACTAATTCTAATTCTAACTGTCAAGGCCTTTAAGAATCCTATATGTTTCAATTCTTCTGTACGCCAGTGAATAGAGTACCAACCTGTTTGGCCATTGCTCATAATCCATCCATGTCAAGGAGAATCAAAATGAACCTGCTGTGAGCTGCCTTGAATGAAATATCTTGCATTACATAAAGGGTCAAAAACTGCCGACAGTATTCCAGATGTGGTCTCACCAGCATTTAATACAGTTACAATAAGACTTCCTTTCATCTTATACTGCAAACTCCTGAAATAAGGCACAACATTCCATTAGCCTTCTTGACTACCTGCTCGGTCTCTGTGTTTTAGGCACAAGTAACCCAAAGTCCCTTTGTGTTGCAGCATTCTGCAGTCTTTCTCCACTTAGATTATAGTGTTATTTTGTTCTCCGTTTCAAACTAACAACTTTACATTTTCCCATGTTATACTCCATTTGACAACTTTTTGTCCAGCTACTTAACCTATCAGCCTGTTCTTCTGTAAACTGTTGTACGCCTCTCAGAACTTTTTATTCGACCTATTTTTCTGTCATCAGCAAATTTCTTAAAATACATTTGCTTCCTTTTTCTAAGTCATTAATGTATTTTGTAAACAGTTGCTGTCCCCGCACTGATCCCTGTGGAACCCTACTGATTATAGGTTGCAAACTGTATAGGATGAGAAGAAGGGTTAAAAGTTAATGATGATATTTGACAGCTATGTGAGAAAGTAGATTGCACAGGATGGGAAAGTAGGCTGGGAAATTTTAGAATAATACTTAACAAGCTGCATGACCTTAAATGAGTCCAGTGAACACTCCTTTACAAGCTGAAGATGACACCTGCACTTATTTTCCCATCCTGTGTTGTCTACCAGCCAGCAGTTTTGTCTGTTGTATCTGTTGCTTTCTGTACTGGTTATTTGTGATACTGTATATAAGAGAGAGAGTTCCGTTCCAGGCTGCTGCTGCTGCTGCTACTGCTGCTGCTGCTGCTGCTGGACTTCACTTTGACTCAGAATCATGAACAGTGCCAGAAATGAACCTAAGCCTCCAGACCAGCCATTGATTGAAGAACATGAGACTTTGTTACTTTTTTCAAAAAGGTGTGAGACTTGATGCTTTTTTTTCCTTTTTTTCTTGCTATTATAATAATTTATTATTACTTAATAAACATCTATATTTCAACAAGTTGCTGTTGTTGAGCCTTCTCTTAATTATATTTACCCGAACCTGAAAAGAACTGCTTGGATACATGCTGTGATCCAAGACACTTCTTGGTGACAAGGATGGGATTTGGGAAAATATTTAAGAGAAGGCAATGGCAATCTGATGCTCTGGACGCCTTTTATATTCCTGGATGGAATACAACATATTCTGGATTCAGGTCTGTAGCAATTTGATGGTACAATTAGGGCCCCCGCAAGAATGCGGATGGTCATAACTGGAAAAAGAGAGAAAAGAGGATCATTCATGCTGTATATAAGTGCTTGTGGGAGGCAGGCTTCCCGAAAAGCAAGGACAGTGTACCATAAATGGGATGTACATTGTTAACAGCTTTGCATTCTATATGTAGGGAATTGGAAGAGTGCCAGGCCAGAAACAAGCAGTTAGAGGCCACATTGACAGCAGTAAAACAGTGTAATGTTATTCTAACAGAAACAGTTAAGACAGCGCAGAAGAAAACCAAAAATGCGGAGGAGAAACAGAATCAGATAGTAAGCCGTCTGGCAACGGTACAACAGACAAAGAGAGCAAAACGGCTGCAATTGGAAAGTTAATCCATCCAAAGTCCATGCACTATTAACCGTGCAACTGGACCCCAACCACTGGTATGGGGACATTTGGTACTCATCTGATTCAGAGTCTCAGTGGACAAATGGGAAGGGGATGCTCCACTTTTGGAGCCATTCTCAGAGAAGAGACTAATGGTACAAGTCCTAATAACAAATAAGGCAAAACAGATAGGAGGACAGGACCCCCAAAATTCAAGAATAGTGAGAGGGTATTCTGTGTCTGAATTGTAGGATTTGGGGTCACACTTTAAGCAGAATTCGGGTGAGCCCTTGGCCTCTTAGAGTGACGCAGTCATGGGACCAGGGAGCCACCAATATTATGGGGAGTTCCTCAGAGTGAGAGAATTTGGAGCACTAAGTGTTGATCTACATGTGAATAACGTCTTTAGAAATATAGGGCGAACTGAATCATTTCTGGTTGAGCAGCAGTGCGAGCGGGAGCTTGGACCAGGGGCCTGTTGGGAAGCCAGTGAGTCATTGCTTTTGAATCTATAAATAGCTTACCTCGTGAATAGGTGGAGGTACGCTGAGCAGGGGCGGACACGGGTCTGCTGAGTAAGTGAGGTAATATATTTGTGTGGTTGCGTTACCCGAAACACTACTCGGGTAGTGTCTCCCACCCATCCTCCTCCTCTAACCAAAAAAAAGTTCTGTGCACCTGATTGGTAAGGTAACAAGTTTATTTTTTATTCTTTATTTGTTAACAGTCTCTTTGGGAATTTAGAATAATGGGAATGGAGGTCAGGGCAGTTGAATGTTCCTCCTGAAAAATGTGGGAGGTAAGGGTCACCACAAGTGTCCCTGCTGACTACATCTGCGGGAAGTGCACCCAGCTCCAGCTCCTCGAAAACAGAGTTAGGGAACTGGAGCCGGATGAACTTCAGATCATTTGGGAGGCAGAGGGGGTTATTGAAAGGAGTTACAGGGAGGTAGTCACCCCTCAGGTACAAGAAAAAGGCAGATGGATTACGGTCAGGGGACGGAAAGGGAACCTGCAGGCAGTGCAGGGATCCCCTGTGGCCATTCCCCTCAACCATAAGTATACCGTTTTGGATACTGTTGGGGGGGACGATTTACCAGAGGAAAGCAGTGGGGCACAGGTCTCTGGTTCAGAGCCTGTCCCTGCTGCTCAGAAGGGAAGGGGGAAGAGGAGCAGAGCAGTAGTCATTGAGAACTCCATAGTTAGGGGGACAGATAGGAGGTTCTGTGGGGACGAGAGAGACTCACTGTTGGTGTGTTGCCTCCCAAGTGCCAGGCTGCGTGATGTCTCTGATCGTGTTTTTGGGATCCTTAAGGGGGAGGGGGAGCAGCCCCAAGTCGTGGTCCACATTGGCACCAACGAAATAGGTAGGAAGGGAGATGGGGATTTAAGGCAGAAATTCAGGGAGCTAGAATGGAAGCTTAGAGCTAGGACGAACAGAGTTGTTGTCTCTGGTTTGTTGCCCGTACCATGTGCTAGTGAGGCGAGGAATAGGGAGAGAGAGGAGCTGAACACGTGGCTACAGGGATGTTGCAAGAGGGAGGGTTTTGGATTCTTGGATAATTGGGGCTCTTTCTGGGGTAGGTGGGACCTTTACAAGCAGGATGGTCTTCACCTGAACCAGAGGGGTACCGAAATGCTGGGGGGGGACATTCGCTAAGGCTGTTCAGGTGGGTTTAAACTAATTCAGCAGGGGGATGGGAACCAAAATTGTGATTCGAGTATAGAAAAGGTTGAGAGCAGGGAGGTCCAAAATAAAGTTTCAGGGACTCAAGGTGGCACCGGCAAGCAAGAAGTTGGTTTGAAGTGTGTATACTCCAACGCCAGGAGCATCCGGAATAAGGTGGGTGAACTTGCAGCATGGATTAGTACCTGGGACTTCGATGTTGTGGCCATTTCGGAGACATGGATAGATCAGGGACAGGAATGGTCGTTGCAGGTTCTGGGATTTAGATATTTCAGTAAGAACAGAGAAGATGGTAAAAGGTGGGGAGGTGTGGCATTGTTGGTCAAGGACAGTATTACAGTTGCAGAAAGGATGTTTGGGGACTCATCAACTGAGGTACTATGGGCTGAGGTTAGAAACAGAAAAGGAGAGGTCACCCTGTCGGGAGTTTTCTATAGGCCTCCGAATAGTTCCAGAGATGTAGAGGAAAGGAGAGCAAAGATGATACTCGAAAGGAGTGAGAGACAGGGTAGTTGTCATGGGGGACTTCAACTTTCCAGATATTGACTGGGAACACTATAGTTCGAGTACTATAGATGGGTCAGTTTTTGTCCAGTGTGTGCAAGAGGACTTCCTGGCATAGTATGTAGATAGGCCAACAAGGGGCGAAGCGACATTGGATTTGGTACTGGGTAATGAGCCTGGCCAGGTGTTAGATTTGGAAGTAGGTGAGCACTTTGGTGATAGCAATCACAATTCAGTTATGTTTACTTTAGTGATGGAAAGGGATAGGGGGAAAGACAATTACAATGAGATTAGGCTAGATTAGGCAAGCATAGGATGGAGAAGGAAACTGCAGGGGATGGGCACATTAGAAATGTGGAGCCTATTCAAGGAAAAGCTCCTGTGTGTCCTAGATAAGTATGTACCTGTCAGGCAGGGAGGAAGCTGTAGAGCGCGGGAGCTGTGGTTTACAAAGTAAGTGGAATCTCTGGTCAAGAGGAAGAAGAACGCTTATGTTAGGATGAGATGTGAAGGCTCAGTTAGGGCGCTTGAGGGCTACGAGGTAGCCAGGAAAGACCTAAAGAGAGAGCTCAGAAGAGCCAGGAGGAGACATGAGAAGTTGTTGGCAGATAGGATCAGGGTAAACCCTAAGGCTTTCTATAGGTATTTAAGGAAAAAAAGAATGACGAAAGTAAGATTAGGGCCAATCAAGGATAGTAGTGGGAAGTTGTGTGTGGAGTCAGAGGAGATAGGGGAAGCACTAAATGAATATTTTTCGACAGTATTCACTCCAGAAAACGACAATGTTGTCGAGAATACTGAGATACAGGCTACTAGACTAGGTGGGGTTGAGGTTCACAAGGGAGAGGTACTAGAAATCCTACAGAGTGTGAAGATAGATAAGCCCCCTGGGCCAGATGGGATTTATCCTAGGATCCTCTGGGAAGCCAGGGAGGAGATTGCCGAGCCTTTGGCATTGATCTTTAACTCGTCATTGTCTACAGGAATAGTGCCAGATGACTGGAGGATAGCAGATGTGGTTCCCCTGTTCAAGAAGGGGAGTAGAGACACTCTGGTAATTATAGACCAGTGAGCCTTGTTGGTAAAGTGTTGGAAAAGGTTTTCAGAGATAGGATTTATAATCATCTAGAGAAGAATAAATTGATTAGGGATAGTCAGCACGGTTTTGTGAAGGGTAGGTCGTGCCTCACAAACCTTATTGAGTTCTTTGAGAAGGTGACCAAACAGGTAGATGATAGTAAACCAGTTGATGTGGTGTATATGGATTTCAGCAAAGCATTTGATAAGGTTCCCCACAGTACGCTATTGTACAAAATGTGGAGAAATGGGATTGTGGGAGATATAACAGTTTGGATCGGAAATTGGCTTGCCGAAAGAAGACAGAGGGTGGTAGTTGATGGGAAATGTTCATCCTGGAGACCAGTTACTAGTGGTGTACTGCAAGGGTCGGTGTTGGGTCCACTGCTGTTTGTCATTTTTATAAATGACCTGGATGAGGGCGTAGAAGGATGGGTTAGTAAATTTGCAGACGACACTAAGCTTGGTGGAGTTGTGGATAGTGACGAAGGATGCTGTAGGTTGCAGAGAGACATAGATAAGCTGCAGAGCTGGGCTGAGAGGTGGCAAATGGAGTTTAATGCGGACAAGTGTGAGGTGATGCACTTTGGTAGGAGTAACCGGAAGGCAAAGTACAGGGCTAATGGTAAGATTCTTGGTAGTGTAGATGAGCAGAGAGATCGCGGTGTCCATGTACACAGATCCTTGAAAGTTGCCACCCGGGTTGACAGGGCTGTTGGGAAGGCATACAGTGTTTTAGCTTTTATTATAGAGGGATCGAGTTCCGGAACCAAGAGGTTATGATGCAGCTGTACAAAACTCTGGTGCGGCCGCACTTGGAGTATTACGTACAGTTCTGGTCACCGCATTATAAGAAGGATGTGGAAGCTTTGGAAAGGGTGCAGAGGAGATTTACTAGGATGTTGCCTGGTATGGAGGGAAGGTCTTACGAGGAAAGGCTGAGGGACTTGAGGCTGTTTTCATTAGAGAGAAGAAGGTTGAGAGGTGACTTAATTGAGACATATAAAATAATCAGAGGGTTAGATAGGGTGGATAGGGAGAGCCTTTTTCCTAGGATGGTGATGGCAAGCACGAGGGGGCATAGCTTTAAATTGAGGGGTGAAAGATATAGGACAGATGTCAGAGGTAGTTTCTTTACTCAGAGAGTAGTAAGGGAATGGAACGCTTTGCCCGCAATGGTAGTAGATTTGCCAACTCTGAGTACATTTAAGTCATCATTGGACAAGCATTTGGACGTACAGGGCATAGTGTAGGTTAGATGGGCTTCAGATCAGTATGACAGGTCGGCACAACATCGAAGGCTGAAGGACCTGTACTGTGCTGTAATGTTCTATGTTCTGTTATGGAATGTACTGACACTAGCAGTAGGAAACAAGTATCTTTCCCCGATCGATTGGGAGGGTGATGTTTTAAAACGGGAGAGCATACCAGAAAGTGTAAAACGTTGAGGGATTTGGCTAAGCAAGTGGATATGTATTCTCCTGTTTCAAGGTCCAGACTAGGAAGCTTTCACAGCTGGAATGAGGTGCGGCTAATGCAAAGTAGTCAGGGCTGGATGAGAGGTGCCTTGTTAGCCCTATTAGGGTCTGCCCAGGGGCAGGCAGTGGGATAGGTGTGCTTATTGTTAGGACAGTTAGGGAATGTGGAGGCTGGTAAGCAAAGAACGAAGCCAACCCAAGCAAGCAACAAACAGGGACTAGATAGAAGTGGGATGGGTTTGAAGGTGAAACAAAAGATAATCAGAAAGGAAATGTTCGCAGCATTATTAAAAGCAGGAATAGAGAGGAGCAAGATAGATGGAATACCAACAGGTGCCATGTACAGAATGTGAAAGATGCACTGCTCCCAAAGGGTAAGGAAGTTTAGAGACATTAAATCAGATGTGGGGGGGGGGGAGGGGGGAAGGAAACTACACTGGCTGTGTCTCCTCCAACACCCCTGTACCAAGCTGGTCAGCCCATTGATTAGAATTGGGGCTGGGACTCTGGGGTCTGTGTAAGAGTGCTTGGTGGAACAACTGGAGACCCAAGGCCTTATGTCCCTAACACTGTTTGTAGGAGGAAAGACAATGTACAGTGAGACTGCCTTATTAGACACTTGGGCAGAAATTACTATTATACATGGCATTCCACAGACATGTAGGGCACATACTGACTTTTAATGGATTTGTGGGGCAATAACACTGGCAGTTAGAACAAATATTAGAATGGCCTTGGGGAATGGAACATCACAACTAGTGCTGGTATTGATATCCAACCACAAAATGTTATTGGTATGGACTTATTAAAAGTTACAAACTTGCAGGCCCCACTAGGCAAATTTTAGTTTGGTATATGAGCTGTGACGGTTAATGTTGGTAAGGCAAAATAGGAGCCCCTTGATATTCCTTCGCCTTCACAGGTGGTTTTTATTGAACATTATTGTATCCCAGGAGGGCCCAAAGAAATTGAGGATGCTGTACAGGACCTGTTGGCTGGGGGAATATAACACATGCAGTATCTATGTGCATAGCCCTGAATGGCCTGTAAAGTACCCTGATGGAAGTTGGTGAATGGCGGTTGATTACAGCCACCTTAACAAATATGCTAATGAAATGTGAGGCTGGATGAACACAGCAGGCCCAGCAGCATCTCAGGAGCGCAAAAGCTGACGTTTTGGGCCTAGACCCTTCGAAGGGTCTAGGCCCGAAACGTCAGCTTTTGTGCTCCTGAGATGCTGCTGGGCCTGCTGTGTTCATCCAGCCTCACATTTTATTACCTTGGATTCTCCAGTTCCCATGATCACTTAACAAATATGCTGCTCAGTATTGGTGGCTGTGCCTGATGTGGTCACTGTTAAAGAAAATTTGTCACAGGAGCTGGATGCCTGGTACACCGTTATTGATCGAGCAAATGCCTGTTCCTTGATACCAGTAGCCCTGGAATCACAAGCTCAGTTTGCTTTAACGTGGGAAAGTCGCCAATATACCTTCTCCTAGCTATCACAAGGATACCTACTCAGCCCAGCCTTATGCCGTGGGCGAGTATTGAGGGACTTAGTTATGTGTCCATTGCCACTAGACATTCACATAGCACATTATATTAATGACATCTTGATCTGCGGACCAACGGCAACTGCGGTGGTGGAAGCTCTAGTTGCACTGGTGCAACATATGTGAGACAGAAACAAAGTTGCTGGAAAAGTTCAGCAGGTCTGACAGCATCGGTGGAGGAGAAAACAGAGTTAACATTTCGGGTCCGGTGAGCCTTCCTCAGAACAGTTCTGAGGAAGGGTCACCAGACCTGAAACATTAACTCTGTTTTCTCCTCCACAGATGCTGCCAGACCTGCTGAGTTTTTCTATGTTCCTGATTTACAGCATCCGCAGTTCTTTTGTTTTTTATATGTGAGACAGAGGTTGGGAAGTGAACCCAAAAAAGATACAAGCTCCAAGTCCTGACCGGAACATACATGAAGTTTTTAGGCATTCAGTGGACAAATGGGGATAGAGTCATCCCAAAACGGTAAAGAATATAATACAGGAAATGGTAGCTCTGACTAACAAGCCTGAAGCACAGAAATTTATAGGTCTGCTTGGATATAGGTGCAGACATAATCCTCATTTGATCACGTTACTAAGATCTTTATATGCTGTTACTCGAAAGAAAGCTCAGTTCAAATAAGGCAATGAACAACAGAAAGCATTTATGGCTGCTACAGAGATTGTAGCACTAGCCCTGCGCATGGCCCCTTGTATGCCTGGCTTACCCTTTGAATTACAAGGATCAGTGTACAAGATGTTGCCATGTGCAGCTTATGGCAGGGACAAAAGGGGAAAGCAATACCTCTGGGTTTCTGGCCCGTAAAACTGACTGGACAGCTACGTGTTACACACCATTTGAAAAGCAACTTCTGGCCTTCTACTGGGCCCTAGTAGAAATTGAAGGGGAGACAGGAGAGGACAAAGTCCTCCTCAGACCTGCATGACCGATTTTTACAAGATAATAAAATGTGAGGCTGGATGAACACAGCAGGCCAAGCAGCATCTCAGGAGCACAAAAGGTGACGTTTCGGGCCTAGACCCTTCATCAGAGAGGGGGATGGGGAGAGGGAACTGGAATAAATAGGGAGAGAGGGGGAGGCGGACCGAAGATGGAGAGTAAAGAAGATAGGTGGAGAGAGTATAGGTGGGGAGGTAGGGAGGGGATAGGTCAGTCCAGGGAGGATGGACAGGTCAAGGAGGTGGGATGAGGTTAGTAGGTAGACGGGGTTGCGGCTTGGGGTGGGAGGAAGGGATGGGTGAGAGGAAGAACAGGTTAGGGAGGCAGAGACACGTTGGACTGGTTTTGGGATGCAGTGGGTTGGGGGGAAGAGCTGGGCTGGTTGTGTGGTGCAGTGGGGGGAGGGGACGAACTGGGCTGGTTCCTCTACATTGGGGAAACCAAATGGGGGCTTGGAGACTGCTTTGCAGAACACCTCCGCTCAGTTCGCAACAAACAACTGCACCTCCCAGTCGCAAACCATTTCCACTCCCCCTCCCATTCTCTAGATGACATGTCCATCATGGGCCTCCTGCAGTGCCACAATGTTGCCACCCGAAGGTTGCAGGAACAGCAACTCATATTCCGCCTGGGAACCCTGCAGCCTAATGGTATCAATGTGGACTTCACCAGTTTCAAAATCTCCCCTTCCCCAACTGTATCCCTAAACCAGCCCAGTTCGTCCCCTCCCCCCACTGCACCACACAACCAGCCCAGCTCCTCCCCCCCCCCCACCCACTGCATCCCAAAACCAGTCCAACCTGTCTCTGCCTCCCTAACCTGTTCTTCCTCTCACCCATCCATTCCTCCCACCCCAAGCCGCAACCCCATCTACCTACTAACCTCATCCCACCTCCTTGACTTGTCCATCTTCCCTGGACTGACCTATCCCCTCCCCAACTATACTCTCTCCACTTATCTTCTTTTCTGTCCATCTTCGGTCCGCCTCCCCCTCTCTCCCTATTTATTCCAGTTCCCTCTCCCCATCCCCCTCTCTGATGAAGGGTCTAGGCCCGAAACATCAGCTTTTGTGCTCCTGAGATGCTGCTTGGCCTGCTGTGTTCATCCAGCCTCACATTTTATTATCTTGGAATTCTCCAGCATCTGCAGTTCCCATTATCTCTGACCGATTTTTACATGCGTTTTATCTGATTTTATGACTCACAAGGCCAGGAGAGCCCAACAAAGCTCCATTTGTAAAATGGACATGGTACGTAGCTGATCGAACCAAGAAGGGAAAGGAAGGGATTTCCAAACTCCGTGAACAAATAGCTGAATACCCACCAGACGGACAAGCTCCAAGTCTTGACCAAACCATACCTGCTTCCCCCATTCAATGGGGGATTCTGTTCCAACAATTTACCTGAAGTTACTCATCATTGTGCTTGGATCACTAATAGATCAGCCACCTGGAAGAAAGGCCAGAGGTGGTGGCAAGCAGCTGCGTTTAATCCCTTTACACAGACAATTATCCATAGTGAAGGAGATGGGAGATCAAGCCAGTACGCTGAATTGGCAGCAGTGGGCCTAGCGCTGGAAGAAGACAGTCAGTGTTTACATGTTTATAGTGAATCATGGGCAGTGGCCAATGGAATGTCTGTATGGATGCCAACCTGGCAGTCACACAACTGGAAGATTGCTGGAAAGACCCTGTAGGGAACAGAACTATGGAAACAAATATGGGAAAAGGCACAGCACATGAAAATCACTGCGTACCATGTCAATTCCCATGTGAAGGATGTTTGGAACCTGCTGATCACAACAATACTGTGGACGGATTAGTAAAAGTCATAACGGTTCAAGATGCATCTGAAGAGTACCACACATGACAAATCACGACGCTCAGGATGTCATGGCACTGTGCAATGGGCAAGAGATTGAGGCTTGCATTTACTCGCCAACCTGGTGAAAGGAGTCATCGGCAAGTGTGAAATATGTAATAAGGTAAAACATGTATCACTGCTGAAAAAGCCAGTAGCAGAAATCAAGTGAGAAAGACAGCCATCTCAAATCTGGCAGATTGACTATGTTGACCCATTACCGTTACATCAATGATATCAATATCTGTTAATCATGGTGGACTCCTACTCTGGGCCAGTGCTAGCTTTCCCAGCAACCAAAGCGAATCAGAGTAACACTGTTAAGGGCTGGAACAGTTGATATCTTACTATGGTGATCCATCAGAAATACACTCAGATGATGGCTCACACTTTACAGGCCAACAGGTGAAGCTGTGGGCTGTAGACAGTGGGAGACATTGAATGTTTCACATGCCCTATTACTCTCAAGCAAGTGGGCCTTGTAGTATGAATGAATGAGCTATTAAAACAGCAAATTACATTATTAACCCCTAATCAAGCATTATACGGGTAGCCACAGGCATTGTATAATTTGAACAATTGGTCTTTGAAAAGTGGGGCACCCATAAGTAGAATGTTCCAAGGGGTTGGCCAGCTTCATCCTCCCAATAAACCTACAATGTCTGACGACCTTTGTACAGGGGGAAAACTATGGGTACACCACCCAAAACATCTGCTTATGCCTGTTGAAATACTTGCCCATTGAGCACCAGAATGCACAGATGAAATACTTGCCCATGGAGCACCAGAATGCACAGATGAAATACTTGCCCATGGAGCACCAGAATGCACAGACTAAGGGAAATTAACAAAAAGAGAATGAAGTGTTGATGGTTGTAAATGATAAGATACAGTTCCTTCACAGAACTGTGTGCATTTACTATGGATGGATGCTGTGTAGACGATCTATCAGTTGGCAGCTGCTTAACCTAATCTCACAAAAAGGTCCACTGCAGTCATTATTATAATGATAGTTATTTTTGTTGTAGTTTTGATTTTTTTGGTGTAGATTACATACCCTTGTTTTTTGCTCTTGTGTGGCTATTGCCGATTTGTGTCTGTATTTGCAATTGCAACGTGCTGTCAAATATCATCTGGGGTGGAGTATATAGGATTGCCTGAAGGCTAAAAGTTAGTGATGATATTTAAGACCATAAGACATAGGAGTGGAAGTAAGGCCATTCGGCCCATTTAAATCATGGCTGATGGGCATTTCAACTCCACTTCCCTGCACTCTCCCCGTAGCCCTTGATTCCTTGTGAGATCAAGAATTTGTCGATCTCTGCCTTGAAGGCATCCAACGTCCCGGCCTCCACTGCTCTCCGTGGCAATGAATTCCACAAGCCCACCACTCTCTGGCTGAAGAAATGTCGTCTCATTTCAGTTTTAAATTTAACCCCTCTAATTTTAAGGCTGTGCCCACAGGTCCTAGTCTCCCCACCTAACGGAAACAACTTCCTAGCATCCACCCCTTCTAATCCATACATTATCTTGTAAGTTTCTATTAGATCTCCCCTCAACCTTCTAAACTCTAATGAGTACAATCCCAGGATCCGTTAAACCTACCATTCCAGGGATCATCTGCGTGAATCTCCACTGGACACGCTCCAGGGCTAGTATGTCCTTCCTGAAGTGTGGAGCCCAAAATTTGACAGCTGTGTGAGAAAATAGATTGTACAGGATGGGAAAATAGCTGGGAACTTTTAGAATAATAGTTAACAAGCTGCATGATCTCAAATGAGTTCAGTGAACATTCCTTTACCTGCCGAAGATGACGTCTGCACTTGTTTTCCAATCCTGTGTTGTCTGTACCAGCAGCAGTTTTATCTATTGTATCTGTTGCTTTCTGTACTGGTTGTTTGTGATACTGTATATAAGAGAGAGAGTTTCATTCTAGGCTGCTGCTACTGCTGCTGCTGGACTTCACTTTGACTCGGAATCGTGAACAGTGCCAGGAATGAACCTAAGCCTCCAGACCAGCAATCGATTGAGGAGTCCCTGAAAGAACATGAGACTTGTTGGTTTTTCTAGAAAGGGGTGAGGCTTGTTGCTTTTTTTTAGAACCCTCTTTTCCATTTATTATTATCACTATAGTCTTTTGTTATTGCCATCATAATAATTTGTTATTACTTAATGGACATTCATATTGGAGAAAGTTATTGTTGTTGAACCTACTCTTCATTATATTTACCTGAATGTGAAAAGAACCACTTGGTTACATGTTGTAGTCCAAGACACCAACCTGATAAAGAACCGCTTATCCACACATGATATTTCTTGCCCATTAAGCAATTCTCTATTGATGCCGATATACTACCTTCAAAGTCATGGGCTCTTATGGCTTAGACTTCTTTGAGGAATCTTGTCAAATGCCTTCTACAAGTTCAAATATGACATATCTATTAGCTCCTCCCATCTTTTCTGGTTGAGACACCCTCAAAAAACTTCATAAATTAGTCAGATACAATTTCCCTTTCATGTAACTGTATCAAATCTGCTTAATTAAATTATGGTTTCCAAATGTGCTGGTATTACTTCCTTAATCGAATCCAACATTTTTTCAACAATGGATGTTAATCTAATTGGCCTTAGTTGCCCAATTTTGCTTTTGACCCCATTGTCAATTTTCATATCCACGGCACTATTTCAGCATCCAAAAAATTTTGAAAAATTACAACTACCCACTATCTTTGTCGTTACTTTTTCTAGGATCCTTGGATGCAAGCAGTCATGGTCAGAGAACCCTTCTGAAGAAGGGACCTGACCTGAAACAGCAGCTTTCCTGCTCCCCTGACACTCCCTGGCTTGCTGTGTTCCTCCAGTTCCACACTGTGTCATCTCAGACTCCAGCATCGGCAATTCTTACTCTCTCTAGCCTGTTCCCGGTTGGTTTCAGGCCTGTTACCATACCGTACGGATTCTATGATTCTATGATATTTCTCCAGAAAACTATCCCTAATTCATTGTTGTTGCTACCCTTTCCAATGTGCCTGAACCAATCAATATGAAGAATAAAGTCACCCAGAATTATTGCTGTATTATTTTGATATACTGAAAATATTTGTTCATTTATACCCCTTCTTACAGTGTGGCTATTGTTTGGGGTCTATACAGTACTCCTACTGGTGCTCTCTTTTCCTTCCTGTTATTTATCTCCATCCACATGGACTCTACATCATCTGAGCCAAGATCACCAGACTCACAACATTAACCGTGCTTTCTGCCAGACCTGAATTTCTGCAACAATTTCTGTGTTTTATTTGAAAAACCTGAATGTTTGGTGCAATGTGTGAGGGGCAGTTTTATTACTGACAGATGCCATTTGATGTCCTACTATTGTAAAATCTGGACTAATTCAAGCACCCTGGCTTTGTATGTGGGCAAGATCAAAACTAGATGTCATAAATACAATAATTACCAACAGATCAAAAAGGAATTAAGGAGAAATTTCTTTATCCAAAGGGTGATAAAGATTCAGCTTTTTACAACCCAACAGTGTAGTTGAGATAAATAAGGGACAGGTAGCTAAAAATGTGCACTGCCCACACTTTGAAATTAATTGTAGAAATATTTTGCATGATAATCTTTTGATTTCCCAAATCTCAGAGTCATTTGTTGAAGTTACCTTACTGGCCCAGTGAATTTTGAAAATCAGCCTAACTTTGGAGCCCCCACATACAGATCAACATTGTGAATATTAGTGGTATAAATCAATGAATCTGCCGTAAAGTCCTCTGAGTTAATGTGCAGTCAAAATGATTGAATTGTACATTACTGTATGCATTTGCAAGCAGCACATAATTCATTACTTAATCAAGCCTTTGATACAGTGTTAGACTTCACTGTTCTTTGCTGGAAGTAATGTACAACTGTTCAAGAGCATTGGCTGTCCTGCATACCACTAGAAATTGGGCAAATCAACCTAGTACAATGAACAAAAGGTGTAATGATAATATAACACTGCACGATCTTATGCAGAACAACCATTCAGAACAATTTGCATGCTGAATCTTGGAGTAACCAGCATAGTATAGTGCTCTGTAACATTAAATAACATGCCAGTTTAGTAATCTACTCAATGCAATGCATTACAGACTTGTCATATGCAGAGCAGCTACTCCAGAGAAATATTACCTCATTGACATTACGACTTGCAGCTGACACTAAGTGCATTTGCATCAAGAAGTAAATCTCCCGGCAACGAAACATAAAATGTTTAATATATGAAATACAGTTAAGCAGTGATCAAAAAATAAACGAGAATAATTTGGCTATTTTACCCAAAAAGGTACTTGTTAATTACTGAAGCAAATGACAGTAATAAATCCAAGTGCTTCGTATCCAAATGAATAGGGTCTGTTGAGATGACATGGTAGTGTGCCAAGCTCTGAGCGAGTAGCCCTGTGTTTAAATTCAGATGGGTAGTAACATTTCTGAACAGAATGATTAGAAAATAAGTAAACACATGTAGAAGAGATGCACGAGCCTGCTCTGATTAGTCAATTTTATTGTAACTCAGATTCTGCTCTTCTTTGCTTCCGAAAACTTAAACCAAAAAAATTTGGTCTGCTGTCTCAAAGATGAACAAGTTGTGAGGTTGAGAAAGATGAGGAAAAATTGGAAAATCATTTGGAAAATGAACTTCCTGCCATTTGTCTGTCCTTACAATAACAGAGCTGTCTTCTATACCTTTAATATGTCTATATTAAGAAACAGAAATAAACCTTTTTCATTTTTATTTTGTAATTATTTAATTTGTTTATTTTTAAAGTAATTGAAATATTTAATATTCTAGATAAATTAGAGGAACCTCTTTTCTTATTCAATCATTCAGCAGATAGATAAATACAGTAGGTCAATATTTTTAAAAATTGTGTTAAATGTAAAATACAAAAATGGACGAGATGTGGCTACACATTGTTTGTGTCAATTTTGCAAATGTGCAACAGTTAAATCTGACTGCTTAAAGGGTCCAAACAGCAGTCTAAAATGCTACGTAAATATTTGGATTAACAGCAGATAGGTTTTAAAATATCAGAAGTCAAATGGATTGTTTGGATTTACACGTAAGTGAGAAACAGATCAAGGGATTTACTGGACTTACACTTACTGTGAAACAAACAAATAGATTTAGTGAATTTACTTTTAGTGTGAAACAGACCCAAGGGGTTTGCTCGATTTACCCTTGAATGTGAAACAGACACAATGGATTTACACTTCAGTGTGAAACAGACATAATGGATTTATTAAATTTAACACTTCACTGTGAAACACACCCAAGGGTTTTACCGGATTTACACTTAACTATGAAATAGAGCAAGGAATTTACTAGATTTATATTTCAATTTTAAACACACCAGTGGATTTACATTTGAAAAAGAACAAGGTCAAGAATAGCAAATTTTTCACATTAGTGAAAATTGGATAAGAGACTTACTGGATGTACACTGCACTATGAAACAGACCACTGGATTTACATGTCAGTGAGAAACAGATAAAGGAATTCAGAAGAAGGGTTACTGGACATGAAACGTCAACTCTGCTTTCTCTACACAGATACTTTCAGACATGTTAAGTTTTTCCAGAGATTTTTGTTTTTATTTCTGATTTCCTCCATCCACAGTTATTTTTTAGATCAAAGAATTTATTTGATTTGCACTTTAGTGTGAAACAAGTCGAAGAAAGTGGATTCTAATTCATGCCAAAGGAACAATTGGATTTATACCCTATGTGATGTCAAATGAATGCAATGTTTTTTTCCTCCATGACAACATAGCTCAGAGCAGATTTGTTCTATTAACTTAGGTAAAAACCTCATCCAGTTAAAACAGTCAGTGCCTGTTTTGTTCCATATTGTTGATCCATCAGCCAATATGGTCTCAATTTTAAAGCCAATTTTAAAAAAATCAAAGCCAAGTCAATTTTGTTACGACTCATTTAATCAAAAGATAAATTTCATCTTGGGATATCACATAGCTAACAATGTTTAACATTAATTTGAATTGTCACAACTTAACCAGGAAGAGTGCATCGATAGTCATGCCCTACCAGTCATCATAAAATGTATAAATGTATGAAATTCTATTGAGACCACTACAATGCCTGACTAACTGTTATTAGTATAAAATCAATTCAGATTGCTTCTGTAACAGAAAAAAAAATTTTGTAAGACTTACCTGCAACAAAATAATCAAAAGAAATTTCTAATGTATGTAACTTAAATTTTCACAGTCAGAATCTTTTTCCCAGAGTTGATATGTTTAATACGAGATGGGCACACATTTAAGGCAAGAGAGGGAAATTCAAAGGAGATGTGAGAAGCAAGTTTTTCACACAGAGTAGTAGGAGTCTGGAATGTACTGCAGTGGTGGTGGTGGAGGCAGATACGAAAGGAACATTCAAGGGACTTTTAGATAAACACATGAGTATGGAAGTAATGGAGGGATAGGGCAGGCAGAAAGGATTAGTTTAATTTGGTGTCATGTTCGGCACAATATCATGGGCTGAAGGATCTGTTCCTGTGCTATATGGTTCTAGGTTCGATGTTAACTATACCCTTTCAAAACCCCAAGTATGTACACTCAATTATTATTAAGATAGACAACGGACAACCAGTTTTACACATAAAGTATGTGTGGAAAAATAACCTACACAGAGTAAATGAAATTCTGAAGATCGAAAGTTTAAGCCATAGGGTAGAAAATTATTTTCCCTCAGTTCTTTTGATTTTTGAAATGATGATACACTTGCCTGTATGTGGCACTTGTACTTCAGTTTGATGGCTGATCAGATAGACGTAGGTCTTTTATGAAATCTTTCTTTTCAGCTTTCGTGGCTTTTATGTCTTTCTTACATGGAGACAGAGAAAGGAAGAGATGGATGCTTTCTATTTTCAGGCTTTAGATGTTCTCTCCTACTCTGCAGAGGACTATTGTCAAATAGAATTTCCTTGTTTCAAAAGTGCTGCTTAGTTTCTAACTCTCCATCTTACAGCTTCCAAAAATGAATATTGAATTGCATAGCTCAACAATATGCCAGACTTGATTTTCAAGTTGCAAAAGTTACTTTGGAATTCAGTTATAGTAGTCCAATTTCCATTTTTGTTGATAGTACCAAAAAATGAAAATAAAATGGTCTGTTACACAGTGCAACAGTGATAATCAAAAAAGCAGAGCAGAAGTACCAACCAATTTGCCGGACTGTTAATTATAGAAAATCACAAAAAAAGAGGAAAATTGATGTGACAGAGCAACAGTGGATTTGGTTGCTGCAAATAATTCAAATGAGAAGATAGAATTCTCTGTTAAAAAGAAAATAACATTGAGGCATTATTGTCCGATTGGGTTTATTTTCTTTAGGCCATCTATTAGCAGAAAAGAAATAGAGCAGAAAATTTCAAGGGAACTTAGAGAGTGGGAAACCACAGAATATCCATAATGAGAGACTTAAATATCCTATTATCTATAATTTTATGTTGTAGTGGTAGTGTCCTTAGCTTCAGACCAGGACAACTGAGTTTAGGTTAGAGAGCATGTCAGGATTGATAAGGAGGAAGTATTAGATGTTTTAACAAGCATAAAAGTGCAATATTCCCAGGGCCTGATAAGATGTACTCCCGACTGCTGTGGGAGGCAAAGGAGGAGATTGCTGAGGCCCTGCTCCAGAGGTGTGCAACAACATTTTTTGAACAGGTTGATCAGACAGCATGCTCTGGTAAAAATATTCTTCATCAGATCACCTCTAAACCACTTACTCCTAACCTAAACTTACACCCTCTCGTCTAAGACATGTCTGATATGGGGAAAGATTCTCACAATCCATCCTGCTAATGCCTCTCAATCAGATCCAATTTCAGCCTCCTATGGTGCACAGAAAACAAACCCAGCTTATCCCTCCTTGGAACTGAGATATTCCAGGTTATTAATGTCCGTAACAAACAGCAAAGGGTCTAAGTATCAATCCTGTTGATCACAGGCTTCTGATCACACAAGCAAACCTCAATAATTACGCATTGCCTCCCATTTGTAAGCCAATTTTTGGATCCAGTTTGCCTTGGATCCCATGGGCTCTTTTCTTCTGGACCAACCTTCCATATTTGACCTTGTCAAAGGCCTTACTGAAATCTGTGTAAATGCACAAACTGCACGATCTTCATCAATACATTTAGTCACCTTTTCAAAAAAACTCAAATTAGTCAGACAGAATTTTCTTCTAACAATTCTGTCCTATCGCTGATCAATCAGTCTTTGCAAGTGTTGATTAATCCTGTCCATCAGATTTTTTTTCCAATAATTTCTCTACCACTGACATTAGACTAACTCATCTGTGATTACCTGGCCCATCCCTGCTGCCTTTCTTGAATGAAGGAACATAAGCTAATTCTGTAGTCATGTGGCTCTTCATCTGTAGGCATTAAATCATTAAATATCTCCATTTGGGCCCCAACAGTCTCCTCCCTTGCCTTCTATAGCAGTCTGGGAAACATTTCATCAAGCCTTTGGGGTTTATGCTCTTTTTCCTCTCTGCTAAAACATTGAATACCTTTATTAGTCATAACATGCTTCACAACTTCATCACCCCAACTGAAATCTCCAACTACAATGTCTTTCTCCTTTGTGAATACAGAAAAGAAATAGTCATTTAAGACCTCACCTATGTCCTCTCAGCCCACACACAGATTGCCCGTTTGGTTGCTAATTGCCCCCACTCTTTCCCTGGTAATCCTCTTGTGGTTAACATACTTAAAAATGTGCTCCTGAGATGCTGCTTGGCCTTCTCCAGCTCCGAACTTTGTTGTCTTGGATTCTCCAGCATCTGCAGTTCCCATTATCACTTATAAAATGCCTTGTGGTTTTCCATAACCCTACCTGTCAAAGCTATTTAATGTCCCCTCTTTGCCCTCCTAATTTCTTTTTTAAGACCTCTCTTCACTCCCTATACTTTTGAAAGGCCTACTTTTTTAATGTGAGCAGATCTTTCCATGATCTGTTTACATATCTGTTCCTGTAACTCCCATTGGTTATTGAGATGCCTATAGTATAACCCCAGTATTGTAATTGCACCTTTTTTATTCCTTGGTTCTATCCAAATGGACTCATTGGATAAATCATCCAAGATGTCCTCTCTTAATACAACCACGACATTATCTTTAATCAGTAATATATCTTAATCACCCCTTTTACATCTCTCTCTCTTATGCCTGAAACATCTTATCCTAAAATGTTGAGCTGTTAGTCCTGCCCTTCTCTCAATTTAGTAATTTTGCCCAAGGACCAGTCTCATCCTTATAACAATCTTAAAACTTACAAAATTATGATCATTGTTCCCAAAATTCTCTGTTGAAACTTTAATCAACTGGCTTATTCTCCAGTAAAAGGTTTAGTATGAACTCTCCCTTAGCTGGACTAGCTAAAAGTTGTTTCAAGAAGTCCTCCTGGATGAACCTACCAAATTGTCCCCATCTAAACCCCTGGCACTAGGGGAGTCCCAGTCAATGTTGGAGAAATTAAAATTACTCACAACATACATCAGTGGCAAGACGATAACTGGAGAAATGGTAACTCAAGGATAAGGGAGGGAATTAATGCATTATGCCAGAGGAAGTAGGTGAGGCCCGTAATGAGTACTTAATATCAGTATTCACCAAGAAGGATATGGATTATGGTAAGATTAGAGAGAGGTATGTTGATGGTCTAGGGCATGTTGATATTGAGAAGGAGGTAGTATTGAATGTCTTGAAAAACATTCAATAGATAAATCCCTCGGATTTGATGAGATTGATCCCAGGGTACTGGGGATGATAAGGGAGAAAATTGCTAGGGCCTTTGCAGAGACCTTTGTTTTCTTTGTAGGCACAGGTGAGGTCTCAGAAGACAGCAGAATAGCCAATGTTGTTGCTTCATTTAAGAAGGGTGACAGGGATAATCCAGAAAATTACAGGCTGGTGAACCTTACATCAATGGTAGGGAAATTATTGAAGATATTCTTAGGGACAGAATTTACTGACATTTGGAAAAGAATGGACTTTTTAGGGATAGTCAGCGTGGCTTTGTATGGGGGAGGCCCTCGGATTTCAAATTTGATTAAGTAATTTTGAGAAAGTGAGAAAGATAAGGGTAAGGCAGTGGATGTTGTCTACATGAACTTTACTAAAGTATTTGACAAGGACCTTAATGTAGGCTGGTCCCTCTAGTAGAAGATAAAGTCACACAGGACCCACAGCTAATTGTAAATTGGATACAAAATTAGCTTGGTCATAGAAGACAGAGGGAGTTGTGGAGGGGTGTTTTTCTGTTCTATACCACATATATATTATATATATGAAAATGTAGGTGTTCTGATTAGTAATGTTTTGCACTAACCTCTAGAAGGTTGATAGGAGATTCAGCATGGCAATGTTGTTTAACATCACAGGGACGTGTTTAGATTTGCTCCTGTTGGCTATGGGCATTATCTTCCACTTGAGTGGCATGAATGTTACTGGCTATTTTTAAGTCCAAATCTGGATGTTGTCCAGATCATGCTGCAGATGGATATAGATTAGTATAGTATTTAACAAGTGCATAATCAAAGGCAAATATCCCCATTTCTGACTTCGTGATAGAAGTATGTCACTGATGTAGAAGCTGAAGGTGATTGGGTCCAGAACATGATTCATTGCCAGGAAGTTGCCAGTATAGTGGTTGTATTAGACAGCTTGCTTGGGGTGTGGCAAGTTCTGGACCTCAAGTCTTTCTTTAATCTTAAGTAAATAAATGAGGTACTAATTACCCATTCAATTCATTGAAGAATTTTGAGAGTTTATTGTACTGCAGAATAACTGATACACATGTTGGAAATTAAACACAATTTCCCTTTGAGAGATATATATGCAGAAAAAATAGCCAGAACCATGTAAATACGTACCACAACAGGAGGACCATTGCATTGTACATTCATTGTGGAACGGAAGTCCAGTAGGAACAAGCATATCCATAGTTTTGTGAGGCAGTACCACCACACTAATTGTTTCAAAGTATGTCTAGCTCAAAACTGGGCATGCGTGAGGCATTGTGGATCATTTGCAGCAGCAGAATTGTATCCAACCATAATTTGCAACCTCATAATCTTGCATATCACTGTAGCCATCTGGCTAACAGCTGACATCTTAAAGCTTAATGGGTAAAGAAACTAACCACTTTGACGGTGGAGGGATGTTTTTCTGCTGGGAAATCTGTGTAGGATTCAGTGTTTAGTCCCTTGCTGTTTGTGGTTTCTATTGATGATTTAGACTTGAATGAAGGTTGATCAGTAAATTTGAGGATAATACAAAAATTATTAGTGTTGTAAACATTGAGAAGGATGACCTTTGATCACAGGACGATATAGACAGGCTAGTCAGATGGGCTGATCAGTGGCAAATGGAATTCAATCCTGATTAAGTGTGATGTGATCATTTGGGCAGGATAATAGAGTCATACAGCAAAGAAACAGACCCTTTTTCCAACCCTCACCCCCATGTTAGCTTCATAATTATTTAGTATTTTTGAAATTCAGTTATTGTCCTCTACCTTGAGTACTAATGCAAAGTATTTATTCAAATCCTATGAAATTTCCAGCTTCCCCATTATTTATTCCCCAGCCTCATTATCTAAGGGCCCTATGTATGCTTTGGCTTCTCTCTTCCTTTTATATATTTAAAGAAGCTCTTACTATTTCATTTTATATTACTTGCTAGTTTGTACTCAGCTTATTTCTTTCCTCTTTATTAATTTTTTGGACATCTCTGTTATGATCTAATATGCTCTGAAGCAATACCTGAGACCATATTGAATAAAGGGAGAGGTGCTGGTCATATTATTTGAGACTTAAGTGGGTTTGAATTGCTTGAATAAATATGGGAGGTAGTAATCAATGGGGTGCAAGTTTTTTTGGAGGATGGCTAACTGAAGTGAAGTTCTTGCATAAAAGTGTGGACTTTAATGTTTAGAAACAGTTATATTTTGGAATATGACAATCTTTTGATTTTTAGAACTCTCCTACTTTAGTTTACCATGAATCTTTGTCACACTTTACCTTTTTTTCTTTCAGTTTGTTACTGTCCTTAATTTTCTTTGTTATCTATGGTTACTTTCTTCCTAGAATCTTTCTCCTTCATTGGGATTTACCTTTCCTGTGATTCATGAATCATTTCCTTAAACATCTCCCATTGTTCTTTAACTGCGAAATTCCTTTCACACTCTTCTGAAGCCAACTCTGCCTTCATCCCTATGTCATTACCCTTAGGTTAACACAGTTGTTTCTGACTGATTTCTGATTATCAAACTGAATGCTAATTTCTACTATTTTATGGTCCTTGTTCCGTACAGGATCTTTTATTAAATCTGCCTTATTACACATTCATAGATCAAATTAGCCTGATCCCTGGTTGGATTCACAGCATATTGTCCAGGAAACTGTTCCAAATATATGCTGTGAATTCTTCAACATGGCTGTGCTTGTCATTTCTGACTATCCCAATCTTCATAAAGATTATAGTAATTTATGATTAAAGTACTGCTAGTTTTACAGATCCTTATTGTGCCCTGATTTATTCTCAGTCCTGCAGAACAGATTTTTCCTACTTGTGTTTTCTGCTTGTTTGTTAATTTTTACCACCACAGATAAAGATTCAAGATCATCTGATCCAAATTGTTTCTTGCTATCGTACTTATTCCATCTCAAACTGACAAAGCTTCTGCATCACACTTCCCTTTTCTGTTTGTCTATCGTACTTATTCCATTTCAGACTGACAAAGCTTCTGCATCACATTTCCCTTTTTCTGCTTGTCCTTTCAAAATGTTGCACATCCCGAAATACTTAGATTCCAGCTTTGACCTCCTTGTAAATGCTGTGAAAGCAGGCCATTCAGCCCATTGAGTGCCACCAACTTTCCAAAGAGTATCGCACCCAGACACACCCTATCCCTGTAACTCTGCATTTCCTATGACTAATCCACCTAGACCACGCATCCCTGAACACTATGGGCAATTTAGCGTAGCCAATCCACCTAATCTGCACATCTTTGGACTGCGGGAAGAAACTGGAGCATCTGGAGGAAACCCATACAGACATGGGGTGAATGTGCAAACTGTGCAGACATTTTCCAAAGGCTTTAAATGATTGCTGGTCCCCGGCACTGTGAGCCACTAAGCCGCCATGTTGCTCAAATGGCCTAAACAGACCTAAACATGTCTCCATAATGATTCTCTGATGAAGGGTCTAGGCCCGAAACGTCAGCTTTTGTGCTCCTGAGATGCTGCTTGGCCTGCTGTGTTCATCCAGCCTCACATTTTATTATCTTGGAATTCTCCAGCATCTGCAGTTCCCATTATCTCTCTCCATCATGATTAGACGATGGTTATATCCATTATCATTTATTTGTGCCGTTAATTCATTTATTTTGTTCCAAACACTATGTGTGTTTAAGGAAGGAGGCACTAATTTTGCCTATTCACCACTTTTCTCCCTTCAACCCTTTTTAGCTGCTTTTCTTCCATGTCTACTGAGTCTGGGTATCATTATCAAAATAGTTGCACTGCAATGCCATTGTATCCTTTGCTTTCTCATCCAGGCAAAGTGGACAGTACTCCATTACGTACTCAGTGGGTTTTCAGGACTCAGGAGATGAGTTACTCACTGCAGATTCCCAGACACTGATTTATTCTTGTAGCCACATTATTCAGAGGTTGTGTTTACTGACGCATATGCACTAGACTTTATTTTGGTGGAGGGCAGGGGGGGCACAGCTGGATTGGGGGGAGAACAGTGATCAGGACTGGGATGGGTGAGAGGAGAGATTGGTGGTGGAGTGGGGGAGAGGTTAGGACTGGGGTGGGATGGTAGTGGGATAAAAGGAGAGACTGGGGCATTGGGGTGGGTGGAGCAATGGGGATTGAGGAGAGAAATCAAGACTGAGGGAATGGGTGTGAGAGGAGAGGTTGGACCAGGTGGAGCGGGGTGAGGGGAAAGATTGGAACGAGGTGGGGTGGGTTGAGGAGAGAGATTGGAACATTGAGGGGCTGAGGTGAGGGAAGAACTCAGGACTGGGATAGGGTGGAAAGAGGAGAGAGACCAAATATCTTTTAGCAGCTATTGATTCTCCCAGCTGACGCTTACATATTCCTTTGTCTGCCCAACTGCTATTCTCTCTCTCTGGGCTCCATCTCCACCTGTTATTTACTTCTCCTACTCCATCGTACACATATATCAACTCTTTCTGAAAAAGGGTCACAGGATCCAATATGTTAATTCTACTTTCTCTCCATAGCTGATGCCAGAGTTGCTGAATTTTTCCAGCAATTTCTGTTTTTGTTTCAGGTTACCGTGTCTCCTCCAGTCCGTTAGTGGAAGAGTCATGAACCAGAGACAGCAAATTTAGGTGATTGGAATAAAAAAATGTAACAATTTTTTTCAGGTTTTTTTGTGAGGGAAGCTGCAGTGAGGTGTCCAACAGGAAATTGGATACACACCTGAGATTTATCAGGGCAAAGGCGGAGAGGCTGGAATGGGACTAGCTGAGTCACTGTTGCAGTGTTGCCATGGAAACAATGGACTAAATGCCCTAAATGCTGTAATCATTCTATGACTCAGGAGATTTCAGTTTATTCAAGTCATCTAGCATCAACCATCACTGGCAATAATGTATTAAAGAGTCAAGTATTCTCAATAATGTCTTCCTATAATTATTTCTTAATCTTAAACTTATAGCAGTAAATATAGAAAAATAAAGAGATTAATTTGGATGGCCAGTAATTTATGAAATGATTTAAACTCCAGCCTATTTGCTGTATGTTTTGAAGTCTCATTGACTCTGCAAACTGTGTGCAAACTTGCACCAAGACTTATTTATCCGTGACTGTTACGCTCTCTGACGTACATTAAGTTCACATATAAACTCACAGACACATAGCTGTTATTATAACCTAGTGCCGCAATTAATAACAGGGTAATGCTCAGTTGTTATTGGTACTGGTCAAGTCAATATTCTTGACAAGTCAATATCCTGACAGGAACATAGATGGGTCATAAATTTTATTATTATTTTGTGACTTAAGTGACCTGTTTCTGAAACATAAGCACACGAACATGACAGCCTTTGTTTTAACAAGAAAACAAAACAAAAGTTTATGAACCCCATAAATTACAGACCAGTTAGTCTTAGGTCAGTGGTGGGCAAATTATTGGAAAGGGCTCTGAGAGACAGGATTTATGATCAGTTGGAAAGGCGCAGTTTGATTTGTGATAGTCAGCATGAATTTGTGAGGGGTACATCATGCCTCCCAAACCTTAGTGAATTCTTTGAAGAGGTGACCAAGCACATGGATGAAGGTAGAGCAGTGGATGTGATATACGTGGATTTAAATAAGGCATTTGATAAGGTTCCCCATGGCAGGCTCATGCAGAAGGTAAGGAGACATGGGATGGGGGAAAAGTGACAGATTGGATTCAGAATTGGCTGACCCTTAGAAGACAAAGGGTGGTAGTGGACAGAAAAAATTCAAATGGTGCTCAGTTACGAATGGTGTACCACAAGGATCTGTTCTGTGTTCTCTTCGATTTGTGATTTTTTAAAATAATTTGGACGAAGGAGTGGAGGATGGATTAGCAAGTTTGCGGACGATACGAAGGTGGGTCATGTTGTGGACAGTGTGGAGGGCTACTCTAGGTTACAAAGGGACATTGATAGAATGCAGAGCTGGGCTGAGAAGCGGCAGATGGAGTTTAACCCTGAAAAGTGTGAGGTGATTCATTTTGGAAGGACAAATATGAAAGCAGAATACAGGGTTAATTGAAAGTTTCATGGCACTGTGGAGGAGCAGAGGGATCTTGGGGTTCATGTTCACAGTTCCCTGAAAGCTGCCACCCAGGTGGATAGAGTTGTTAAGAAGGCGTATGGTGTGTTAGCTTTCAGTAATAGAGGTATTGAGTTCAAGAGACATGAAGTTATGCTCCAGCTGTATAAAAGCCTGGTTTGGCCACATCTGGAGTATTGTGTCCAGTTCTGGTCACCTCATTACAGGAAAGATGTGGGAGTGTTGGAAAAAGTGCAGAGGAGATTTACCAGGATGTTGCCTGGAATGGAGGGATGGTCTTACAAGCAAAGGTTGAGAGAGTTAGGGCTTTTCTGTTTAGAACGACGAAGGACGAGAGGTGACTTAGAACATAGAACATAGAACATAGAACAGTACAGCACAGAACAGGCCCTTCAGCCCACAATGTTGTGCCGACCATTGATCCTCATGGATGCACCCTCAAATTTCTGTGACCATATGCATGTCCAGCAGTCTCTTAAATGACCCCAATGACCTTGCTTCCACAACTGCTGCTGGCAACGCATTCCATGCTCTCACAACTCTCTGCGTTAAGAACCTGCCTCTGACATCCCCTCTATACTTTCCACCAACCAGCTTAAAACTATGACCCCTCGTGCTAGCCATTTCTGCCCTGGGAAATAGTCTCTGGCTATCGACTCTATCTATGCCTCTCATTATCTTGTATACCTCAATTAGGTCCCCTCTCCTCCTCCTTTTCTCCAATGAAAAGAGACCGAGCTCAGTCAACCTCTCTTCATAAGATAAGCCCTCCAGTCCAGGCAGCATCCTGGTAAACCTCCTCTGAACCCTCTCCAAAGCATCCACATCTTTCCTATAATAGGGCGCCCAGAACTGGACGCAGTATTCCAAGTGCGGTCTAACCAAAGTTTTATAGAGCTGCAACAAGATCTCACGACTCTTAAACTCAATCCCCCTGTTAATGAAAGCCAAAACACCATATGCTTTCTTAACAACCCTGTCCACTTGGGTGGCCATTTTAAGGGATCTATGTATCTGCTTGACAGAGATGTACAAAATGATCAGAGGTATAGACAGAGTAGACAGCCAGAAACATTTTCCTCGGGTGGAAGTGGCTTTTACAAGGGGACATAGTTTTAAAGTAAAAGGAAGGAGATATCGGGGAGATGTCAGACGTAGTTTCTTTACTCAGAGAGTGATAGGGGCGTGGAATGCATTGCCGGACAGGGTAGTGGAGTTGGCCGCATTCGGGGCATTTAAGCGGCTATTAGATAGGCAAATGGATTATAGTATAAGGTTAGTGCGGTGGAGGTTAGATAGACCTTAGGTTTCGGGTAAACATTCGGCACAACATTGTGGGGCGAAGGGCCTGTACTGTGCTGTATGTTCTATGTTCTAACAACAGAAATGAAGATAAACAAGAAACTAAACACTCAGAACATTCCCTCAGAACACAGATTCAAAGTTTTTAAACACAGTCAAAATAACCCAAGCACTCTTGATAGATTGAAAACAAACAATCAATTTCTGTTGGAATCAGTATGGCACACTTTACAACTATTGTTGCAGTCTTAGCAACAGCATAGAACATAGAAAAGTACAGCACAGTACAGGCCCTTCAGCCCACGATGTTGTGCCGTGGAATAATCCTAATCCAAAAATAAAATAACCTAACCTACATTCCCCTCAATTCACTGCTGTGCATGTGCATGTCCAGCTTAAATGTCACTAATGACTCTGCTTCCATGACTACCACTGGTAAGCTATTCCATGCGCTCACAACTCTCTGGGTGAAGAACCTCCCTCTGACCTCTCCTTTATACCTTCCTCCTAACACCTTAAAAATATGACCCCTCGTGGCAGTCAATCCTGCCCTGGGGAAAAGTCTCTGGCTATCAACTCTATCCATGCCTCTCATTACCTGGTACACCTTGATCAGGTCACCTCTCTTCCTCCTTCTCTCCAGAGAGAAAAGTCCGAGCTCAGTCAACCTCTCCTCGTAAGACAAGCCCTCCAGTCCAGGCAGCATCCTGTTAAACCTCCTTTGCACCCTCTTCAAAGCCTCCACATCTTTCCTGTAATAGGGCGACCAGAACTGGACACAATATTCCAAGTGTGGTCTCACCAGGGTTTTGTAGAGCTGCACCATAACCTCACGGCTCTTAAACTCGATCCCCCCGTTAATGAAAGCAAATGCTGTATTTCTAGCAATTCTAGCAATAACCAGTCTAGCTGATTTCTAAGGGGGAGAGAGAGACATTTTTAAATCCTTTGTTGGGCTGGAGTAATTAAAATTTCAACTCGTCTGTTGGAATAGTGGATAACTCTTTTTTTCAATTGTCATTGGTATTGTCCTGACTTAGCTTCTATTGACTGCTGTGCTACTTCTGGCAAAGCTTCAGTTCTTTGTTGTCTTTTCTTTAAAAGAAGACTTTATAAGAAAATCATTTCTTTTCCACCCACTGCGTCCCACCTCTCCATTCGTTTTATTCTATGATAATTTCATTACTTTGAACCCCTTTTCTTACAAATGCTGGTTAACATTTTACTTCATCCTTCTCAGCACTTGTGAAAATGAAAACCAGAATCTAGAAAGTTCTCCCCTTAAGCCCTCTGAGTGGTTCCCTAAGGACTTGGAGATATTTTGTCTCACTTGGAAGAAGCTAAGTTAATTTCAAACATACAGACAAACTCTCATGTTAAACTTTGAGTTCCAACAGTTCAAACATATAAAAGTCACAGATATATCTCAGCTTCATTACAATAATGAGCAGCACAGCGGTTCACTGTTGCCTCACAGGGCCTTGGGTGACTGTCCATGTGGAGTTTGCGCATTCTCTCCATGTCTGTGTGGGTTTTCTTCAAACGCTCTGGTTTCTTCCCACAGTCCAAAGATGTACAGATTAGGTGGAATTGGGATGTTGTTCGGAGGGTCAGTGCAGACTTGATGGGCTGAATGGCATCAATCTACACCCAAGGGATTCTATGATTTATAGCATAAATAGAGGTCATTTAGCCCATTGTGTCCATGCCAATCTGACTACTGTCATCCAATTTCCAGTGCTTCGCCCATAATCCTGGTACTATAATTGATTGATTGATTTTTTTTCATGTGTACCTAAATACAGTGAAAAGCTTTGTTTACGAGTGGTATATGCAGAACATTGTTAGCAAAAGATGTACAGTCAAAATGCCTTAGACAGAGGCATACAGGTTACATTGCACAGGGCGTGCACTAGGCAAGATCAACGTTAGCAAAATCAGCACTATCTGAGGCTAAACAGTCCAATCATCAGTCTAATAATGGTCTAGAAGAAGCTGTTCCTGAACCTATCTGTGTGTGTGTTCAGGCTTCTTTATCTTCTGCCTGATGGAAGAGGTTGTAGGAGAGCATTACCAGGGTGTGATTAGTCTTTGATGATCTTGGCTGTCTTTCCACATCAGTGAACCTTGTAAATAGAGTCCATGGATCAAAGGTTGGCTTCTGTGATGGTCTGGGCTGCGCGCACCACCTTCTGTAGTTTCTTATGGTCCTGGGCAGAGCAGTTGCCACACCAGGCCGTTATGCAACCAAATACTTCTGAAGAAGGATGTAGGCCCGAAACGTCAGCTTTCCTGCTCCTCTGATGCTGCTTGGCCTGCTGTTCATCCAGGTCTACACCTAATTATCTCAGATTCTCCAGCATCTGCAGTTCGTACTATCTCTATGCAACCAGATAGCATGCTTTCAATGGTGCATCTGTTGGTGAGAGTACTGATTGGTATGCCAAATTTCCTGAGCTACCTGAGGAAGAAGAGGTGTTGTTATGCCTTCTTGTTTGTTGCATCTATGTGGGAAGTCCAGAACAGATTATCGATAATAATCATTCCGAGGAACTTGATGCTCTCCACCCTCTCCACCTCAGTTCCATTGATATAGATGGGGACATGTTCTCGTCCTTTCTTTCTGAAGTCAACAATCAGTTCTTTAATTTTGCTGACATTGAGAGACAGATTATTTTCATTGTATCACATCATCAAGTCCTCTATCTCCCTCGTGTAGTTTGACTCATTATTGATAGATATCTGTCCCACTATGGTGCTGTCATCAGTGAACTTCTGGATGGTGTTCATTCAAATTTGGTGACAGTCGTAGGTGTAAAGGAAGTACAGTAGAGGGCTGAGGGCACATCCTCGCGGGGGTGGGGGGAAGCTCCAGTGTTGAGTGTTATTGTAGATGAGGTACAGTTGTCTGTCTTCACTGATTGTGATCTATGTGTCAGAAAGGTGAAGATCCATTTGCAGAGACCAGAGCCAAGACTTTGATATCAGTCTGGACAGGATAATGGTGTTGAAGGGGGAGCTGTAGTCAATGAGCAGGAATATGACATAGATGCCTTTGTTGTCCAGGTGTTCCAGGAGTGCGTACAGGGCTAGGGGTATAGCATCCTCTGTGGACCAGTTATGTTGGTAGGCAAATTATAGGGGAGTGAGGCAGGCTGGGAGACTGGAGTTGATGTGAGTCATAACCAACTTCTCGAAGCACTTCATGATTATTGAGGTGAGAGCCACTGGCAGTAGTCGTTAAGGCAGTTGCTTGTGCTTTCTTAGGTACTGGGATGAATGTTGTCTTCTTGAAGCAGGCTTGTAGGAGGGAGAGGTTGAAGATGTCGGTGAATAACTCCACCAATTGGTCCACACAGGATCTGAGTGCTTGGTCAGGGACACCATCCAGGCCCATTGCTCTCCTTGGGTTGACTCACAGGAATCTGAAGACTGCAGCGGTGACAAAGGGCACAGATATATCTGGGGCTGTTGGGCAGGCATGACCACGCCGCTGGCATTCTGCTCAAACCAAGCATGGAAAGCATAGAACGCACCAGGGAAGGATGTGTCTTTGTCTGCTATCTTGTTCTGCTTCATTTTGTGTTCTGTAATGTTGTTTAGGCCTTGCCATAGGCAACGGGATTCTGTTTGGTCAGTTTGAGCCTCAAACTTGGTCCGGTACTGCCTCTTGGCATCCGTGATGGTTTTGCGGAGATCATCTCTGGATTTCCTGTATTGCTCCAGGTCACCTGATTCAAATGCTACACGTCTAGTCTTCAGTAGGGAGTGGACTTCCTGGTTCATCCAAGGTTTACAGTTGGGCTACATTTGGATTGACTTCTTTGGTAAGCAGTCGCCCACACATTTGCTAATGATGTACATGACTGTGGTAACATACTTGCCTAGGTTTTCCACTGAACACTTGAACACGGTCCACTCTACCAAGTCCAAGCTGTCCCAGAGACAGTCTTCTGCTGCCTCAAACCAGCACTGTACTTCTTTTTGTGAAGGATTCTCCTGTTTCAGCTTCTGCTTATAAGCTGGGAAGAGGAACACAGTGCTGCGATCTGATTTTCTGAAGTGTGGGTGGGGGATGGAGCGGTAGATATGTTTGATGGTTGTGTAGCAGTGGTCCAGGATGTTCGGTCCTCTAGTAGAACATAGAACATAGAACATAGAACAGTACAGCACAGAACAGGCCCTTCAGCCCACAATGTTGTGCCGACCATTGATCCTCATGTATGCACCCTCAAATTTCTGTGACCATATACATGTCCAGCAGTCTCTTAAATGACCCCAATGACCTTGCTTCCACAACTGCTGCTGGCAACGCATTCCATGCTCTCACAACTCTCTGCGTAAAGAACCTGCCTCTGACATCCCCTCGATACTTTCCACCAACTAGCTTAAAACTATGACCCCTCGTGCTAGCCATTTCTGCCCTGGGAAATAGTCTCTGGCTATCAACTCTATCTATGCCTCTCATTATCTTGTATACCTCAATTAGGTCCCCTCTCCTCCTCCTTTTCTCCAATGAAAAGAGACCGAGCTCAGTCAACCTCTCTTCATAAGATAAGCCCTCCAGTCCAGGCAGCATCCTGGTAAACCTCCTCTGAACCCTCTCCAAAGCATCCACATCTTTCCTATAATAGGGCGCCCAGAACTGGACGCAGTATTCCAAGTGCGGTCTAACCAAAGTTTTATAGAGCTGCAACAAGATCTCACGACTCTTAAACTCAATCCCCCTGTTAATGAAAGCCAAAACACCATATGCTTTCTTAACAACCCTGTCCACTTGGGTGGCCATTTTAAGGGATCTATGTATCTGCACACCAAGATCCCTCTGTTCCTCCACGCTGCCAAGAATCCTATCCTTAATCCTGTACTCAGCTTTCAAATTCGACCTTCCAAAATGCATCACCTCGCATTTATCCAGGTTGAACTCCATCTGCCACCTCTCAGCCCATCTCTGCATCCTGTCAATGTCCCGCTGCAGCCTACAACAGCCCTCTACACTGTCAACGACACCTCCGACCTTTGTGTCGTCTGCAAACTTGCTGACCCATCCTTCAATTCCCTCGTCCAAGTCATTAATAAAAATTACAAACAGTAGAGGCCCAAGGACAGAGCCCTGTGGAACTCCACTCACCACTGACTTCCAGGCAGAATATTTTCCTTCTACTACCACTCGCTGTCTTCTGTTGGCCAGCCAATTCTGTATCCAAGCAGCTAAGTTCCCCTGTATCCCATTCCTCCTGACCTTCTGAATGAGCCTACCATGGGGAACCTTATCAAATGCCTTACTGAAGTCCATATACACCACATCCACAGCTCGACCCTCATCAACCTTTCTAGTCACATCCTCAAAAAACTCGATAAGGTTTGTAAGGCATGACCTACCCCTCACAAAGCCGTGTTGACTGTATTTGATCAAGCCATGCTCTTCCATATGGTCATAAATCTTATCCCTCAGAATCCTTTCTAACACCTTGCAGACGACAGACGTGAGACTTACCGGTCTATAATTGCCGGGGATTTCCCTATTTCCTTTCTTGAAGAGAGGAATTACATTTGCCTCTCTCCAGTCCTCAGGTACGACTCCAGTGGAGAGCGAGGATGCAAAGATCTTCGCAAGTGGCGAAGCAATTGCATTTCTCGCTTCCCAAAGCAGCCGAGGACAAATCTGATCCGGGCCTGGCGACTTGTCAATCTTAGTGGGGCAGGAGATATCTTTGTGGTACTTTGGCATCACCCACTTGAGATTGGTTTAGTTGGAGTTGAATGAAGAGAGTCTTGGAGAATTTTGTCTCTAAGGTGTTTGTGGGGGTGTAAATCTCGTCTGGAGCATTCTTCATATCTGCATGACAGTATGTAGACTGCTATCAGGACGGCAGAGGTGAAATCTCATGGTAGGTAGTAGGGACAGCATTTTATATGAGGTGTACTAGGTCTGGGGAGCAATGGCTTACCAGGTTTGCTACATCCGAGCACCCGGTAATAATGACCAGGAAGCATACCTCAACATTCTTCACCTTAACTGAAGATGCCGTGCACTCTATATATTGTATGGAGAACCCGTCAGCTTGTAGAGCGTAGTTGGGAATGGCAGAAGCAGAGCACATAACAGTCTCTCTTATGACAACACAAATTAATATCTAAGTGTGGAGCTGGAGGAACACGGCAGGCCAGGCAGCATCAGAGGAACAGAAAAGTTGGTGTTTCGGGTCGAGACCCTTCTTCTGGCTTCACCTTGGGGTTATAACTCACTTGGAGATTGTAAGAACTGCTGATGCTGGAGTCAGGAATTACATTTCGGGTCTGTTGCTGCCTGGTTTGCTGTGTTCCTCCGGCTCCACACTGTGTTATCTCTTAATATCATAACCTTTACAGTTAAATCAATAAATCATTAATTTACACCACAAGTAGCAAGAGCCCCAAAAACCAAGAAACAGAGGAAGCCTAACGACTATGAGTATTTATGTTTGAGGTAGGGAGGGGTAATGGTGTGATTACTGTTTGTATGCATGGCTAGAAAGTCTGATATGTGTCTGTGTCTGTGTGTCTGTGTGTGTGTTTATGGAGATGCGTGCATGCGTGTGTGTGTTGTGTGTGTTTGCATGTGTGTCCAGATGGATGTGTGAGAGCCCCCACTAGAAACAGACTTACAATCACAGAAACATCCCTATACCATCAACATCATTATTTCTAACATATAACTTAATTTTGTAATCTGCATTCTTGTATTCAAATCCTTCCACTTCTTTGCTAAGCCCTGTGAACTCCTTCAGCAGTACAAACCTCCAGAGTTCTCATCTTGTGCATTTCCTAGCCCATTCATTTCACCATTGATTATCATGCCAGCTCATTGCTCTCCATGGCCTCCAATGTCAGAAAACCTAATACTTCTTCACTCCACCCATCCACAGTAACAAACACAGCCAGCCATTCATCCATAGATGCACAACCACATCTACACATGCACACACCCATCCATATACACACATCCACGTACATACACATACCAGATGTCGTACATCCGTCCACACAAACATTCACTAACACACATCCTGTCTCACTCATTCACACACACACACACACACACACACACACAAAAACCCATCCATCCACACCCGCACACAAACATATGCGCGCACACAGGCATACACACACAACCACGTACACACACATTGATGGCAGATTCTTCGCTTGCGAAGATCAGTTGGGAAGAGATTCATCAGCGATTTCGTTGGCACAACCATTGGTGGCTGTAGAATTCTATCCTGGGCCTGCAGATCCTGGGGCAGTGCGGGCAGGGGAACGCTCTGGACAGCAGGGCTTGAGATGAGGGCTCCTTCCTGCGTTTCCGTCTGTCCTCTGCAGCTGTACTCCTCGAACATTCTAACTGCTGTGTCGCCGTCGTAATTTTCTTCCACCATGCATCCCTGTCAGTGGCCAGCTTTTGCCATTTCTTTGAGGCAATGCCAGCCTGAGACAGCTGTTGCTTCAGTTGGCCCTCGTAGCGCTTGCGTGGAGCACCGCGGTTTCTTTTGTCGTCGCAGAGTTCCCCGAAGAACATTGTCTTGGGTATTCTGGTGTTGTCCATCGCGATATGTGACCTGACCATCGAAGTTGCTTCAGGAGAAGGGTCGCTTCGATGCTGGAGAACCGGGTCGTTTCCAGCACTTCATTGTTAGAGATGCGGTCCTGCCAGGTGATGCCCAATATAGAGCACAGGCAACGTTGGTGGAATTGCTCCAGCAGCCGCATCTGTTTCCGATACAGAACCCAGGCCTCGGAGCAGTAGAGCAGTGTGGTGATGACCACGGCCTTGTAAACCTGGATTTTCGTCGGCATGCTTATCGAGTGGTTTCCCCATACACGCTTCTGCAGTCGCCTGAAGGCGCTACTTGCTTTCGCAAGGTGATTGTTGACGTCTCCTGTGACTGTAGCATCGTTGGAGATTATGCTTCCCAGGTACGCGAAGCGTTCGACTGTGTTGAGGGCGTGGCCATCGATCGAGATTGGAGGTGGGTTGTATGCGTTGCATGGTGGCTCCTGGTACAGGATCTCCGTCTTCTTCAGACTGATTGTTAACCCGAAAGCCTTTGCAGCTTCAGAGAAGCATGTCACTGCAGTCTGTAGCGCATCTTCTGTGTGTGTGAGTAGGGCGCAGTCGTCCGCATACACCAGCTCCATGATGGGCTCCCGTGTTGTCTTTGTGTGGGTGAGGAAGTGGCGCAGATTAAAGATATTGCCATCCGGGTGGAAGCAAATGTAGATGCTGTTCGTGATGCCCTCCTTCGCTTCCTGCAGCATCATGTTGAAGAAGATGGCGAAGAGCGTTGGTGCCAAGACGCAGCCCTGCTTCACGCCATTGTTGATGGGGAACAGGTGTGATAGGTCACCGTTGTATTTCACCTTGCCGCTCTGACCTTCATGAAGTTGCTGTAGGATGGTTAAGAACTTAGGAGGGCATCTGAGCTTCCCCAGGATTTTCCATAGACCGTCGCAGCTGACAGTATCGAAGGCTTTGGTGAGGTCAATGAATGCCACGTACAGTCCAACGTTCTGCTCACAGCATTTCTCCTGAAGTTGGCGTAGTGCGAAGATCATGTCGAATGTGCCTCTGTTCGCTCTAAAACCACATTGACTTTCTGTCAGGTTGTCCTCCGCAATGGTGGGGATCAGTCTGTCCAAGAGGATTCTGGAGAGAATCTTCCCAGCCGTAGACAGCAGAATGACACCTCTGTAGTTCGAACAGTCTGATTTCTCACCCTTGTTTTATACAGGGAGACTATCACAGAGTCATGTAGATCAGCTGGCACCTCACTTTGTTCCCAACAGAGTGCGTTCAGGAGCGAAGCTCCTCCTAATTTGTGTACTTCTGCAGGGATTCCGTCAATATCGGGGGCTTTGACCTCACCCAGCGTTGATGGACGGTCGAGTTCGGATCTGATGTCCTGCTGCGGGATTCTCTCGATGGACGCTGTTTGTACTTGGCGATTGTCCGCGAAGAGGTTCTCGTAGTGTTCCGTCCATCGCTCCATAATGGCTTCTTTGTCAGTAAGCAATCTGGCGCTGTCAGCAGAGCGCAAAGGGGCCTGAAGTTGGCGGGTCGGTCCATACATCGTGCACAGAGACTCATAAAAAGCTCTGGTGTTGCCAGTGTCTGCATTCTGCTGTGTTTGTTCAGCCAGTTTTGACCACCAGTCATTTTGCATCGTTCTGAGGTTGGCTTGCAGGGTACTGCATGCAGCTGTGTATTCTGCTTTGGCTGTTTTGTCGTCAAATCTGGAGAGCAAGGTCTGATGGGCAGAGTGTTTCTTCTGGAGGAGAGTCTGTATCTCAGTGTCATTTTCGTCAAACCAGTCTCTGTTCCTCCTAGAAGTGTATCCAGCCACCTGAACAGCTGTATCTCGCATTGCGGACTTCAGGTGATCATATCTCTTTCCTGTGTTGCCATCTGTGTCCGATGAGTCCTTGGATTTCAGTCTCTCCTCTAGCTTGGACTGGAATTCATCACAGAGATTGCAGAGCTTGCTTATGTGGACTTTCTTGGAACATGGTCCCCTCTTCTTTGTCACTGGCTTGGCTACTAGTCTTACTTTTGTCCATACCAGCCTATGGTCCGTGTAGCAGTCCGCACTCGGCATAGCCCTGGTCTGTAGGACGTCCGATCTATCCCTTTGGCGCACTAGGACATAGTCCAGGAAGTGCCAATGTTTGGATCGGGGATGCTTCCAAGTCATCTTGAATCTTGCTTTATTGCACATTATTGCATCCTATTATTGTTTTCTTTTTAGGCTTGATATATCATTGCATAACTACATTTTTATGAAGCAGTTGGTATATTTTACTAAATTAAAAGTGCTGAGGAAATGTCAGTTGTTGCTTGGTGAAGGCAAGAAAAATCCATGCAACTAATAGTAAAATCAGCCTCCTCCAATTATGTGGTAGACATGCACAAAAAATGGAACAGAATCAGGTATTCAATGATATAAGTAATGCACTTTTTATGGCAAATACAATTTACCAAAGCATGCTGGGCTATGATAAGATTGCCAAAATTGCGATTGACAGAATTGCTGAGTGTCTGAAAATAAAAGGGAAGAAAGAAGATACAGCAATAATTAATATTAGTTTGGTGATTCCTATTGGCCTCTGTATGTCTTTTTTCACAAGATTATGAAATCCAGGCCAGTAGCTTGCAGACATATTTCTTCAAAGTGATTTAGGGCCTTCAGTCTGACTCACACTGAATCTGTTATTCACTTTTTCCATGCTATGGGCTTCCATTTCAGATATGCAGAGAAAAATTAATGAGTCAGTGTATATTTGAATTGTCCTGACATTGCTATGGCATTGATCGCCATGTGTACAAAACCTTTGGCTGTGGATATTGTTTGGGTTTTGCACTTTCCAATAAGCACACTACCACTGAGAAACAGAGATTGCGGGGAGCATGTTGAACTGGACTGGGATGTTGCAGCAGAATGGAACATGATAGACGTGGACGGTTTTTAAGACAAGGAGGGGGATTTGAAATTCACATGCTTGAGATGTGGACGTTATCATGGAGAGGGTTATATGAGGATTGGACTTGACTTTTGACACCAAGCTAGGCAGGCTAATCAAATCAGCTTTCTATCCCTGTAACAAAAAAAAGTCTAATTAACGTTTATAATTTAAATCTAATAACCTCCGTTTTCAGCCTCCACAATCACACAAAAGACAGACATACAAACAAACACATTTCAGGGAGTTTTTTTGAAAAAAAAAAATTATAACTGGCCAGATTCCTGAAGCAGTTTCGTGATGGGTGGCCTGACAGTGTTATGGACCCGAACAAACACCCTCAAAATATATTAAGAAGATAGTGAAACATTTCTTCTTTTAAAGGCAAGTGCCAGTTGTTGCGTTCCAGATGCAATTTGATTGATCAAATGACCAGATTTGAAGCAAAATACACTTTATTCATATACTATTGTTAAAATAAAACAAAAGACGGAAGAATTTGAAAATAACAACTCTATTTGAAAACGTATCAAAATAATGCATTATTTAGCTACTACAGAGTAACCATTCCAATATAGTAGCATTCCATAAACACATCCTTGACAAAGGCAAATTCAGCAAAACAGATTGTCAAGCATGCAATTCTAGCAGCAGAGATAGAACCCACAGCTTTTAGCTGTAACCAAGAGAGGAAAAGAAGTTTCCACATCCAGTTTCAAGACTCCAACAGCTGCTACTGAAAAATTAAAACTACAAAATGTGGGAGCTTGATCCTACCCATTCAAGCTATGTCTACTGTTCCAATTTGTAAATAAAAACAAGGCCTCACAAACTGTTTACTTTACTGTAAATGAGTAGACTTCTCTCCACTTATCTCTCAACCTTCCTTCATAAAAAAGTGGACAAAATACACCTCTTGAAGTCATAGTCTTGATATTGTCCCCATTAAAAATAACAAAGATAGTTTCATTTTTAAAAACCTTCAGATTTAGGATATGAGGACACTACTATACATATATATTACATTAACTGTAAGTATGCAAACATTCATACTACAGTCCATTTCAGCCCGTTTTTGCCCACCATCAAAAGCCTCCGTCTTCCTTCATCAAAGTCACAACAAAATGTAAACGATTACATTCCCTCAGTCTGTCACGTGTATAATTTTCAAAATGAATGGCTGCACTAATAAATTCCTACTAACCAGCCCAGAATTCTTGTCCTTAAATTTCTCTGAAAACTGTAAGGGGGTATTGTCAGTATATACAATTGTCGCAGATACGTTACTGGCAATATAAATGTTGCAACACCCACACTAAGCCCAAGGTCCGCTTCTCAATCGTGGAATATTTCTGTTGTTGATTGTTCAATCTTTTGGAAAAATACCCGAAAGGTCTTTCTATCTTCTCGTCATCATTTTGCAAGAGTGCAACACTGACACCAACATCACTTGCATCAACTGCCACCTTGAAAGGCTTTGTGTAATTAGGTGTTCGAACACTGGGGCAGTAGTCAACACTGCTTTCAGGCTGTCAAATTCCTTCTGACAGTTCTCTGTCCACTGAAAATTTCTGTACTTCTTCAATAAGCCAGTCAGTGGAGCAACCAAACTGCTAAAATTTGGTCCAAACTTCTATAAAAAAACATGATTCTGTGGGATCATTTGCCTATATCTTATAACACAGCTCAGGAATATCCCTATACACCTGCATTCCGCATGCAGATGGCCTCAAGGCCCTCCGCTTCTTCCTGTCCCGCAGGCCCACCCAGTCCCCCTCCACAGACACTGTCATCCGCCTAGCTGAACTCGCCCTCACACTCAACAACTTCTCTTTTGACTCCTCCCACTTCCTGCAGACTAAGGGGGTGGCCATGGGCACCCGCATGGGCCCCAGCTATGCCTGCCTCTTTGTAGGTTACGTGGAACAGTCCCTCTTCCGCACCTACACAGGCCCCAAACCCCACCTCTTCCTCCGGTACATTGATGACTGTATCGGCGCCGCCTCTTGCTCCCCAGAGGAGCTCGAACACTTCATCCACTTCACCAACACCTTCCACCCCAACCTTCAGTTCACCTGGGCCATCTCCAGCACATCCCTCACCTTCCTGGACCTCTCAGTCTCCATCTCAGGCAACCAGCTTGTAACTGATGTCCATTTCAAGCCCACCGACTCCCACAGCTACCTAGAATACACCTCCTCCCACCCACCCTCCTGCAAAAATTCCATCCCCTATTCCCAATTCCTCCGCCTCCGCCGCATCTGCTCCCACAATAAGACATTCCACTCCCGCACATCCCAGATGTCCAAGTTCTTCAAGGACCGCAACTTTCCCCCCACAGTGATCGAGAACGCCCTTGACCGCGTCTCCCGTATTTCCCGCAACACATCCCTCACACCCCGCCCCAGTCACAACCGCCCTAAGAGGATCCCCCTCGTTCTCACACACCACCCCACCAACCTCCGGATACAACGCATCATCCTCCGATACTTTCGCCATTTACAATCCGACCCCACCACCCAAGACATTTTTCCATCCCCACCCCTGTCTGCTTTCCGGAGAGACCACTCTCTCCGTGACTCCCTTGTTCGCTCCACACTGCCCTCCAACCCCACCACACCCGGCACCTTCCCCTGCAACCGCAGGAAATGCTACACTTGCCCCCACACCTCCTCCCTCACCCCTATCCCAGGCCCCAAGATGACATTCCACATTAAGCAGAGGTTCACCTGCACATCTGCCAATGTGGTATACTGCATCCACTGTACCCGGTGTGGCTTCCTCTACATTGGGGAAACCAAGCGGAGGCTTGGAGACTGCGTTGCAGAACACCTCCGCTCAGTTCACAACAAACAACTGCACCTCCCAGTCGCAAACCATTTCCACTCCCCCTCCCATTCTCTAGATGACATGTCCATCATGGGCCTCCTGCACTGCCACCCGAAGGTTGCAGGAACAGCAACTCATATTCCGCCTCGGAACCCTGCAGCCTAATGGTATCAATGTGGACTTCACCAGTTTCAAAATCTCCCCTTCCCCTACTGCATCCCTAAACCAGCCCAGTTCGTCCCCTCCCCCCACTGCACCACACAACCAGCCCAGCTCTTCCCCCCAACCCACTGCATCCCAAAACCAGTCCAACCTGTCTCTGCCTCCCTAACCGGTTCTTCCTCTCAGGCATTCCTTCCTCCCACCCCAAGCCGCAACCCCGTCTACCTACTAACCTCATCCCACCTCCTTGACCTGTCCGTCTTCCCTGGACTGACCTATCCCCTCCCTACCTCCCCACCTATACTCTCTCCACCTATCTTCTTTACTCTCCATCTTCGGTCCACCTCCCCCTCTCTCCCTATTTATTCCAGTTCCCTCTCCCCATCCCCCTCTCTGATGAAGGGTCTAGGCCCGAAACGTCAGCTTTTGTGCTCCTGAGATGCTGCTTGGCCTGCTGTGTTCATCCAGCCTCACATTTTATTATCTCAGGAATATGACTTGGACTTTTGTGAACTCAGTGTTAGCCAAAATGGGTCACCAAGCCCAATGTCAATCGAACAATTCTGATAGATGCTCCAAATGTTCCTTCTACGTATGACAAAAAAAATCACCAGATTGCCAATACATTGCCACACAATTGGGTACTCCAGAAATAATTTTATTGGTTAGTCTTTGAAATGTGACTGGTGTGTTTTTCATACCAAATGGCATGACTTTAAACTGGTACAATACATTCAATGTGATGAAAGTCAAAATTGTCTTTGCTCTTTCAGATAAAGGTATCTGCCAATATCCTCTGAGTAAGACCAACTTAGAAATATAAATAGCTTGACCTGCCTTCTGAGCCATGGAATAAGATATGAATCAGATTTTCTAACTGTATTGACTTTGCAATAATCCAAACATAATCATTGGGTACCATTTGATTTTGTCACCATTGGTTTGGGTGAGCTCCATATGCTGCCACTTACTTCAATTATATTGATTTTGAGCATGCATTTAATTTCATTTTTGAACCTGTGCCAAGGTTAGAGGGTTAATTTTATAAGGATGTCACTTAGTTGGAGGAGTATCTCCTATATCTAAATCATGAGTAATTAGATTATAACTTCCCAGTTTATTCCCACATATCTCCCTATGTGATTGCAATAACTCTTACAGGTCATCTTGATTTTCCTCTGCAAGGTAACTCAGTAATTTATCCTAATTTTCGAGAACCTCCTCATTGTCCAATTTAATTTGAGGAAGGAATAATTCAGAAACATTTGAACTTGGCTTTCACTCTGTTTTACAACCAGTACCACAATCTCATTTTGCTTTCCTTCCCTATCTGGTGTTCTTATTAAATAGTTCACCTTATGATTAATCATTTTCCTTTTGATTTAATTAGGCCCACTAAACCTTGCCTTTAAATTTCACTTACTATTGGAAACAACACTAATGCTTTATCTCCACTAGCAAAATTGTGAATTTTTGATTTCTTGTCTGCTTTCTGTTTTCTGACATGTTTTGCTACTTTTAAATGCTTTCCAGCCAGCTCACCTAGTTTATTTAATCTTTCCCTAAAGATTTACACGTATTCCAACTGTATGGTCTCTAAACTCTGACTCACCAATTTTTCCTTAATTTCAGTTCATACTCTCCGTTCATGACCAGATACTAATTCAAATAGACTAAATTTAGTTGATTCATTAGGCTCATCCCTAATTGCAAAAAATACAAATAGATTCCTTTATTCCAATCTTCTGGATAGCCTTGACTATAAGCCCTCAAAATGGTCTTTAAGGTTTGATGCCACTGTTCTAATGCTCCCTGCGATTCTGAATGATGTACAATGGATTTGAATTGTTTTATTTTTAAGCTATCTATAACTTCCTTGAATAACATTGATTTAAAATTTGACCCTTGATCTGATTGTATCTCTGTGTGTAGTCTGTATCTAGTAAAACGTTTGACTAACTCTTCAATAAACCTTTTAGCCAAGATACTGCATAATAGAGTTACCTCTGGAAATCTAATAGACATATCCATTATAATCAACAAATACTGATTCCCACTCTTTGTTTTAGGTGGGGGTCCTTCACAATCAATTCAGACCCTTGTAAAAGGTTCCTCAAATATGGGCATGGGTGTTAAAGTTGCTGGTTTTATCATTGCCTTAGGTTTTTTCAATTAACTGAAATGTATGCCATGTGCAGCAAAATTTTCAACCAAATCTTTATGTATATTTTGGCTTGAGATTTTCTTACTCCAATATGACCTACTACTGGTAATTCTTGTGCTACCCTCCTTTCTGTGAGCCACTGGTAATATAACTTGACGAACTTCTGCCATTTCCCATTTACCAGAATATGTAAGATGGTTTTCATTTCCGCATCAAGACATCATTTTTAAAGATAATAACACACTAGGATACACTCATATTCCTTTTCTGTGTACACTTCTTAGTTTTGATGTTTGCATTGTAATTCAGCTAATTTCTCTGAACTAAAAATAACCACTTTGTCCTCCGCTGTTATTGCTTTTTATCAAACATTTGATCAAACATAAGCTCTGATAATTGAACTTCAACTTCCTTATTATTATTCTTTGATTTTTCCTGTTGCTTCAACCTATGGCTTTGCACACTGTCATGGAAAATTGCAGGATTTAGTTGCTGTAACACCTCAGCTGCTTGATTTTCCCGTTTTTTCCACACAGTAGACATCACTCCCACCTGTAATCCAGCTTTTTCATTACCAGGGATAAAGTGTATTTCTGGAACTGAGAATTTCTCTATAACTTGTACCACCACTTCATCACTTTTCATCAGATTCTCTAACCGCAGTTTATGCAATGAAATATTGCTCTTCTCACCATGAATTCCACATATTACCACCTTTTGTGGCAATGCTGTTTCTGAATTATGTATCTCCCCATCTGTCACTATCAAAGGCTGAATTGCTCCCGCATCTCTTAAAGCCTTAATTTTTTTACTTACTCCCCATGGATACAATGAGTAAACCTTATCCTTGCAAGTAAGTACTTTAAGGAAATCTGTCACTATCTTCTCAACCAACCTTTGATCAGGTTGTACATTCTTTTGCAACTTTTAACTTCCAGTGTGCTTTCCTTTACTACTTCAACAGAACTCACTGACTTATGCTGTTTTTCTACATCCAATTTTTCAGTGATTTTCCTGAACCACCAACACTGCCACTTCATGTGGCCTACTTTATTACATTGAAAGCACCTGAGCTTTTTCAATTCCCTTTCCCCTCATGGATTTTGGTTTTACTCTGGTAAATTGTTTTTATTATCTTCAATAAGATCTCCTTTTCCCTTACCACCTGGACATTTCTCTTTTCCTCAATTACTATGCCTCACAGATTGAAATTGATGTTGGAAGCCAAACTTTGATTTATGAATCAACTAATAATCATCTGCCATTTCTGCTGTTAATCTTGCAGTTTTCACTCTCTGCCTTCCACGTGAATTCTCACAACTTCAGGAAGTGAATGTTTGAACTTCTCCAAAATTATCATCTCTCTTTTCAATACTCTTATCCATCTATCAAAACTACTTTGTTTGATCCTTTCAAACTCAATGTACATTTGACCAGCTACCCTCCTTAGAATTCCTAAAATGTTGTCTGTAGGCGCTAGCACATATGCACTTGACATGGCCTTTTTCACCTCATTATAGTCCCCTGACACTATCTTCTGATAGTGATGGAAATATCTCACTACCTCTATGTACCAACTTTGTTTAGATCAACAATACTGACGTGGTCACTGGTATTTGTTTAGCCACTTTCTCAAATGCTTGGACATATTTAAGCAGATCCCTGCCAAGCCTTTAGCTACGATGGGATTGCTCTCCATCACAGCCCTCATCATAGATTATTTCATAGAATCCCTACAGTGTGGAATCAGGTCCTTTAGCCCAACAAGTCCACACCAAATCTCAGATCAACCTACCCACACCCATCCCCCATGACCTACCTAACCTACACATCCCTGAACACTACGGGCAATTTAGCATGGCCGATCCACCTAGCCTGCACATCTTTGGGCTGTGGGAGGAAACCGGAGCACCTGGAGGAAGCTCACACAAACATGGGGAGAATGTGCAAACTCCACACAGGTAGTCGCCTGAGGGTAGAATCAAACCCAGGTCCCTGGTATTGTGAGGTAGTAGTACTAACCACTGAGTCACCATGCTGCCTTAACTATCACTATTCCTAATTTTTACTCCATCTCTACCATTTCAAGTCGACTTTTGAGTTTTCAGTTCCAACATCTGAAGTTCAAAAACTCTCTTTTTCCCTTCTTTCTGCTTTTAATCATAATTCAAACTGTTTCATTTCCTTTTCATGTTCAAGCTGTTTGATTTGCAATTGAATTTTAGCCTTTTCCAAAGATTCCGATGGCATTTCTGGCAATTGCAAATGCTGTGCAATTGCCATGATTATTTCCCCTTTCCTCATAGTCACAGGCAACCCCAACTCCAGTTTATTTGACAATTCCAAAAGCTTTGCCTTGCTTACTTACTGCAAAACGCCCAAAGGGATTTTTTCTACCCTCAGGAAATTCTGAGTGACTGAAAGACCCATTGTTACACAAAACATACCCTATATAAATCAACTGAATTTAACATCAGAAAGTAGAACATCAACAACTCACCAATCGCTACTGCTGAGTCTAATAACCCTGAATCCAACCTAGAATTAGAGGTTTTTAATTCCAGACGAACCCCCAGTTTGTTATGGACCAGATCAAAATATATTAAGAAGAAGCCTAGATGCTAACTTTTTCTTATTTTAAAGGCAAGTGACAGGCTTTGTGTTCTGAATGCAATTCGATTGGTCAAATAGCCAGATTTGAAGCAAGACACAGTTAATTCATGCACAATAGTAAAATACAACAAAATAAAGAAGAAATTGAATTAATTTAACTCTTTTGGAAAACCTATCAAAATAATACATTATTTAACTACTGCAGAGTAACTGTTACAACATAGTAATATCCCATAAGCACAGATGTGACCAAGATAAATTCAATAAAACAGATTGTTTCATATGCAATTCTCGCAGCAGGAGGAAATCCCCCAGCTTTTAGCTGTAACCAAGAGTCAAAAAACAGCTTCCACATCTAGCTTCAACATCACAGTGGTTGCTACTGAAAAACTAAAACTACAATTCCTTGCTCTGTGGGAGCTTGACCCCATTCAGGCTCCTTCTATTGTTCCAACTCTAAAAAGATACCTAAAGGCCTCACAAACAGTTTGCTCTAGAGGCTGAGTAGACTTCTGTCTATTTCTCTCAACCCTTCCCAATAAAAACGTCCAGGGCAAAATACACCTCTTATATCCATAATATTTTCGTAACAGCTTCATGGGATTGTCTCTTAATTGAATTCCTAAAGGCATCTATCATGCCACTTTTTACAGTATTTCAATAATACATATAACTTAGTTTCTATTCTTTGATCTACCGATAGCCTTGTGAGAGGTTAGGTTTGGAGACTTTCAAATCTTCATGTTGTAGAATTAACAGCCAATCTTCTTTTCTCAGAAACTCCATGTTCAAAACTGCTAATGAAAAACTCCAGCCCTTCCAACTGTTTGATAATCATGTTTTCTCTTAGACTTGCTGGAGCCAATTTCCAGGTACTGACCTAATTAATGTGCTGACATCTGCTATCTGGTTAAGCATACAGAAACTCTGGAGTCAAAGAGTCTGTAGAGTTCTTTGATTTACAGAATATCTTTCAAATTTAGGGGCGGCACGGTGGCTCAGTGGTTAGCACTGCAGCCTCACAGCACCAGGGACCTGGGTTCAATTCCTGCCTCGGGTGACTGTCTGTGTGGAGTTTGCACATTCTTCTCGTCTCTGTGTGGGTTTCCTCCAGGTGCTCCGGTTTCCTCCCACAGTCCAAAGATGTGCAGGCCAGGTGGATTGGCCATGCTAAATTGCCTGTAGTGTTCAGGGGTATGTTGGTTATAGGGGGATGGGTCTGGGTGGGATGCTTCAAGGGGCAGTGTGGACTTGTTGGGCCAAAGGGCCTGTTTCCACATTGTAGGGAACCTAATCAAAAAGAATCAATGTGCAGTTAATTTTCTGGCTTCAAAATCAAAAAACAGCTTGTCTGTGTTCTTTTTTAACACAATCTGCTGCTGACAGTCCAGTGGTGACTTTCAGCTCTTAGCTCACAGTTCACAGCTTCAAACCAAAAATTGATAAATAAAACTGAAAAATCAGTGAGAATTCTAACACTAATAGCAAGATGAGACATGACTATGAATTTTGATAAATAAAATTGAAAAATCAGTGAGAATTCTAACACTAATAGCAAAATGAGACATTACTATGAATTTTGGACATCAATAGGATAAGCATTAGAAAAATTAAGTTCAGAGGTAACAAAAATATGAATTATAAATTAGGGATGAGAGTAGAAAATGTTTTATTAGAAAATGGGTTATCTGAATAATGACTTATTTTGTGGAATTTTATTGCTACTATTATTGAATAATTCTTAATGAACTGCTCATTTTCAGTGTGAGGAAGACAGAAAATGAATTTAAAGGTTATCACTTTTAGCAATGGCAGTGATGTACTCTTTGTGCCCAAAATTTTGCAGGAAGGGATTGTTTTTGAAATTGGAAACCTGTGCTTGGCAGTGCAACACAGTGATCAATACTGGGACCCCTGTTGTTAGTTATGTACCTTAATGACTTGGATGTGAATGTAGAAGATATAATTAGTAAGCTTATAGATAGCACCAAATTGGTAGTATTAACAGTATGGAAGCTGATCTAAACCTACATTCTGAAATTGAGCAGAAAGAATTTAATCCTGATAAGTGCAAGGTAATACATTTTAGGAAGTCTAATGAGGGAAGGTTATACACAATTAATTGTAGGTCCCTAAGGAGTATTGATGAACACGGGAACTTTGGTGGACAAGTCCATAGATTCCTGAAGGTGTCAGCACAGATAGATTGGATGGTAAAGAAGGCATATGGGATGCTTGTCTTCTTTCAGTGAGGTGCAGAATATAAGAGCAAGAAAGCCTTGTTAAACTTAATAACTCTTTGGATCAGACACAGATGGAATACTCTGTATAGTTCTGATTTCCACACTATCAAAAGATGTGATTGCTCTGCAGCGGGTGCAGAGGAAATTCACTGGAATGCTTCCTGGGATTGAAAGTCTTAGTTATGAGGTGAGACTGACTAGGCTAGGTTTATTTTCCCCGGAGCAAAGGAAGCTGGGAGGTGTCTGATAGAGGTATAAACATTATGAAAGGCATCAATACAGTAGATCGTGAGAATCTTTTCCCCCCAGTTAGATGTGTTTATGACAGAGGGTATAAGTTTAAGGTGAAGAGTAAATAGTTTAGAGGGGATCTGAGGAAAAATGACTTGGGATATACTGCTTGAGAGGGTGGTGAAGTCAGGTACTATCACAACATGTAAGAAGCAACTGGATGGGCACTTAAAATGCCATGTCATAGTAGCCATGCTGTGGAGATGTCAGTTTTGGACTGGGGTGGACAGAGTCAGAAGTCACACACCACCAGGTTATAGTCCAGCAGGTTTATTATAAATCACCAGTTTTTGGAGTGCTGCTCCTTCATCAGGTCACTTCACCTGGCCATGGAGTACTGCTCCAAAAGCATGTAATTTCACCCACTTTTGGTGCACTATTCCTTTGCCAGGTGTAGTGACCTGATGAAGGAACAGCACTCCGAAAACTTGTGATTTATAATAAACCTGTTGGACTATAACCTGGTGGCATGTGATTTCTGAAAGTTAGTAGGCTATGGACAGAGTGATGATAGAAAGGAGTAGTATAGTTTGGTATTTTTTGATCAATATAGACAAGGTGAGCCCAAAAGCCTATTCTGTATGTTTCTATTCTGTATCACTGTATGACTCTATGAATACAAACACAACACTGAATCCACTGAAATGATTTCCAGCTTTGCTTATAATAGCAAACATACAGTATAATAGTGTCAATTCTGTTAAAAAGCACTTGAAGTACCAGGATCAGTAAGTTATACATCTATAGCACTGCAAATTACCATCAATATCGCTGCCACCAACAGTAGAATCCCAAACCACATATTTATTCTCAGCATTTTGCAGTACCAGATAACCTAATGACAGCAAGTAAATGATTAAGTGCAATCAAACATCCAAAATATGGATCCAAATGCTCGTAATCTTCAACCACTTCAAATTGTCCAAATGCTCTTTATAATTGCACTGCATATCCACCTTCCTGTGAAAATCAGTTGTGTTATGAGGTTAGTAACAACTGTAACTATCTCGTTAAAGACCAAGTCAAGAAGAGAATGGCTTCCAACTAGACTGCATTCAAGTTAATTTTAGTACTCAAGGATAGCTAATGGAAGTGTTCCATAAGAATCCTGCCTCATTAATGTGGACAACATCTGCTTTGCTTCTGTTTCCACTGAAAGAAAGGATTATTCAACAAATGTAGTTGGCAGTTAAAATGAGGATATGGGACAAAAGGAGGGAAGGCATTTCCCTTCTGTAGTAAATTTTGGCTTTCGTAGACATAAATGAACCCAAACTGAATACCAAGATCATTACTTTTGTTTCCTGTATTGTTTCAACTATTATGTCCTGCTCCTGGCCTACTCAGTTAATTAATGGCTGTCTTAAAAAGCTGGTTCAGCATTTTGAAAATTACTTGTTTCTTTTTGATGTTCTTTGTTAATTAGTTGCCCCAGTAATGATCAGATAATATGTTCCAATATACTGAGAGAATCAGCGAAATTAACAGTGCACAAAATCGTCCCATTGTTTGCAAATAATGAGTGCACTGTATTAAAAGAAGATTCTGCCTTATTAAATGTCATGAGTTCACTTTCAGGCAGAATTTTCTATTTACAATACAATACTATGCTGTGGAGTAGTCTAGCTTATAGCATTCAAATTAATTACCATTTTGGTAAAATATTTAATCCCTCAGTAATTCATCAGATATTAGTATGATATCATCTTTGTACTGGATCAATGTTAAAAGTATAGTTTACGAGAAGAGTGGCAATCATTACAAAATCAGGAAAAATTATGGATTCCAATTTCTTAGTAACATTTCATTAATGTTATTTTGCTGAGAGTGAAGCACAACCTCTGTTATCAGCAATTCAACCGCATTTCTGATGAAATGACATTGGTGAAACAGGAACAACTGTAAGAAATTTTCTGTAACCTGAAGTTTAAATAGAGCTCATATCCTTTCAACATGGTCGAGAGATAGAAATATCCTGATCGCATTACTTAATTATGTTTGTTGTGGTCTCCTTCACCACTGTGAACATTTTCCATGAACCTAATAGCCGCTAATGGAAGCTTTGCAACATTCTCAGAAGTGTTCCAGAGACACATGAAGTGCAAACGTTGTATTGCTAGGTTCCTATTTACAAATTAATTTTACAACATTGGAGAGTACAGCACAGAAACTGGCCCTGCGGTTCATGATCAGAGATAGTGGGAACTGCAGACGCTGGAGAATCCGAGATAACAAATTGTGGATCTGGATGAACACAGCAGGCCAAGCAACAGCTTAGGAGCACAAAAGCTGATGTTTCAGGCCTTGACCCTTCATCAGAAAAGGGGGATGGGGAGAGGATTCTGAAATAAATAGGGAGAGAGGGGGAGGCAGACCGAAGATGGATAGAGAAGATAGGTGGAGAGAAGAGTATCGATGGGGAGGTAGGGAGGGGATAGGTCAGTCCGGGGAGGACGGACAGGTTAAAGGGGCGGGATGAGGTGGGTAGGTAGGAAATGGAGGTGCGGCTTGAGGTGGGAGGAGGACATAAGTGAGAGGAAGAATGGGTTAGGCAGGTGGGGACAAGCTGGGCTGGTTTTGGGATGCAGTGGGAGGAGGGGAGATTTTGAAGCTGGTGAAGTCCACATTGATACCATTGGGCTGCAGCATTCCCAAGCGGAATATGAGTTGCTGTTCCTGCAACCTACGAGTGGCATCATTATGGCACTGCAGGAAGTCCAGGATGGACATGTCATCTGAGGAATGGGAGGGGGAATTGAAATGGTTCGCGACTGGAAGGTGCAGTTGTTTATTGCGAGCTGAGTGTAGGTGTTCTGCAAAGCCGTCCCCAAGCCTCCACTTGGTTTCCCCAATGTAGAGGAAGCCACACCGGGTACAGCGGATGCAGTATACCACATTGGCAGATGTGCAGGTGAACGTCTGCTTGATGTGGAAAGTCATCTTGGGGCCTGGGATGGGAGTGAGGGAGGAGATGTGGGGACAGGTGTAGCACTTCCTGTGGTTGCAGGGGAAAGTGCCGAGTGTCGTGGGGTTGGAGGGGAGTGTGGCTCATGGAAGATTATGATGCATGGGCCTACCATGAGGGAACTTCTCGAAAGCCTTACTAAAATCCATGTAGACAACATCCACTGCTTTACTGTCATTGACCATCTTCATCCTCTCCTTGAAAAATTCAAACAAGTTAGCAAGACATGACCTGCCCTACACAACGCCATGCTGACTTTCTCTAATTAGGTCCTGCTTTTCTAAATGCACGTAAATCTTAACCCCCTAAGAACTGTCTTCAATCGCCTCCCAATTACCAACAGGAGATTCACCAGTCTATAGTTTCCTAGATTATCCCTATTTCCCTTCTTGAACCGAGGAACAACATTAGCTACTCACTAGACCTCTGGGACCTCTCCGGGGCTAGTGAGGATACAAAGGTCTTGGTCAAGGCCCAGCAATCCCCTCTCTTGCTGTTCTCCACCTGGGGTGGATACTATCAGGCCCTGAGGTCTTATCGATATTCATGCTCCTCAAGAGACCCAATACCACCTACTTCTTGTCCAAATGCCCTAGTGTATCAGCTTGCTCACCGCTAATCACACTATCTTCCATATCCTCCTCCTGGGTCTTACTGGTACCAAATACTCATTTAGAATCGAGTCCACATCCTTAGCCTCCAAGAACAAGTTTCCTCCTCTGTTCTGGCCTCCTACTTTCTCCCTAGTTATCTTATTGTTTTAATGCATCTACAGAATGCATTGGAATTCTCTTTAACCCCACTTGTCAAGGTCACTTCTAGTTCCCTGCTTGAGTACTTTCCTGCTTTTCTAGATGGGTTTTCCAAACATAAAAATTATTCCAAGAAGTATGACTAATGAAAATACTAAATTTTGGTTAATATGGCAAACATAAAATTTAGAAATTGAATAGCGGATATTATCTCCCTTAGTGAAAAAATATCAATGTAATAATAAATCTAACTCTTAAATGTTAATGTACTAAATAATAACCAGTTTATCCTGGGAATCAGACATAGAACATAGAATACAGCGCAGAACAGACAGTAAATACAGATGATGGGTAATGCCTGTATAAGGGGTTCTGCTATAATGTGATAATTGCATTCATTCACAACACCATATTATAGAAAACTGTGCTATAAAAATAATGGGGCCAATGGGAAAAATGGAGTTGGGGGCAGAGAGGACACACAACAATTACATTTTCCAAAATTCTTCCTCACCTGTTGTAGCTTCATTCGTATAGCTGCAGTTATAATGACAGTTTGCCAGATGGATGATGTTGCAAAGAGGCAATGCATTTAGAAATCTGACCTTGTATTTGCAATGAAGTAACAGCTGGGCTTTTAAATAGAGTTCTGTCCATGGAAATCCCAGCAATGGTCAGTACTGTATGATAATGTAAGCATGATCCAAAAGAGGTGAGCAGTGCAAAATTTTGTGTGAGAGACCTCACAGGCAGCAACCCTCCATGAAACATGCTTGAAGCTGACATATGAACAATTTTTAGTAAAATTCCCTCCTCCATTTAAATGCTGTCCTGACATTTGGTCAGTGCAGACTTGTGGATAGATTTTCAGATAAGCGAAGCAGAGGAATTTGACCTTTCTTTCCTATATAGCACATTGGTATTGTAGTTAATGATGGAATTAAAATGTGTTGTAAACCTGTGGAACATTGTATTCAAAGTAGTGCCGTGAAAGAGCAGGTTAATGCACAGAAAACGTTTGGTATAAATGATTTACATGAGCAAGTTCAAAAATTCTTACATATTAAATATGTACCAAGATCTAGGCAAAAATACTACACACAAAGGTGCATGTTTTAACAGCACTCATATTATTTTAACTATACTTCGTTATTTGCCTATACCATGAATTTAGCATTGGAGTTCATTATTCTATATAAATGAGCTGCATTTTTAAATAATACTGAATCGCATTATAGCCAACACAAGTTTGCATTTCCCTATTCATCAATTGCATTATAAGTCAATTCACATTGCTGGAACACGTGTTATAGGAGAACCACCTATATGTTGAATATAGGAATATTAATTCATAATTGCAAACTATCTTGTAATTTAATATGTAAATACCACTTATTAATGTGGAGAATTAACTGCCCTCTGGCAATAAATGATGGCCTAGTCAGCGGTGCTCTCATCCCAGGAATGAATAAACAAAACATATAGCTCCTCTTGGGATAGTAAGAACTACAGATGCTGGAGTCAGAGATAACACAGTGTGGAGCTTCAGGAACATAGCAGGCCAGGCAGCATCAGAGAAGCATAAAAGTTGATGTTTTGGGTTGGGACCTTTCTTCAGTAATGTACAGGAGGATGGCTGTAGGTGTTTCCACATTAGGAAGCTATAGGTATTTTAAAAATTGAATAATTTGTTCAAGAAGTAAATGTTCTGTGGTATAGTGATAGTTTTCCTTCTGTGCCAGGAGGCCGGGGTTCACAACCCTCTTGCTGTATTGAATTGAATGATTTATTGTCACTTGCATGTTACAGTGAATAATACAGTAAAATACAGTGAAATGCTTTAATTGTCACCCCATTCTACACCAGTTTGAATAGTTAAAGGATAAAAAGATATAAGTGAAAGAGAGTCTATCTTTGTTCTGTCCTCCCCAATATAAGCCAGCTCACCAATGACCACCTTACTGCCACCTGCACCACTTTTTAAGCGCCATCTCTTTGCTGTTGGGCCAACCTCGTCGCTGCCAACAATGCCATGTTCTGGGCTGAACCCACCACCGGTAAGTCCCCGCTCCACTGCCAACAATGTCAGGTCTTGGGCTGAACCCACCATCAAGAATCTCCTGCTCCACTGCCAACAATGGCAGGTCCTGGGCTGAACCCACCACCAGGACGCTCCGGCTCCACTGCCAACAATGCCAGGCCTTGGGCTAAACCCACCTCCAGAAGCCCCCACCCCTCCACTGCCAACAATGCCAGGTCCTGGGCTGAACCCACCATCAAGAATCTCCTGCTCCACTGCCAACAATGCCAGGTCCTTGTTTGAACCCACCACCAGGAGTCCCCCACTCCACTGCCAACAATGCCAGGTCCTTGTTTGAACCCACCACCAGGAGTCCCCCACTCCACTGCCAACAATGCCAGGTCCTTGTTTGAACCCATCCCTTGTCGCACTGCTGAAAATGCCAAGTCTTGGCCTGAGCCCACCATCAGGAAGCCTCTGCTCCATTGCCGATAATGCCTAGTCAATAGCAGCTCAGTGACACCAGGAACCCCCGCTCTGCACACACCACACTGCCCCTGCCTTGCCAACACCAGGAGTCTCCATTCTGGGACTACTACAACCAGTCCCTGGCACTGCCACCACCACTGCCACCTGGCCAAAGGTACTGCTCTGGTCACCATCCTCTAAAGTTTTTCCTCGCAGTCGCCACCATCTTGAAAAGTTTGCTGCTGCTGCTGCTGCCTCTAATTGCTGGAGGAGCTTTGTCATCACTGGCCCTGATCACTGGGAGGGTGTCCTTGCTTTTCCTGTCACTGCCTCTGAGCGCTGGGAGGCTGCTGCCATTCCTCACACAGCCTGCTCTCACGGCTGTACTGATGCTGCTGATTAACCACTGCAAAAGACTATAAGGATAAGAAAAATGAAAAAAAAAGAAACAGAAAAAAATAAGAAAACAAGCAGACAGGAACAGATGAGCCCCAGACTCAAGTGCCCGCATGCAGCCCTGCTCCTCTACTGTCAGTTAGTTGAGTTGTCATCAAGAGGTGTGTGTTAACATTTTAGCATCATACAGTACAGAACAGGCCCTTTGGCTCATTATGTCTGTAACATGAAAACTACACTAAGTCTTCACCAGTCCCACCGTCCAGCACTGGGCCCATTGACTTGAATGTTATGACATTTCAAATACTTTGTAGGGGCTATAAAGTAACCAAAGTAATCAACAGGATTTCCCTGCTTTTATAATTTATGCCTTGTTTGAGAAAGGTAGCTGTCCCATTTGCCTTCTTAACTATCCTATTAGTCTGTCATGTCATCTTCAAGGATTTGTGGACAAACATTCCAAGATCCATCTGTTAGCGAGTTTTGAGAAGATTTGTAGCTCAGGTTGAGGTTTTGGATGTGAGTTTGCTCGTTGAGCTGGAAGGTTCGTTTTCAGACGTTTCGTCACCATTCTAGGTAACATCATCAGTGAGCCTCCGACGAAGCGCTGGTGTTATGTCCCGCTTTCTATTTATCTGGTTAGGTTTCCTTGGGTTGGTGATGTCATTTCCTGCGTTGGTGATGTCATTTCCTATTCTTTTTCTCAGGGGATGGTAGATTGGCTCCAAATCAATGTGTTTGTTGATGGAGTTCCGGTTGGAATGCCATGCATCTAGGAATTCTCGTGCGTGTCTCTGTTTGGCTTGTCCTAGGATGGCTGTGTTGTCCCAATCAAAGTGGTGTTCTTCCTCATCTGTATGTAAGGACACGAGCGCTAGTGGGTCATGTCATTTTGTGTCTAGTTGATGTTCATACATGAACATCTTTGCTCTATTTTACCATGCAGTTTCAAATATTCAGAAATCTCATCATTCACAATAGACTCTAAAATCTTACCCACAACTGAGGTTAGGCCAATCAGCCTGTAATTTTCTATCTTTTGCCTTAACTACCTTTTTAAACAGGGGTGTTGCTTTAGCGATTTTCCAATCCTATGGGACCCTCCCTGACTCTAGCGATTCCTGAAAAATCACCACTCGTGCCTCCACTATCTCTTCAGTTATTTCCTTAAAAACTCTGGAGTGTATTCCACCTGGTCCAGGCCATTCCACCTTCAGGCCATTCAGTTTTTCCATTTTTCTGGCACCTTTTCCTTGGTGATAGCCACCATACTCAGCTCTGCCCCCTGACTCTCTTGAATTTTTGGGATATTGCTCGTGAATTCCATTGTGAAGACTGACGCGAAGTTCCTCAGCCATTTCCTTGTTCCCCACTACTATCTCTCCAGCATCATTTTCCAGTGGTCCAGTGTCCACTTTTGCTTCTCTTTTGCACTTTATATACCTAAAGAAACTCTTTACGTTACTGGCTAGCTTGCCCTCATATTTAATCTTCTCCTTCCTTGTTTCTTTTTTTGTTGCCCTCTGTTGGTCTTTGCAAGCTTCCCAATCCTCTGGTTTCCCACTGCCTTTCACCATATTATATGCTTCTGCTTTTGCTTTTATGCTATCCTTGACTTCCTTAGTCAGCCATGGTTGCCTCATACCCCCCTGCACCATGCCTTTTTTTCCAAGGAATAAATTTTTGCTGCGTCTCCGGTATTACTCCCAGAAATTTCTGCCATTGCTGTTCCACTGTCTTTCCTGCTAGGCTCCTCTTCCAGTCAATTCTGCCCAACTCCTCCCTCTTGCCTCTGTAGTTGCCATTATTCAGTTGTAATACTGTTACCTCTGATTCTATCTTCTCCCTTTCAAATTGCAGAGTAAATTCAGTCATATTATCATCACTGCCTCCGAAAGATTCCGTTACCTTAAATTCGCTTATCAAGTCTGCCTCTTTGAACAATATTGCAATTTCCCTAGTGGGGTCCACCACGAGCTGCTCCAAAAAGCCGTCTCGTAGACGTTCCACAATTTCCTTTTCTTGCAATCCACTACTAACTTGATTTTCCCAGTCCACATGCATATTGAAGTGCCCTATGATCACTGAAACCTTGCCTTTCTTACACACCTTTCTTTCTCCTGGTGTATCTTGCGCCCCAGCTCCTGACTACTGCTTGGGGGCCTGTACGTAATTCCAACTATGGTTTTTTTTAACCTCTGCAGTTCCTCAACACTACCCACACAGATTCTACTCCACTTGGCCCTACTTCATTGCTTACTATTGACTTAATTTCATTTGTTACAAATAAGGCAAGCCCACCCCCTCTGACCAACTTGCCTATCTTTTCAATAACATATATATCCTTGGATATTCAGCTCCGAATCCTGATCCCCTTGCAGCCATATCTATGCAATGCCCGCCACATCATATCTGCCAATTTCAATCTGCGCCACAAGCTCCATTTACCTATTTCTTATACCGCATGCTTTCAGATATAATACCTTCAGTCCTGTATTAACTGTCTCACTCTTCAATGTCACTCGTCTATCCAGCGTGCTTGAATTTTGATTCCTAACCTTTTCCAAACACTCTGTCTCATTTGTGTCTGTGCTGGAGACTTTAATAAACTGTCTTGAGTTTTCCCTTCCCATCATTCTTTTTCATACTTTTCCACACAGTGGAATCTACTGCTACAGATGTTAGCCTGCTGCTTCGTTGCCTTTTACCCTTTCCTCCCCCCTCCAACTTTCTAGTTTAAATTCCTGTTGGCCAGCCTATTTACCATTTTCGCTAGAACATTGGTTCCAGCTCAGTTTAGGTGGAGACTGTCTCAGCAGTGCACAACCGCCCTGTTCCAATACTGATGCCAGTGCCCCATGAAAAGGAATCCCTCTTTCCTGCACCACTCATTCAGCCATGTGTTTACTCATTCTCAAGGAACAAAGAACAAAGAAAATTACAGCACAGGAACAGGCCCTTCAGCCCTCCAAGCCTGCACCAACATGCTGCCCGTCACAACTAAAACCCCATACTCTTCCAGGGAGCATATCCCTCATTTCCCATCCTATTCGTATATTTGGCAAGATGCCCTTTAAAAGTTACTATTGTATCTGCTTCCACTACCTCCCCGGCAGCGATTTCCAGGCACTGACCACTCTCTGTGTAAAAACCTTGCCTTGTACATCACTTTTAAACTTTGCCCCTCGCACCTTAAATCTATGCCCCCTTGTAACAGATTCTTCCACCCTGGGAAAAATCTTCTGACTGTCTAGGCTGTCCATGTCCTTCATAATCTTGTAGGCAGCTATCAGGTCGCCCCTCCGTGTTCCAGTGAGAACAAGTTTCTCCAACCTCTCCTCAGAGCTAATGCCCTCCATACCAGGCAATACCGTGACAAACCTTCTCAGTATCCTCTCCAAGGCCACCACATCCTTCTGGTAGTGTGGCAACCAGAATTGAACACAATATCCCAAATGCAGCCTAAGTTTCTATAAAGCTGCAACATTACTGCCAATGCTGCCCCGGCCAATGAAGGCAAGCATGCCATTTGCCTTGTTGACTACCTTTTCCACCTGCGTTGCCACTTTCATTGACCTGTGTACCTGTACACCCAGATCCTTCTGCCTATCAGTACTCTTAAGCGTTCTGCCATTTACTGTATACTTTCCATCTAGATTAGACCTTCCAAAATGCATTACCTCACATTTTTCCGGATTAAACTCCATCTGCCATCTCTGTGCCCAAGTCACCTACCAATCTATATCCAGCTGTATCCTTTGACGTTCCTCATTGCTATCCACAATTCCACCAACCTTTGTGTCATCTGCAAACTTACCAATCAGACCAGTTACATTATCCTCCAAATCATTTATATATAATACAACCAGCTAAGGTACTGACACTGATCCCTGAGGAATGCCACTAGTCACAGCCCTCCAGTCAGAAATGTACCCTTCCACTGCTACCCTATCTTCTGTGACAGAGCCAATTTTCAGTCCATCTCGCAATCTCACCTCTGACCCCATGCAACTTTACCTTCTGTATCAGTCTGCCATGAGGGACCTTGTCAAAAGCCTTACTGAAATCCAAACAGACATCTACTGCCCTACCCTCATCGATCATCTTTGTCATTTCCTCAAAAAAACTCAACCAAGTTAGTGAGACACGACCTCCCCTTCACAAAACCATGTTGCCTCTCGCTAATACGCCCAGTGATTTCCAGGTTGGAGTAAATCCTGTCTTGAAGAATCCTCTCCAATAATTTCCCTATCACTGACATAAGGCTCACTGGCCTATAATTAGCTAGATTATCTCGCCACCCTTCTTAAACAAAAGAACAACATTGGCTATTCTCCAGTCCTGGAGGGTACAAAGATTTCCCTCATGGCCCCAGCAATTTCTTACTTGCCTCTCTCGGTGTTCTGGGGTATATCCCATCAGGCCCTGGGGACTTGTCGATCTTAATGTTTTTCAAGACCCCCAGTACCTCCTTCCCTTTATTGTCAACATCTTCTGTCCCTGTGCCAATTTGCATGTGGCTCAGGCAGTATTCCGGAGATTGTAACCCTTGAGGACCTGCTCTTTAATTTTAGCTCCTGATAATCACTAAACAGCTCCTCTTACCTAGTCTTGCCTATATTGTTTGTTCACAATACAGAACAACTAGATCATCCCCTCCCTCACCAAGATCCTTTCGAGCCAGTCAGACATATCCCTTACACTGATACCCGGGCAGGTAACAAACCATTCAGGACTCTCGATCCTGTTGACAAAAGATACTACCTATTCCCCTGATTTTTGAGTCCCCTGCAACTACCACTTGCCTTTCTGTTTCCCCCTCTTTAATGGCCTCCCGTGGCATAGTTCAATGGTCAGCTGGCTCATCCTTCCTCCAAACCTGTACCTCATCCATACAGGGAGCAAATACCTCATACCTGTTGGACAAGGTCAAGAGCTGTGGATCCTCTGTTCCTGACTGCAGAATGCCTCTACTTGCCTCACTTGCAGTTACCCCCTGCTGTCCCTGGCCACGACCAAATTCGAAATATTTAATCTATCAGGTGTGACAGCATCCAGGTACTTCTTCCCCTCCTGGATGTGCCCCAGTGTTTGAAGCTCAGATTCCAGCTCATCAACTCTGAGCCGAAGTTCCCCAAGCAATCAACACTTGCTGCAAATGTGGTCACTGCCATTCACAATGGGATCAGCCAGCTCCCACATCATAGAGCTACAACACATCGCCTGTCCAGCCACCTTTACTTAGTTAATTACTTTCTTGAGTTAATTAAATTTATTGATACTTCTTGGCTGTGTTCTTTTTCAAATTTAATACAGATTTCCTACCAGCGAATCAGGTCACAGTCTCTGTCTCCATGCAACGATTTTCCCCTTGAATAGTTTGATTAGAAAGAATCCATTGGTTCAAGAGGAAGCACAATGAAGTAAAGTGGAGGAAATACACAGCAGTTACCAATATGGCACTGCAAAGGACACATTGCACCTGTGATATAGCTATTTGCTTCCATCTTATGATCCTTCTGCAAAGATGAGCTATCCAAAATGCTTGATATGTTGTAAAATGTAAATACCTAGAGGACACTTATTTACAAAATAATTTTGAAACCTGAGGAAAACTGCCAAGGTGAAGATACCTAACTATTTCACACTCCAAAAAGATGCTTCTTCACACTTTTTATTAACTTACCCACATCAGTACAAAATTATTCAAAAAGACCTTTGTCAATTCCACAATATACAGCTGCAACACAGCTGGGCACACATTCAAGGTAAAAATTACCACATGGAAACATGGTTCTACTAATTTATTTAAAAGGCTTACACCATGAAATAACTGCACAGAGGCCAGTATCCCATCACCAAGTCACCCTTTATTTACTTGTGCATAGTACACTGGCTGTGCACAGCCAGCTTGAGTCAGTTCCCTGAAATGAAGGGATTCCAAATCCCCTGTTTATAGTGGTCAGCCAGGGCTTCCTGATTGGTCTGGATTAACAGGCCCAATCAAGGATTGCATAGTCAACAAGGTCCACCTGGCTCCAATCACTACACACTGAAATCCTTCTAACATTATCTATTTTGCATAATGCATGTTTGCAACTAATGCGCACAAAGAGGCTGGAGAATCAAGACAGCCCAGTTTTGGCAGAATTTCATAGTGGCATCATGTTGCTACACAGGTTGTAGATCGGAGGCACAGGTTAGAAATGAATGTCTCGGTCTGGTGATAGTACAGCTCAGATAGACTTATTTCACTGAGAAGCGCATAGTGCTGGTAGTAAATAGGCATATGTTTTCAGACACCAAATTTATGGAGGAGGAACAGACAGAATAAGAACCCAGCTTTCATTCTCTAGTCTGTATTGTGCTGGTGGACCTGTCAAGATGAAAATGCTGAAATTGAATCTGCATGCATTGATGTTTGCAACTCCCTGCCCCATGTAAATGAATCATCCTCAGTAATTGAGACAGAATCAGTATAACGAGTCAGTGGCTGCATGTTGCTGGCTTCACCACTGGAATTGTTGCCAGAGAGAGCTTTAGGACTCCACTTATAGGTGGGAGAATTGAACTATATTTAACAAAAGTTTAATTAAATAGAGAAGCTGTGCTCGGTATGGGATTGAAGGAGAAAACAGAAAACTTAAATTCAGCTTCAATAAGGTTTTACTTGTGTGTTGTATGCTCCAGAGGACATCACCAAAGACATTTGCACTTTGTCTAATAGGAATGAAAGACTGCACTTGTAATTTTTCAGCCTTACCTCACCCACTACTATAAATAAACCAGCTTTAACTGGCATGGATTGGTAATCGCACATTCAAAGGAGTACATTTCATGTCTGAGCTTTTTAACTCTGCAGTACGAGAATCAGAACTAGACAGGATGATAGAAGCTATTTGGGAACTAGGAGGATGGCAAAACGTATGCATGTGCCAAAATTCAGTACTGTATGATGAAAAAGCTGTCTCATCAATTCACGAGACAGGATCTGCTTCAAACTGAGATAATTCTCAGACTGGCTCCACAAAATGATGAAACAATCATATCTGTTTCATAAATATAATGAATGATAGGAAACAGTTTATGTTACTAGGATAAGCAACCATGCTTCATATCTGGGGTACTCATGAGTCATTAGGCCCCAGGCCATTGGCGTTTATCCCCTGTAAACCATCACTTCCTATTGCATTTGCCAATTGTAAATAGTAGGAGTGAAAATGTAGAATTTTAATACTTAAGCTGCAAGCTTGATTGTGGCCATTCTAAAACACAGGATTTTATGCAATTGTTTCCATTATCTAGTACACCAGCATCACCAGGCTACTACGGAATATGAACTTTTCATCTCTCAGCAGAGATTTGTGATTGCCGCTGTAATGTTATTGATTAGATTCACAATATCTTCTTTCTGGGATGACCAGCCTCCTATTGAAACAACTAGAAAATAATCTAGAATTCATTACCAGAAAAATTACGCATGCTTGGCACTGAAATATTTTTTAAAAGAAGAAAGTGCAATGAAGTTTTCAAATGAGAATTTAAGAAAATAAGAGCAAACAAATGTTTTTGTTGTCATATACTCAGCTGAAAAATAAGCAAAGATAATGGGAACTGCAGCTGCTGGAGAATCCAAGATAACCAAGTGTGAAGCTGGATGAACAGCAGGCCATGCAGCATCTCAGGAGCACAAAAGCTGACGTTTCGGGCCTAGACCCTTCATCAGAGGGTCTAAGCCTGAATCGTCAGCTTTTGTGCTCCTGAGATGCTGCTTGGCCTGCTGTGTTCATCCAGCTTCACACTGGTTATCTTGAAAAATAAGCAGTTTTGTTTCATGGCAGTGATGGGACCAGTGAAGTCCTGCTGCAGCCTTCAGAAAGGTTCTTTTATTCAACACAAATTGTACAGTTTTAATATTTGCAAATGAAACAAAAATGACTTGCTTTGGTCATTTTGAGCTGGAAATTTGATTTGAGATATGGTCTTCAGACTTGAAATCTAATGCTACTGTTTTTGCCACAGGTGCTGATTCACTGCCTGAATATTCCCTGCATTTTCTTATTTTTTTCACACTACCAGCATTCTGCCATATTTTGCTTTGGTTTCGAAATTCCTAATTGCCAAAGCTGAAAATTAAAAACTTCTTAAAACTGGACAATTGTCAGATGTTCAAAATTTCCTTTTCAGATTTGCTGAACATTCTACTCCAATCTGCTTTGCATCTCAGTCTGTACCCCGCAGTCATCTAACTCTGTACTTTGAGGCACAATGGAGTATTTTAGACTATATCCCATAAAAGGTTAACAGTAATATACTGTGATTTGACAAAAGGGAGTAATATACATTCATGCATCTGCAAGTCAAAGACAAAGTAGTATAGAAAGAAGCTCATCTAAGTGAGTGTTCTCATATCTGAATATATTACTGCAAAATTTTATGGCTAGCAATCTTTGGAAGTTATTCAAATTAAACCAACCCGACAACACAGTATTTTAGACTCCTGTATATTTCTTCCCTCCCAGCATCCTTTTTATGGCATTACCATATGGATTCCTAAACCTCTTCCTCTGAGTTTTACATCTTGCCAACACCTTTTATAATAAAACATCAAACATTCTGTCTCCTTTACGAAGGTGCATTGTATTCAGATGTTGTCATGATATTGTGAGTATTTTGGTGAATTACATTTTACTTTGATTCATAAGATAAATATTTGGTTGTGTGAAAAATGTTAAGTCTCATTCAATTGCATAGATTACAGGGGTGCACACTAAATGCTCTATGTAGATTCTGTTTACACATTTTAAGTTAATTTTGGTGTATGAATAATACATTTGAATAATTAATCAGAATCCTTTAATTTTGTTACAATACAAAACAAAGCAACTTAATGAAAAAATCTACAAAATAATTACTATAAATCAAAACAACTTTACAGATCAGATTGTGGATTTTACTTATTGATATTAGCTTCCACTAGTTTCGTTCATTTCAAAAGTGAACTAATGCACTTGACATAAAGGCAAGCGAAGTGGATATCAAACCAAAGAACGATATTGTGTTAGGAAGGTCAAAAAATAAGTTGGAGGTCTTAAAGGCACAGTGGATATCGAGAGAAAGATTGTAAGAAAGGAATTCCAAACTGTAGGGCTTTGATAAATGAAGGCATGACTGACAATGGTTGGCAAAAGAAGGGAATTTGTACAGGAGGACAGAACCAGAGGAATGAAAGCAGAAAAAGTTCAACAGAGCGCTGATTGGTGTATAATATGATTGGAGAATGTTATAGAATTGGAAAGGGGTAAGGAAATTTTAATGAATTCCTTTTTTGTTGTTTTAAGCCATTTATGGTGTAAACCTGCAAGAAAATGGCAATAGTTAAGAAACAAAGAGTTCTAAGGGTTTGCTTCATTTGAATGGTCCTGTTAACAAGGGTCTAAATAACTCACTTCAATCAGTTCAGAGGTCACTGAAGAACACTTTAAGTGCTGGAGTTAGTTTCTCTCTCCACAGATGCTGCCCAATTTTCTGAGATTATTCAAAATGTTCTGTTTTACTCAATAGTTAGCCATGTTACCTCACAGCACCAGGGACCCAGGTTTGGTTTCAGCCTTTGACAGCCGTCTCTGTGGAGTTTGCACATTCTCCCCATGTCTACGTGGGTTTCCTTTGGTTGTTCTAGTTCCTCCCACATTCCAAAGATGTGCAGGTTAGTTGGATTGGCCAGGGGAAATGCAGGGTTACAGGGATAGGGTAGGGAGGTGGGTCTGGGTAGGATGTACTTCAGAGGGTTAATGTGGACTTGATGGGCTGAATGTCTGCTTCCACACTGTATGGATTATAAATTCTATGATTTTTTTAGCTGTGCTTGTAAAGGCAACTGAATTAGACAGACTCAAGGCAGATGGGTCTCAGGGAAGTCCTCAAGCAGGTTAACAGCTCTGTGTGGCAATGGCTCAGGGAAGTTCTTTGAGCTGTAAAGTCTCAACAAAAGCCTACACATAATTAATGTTGAGGCAATCAACCTACACAGGCTGTATGTAGAGAGGGCTCAAGGAAGTCCTAGTGCTGTTAAAAAGCTCCATGTAGTGAGGGCTTGAGAGAGTCGTAGGAACTGTGAAGGACTTAAACTTGCACACAATTACTGGTTGGGCATCTGAAACCTGGGTTTAGTGTAGCTAGGGCTTAAGGAAATCTTGGAGTACTTAAAAATCCTCAGTGTAGTGAGAGTTTGAGGAAGTCCTAGGAGATATGAAGGGCTTGAAAGAAGCCAGTACACAACTACTAGTTCAGTTCAGCAGAGGGTTGAAAGTCACAATCAGCATTTGCTGTGTGCAGCTGAGCCAGTTTAGAGCTGAGGAAGTAAATCCAGGGCAGTATTGGCTTGGTGAAACTTGTGGTTAAATACTGGAGGCTAGTTTCCAAAAATCTTGGAAACCTAGACCCAAGGTAGGAAGGAGGACCAAACAGAATGTGAGCAGTTGTTGAGGAAGTGAATGTCAATACAGATTTTGAGACTGTTTCAAGGCCAGGTCATCAAAAGTGAAGAATTTGTAATGCCTTGTGAAGCTTTAGTGAGATGTGCTGACCCACACTATCACTATCACTGTCACTAAGGCTTGTGTTGGAAGTGGTTGGAGCGGATGATGGGTGAAATTCCAAATATCCATCTGATCTTTTTGATCACATTTGCTATTGGATCTGTTCTACGTATGCCTGTTACCCATGTTCACTTCATATTAAATTTGGATGTTAGAATATAAGTTGTACCTATCTTTGCACAGTTGAAACTTTTCTCATCAATGATCTTTGTATGTTTGCTTGAGTGAGTTTTATTTATGATATACTAGAATACTTGGTTGATGGAAGAAACTTGGCTGAATTGTTTCTAACATTAAATTAGGTATAGTTTAAACATAATTAGCTATATCCTTTTTAAATTTAAATTTGTCCTGACCAGTGGAGGAATGCCCTCCAACCCCACCACACCCGGCACCTTCCCCTGCAACCGCAGGAAATACTACACTTGCCCCCACACCTCCTCCCTCACCCCTAACCAGGCCCCTCGATGACTTTCCACATTAAGCAGAGGTTCACCTGCACATCTGCCAATGTGGTATACTGCATCCGCTGTACCCGGTGTGGCCTCCTCTACATTGGGGAAACCAAGCGGAGGCTTGGGGACCGCTTTGCAGAACACCTCCGCTCGGTTTGCAATAAACAACTGCACCTCCCAGTCGCAAAACATTTCCACTCTCCCTCCCATTCTTTAGATGACATGTCCATCATGGGCCTCCTGCAGTGCCACAATGATGCCACCCGAAGGTTGCAGGAACAGCAACTCATATTCCGCTTGGGAACCCTGCAGCCCAATGGTATCAATGTGGACTTCACCAGCTTCAAAATCTCCCCTTCCCCCACTGCACCACACAACCAGCCCAGCTCTTCCCCTCCACCCACTGCATCCCAAAACCAGTCCAGCCTGTCTCTGCCTCCCTAACCTGTTCTTCCTCTCACCCATCCCTTCCTCCCACCCCAAGCCGCACCTCCATCTCCTACCTACTAACCTCATCCCACCTCCTTGACCTGTCCGTCTTCCCTGGACTGACCTATCCCCTCCCTACCTCCCCATCTATACTCTCTTCACCTATCTTCTTTTCTCTCCATCTTCGGTCCGCCTCCCCCTCTCTCCCTATTTATTCCAGAACCCTCACCCCATCCCCCTCTCTGATGAAGGGTCTAGGCCCGAAACGTCAGCTTTTGTGCTCCTGAGATGCTGCTGGGCCTGCTGTGTTCATCCAGCTTCACATTTTATTATCTTAGTCTAGTGTTTGCTGAATTTTGACATGGGTAGTAGGAACTGCAGGTGCTGGAGCATCTGAGATAACAAGGTGTAGAGCTAGATGAGCACAGCAGGCCAAGCAGCATCAGAAGAGCAGAAAAGCTGACGTTTTGGGCCTAGACTCAAATGTTTACTGAAGAAGGGTCCAGGCCCGAAATGTCAGCTTTCCTGCTCCTCTAATGCTGCTTGGCCTGCTGTGTTCACCCAGCTCTATACCTTGTTATCTCGATTTGGACATGGACTGCTTCAATATCTGAAGGCTTGTGAATGGTGCTGAATTTTGTGTTATTATCGGTGAACTTTTCCATTTCTGACCTAATGATGGAGGGAAGGTCATTGATGAAGCAGCTGAAGATTGTTGGACCTAGGACATTACCCTGAAGAATTCCAACAGAGATGTCTTGGAGCTGAGATGATTGAACTCCAATAACTACAGCCAGCTATATTCCAACTAATGGAGAGTTTCTTCCCTAATTTCCATTGACTCAAAGTTTGCTAGGGCTGGTTGATGTCACAGTCTGTCAAATGTGGCCTAGATGTAAAGGACATCAACTCTCACCTCTCCTCTGGCATTCATCTCTTTTGTTTATGTTTGTACCAAGGCAATAATAAGGTAAGGAGATAACTGGCCCTTGGTGAACACAAATTAAGCACTTAGTCAGGTGTTGCTAAGGATAAACTGCTTAATAGCACGGGTGATGACCTTTTTCATAGTTTTACTGATGATCAAGAGAAGACTTTTGGGGCATAATTAGCTGAGTTTTGTGTATAGGATGTACTTGAGCAATTTTCCACATGGTCAGCTAAATGCCAGTGTTGGGGATTGATTGGAACATCTTGACTATAGGTGTGGCATGTTCTGGTATACAAATCTCCAGTACTAATGTTGGGGAATTTTGTCAGAACTCCCTAACCACATATTCACATTATCTGGGAATTAGAGGAGCATTTCTTTACTGGAAATTATCAAAAAGGAAAACCAATGATCTCAGACACTACTGTATTTGGCTGAGAGAGGCAAGCCCCTTTAAACAAATGTGAACTAAGTTCTAAAAGATTCTCACGCATGGCTAACTTTATCATGGAGGTAAACTTAAACTATAAAATGTTTAGAATTGGGAACTAACCACAGGATGATGTTAAGCCCTATGTCCTACAAGCCACCAATGTCCACTGATATAATGTCTGCAACTCAATCTACCACTGGGAAATCAAAATGCTGGCTTCTGCCTGATTTATTCATCCATTCCCATTCCGTAGGGACCATAAAATCGTTTTCTATGTAGGAATGGTGGGAATTCTATAATAACTTATTCAATTTAATTCATCTTAAAAACAAACTGTAGTGTCGACTTAAATTTTCTTCTAATCAAAATTGTGTTTAAAAAGATTTCAATCTCCCATGATTATTAATTGATGCAAAAATTTGCACCTTGAAATCATTTATTCTTAAATTCAGCATGGTTAATTTAATAAAGAGTGAAACAAAGCAAACTTTATTTAGCACTGGCAGTTAGTCAACTTGTTGGAAATACCTTAGACATAACAATATGTGCTACTATACCGAACTGACACATCAGCTTATTCTCACCCGTTATGAACTGTCAGTGAACACATTCTAAAGCTTTACTTGCTGTTAATGAGCCAAGTTATGGGACAAAAGGATGAAAGGTTATGCTAGAATGTCGTGATGCAATGAAGCTGAAGCAAAGTAAGTTTAAGATCGGAATACCATTTTATAAAACTGACATAAGTTAAGTGGATTCCACTTGTAAGTGAAATTAGCTTGAATATGGCAGCAGCACCGATATGCTCATGTAATGGTTAATTTAGCAGGCTAACAATCCAATAGCCTGGATGTAAATTTAGAAATAGAAAAGTTTCACTTGTACAGAAAGAGCAGTGAATGAGATTAATTGGATATCTCTTTCACAGAGCAGACATAGGTACATTGTGGACCAAACTACCTTTGTTGTAATATTCTATGATTCTGTATAAATACTACTTGCTTAAAGGACATCTTTGATGAGTTAGGATACAACAGAATAGAAAAGCATTTTACAGTGCAGAAGGAGGCTATTTCATCCGTTATGTCTGTACTGCCTCTCAAAAAACCATAAGACATAGGAGTGGAAGTAAGGCCATTCGGCCCATCAAGTCCACTCCGCCATTTAAATCATGGCTGATAGGCATTTCAACACCACTTCCCTGCACTCTCCCCATAGCCCTTGATTCCTTTTGAGATCAAGAATTTGTCGATCTCTGCCTTGAAGGCATCCAACGTCCCAGCCTCCCCTGCACTCTGCAGCAATGAATTCCATAAGCCCAGCACTCTCTGGCCGAAGAAATGTCGTCTCATTTCAGTTTTAAATTTAGCCCCTCTAATTTTAAGGCTGTGCCCATGGGTCCTAGTCTCCCCGCCTAACGGAAACAACTTCCTAGCGTCCACCCCTTCTAAACCATACAAAGAGTTATCGAGCTAGTCCCACTCTCCAGCCCTTTCTCCATAGCTCTTCAAATTTATCCCTTTCAAATCCATATCTCACTCTCTTTTGAAACCTCCTATGGAATTCAGCTCTATCACTCTCCCAGGTAACACATTCCATAATTCTAACAACTCTCTCACTAAAGAAGTTTCTCTTGATCTCATTCTTAACTTCTTGCTGATAATCTTAAAATTGTGACTCCTAGTTACTGACATACTAACTAGTAGAAATAGAATAACCTTCTTCATGCTGTCAAAATTGTTCATAATTTTGAACACCTCAATGAGGTCACTTCTTAATCATCTCTGCTCCAAAGACCACAAGCCCAATCTCAAGAGTTAAAATATGCAGTGTGCTACATTAATTGCTGTCATGTAAAGATCAGTAAGCTTTGCATGAGCAGTTGGGAGAGAACACATCCTAAGTGAGACACAGCGTGAGTGAGTGTGCGTTTTGGGAATTTGGATCACTGTGGGAACTTGATGCAAAGGAGAATGGGTGTTTTTGACTTTTTTTAACTGATTCATAATTTGTAAGATCGTTTTTGTCGTTTATAGTCTGTAAGAACATATACTTCAGCTACAAGGAAGCAGATGGTGGGCAGTCCTAGTTTATGAACTGTAGCTTTAGGGGTCTATTGCTTAGAAAAAAAATCAAATAAGGACATCACAGAGAAATAGCGAGTTGATTTCTCTGTGTTTTTAAAAAGTGTTTTTTTTTGGAAAAAGGGATTAACTGAGAAACAGCTAGAATGGGTGGCACGGTGGCTCAGTGGTTAGCACTGCAGCCTCACAGCGCCAGGAACCTGGGTTCAATTCCAGCCTCGGGCGACTATCTGCGTGGATTTTGCACATTCTCTCCGTGTCTGCGTGGGTTTCCTCCGGGTGCTCCAGTTTCCTCCCATAGTCCAAAGATGTGCAGGCTAGGTGGATCGGCCATGCTGAATTGCCCATAGTATTCAGGGGTGTGTGAGTTATAGGGGGATGGGTCTGGGTGGGATGCTTCAAGGGGCGGTGTGGACTTGTTGGGCCAAAGGGCCTGTTTCCACACTGTAGGGAATCTAATCTAATCTAATCAACATTTCTTCAGCCAGAGAGTGGTGGGCTTGTGGAATTCATTGCCACGGAGTGCAGTGGAGGCTGGGACGTTAGATGACTTCAAGGCAGAGATCGACAAATTCTTGATCTCACAATGAATCAAGGGCTACGGGTGAGTGCAGGGAAGTGGAGTTGAAATGCCCATCAGCCACGATGATTTAAATGGCGGAGTGGACTTGAAAGGCCAAATGACCTTGCTTCCACTCATTTGTTTTATGGTCTTATGGTCTTAATCTAATTGAAAATCAGGGCTAATATAATAAAGTAATATAAATTAGTAAAGTATGGTCAGTGGAGTAAAGTTATACAGTTGTTAGAACCCTTGCCGATTTTTCAATATTTTTAAAATTTTTTAAAATAATTTTTGACTTGGAACCATGAGATGTGAGCTGAGAGCTGAGAGCTGAAGATGTCCTTTGGATTCTTAGCAGCAGCTTTTTTTTTAAAGGAGAACAAACAAATTGTTACTGCTCACAAGACTAGGCCTGAAAGTTAATGCAGGTTGTACCTTGTTAAAAAGTGTTCTATAGACACTTTAACTCTGGAGAAGCCCTAAACTCAAGCATGTTGAAGGTTAACTGGAACTGTGGGGAGAGAGTCAATTTGGCAGAGAGAGGTCAGAGTTTGAATTTGTTTATGGTCTGTGTTTAGATCTGAAGGATTGTGCCTATGAAAGCTATAGGACAGGGTTTGATTGCTCCCGTAGTTGTCCTGTCACTAACAGCTTATTGAAAGTTCACAGAATAGGATCTCAGTTATAAGAATTAAATGAATGTACTTTGGAGGACACTGGAAACTTATTACATGCATTGGTGTCATCAGAAACCAGATACAATCACATGTGCCTATGAAATTATGAATCATGGAAACAGCTTAAGTGGTCTGGCCAATTACATTTCATTTACATATTTTTCTTTTGATTTATCCCTTAACTGCATCTGTTTGTCTGTATGTCTTTGTGTAAAAGTGGGAAATAGAATTAAAGAGGATTGGTTTAAATCTTAGACATTAATTAATTATGTATGGTTTAACTCTGGTCTGCCAAAGCTACTAAATTATTAATAAGTTGTTAAATCTCTTGTTTATGCTATAAACCTGGAATTGGTTATTCAAAATGTCAGGCTAGGAACCATTAGGATCAAATATGAAGGTGATTGAGTTTTTCACTTTTGTGAATACAGGGTTACAGAAGTTGATTTGATTTGGCTGAATGTCTCCATGTTGTAACATGTTAACGAAAATACGCTAATAGTTTTACTCAAGCGTATCTTTTTTTCCAAATTGGACTAGCTAAGGCACTTAAATGAAGTCATGGCAGCAGAGCCCACACTGGTAATAAGCACTTCCTGTTCTATGTAAGTGTGGGCTTCATAGACTGAATAGTCTGCTTGCACACTATAAGGATTCTATGATTCAGTTCTGAACACTGAACTAGGAAAGAGAAAATTTAGAAGATCAATCAAAAATTTGTCCAATAGCTGAGCATTGAAAGAATTTTTAAATGTTAGAAGAGAGTGGAAGCAGTAAGGTTGATTGAAAGTGATATGCAGGATATGAATTGTAACTGAGAAAGGACAGCGATACCCAGAGGTTGGAGAGGCTTCAGGAAAGAATTTAGGGCTTGAAAATTTCACAGTGATAAGTAGAATGGAGACGATGGAGGGATTTAAGCATGTCAAAAATTCATTTTCAATGTGTTGTGAGAACTTAATAGCATTGAATTTTTTAGAATTTATAGAGGGTGGAAAGCGAGGAAGAAACATTTTAAAAACTGTAGTTGTTTACAATGATAAGGGTTGAGTCCGGAACAGTTGTGGGCAATGTTAAAGCGTAAAGGATAAGAATTAGATTTAAAACTTAGCTCAGGGTCAAACAAGTCAATTTTGGCCTATAAAATGAATGCTAATCCTGGAGTAAAGAGGCTACCATGATTTTGTGGTCAATCTAATTGAATCTAACTGGTAGCCAGGGCTACACAAAAGACAGCTCAGTTTTGGCCCATTGTTTGCCTAAGGTCATGATGCCAATTTATACATATATTAAGAGGAAGATACTCCTTGAAACATACCTTTCAAGACCTCTTCAGCTTTAACGTCTGTTCTGTCCTAAATTAGTAACCCAGGGCCTCTGTACATCATAGGACTCTGATGTATTTAAAATAGGCATGCAGCCTGACTTGGGGGACTGTCTGAAAAACCAGTGATTAGGGCAGAAACCTGCAGGTTGTGACAATTCGGTATTTTTCAGAACGGAGGATGATAGACCATTATTGACCAAGAATTTAATGCCTCACCTGTTGTTTTACTTGTTCTACATAAATGGCTTAGATGTTGAATTACAGTGTGGGATTTCAAAATTTGTACCTAATTTGGAGTGCCAAATTGAGTGTCCAAATTACTGTTAGCATGATATTGATAGATCAGCAGAATGAATAGGCAAGTGGCAGATGGAATTTAAGACAAAGTAGTACAAGAGGATACATTTTGGGAGAAGAGATAAGGAGAGGCAATAGAGACTAAATAGCGTAGTTCTGAAGAATTCAAAGCAACTGCAGAATTAGGGCTGCGCATTAAGTTATTATTGAAGTTGGCAAAAAGTATTGGGTGAGTGGTTAGAAAAACATATCGATCATAGAAACTGAGATAACATGGTGTGAAGCTGTATGAACACAGCAGGCCAAGCAGCATCAGAGGAGCAGGAAAGTTTGATGTTTCGGGCCTAGACCCTTCTTCAAAAATGGGGGAGGGGAAGGGGATTCTGAAATAAATAGGGAGACAGGGGGAGGCGGATGGAAGATGGATAAAGGAGAAGATAGGGTGAGAGGAGACAGACAGGTGAAAGAGGTGGGGTTAGAGCCAATGAAGGTGAATGTAGGTGGGGAGTTAGGGAGGGAATAAGTCAGTCCAGGGAGGACGGACAGGTCAAGGGGGTGGGATGAGGTTAGTGGGTAGGAGATGGGGGTGGGCTTAAGGTGGGAGGAATGGTTAGGGAGACAGGGACGAGCTGGGCTGGTTTTGACACGTGGTCGGAGGAGGGAAGATTTTGAAGCTTGTGAAATCCACATTGACACCCTTGGGCTGCAGGGTTCCCAAGCAAAATATGAGATGCTGTTCCTGCATCTTTCGGTGGCGTCATTGTGGCAATGCAGGAGGTCCAGGATGGACATGTCATCCGAGGAGTTTGGCGGGGTGGGGGGGAGTTGAAATGGCTCGTGACTGGGAGGTGCAGTTGTTTGTTGCGAACTGAGCGTAGGTGATCCGCAAAGCAGTCCCCAAGCCTCTGTTTGGTTTCCCCAATGTAGAGGAGGCCACAATGGAAACAACGGATACAGTATATCACATTAACAGATGTGTAGGTGAACATCTATTTGATGTGAAAAGTATTCTTAGGACCTGGGATGGGGTTGAGGGGGGAGGTATTGGGGCAGGTGTAGCACTTGCTTTGGATGCAGCAAAAAGTGCTGGGGGTGGTGGGGCTGGAAGGGAATGTGGCACGGACAAGGGAGTTATGGAGAGAGTGGTCCCTCTGGAAAGCACATAAGGGTGGGGAGGGAAAAATGTATTTGCTAGTGGGGTCAGATTGCGGATGGCGGAAATGTTGGCGGATGTGTTGGATTTGGAGGTTGGTGGGGGTGGGGCGGGGTGGTATGTGAGGACAAGGGCGATTCTGTTTTGGTTATTATTGTGAATAGGGGTGTGAGGGATGAGTTGCGGGAAATGCAGGAGACACGGTCGAGGGCATTTTCAATCACTGTGGAGGGGAAGTTGCGGTTTTTGAAAAAAGAGGACATTTGGGGTGTTTGGGAGTGGAATGCCTCATCTTGGGAGCAGATGCGGCAGGGGCGAAGGAATTGGGAATAGGCAATGGCATTTTTACTGGAAGGTGGGTGAGAGGAGGAATATTCTAGCTGGTTGTGGGAGTCAGTAGGCTTAAAATGGATATCGGTTTCTAAGTGGATGCCAGAGATGGAGACAGAGAGGTCCAGGAAAGAAAGAGAGGTGTCAGAGATGGTCCAGGTAAACTTAAGTTTGGGGTGGAAGGTGTTAGTGAAGTGGATGAACTGTTCAAGCTCCTCGTGGGAAGACGGGGTGGCGCCGAAACAGTCATCAATGTAATGGAGGAAGAGGTGGGGGACAGGGCCAGTGTAGTTTTGGAAGAAGGATTGTTCCACGTACCCCACAAAGAAGCAGGCATAGCTTAGGCCCATGCGGGTACCCATGGCCACCACCTTTGTCTGCAGGAAGTGGGAGGAATTAAAGGAAAAGCTATTGAGGGTGAGGACGAGTTCAGATAAGCAGATGAGAGTGTCAGTGGAGGGAGTATGGTTGGGTCTGTGGGACAGGAAGAAGCGGAGGGCTTTTAGGCCATCAGCATGAGGAATGCATGGATCATGGAAACATTGTGTGCAAATGTGGCAATGTTGTGCTGAACTTTGATAAATCTTTGGTTAAGGCTCACATGGAGTACTTCATCCACATCTTAGGAATCCTTAGGGTCTTAGGGTCCTTGAGAGGATGCAAAAGAAATTTACTACTTACCTGACAGTTAGAGCCTGTGGGTGAGATGTATGGAGCAGTGAGTATAAAAACTTCATATGCACTTGTTCATTCTGAAAAAAATCAGAGTGACATCACAGGAAAGATGAGAACTGATTGGGTACTTAAGGAACTCTCCCTAAATTGCAGATATTTTTAAAACCTATAAAATTATTTGGGGATGAAGTTATCTAGTAAGCCTAAGGAAGTGTAAAGAAGACTAAGGTAGTTTGAATCATGGCAAACAAAGGCAGCTGAGTGGAAAATGTGACCTGTCCTATGTGAGCAGTTATAGAACCTCCCAGTGCCCCGGATGATGACATGTACAGGAGGTGCTCCCAACTGCACAGATTGGAGCTGTGGGTTTCAGAGCCCAAGCAGTGGCTGGAGACACTGTGCCACATCCATGAGGTTGAGAAATCTGTGGATAATACACTTAGAAAGCTGGTTACACCACAGCTGAAGTGATTGGAGGAAAGAAGGAAATGAGTGAGCACAGGTCGTCAAAGAGCAACAGATAGTGTAACAGCCCCCTGTGATGTCTGTTCTGGATGCTGAGGAGGACATTGGTACCTCGAGGGAGTGCAATCAGAGCCAAGCTTCTGATACAACAAGCAGCCTAACTGGACAGGAGGAGAGAAAGAAGGAAACAGCAGTAATTGTGATAAAGGATTCATTAGGTACAGGAACACAGGCATCTCTGCAGCCACAAATGTGACTCCAGGATGGTGTGTTGCCTCCCTCGTGTCAGGGTTAGTGATGTCGCTAATTGGCTGCAGGGGTTTTGAAAGGCGGGGAGGTTTGATAAGACGGAAGTCCTGGTACACATTGGTACCGACAATGTAGAGTGAACAAGGGATATGGACTTGCATCAAGACTTCAGGGAGCTAGGCAGTAAATTAAAATGCAGGATCCCAAAGTATGTAATTTCAGGATTACCCCTGGTTGCACATGTTATCCAACACAGAAATAGGAGAATAGAGCAGATGAATGTGTGGCTCAAGATCTGGTGCAGAAGGGAGGGTTTTAGATTCCCAGATTACTAGGAGTGTTTCTGGGCAGGGTTGGACCTTTACAAGTGGAGCTGTCTGCACATGAGCCAAAAATGGGGAACTAACATTCTTGTGGGAGGGTTTGCCAATGCTGCCATGATGAGTTTAAACTAGTTCAGCAGAAGCAGGGGACAGACTGCATTAGTTCGTCAGTGACACTGTATAACATAGAAAAAGAACCAAGGCAGAGTGAGGTCAGCCATGCAGTCTCTCAAGGGAGTCGCGTGAGGCTGAATGGCCTATACTTTATTGCTAGGAGCGTAAGAGGTAACAGAGTGAGTTCAGGGTAGGGATTGACATGTGAAACTGCAATGTTGTTGCCATCAGAGAGACATGGTTGAGAGAGGGATAAGACTGGTAATTTAACATTTCCAGGTGTGGAATCTTCACTCAGGACAGTGAGGTATAAAAATGGAGATGGTGTCGCATCATTAATGGAGGAGTCAGTTACTGCAGTACGAAGAGATGGTATTGTGGAAGGATCATCAAGTGTGGCTTTGTTAGAATTTAGAAATAAAAGAAGGGTAGTCTCTCTATTAGGACTGTATAATAGGCCCCAAATTGTCAGCAGGCAATTAAAGAGCAGACACATAATCAGTTCACTAAGACGTGTAAAGGGAATAATAGGGTAAATATATTAGGGGATTTCAACAACTTCAATATTAATTGGGATAATCATAGCGTAGGGATTTGAGAGGGGACAGATTTCTTGAAATGTATATAGGAGATTTTTTTTATATTAACATGTAAATGGTCTGACAAGGTGTAGTGCTGAATCTAATTCTAGGGAATGAAACCAGACAAGTTTTTGAGGCAGCAGCGGGGAAGCATTTTAGCAACCAAAACACCGTACATTTTCAGTTTGTTACGGAAAAACAAACAAGTAGTCTGTGAGAAAGAAATTTGGATTGGGGTAAGGCAGAATTATTAAAATATGTTTATTAAGATAAGGTCAAAATAGACAGGGAACAGCTACTCGAGGGTCAATCTACAGCAATACATTGGGAGGTGTTCAAATAGGTTCTCAGCAAAGTTCAGGTGCAATATGTTTCCTTTCAGCTAAAATGTAGGAACAAGAAGCCTAGAGAACCCTGGGTGTCGACAAATATTCAGGACTGGAAATATCTACAGCTCTAATTTTCTTTTGTTCTTTGCGTTCTATACATCAACCACCTCATATGACCATGTTTCAATGACTACAAAAATTAACCAGATGATCTATCAAGCCAGGTTTCATTTTGGAATCTAACTTGCTCAGTATAAAACATCAGCTGGGATCATAACAATGCTTCAAAAATAATTAATTGGCTCTAACATATTTTGACTGCCCAAAAATCAAGAAAAGTGCAAAATAAATGCAAACCTTTTTCATTGCAGGTTCACTGTATGATCCATCTAACTAGTTTGACAATATTCATTTAGTCTGTATGAAAACTAATAAGTACAGCTTTCAGTTATTTTCCTGGCCAAGGATATACACTTAAAATTGTGGTCTTTTCACTTTCTGACAGTTTTTAGTCTCCCAAGTGACTCCAATTCTGGGTGTTTGATTTATAAAGGTAGCCCAGCTATTAACTCAGTCTCAACCTGCCAGTCATATAGCATGTGTATTAAATTCTACTGTTCGCCACTATATAGAATTAATTGCTATTTATTTAGTTTGTTAGAGATTGAGACCTATCTAAGTCTAGTGATCCTAGTCATGCAGAGGTTCCCTCAGTGTAGGGACATACATCAATAAATGTCAGGTTTTCCTCAACTTGTACAGACATGGTATAACATGCCTTTAGAGCTGGTGGCATCTGAACCCAAGCCTTCACTTAACATAAAGAAGTAATTACAGGCAGTCAGAGGGGTAACAGAAACCTCAGTCAAGGCATCAGACTGTTCAGTGGAATAACAATGATCCGTGTTGCCTCAGCTCAGAATTTTTGGCAGAATCAGGAACTTTGCTATGCCCATTTTGTAACAATGTTATTATTCAATGTTTAACACCTATCTTCTATGTCAATAACTGTAGTGTGCTCATTCAGAATGTGATCTCTTAATCTGGGTGACATTTGCAGTGTCCAACATTTTCTGTCTCTGGTCAATGATATTTACTGTTAAAAAATGGCACGTACACTGCAAAATCAATCTACTGTTGTTCTCAAATATTAACTGCAGAATTTTATAATAAATGGGGAACTATAACTGCGGGATCTGATCTACAATGAAAAGAAAGCCTTGAAAGATCATACAGCTGGGGACTCAGTTCAATTTTAGTACCTGTAAAACTGTTTAGGCGTCAACCTAGTTACATATTGTTGATGCTTGTTTGACAGTGGTTGTAGTCAAGTTAACGTCATTAACCATTACTAATGCCATTGTACATTTTTCGTTATATGACAGCTATTCTGTTTCTGAATTTGAAAAAAGTCACTCTTCCATAAATAATCTTAACAGGGGCATAATCGGTGTCTTTGTCTTTTATGTTGTTTCTCCTCATATATTTGTCTTTATTCCACTGTTTCGTGAGCAGTTAACATAAATATAAACATCTTCTATGTGACATGACAACTTGTGGAATCAAGTGTTTTACAGTTGCTGCCTGGGAACATGCACCAAAAATAGTTGACGTCAGCTTTTATTAGAATGAAAACCAGACTTTACATGGATGCACAGTCATTACACTAAATCTCTGAGGAATTACAGTAAAGACAATCTAAATGAAAATTATTCCCAATTCCACTTAAGCACATTCTGCATTGTGTTTAAGCCCATGTATCTTTGAAGTTAAAAAATCTTATACACATCTAAACGTGCCTTTGTTAACCTTAAAAGAAAATGCACTGAATTAAGTCATGAGCATTTGTTCCATTTTGCACAGATTGGTGAAGAACATATTGAATGTAAATGATAAGGTACTCATCCATTGGCTGGAGAATTAGAGAAAGACTTACCCTTATCTGGAGTCAAAGATGTCTGCTCCTGAGAATCAGAGCAATAAGTGTGTAATGCTCAACAGAGTCAATGGAGATATGATTGCTGCCACTGATAATGCAACTATCCAAGATCTATGTTTGATGGCAGACTCAGAAAACAGGTCTGACAGCAGGAAGTGGGTCATGGAGTGCAAGTTTTGGAATGGGGCACTGGGAATGGGGTTGGTGGATAACAGAATCAATACCAAGGGCAGGGGATGGCTATCTTACTGACATCATTTCCTTTGATCAGACAGGAAGCACCTTCTAACAAAGACCAGCCCCATGGAGCCTCAAAGCTACCTTGACAGGGTTTTCTTTCAGGCTTCCTGCTTGGTGAGTTTTCCCATGTCTGCTTGCTGAATACCAGAGGCATCAGGCTGATTTCTTACCTGGGAAAGCTGACCACAAGCCTTCATGACCCCAACTTAATGGGAGATGGGAAGAAGGCAGTATCTCCACACATCACCATCCCAAATGATTCAACACCCTCACTACAAAACCTGCTACAGGGAAGTACAGTAAATTCTGCCCATTGCGTGTCAACATTTCAGCAGCAATTTTGTAAAGGTGGATTGCTGCAAGTTTCCACAGGCAAATGCTCACAGCTCTTCAATCCAATAGAAAACTTATTGGAATTATGAGAAAATTATTTTCAGGTGACAAAGCATAAAATTAGTGTACAGTAATGATGCAAGCATGAAGAAATAGGTGTGATAAAAGACCTCTACAATATTCCTTCCCATTGATAATCCCTCGGTGAGTCCTGTCAACTAAAGTAAAATTAATCTTTTCTAACCATTTAAGAGGAAAGTCAAAAATGATTTAGTGTCCCTAAAGTTTTTGGTAAATCCTTTCAATGTTGAGATATTATTCTCCATGGAATTAACATATTTCGACTTTTTCTTTAAAATTTCTTCTCATTTCAAATGTCTTCACTTGAAAACTCATTAGAGAAGTGTCCAGCTTTGTCCTTACCAGGCTTTGTTTTTCTTCTGCCTTCCTCCACAGATGCACAGGGATCTTGTAACATATTTAGATTAATTATTATGGGCCAATTTTAACATTGGAAACAAAATTTGGTGGGCTTTGTCTAATCTTTTGTAGTCAATGGATTACCTACAGTCCAGAACAGACAAAAAAAACTCTCTGTCTGAGAGATAGTAGGAACTGCAGATGCTGGAGAATCTGAGATAACAAGGTATCGAGCTGGATGAATACAGCAGGCCAAGCAGCATCAGAGAAACAGGAAAGCTGATGCTTTGGGCCTAGACCAAAGAAGACCTTTCTGAGGAAGAATCCAGGCCCGAAACATCAGCTTTCCTTCTCCTCTGATGCTGCTTGGCCTGCAGTATTCATCCAGCTATATGCCTTGTTATATCTCTGTCTGACTGTTTCTCTGTAAACCAACCAACACAGCCTGGCAATACTCTGTGGATTTTGGCTACTAAAGGGGAGGCGATGGTCTAGTGGTATTATCACTGGCCTGTTAATCCAGAGACCCAGATAACATTCTGGGGACCTGGGTTTGAATCCCACCATGGCAGATGGTGGAATTCAAATTCAATAAATATCTGGAATTAAGAGTGTAATGATGACCGTGATTGTCGATTGTTGGGAAAATCCTATCTGGTACACTAATGTCCTTTAGGGAAGGAAACTACCATCCTTACCTGGTCTGGCCTACATGTGACTCCAGACCCACAGCAATGTGGTTGACCCTTAACCGCCCTCTGGGCAATTAGGAATTGCCAATAAATGCTGCCTAGCCAGCGATGCCCTTAGCCCATGAATGGATTAAAAAAAGGGATGTACTGATTCAAAGTCCATGTGAAAAAAACTTTTCCTCATTTGAGTCTTATCTAATAAATCCTCTTGACACTGTACCCCGATTGTCCAGATTCCCCATCTGAGGGCAACAAACTCTCAGTGTCCGACCCCACCACCCAAGACATTTTTCCATCCCCACCCCTGTCTGCTTTCCGGAGAGACCACTCTCTCCGTGGCTCCCTTGTTCGCTCCACACTGCCCTCCAACCCCACCACACCCGGCACCTTCCCCTGCAACCGCAGGAAATGCTACACTTGCCCCCACACCTCCTCCCTCACCCCTATCCCAGACCCAAGATGACATTCCACATTAAGCAGAGGTTCACCTGCACATCTGCCAATGTGGTATACTGCATCCACTGTACCCGGTGTGGCTTCCTCTACATTGGGGAAACCAAGCGGAGGCTTGGAGACCGCAGAACACCTCCGCTCAGTTCGCAACAAACAACTGCACTTCCCAGTCGCAAACCATTTCCACTCCCCCTCCCATTCTCTAGATGACATGTCCATCATGGGCCTCCTGCAGTGCCACAATGATGCCACCCGAAGGTTGCAGGAACAGCAACTCATATTCCGCCTGGGAACCCTGCAGCCTAATGGTATCAATGTGGACTTCACCAGTTTCAAAATCTCCCCTTCCCCTACTGCATCCCTAAACCAGCCCAGTTCGTCCCCTTCCCCCACTGCACCACACAACCAGCCCAGCTCTTCCCCTCCACCCACTGCATCCCAAAACCAGTCCAACCTGTCTCTGCCTCCCTAACCGGTTCTTCCTCTCACCCATCCCTTCCTCCCACCCCAAGCCGCACCCCCATCTACCTACTAACCTCATCCCACCTCCTTGACCTGTCCGTCTTCCCTGGACTGACCTATCCCCTCCCTACCTCCCCACCTATACTCTCTCCACCTATCTTCTTTACTCTCCATCTTCGGTCCGCCTCCCCCTCTCTCCCTATTTATTCCAGTTCCCTCTCCCCATCCCCCTCTCTGATGAAGGGTCTAGGCCCGAAACGTCAGCTTTTGTGCTCCTGAGATGCTGCTTGGCCTGCTGTGTTCATCCAGCCTCACATTTTATTATCTTGGAATTCTCCAGCATCTGCAGTTCCCATTATCTCTAACTCTCAGTGTCTGACTTGTTAAGCCAGAATCTTTAATGTTTCAATGAATTCCACTCTATTCTTCTAAATTCAAGACTATAGGCTGATTGACTTAGCACTTTTTCAAAGGACAGCCCTCTCAGCTTAGGAACGAACCTAAGGAATCTTTATTATTTTGATCCCAAAGCAAGTACATTCCTTCTTAAATATGGGGATCAAAACTGTGCAAAGTATTCCAGGTGTTGATTCACATGAATCCTACATAATTTTGGCAGGACCAGCTTCATGTACTCCAGTATCCTTGCAATAAAAAAACTAACATGCCATTTGCTTTCGAAAATAACTCCTTTTAGAGGCTTTTTAACAAGTTAATTTGCTGATTTTGATTATTGTTTGTTCCAAAGTGTAAACATAGAAGACCAGACAGTTGAGGAGGTTCTTCAATCTAACTACCTACCTCTCTTCTTTCACTACATTCATGCCTGGGGCCCCTGGAGAGCCAGGAGCCTGTAAGTCCACAAGTACACTTGAGGTTTTCCTCCATGGGTGAGTGTTGTCTTCAGCTGAAGTGGCCATTTAATTACATTCAATAAAGCAAGAAACATTTGTAGAGTAGCAGAATATCACAGTAATCCAGACTTACCTCAACTGTGTGAATCAGTATTCATTGAAATTATGAACTCAGCAAGTCACGCAACTGAGTTCAGTTTTAACAGTGATGATGCGAACTGCAGATGCTGGAGAATCCGAGATAACAAAGTGTGAAGCTGGATGAACACAGCAGGCCAAGCATCTTAGGAGCACAAAAGAATGGAATTGAAAGAGAAGTTGTTGAGGGTGAGTCGAAAGAGAAGTTGTTGAGGGTGAGGGTGATTTCTCATGCAGATGGCCTCAAGGCCCTCGGCTTCCTGTCCCGCACGCCTGACCAGTCCCCCTCCATCGACACCCTCATCCGCCTAGCCGAACTCGTACTCGCCCTCAACAACGTCTCTTTCAACTCCTCCCACTTCCTACAGACAAAGTGGGTGGCCATGGGTACCTGCATGGGCCCAAGCTATGCCTGCCTCTTTGTAGGTTACATGGAACAGTCCCTCTTCCGCACCTACACTGGCCCCAGACCCCACCTCTTCCTCCGTTACATTGATGACTATCGGCGGCGCCTCTTGCTCCCAAGAGGAGCTCAAACAGTTCATCCATTTCACCTACACCTACCACCCCAACCTCAAGTTCACCTGGGCCATCTCCAACACATCCCTCACCTTCCTGGACCTCTCTGTCTCCATCTCAGGCAACCAGCTAGAAACTGATGTCCATTTCAAGCCCACCAACTCCCACAGCTACCTAGAATACACCTCCTCCCACCCACCCTCCTGCAAAAATTCCATCCCCTATTCCCAATTCCTTCGTCTGCGCCGCATCTGGTCCCACGATGAGGCATTCCACTCATGCACATCCCAGATGTCTGCGTTCTTCAAGGGCCGCAATATCCTGCCCCCACCCACCCCACCCCGCAGTGGTCGAGAACGCCCTTGACCGTGTCTCCCACATTTCCTGCAACACATCCCTCACACCCCGTCCCCGCAATAACCGCCCAAAGAGAATCCCCCCAGTCCTCCCACCACCCCACCCACCAACCTTCAGATACAATGCATCATCCTCCGACACTTGTGCCATCTAAAGACATTTTTCCACCCCCACCCTTGTCTGCCTTCCGGAAAGACCACTCTCTCTGGGACTCCCTTGTCCGCTCCACACTCCCCTCCAACACCACCACACCCGGCACCTTCCCCTTCAACCGCAGGAAGTGCTACACTTGCCCCCACACCTCCTCCCTCACTGCCATCCCAGGCCCCAATATGACTTTTCATATCAAGCAGATGTTCACCTGCACATCTGCCAATGTGGTATACTGCATCCACTGTACCCGTTGTGGCTTCCTCTACATTGGGGAAACCAAGCGGAGGATTGGGGACTGCTTTGCAGAACACCTACGCTCGGTTCGCAATAAACAACTGCACCTCCCAGTCGCGAACCATTTTAACTCCCCCTCCCATTCCTTAGACGACATGTCCATCCTAGGCCTCCTGCAGTGCCATAATGATGCCACTCAAAAGTTGCAGGAACAGCAACTCGTATTCCGCTCGGGAACCCTGTAGCCCAGTGGTATCAATGTGGACTTCACAAGCTTCAAAATCTCCCCTCCTCCCACTGCATCCTAAAACCAGCCCAGCTTGTCCCCACCTCCCTAACCTGTTCTTCATCTCATCTATCCGCTCCTCCCACCTCAAGCCGCACCTCCATTTCCTACCTACTAACCTCATCCCGCCTCCTTGACCTGTCCGTCCTCCCCGGACTGACCTACCTCACCACCTTTACTCTCCTTTCCATCTATCTTCTTTTCTCTCTATCTTCGGTCTGCCTCCCCCTCCCTCCCTATTTATTTCAGAACCCTCTCCCCAGTCCCCTCTCTGATGAAGGCCCGAAACGTCAGCTTTTGTGCTCCTAAGATGCTGCTTGGCCTGCTGTGTTCATGCAGCTTCACACTTTGTAATCACAGTTTTAACAGTGTTTGCAGGGATCCCGTTAGACCTGCTCTTACACATATTGTAGTTGGATTCTATGAGAAACGTTTATTTAGTGGACTGATACCTGACCTCCTTAACCTTGCATATTTCTGATATGCAATTATATCATTTCTATACATGAATTTTAGCACATTTTAATGGACTCCATTCTGCACTCAAACTTATCTTTCCAATGGAGCAATCAAATAAGTTCCTTTTCCTGATGTTGTGGTGGAAAAACCACCCGGTAGGGTCTTTACTATTGTCTACCACAAGGTAGGATTACCATCTGTCTACCATCACTGGTAGGATTCTGATAATTTCATGTTATAAAATTGGCCTAATAGACAATCTCAAAAACAAGATCTGATCCATTCATTCACTGTATAAGCGTGTTGCTGAAATAAATACATAAAAGTTATTCTGCTGAATAATGACAATATTAAGGATCTACAGCAATGAAAAAGCCCTTTGGTTCATTGTATCCATGCTGGTCAAAAACAAAAACAACTTAATTATTCTAATCCCATTATCCAGTAGTGGCCCATAGCTTTCTATGCCTTTGCATTATAAGTGCACATACTAAATACTTCACTGCTCACAATGTGGCTTCCTCTACACCAGGGAGACAAAATCAGACTGGGTCACTGTTTTTCAGGACACCTTCATTCTGTCTGCAAAAATGGCCCTGAGCTTTCAGTTGCCTGTCATTGTAACACACCACCCTGTTCCCTGGCCAACACCTCTGTCTCAGGCTTGCTGCAGTGCTTCAGCGTAGCTCAGCAAAAAACAAGACCTCACTTTTCATTTAACAACCCTGCAACCTTCTGGACTCAATATCAAGTTCAATAGTTTTAGGGCCTGACACTGTCTCACAGGTCCTTCGGCCTGATCATCACATGAGCTGTTACCATTGTCAGTGTCTAATGGTCCCCATTAGCAGCTATTGATTCTCCCAAACTGACTTTCACCAACTCTTCTATCTGCCCAACTGTTTTTCTCTCTGGGATCCATTTCCACCTATCATTTACTCCTTTTCCCTCCCCAGTTCCTTCTCTAGCATATATGCTGACCTTTTGCAGAGATACAATCAGTTATGAAGAAGGGTCACTAGACCTGAAATGTTAATTCTGCTTTCTCTCCACAGATGCTGCCTGAATTGCTGAGTTCTTCCAGAAATTCCTGATGTTGTTTCTAAATACTTCTTAAATGTTATGAGGATTTCTGCTTCTACCGCCCATATAGGCGGTAAGTTCCAAATTCTCACCACCCTCTGAGTGAAGATGATTTTGCTCACATTTCCTGTAAACACTGCATTGACTACATTGATCAGATCATTTTTCACAGGATATGGCTGGTTAATCCTGAGTGTGTGAAGAATTTGTTAGAAACAGTACAACACAGGGATAGCAAGCCGAATTAAGCCAGTGAAAGACAGGCAGAGATAAGGAATAAATTTGAAAAAGAAAATAAAAGAATTGTCATTTTCCAATTCAATTAATTGTTTCCAAAGACTGATACTGGGCCTTCTAAAATCCTTGGATGATGAGTTGTTCACAGGCTCATAGAACTGGTGTCTTGCTTGAATACCAAAGTCACCAGTTAAAACAAATTGTTCCAGCCAATTTGTCTAGTGTCCATTCATCAGTAATTAAGTTGCATTACTTTTCCTGGACAGTTCCCAAGAGAAAATGTCTGTAAGTTCAAATCAATTTAGGATTTTCAATCAGGCTCACAGAATGGCATACTTACATATACTGGAAACTACAAACATTAATACATTGGGCCCTTTTTCTTTACAGACTTAAATAAATTGTATATATACCGAGCCTTTTTCAACTTGACAGCACAGTTGATAGCCATTCTCCAGTTCATTTTTCAATTTAATATCTTGTCTAATCAGAGTCAACCTTGCCTAGCTTAAATTATATATTAAGAATTAAAATCAAAGGATTGTTCAGCTGTGGCAATGATAGCTACTTGTGGTAAAAACAAAGATCAAGTCATGGGGGGGGGGGGGTGGCTCTTGCTTGATGTTGAATGGCAGTGTACTTACCTCTTAGCTAGGAGATCTGTGTTAAAGTCATATCAGCTGCAGAGGTGTGTAATAAAATATCTGAGCATGTTGATTCAAAAGTATAAAATCACGGAAATTATTTCGAGAGAAAGAGATATGAGAACCAGATAGATACAGTGGTACAAGGACACAGTAGTGCAATGGTAATATCATTGTAGTAGTGATTCAGAAAGTCGGACCAAACTTCTAGGGTCATGGATTCAAGTCCCCCTCCACCATGGCACATGGTTAAAATTTATGCTTAATAAAAACTTGGAATTGAGCTAGCCAAATGGTGAGAGTTGTAAAAGCCCACCTGGTTCATTAATGATTTAGGACTGTTGTGGTGCAGTGTTAGTGTCCCGATCTCTGAGCTAGGAGGCACAGATTAACATACCACCTGTGGCAGAGCTATAAGGGTCTAGGCCCAAAACGTCTGCTTTGGTGCTCCTAAGGTGCTGCTTGGCCTACTGTACTGTAAGATCCACACTTTATTAGAAAATATCTGTCTTATTTTCCTGATAGTCTTTGTGATACAGTGGTAGTGTCTCTACCTCTGAACCAGGGGACCCAGGTTTAGTCCCATCTACTCGAAAGGCATGTGGTAACATCTCTGAACAGGTTGATTGGAAAATATCAATAAATGAAAGATTGGCAGCTCTCGTGTTGCTACGGTAGTGTTCCTACTTGTGAGCTGGAAGCCTAGGTTCAAGCTCCACCTGCTTCAAAAGTGTGTAATAATATCACTGAAAAGGTTGCTTTAAAACCATCTTTAATGAATGATTTGGGGCTTTTATGGTGCAGTGGTAGTGTCCCTAACTCTGGACCTGGATGCATGGGCTCATGTTCCGCCTATCCCAAAAGTGTGTCAGAACTTTCAGCATTTTTTTCATAAATCTATAAGATATAGGAGCAGAATTTGACCATTCAGCCCATTGAATCTTCCCAGCTATTCAATGATGACTAATAGGTTTCTCAATTCCATTTTCATGCATACTCCACATTACCTTTGCTCCACTTACCGGTCAAGAGCCTATCTACCTTTGCTTTAAATACGTCCAATGACTTGGCAATGAATACCACAGATTCAACATCCTCTGGCTAAATAAATTTCTCCTCATCTCAGTTTTAAAGGATCATCCCTTCTTTCTGAGGCTGTGCCCGCAAGTCCTTATCTCTCCTACTCATGGAAGCATCTTCTCCACGTCGACTCTATCCAGCCCTATCCAGTCTGTTTCATTATCTTATTTTATTCTTTTGATTTTTTTAGTTTGGAGCTGTGAACTGAGATTTGTAAGGTGACCTTATAGCAGCAACATGTATTAAACAAAAAGAACACACAAATTGTTATTTGTTCATGAAGCCTGGCTTAAAAGTTAATTATGGGTTGTTTCTTGTTAGAAAGTTCACTATAGACTATTTAACTCCGGATTAGCCTTCTGCTAAACCAGATGTTTGGCCATTGCCAAGGTTAGAATCTGGAACTGAATGTTGTATTATTAATGAATTTCTCTCAGAGTGAACTGAAAAAGGTGGCATTGATCAATGGCCTACAGAAAATTAATCAACAGACAATCCCATATACCTGTGACGCAATACTTTGTGTAAACTATTTAAGTAATTGACCAATTTTGATACTATTTTCTTTTTTTCAACTTATCCTTGTCAAACAAACTGTTCAGAGATTAGTTATTACATATGTTACAACATGGAGACAGGCAGGTGAATCAAATGTTTGTCTGTCTGTCTTTGTGTGAGACTGGGGGCTATATTAAAGAAGATTGGGTTTAAATCATAGACATTAATTATAATACCTTGTGGTTTAACTTTGCTTGACTGAAGCTGCAGTATTATTAAAAAAATTGTTACATATTTTGTTTACATTATAAACCTGGTGTTTAGTATTAATTAGAGTCTGGTACTGGTCATACAAAATGACTGGTTAGGAACTATTGGGGTAAATCTTTGCGGTTTTTGAGGGTTTTGACTTTATTCTGTTGCGAATATAGAGGTAGGAAATCTGATTTGATTCACCTGCCTGTCTCCATGTTGTAACTTTACATAACTAATCTCTGAACAGCTTGTTTTATAAATATTTGAGTTAAAGATCTGGAGCTCTTATGGTGTGTTGGAAGTCCCTAGGTCTGGATCAGGATGCATAGGTTCATAAGTCCAAACTGCTCCAAAGGTATGTATTAATGCCTTTGAAGAGGGTGCTTAGAAATTATCTATAAAGATTAGCTCCATATTGTGGTGTCAACTTGTGGGCCCTTTGACCCCTCCCAAGTCTTTGTCACGAAGATCGAGAAGATGTTTGTCACTTTTTTTGGGGACAAGATGATGTACTTCGTCATGGCAGAGGTTCAGAGTCTCTCCGTTAAGAAAGGCAGTCAGGTGCTGGTGTGCCTCCACCCCCAGGCAGTGGCTTTCCACTTTCAGCCTCTGGTCACGTCTCCTGGTACAACCTTGTGACACAGTTCCGCTGCTAAGTGCATGATCTGAATTACAACAGGGAGCTGCTGTTTATAGGCCACAAGGGTCTTTGGGGAGCCCTCAGGATTCACTCTGTCTTTAATTACTAGAACCTGATCAACATCTGGATCATGATTGCCTCATGTCATCTCTTCCCATCATCAAGAACCTGGACTTCCATCATTGTGGGTTACAGTGGCTAGCATAAACAAGGTGTGCAGCTGCAGCAGTGACCAGAGTTGAGATTGTGCTGGGCAATGGAAGTCCAGCTTACACCTGACACCATTCATTGCCTGAAAATAATGGAGCTCAGACCTGGCATGATATACCATTGGACAATGCTTAAGTGCGCAGTGCTCTCCCATGTGCGTATATCCCTGCTCAAATGGAATTCCATACTGGCTCATACTAAAGCCTCCCCCAGGATTCCGCCTATCCACCTCACAGCCTACTTTGCCTCTTAGAAATACTCTCTATGTCCACCATGATTTGATGTGATTTCATTTATTATTGTCACGTGTACCTATGTACAGTGAAAACTTTTGTTGTGCATGCAGTACAGACAGATCATACTGTACTAAGAGCAGAGGGTGATAGGATGGAGTGAGGAATATAAAGATATGGCTGCAGAGAAGGTGCACAAAAAGCAAAATCAGCATTAGATTTGAAGTATGAAATGTCCTTTTAGAAGTTTAATAACAGCAGGAAGGGAGCTGTTCTTCAACCTATTGATATGTGTGTCTAAGATTTTGTATCTTCTGCCTGACAGAAGAGGTTGGAGGAGATTATAACTGGATTAGGAGATGCCTTTGATGATGTTGGTTGCCTTTCCAAGACAATGGGAAGTATTGATGGAATCAACGGATGGAAGGTTGGCTTGTGTGATGAACCAGGCCGTGTTCACAACTCTGTGTACTTTCTTAGGTCCTGGACAAAGCAGTTGCTATATCAAGCCATGATACATCCAGATAGAATGTTTTCTATGGTGCATCTATAAAAGTTGCTGAGAAATCTTATGGACATGCTGAATTTCCTTAGCCTCCTGAGGAAGAAGAGGTGTTATTGTGTCTTCTTCACGGTCGCATCAACCTTGGTGGTCCAGGGCAGATTGTTGGTGATCGTCACTCCTAGGAACTTGAATCTCTCTACCATCTCACCTCAGTTCCATTGATGTGGACAAGGGCCTCCTTGCTTCCTGAAGTCGATGATCAGCTGTTTAGTTTTGTTGATGTTGAGGGAAAGATTGTTGTCTTCACACCATGCCACCAAGCGGTCTATCTCTTTCCTGTATTTAGTCTCATCATTTTTTGATATCTGGCCTACAATGGTAGTGTCATCAGTAAACTTGTCGATAGAGTTCTAATGAAATTTGGCCACACACTTATGAGTTTATAGGGAGTACAGCAACGGACTGAGTAAGCAGCCTTGTGGTTGCTGGTGTTAAGAGATGTTGTTGCCTATCCTGACTGATTACAGGCTGTGGGTCAGGAAGTCAAGGATTCAGTTGCAGAGGGTCGAGCACAGACCTAGGTCTCGGATTAGTTGGAAATTAGTTTGGTTGGGATTAGAGTGTTGAAGGTGAAGCTGTAGTCAATAAGTAGAAGCACAACATAGGTAACTTCATAATCCATAATAACTTTATGTCCCAGGGATGAGTGTTGCTAGGGAGATGGACCTTTTGTGCCAGTAGGCAAATTGCAAGGGATCAAGGCAGGTTTGGAGGCTAGAGTTGATATGAACCATGACAAACCTCTCAAAGCATTTCATAATTATGGAGATCAGAGTCATGGGGTAGTAGTCATTGAGGCACATTGCATGTGGTTTCTTTGGTCCCGGGATGATGGTGGTCTTATGGAAGCAGGTGGGGACTTCAGATTGTAGCAAGGAGATGTTAAAGATGTCAGCGAATACTCCTGCCAGCTGGTGCGCACAAGATCTGAGTGCACAGCCAGGGATTTCATCTGGGCCAGTTCCTTTCCTTGGGTTCATTCTAAAGAAGCCTGATCTAACCTCTGCAACAGTGACTGAGTGAGCAAGTGTATCCAAGGCTGTTGGTGCATATGACATTGTCTCGTTGGCCCCCTGTTTGAACCAAGCGTAAAATGCATTGAGTGTATCAGGGAGGAATGTGTTTTTGTCCACTGTTCTATTCTGCTTCACTTTATGCCACAGTGACAGGTGTCCATGTTGTTAGTTTAGGTCTCTAACTTAGTCCGGTATTGCCTTTTGGCACCTCTAATGATCTTACGGAGGTTATATCTGGATTTCCTGTGAAGGCCAGGGTCATCTGATTTGAATATTATGCACCTAGTCTTCAGTAGGTAATGGATTTCCTGAGGAAGGGTCACTAGACCCGAAACGTTAACACTGTTTTTTCCTTCACAGATGCTGCTAGACCTGCTGGGCTTTTCCAGCAACTTTGTTTTTGTTCCCGATTTACAGCATCCACAGTTCTTTTCGTTTTTAATGGATTGCCTAGTTCATCAATGGTTTCAGGTTGGGGAACATGTGAATTGACCTCTTTGGCATGCAGTCCTCTACAAACTTGCTAATGAAGTCTCTGACAATGGTGGCATATGCGTCTAGGGTGGGCAATGAATTCTTGAATATAGACCAGTTCACCAATTCCAAGCAATCTCACAGAAACTCTTCTCTTGCCTCAGACTAACACAATATTACTTTCTGTACTGCATTCTCATGTTTCAAATTTTGCATCTGCTGCGAGGAGGAACACAGCACTATGATCTGATTTTCCAAAGTGTGGACAGAATATGGAACAGTAGGCATCTTTGATGGTTGTGGAACAATGGTCAAGGATATTTGGGCCCCTTGTGGGGCAGGAAACATGTTGATGGTATATTGGTAGCACCCTCTTGACATTGGCCTGGTTGAAGTCACTGGCACTTGTGCTATAAGCTGCTGTTGCTGCACACCATCCACTTCTGCTCCTTCATCCAATAGGTGGACAACCCTTGCTGCTTTGTTAGAAATCTGGGCGGTGGGTATCCTCAGTGGAAAGCTCTCTAATGCAGGAGTCCTGCCACTTTCTGTTGAGGTCCTTAGCTGGATGGGTGTTGAATGCAATAGTTCAGTGCAACCATAGGTTAAGGTGTTCCATGGACTCCCAGCTCAACTGTTCATTTTCCGGTGCTGTGGGGCAATTATTTTTTAAAAATCTATTACTATTCTTTTGGTTGCACTTCAGCTCCACACTCCTAATCTTTACGTACCTGGTGGAAGGCAGGAAGGCAGGCTGAGTTGGAAGACCGCCTTGTGAGCCTGCTCCTTGGTCTGGTAAAGGCAGCCATCAACATGTCCAGGCATCTGGGTGTAGAAGGGGTCCTAGTTCCCAACTTGCTGCCCCTCCGCAGTGGTTACATTCATATCTGGGTGTACTTGGAGAGGAGGCCTACGGTACCCAACAATGCCTTTGAAGCTTTTAGAAAGGGGCGGGGTTGGAAATTGAAATGCCTCCCTCTTTCCCCACCTTCCCTTTTGCACAGCCCCCATGGATAACACTTGTTAAGTGTTTAGTTAATGTCAGGGGTGAAACAAAACTAATGGAGCCTTGTTCTTGGCACAAGGCTCTTGAGGATATAAAAATGAAAGAAAAGACAGAATGAAAGATTAGGGTCCTCTTGTGGCGCAGAGGTGGTTGCTCTACCTCCTGACCAGGAGGCCCTGTTTCAAGTTCCACTTACTCCAAAAATGTGTAATAACAATTCTGAACAGTTTGATTAGCAAAGACTTATAAACAAAAGATTGTACATTTATTAAGATCATGAAATTCTTCTATCCTCCATTGGCTAGCTATCTGAATTCCAACTATTTGTTTCCTAATGCTTAGAGAAATGGGAAACAATTTAATTGAAACATTTAAGGCCGATAAAGTGATTTACAAATTGCCACCCCAAGGTAACCATAGCTGAAGGCAGCAGGTAAATTTGGGATTATTCTGACATCGTCAACTAGAGCTGCACTAGATGAGAGGGAGGTTCATCTCAACTCCCTCCCTCTTCCCCCAAATCCCCCACCTGTACTGAAACGGGATGAAGTCAGAGCCACACAAATGGAGTACCAGGGAGGAAAGAAGGCTCCTCCATTGGCTTGGAGCCCCTTGTGGCAGAGATGGATGGAGACGTGAGGTGTTGCATTTCTGAGAAAAAAAGGGAGCTGTCAAGGTCCATCCTCGCAGATTAAATGGAAACAGGTGAGCAGTGAGGTCATTTCCTGGAGTCTGGCCCCAGTTCCACGAAAAGTCTGATGGTGCCACAAGCGATCATCTGAATTCAGTTAATGCATTTTTATAGTATCTTTTAACCTCTTGCAAGTGAACACTTCTTCTTCAGTTAGTATCAAACAACTATGGGAAATCTACACCTGAATTTGTAAATAAAGCATTTAATAGTTTTACTGGCTGTTTTTACTGTCTTATGAGCACCAGCAGCTCTGAACACCTTCGATTGGTCTTCATGAATAGCAGGACAGGCTCAAAGAGCCAATGACTACCCTCCTGTTTTGTATACTCTCATCCTTATGAAGGTAGCACTAAGATTCCTGCAGTCCGGTTAACCCATTATATACAGCATCTGACTCACAGTAATTTAAAAGTAGTTTTGAGGTGAATTAGACATTGGAAAAGTGTTGCTTGGAAAGCAGTACCACTTGCATAGTGCCCCCATTTTCTGGCAATTTGAAAAAAAGCCAAGTTATTATCCTCTGACCTTAAAATAGCGCCCCCGGTTCATGGAATGGAGATTGCTTAAATAGAAATAAAATACTGCAGATACTGAAAATCTGAAATTAAAGCAGATAAGTGCTGAAAAATCTCATAGAATCATAGAGCTGTACAGTGTGGAAACAGATACTTCGGTCCTACTCATTCAGGCTGGCCAGATATCTTATATTGATTCAGTCCCATTTGCCAGCATTTGGCCCATATCCCTCTGAACCCTAACAAAAACAGGAACTGCTGGAAAAGCTCAGCCGTTCTGGCAACATCTGTTAAGAAAATTCAGAGTTGACATTTTGGGTCCAGTGACCCTTCCTCAGAATGGATACTTTCTGAGGAAGGATCACCGGACCCAAAACGTTAGCTCTAATTCCCTTTTACAGATGCTGCCAAACCTGCTGAGTTTTCTCACAATTTCTGTTTTTGGTTTTGAATTGCAGAATTCACAGTTCTTTCAGTTTTTATTCCCTCTAAACCTTTCCTATTCGTATGCCTATCCAGATGCCTTATAAATGTTGTCTTCATTTTTTTTCACTTCCCATGTGGTATCTGCTCCCTCTCTCTCCCTCCTTTAAAATGCTGTTGTTTTGATCTGTCTTTTCCCAAAGTTCCAAAACAATGCAACAGCTTATAAAATAGTAATTACTGCTCCAAAAAATTGGAGGAAATCAGCTCCAACACTGAAAATATCTCAGAAAAGGAGCAGTTCTTTTTATATCCACAATATTTTCCCATTCTCCATCTTGGATTACCCAACTCAGCAGGTCTGGCAGCATCTAGAGAGAGAGAAGAACACAGTTATAATTTTGAAACCAGTTTGACTCTTTCAGAGGGAAAATTGTATTTCAGAGAGAAAGAAGTTTCTAAGATGCATTTTTAGTTAAAATAATTGAGCAGATACACAAAAATAGATTAGTGGAGCAGATTTGTCAAACATTAACTGCAGGAATTTTTGCTGAACTTTCATTTTAAGCAAATCAATTTTAAAAAATTATTCTCAGGATTTATTATCTCTGGCAAATCAAAAATTTATTCCCAATTCCTACTTGCTGAATGGCTTGTTGGCTATTTCAGAGGGTGATTTAAAGACTATAAGGTGGAATTTCACGCTCCCCCCACTAGCAGTTTTGAAACCACGGGGTTGATAAAATGCAGTTGATAGCCTGTCCAATAACTACATGTTCTGCTTAACCAATCTCTGATATAGAACATAGAACAGTACAGCACAGAACATGCCCTGCAGCCCACAATGTTGTGCCGACCATTGATCCTCAAGTATGCACCCTCAAATTTCTGTGACCATATGCATGTCCAGCAGTCTCTTAAATGTCCCCAATGACCTTGCTTCCACAACTGCTGCTGGCAACGCATTCCATGCTCTCACAACTCTCTGTGTAAAGAACCCGCCTCTGACATCCCCTCTATACTTTCCTCCAACCAGCTTAAAACTATGACCCCTCGTGCTAGCCATTTCTGCCCTGGGAAATAGTCTCTGGCTATCAACTCTATCTATGCCTCTCATTATCTTGTATACCTCAATTAGGTCCCCTCTCCTCCTCCTTTTCTCCAATGAAAAGAGACTGAGCTCAGTCAACCTCTCTTCATAAGATAAGCCCTCCAGTCCAGGCAGCATCCTGGTAAACCTCCTCTGAACCCTCTCCAAAGCATCCACAACTTTCCTATAATAGGGCGACCAGAACTGGATGCAGTATTCCAAGTGCGGTCTAACCAAAGTTTTATAGAGCTGCAACAAGATCTCACGACTCTTAAACTCAATCCCCCTGTTAATGAAAGCCAAAACACCATATGCTTTCTTAACAACCCTGTCCACTTGGGTGGCCATTTTAAGGGATCTATGTATCTGCACACCAAGATCCCTCTGTTCCTCCACACTGCCAAGAATCCTATCCTTAATCCTGTACTCAGCTTTCAAATTTGACCTTCCAAAATGCATCACCTCACATTTATCCAGGTTGAACTCCATCTGCCACCTCTCAGCCCATCTCTGCATCCTGTCAATGTCCCGCTGCAGCCTACAACAGCCCTCTATACTGTCAACAACACCTCCAACCTTCGTGTCATCTCCAAACTTGCTGACACATCCTTCAATCCCCTCATCCAAGTCATTAATAAAAATTACAAACAGTAGAGGCCCAAAGACAGAGCCCTGTGGAACCCCACTCGCCACTGACTTCCAGGCAGAATATTTTCCTTCTACTACCACTCGCTGTCTTCTGTTGGCCAGCCAATTCTGTATCCAGACAGCTAAGTTCCCCTGTATCCCATTCCTCCTGACCTTCTGAATGAGCCTACCATGGGGAACCTTATCACATGCCTTGCTGAAGTCCATATACACCACATCCATAGCTCGACCCTCATCAACTTTTCTAGTCACATCCTCAAAGAACTCAATAAGGTTTGTGAGGCATGACCTGCCCCTCACAAAGCCGTGTTGACTGCATTTGATCAAGCCATGCTCTTCCAGATTGTCATAAATCCTATCCCTCAGAATCCTTTCTAACACCTTGCAGACGACAGACGTGAGACTTACTGGTGTGTAATTGCCGGGGATTTCTCTATTTCCTTTCTTGAAGAGAGGAATTACATTTGCCTCTCTCCAGTCCTCAGGTACGACTCCAGTGGAGAGCAAGGATGCAAAGATCCTCGCAAGTGGCGAAGCAATTGCATTTCTCGCTTCCCAAAGCAGCCGTGGACAAATCTGGTCCGGGCCTGGCGACTTGTCAATCTTAATGTTTGACAAAATTTTCAGCACATCAGCTTCCTCTATCTCTATCCATTCCAGCATCCACACCTGCTCTTCAAACATTTCATTCACTACAAAGTTCGTTTCTTTCGTAAAGACAGAAGCAAAAAACTCATTTAGGGCTTCCCCTACCTCCTCAGACTCCACACACAAGTTCCCTATGCTATCCCTGATCGGCCCTACTCTTTCTTTGACCATTCTCTTATTCCTCACGTAAGTGTAAAATGCCTTTGTGTTTTCCCTCATTCGTTCTGCCAAGCCTTTCTCGTGCCCCCTTCTGGCTCTCCTCAGACCATTTTTGAGCTCCTTCCTTGCCTGCGTGTAATCCTCTCTAGCTGAACTTGACCCTAGCTTCCTCCAGCTTATGTAAGCTACCTTCTTCCTTTTCACAAGAAGCTCCACCGCTCTCGTCATCCAAGGTTCCTTTACCCCTTCTTGCCTGTCTCAGAGGGACATATTTACTCATCACTTGCAACAACTGTCCCTTAAACAGTCTCCACATGTCTATAGTTCCCTTACCATGGAACAATTGCTCCCAGTCCATGCTTCCTAACTCATGTCTAATCGCGTCATAGTTTCCTCTTCCCCAATTAAATATCCTCCCATTTTGCCTAATCCTCTCCTTCTCCATAGCTATGTAGAATGTGAGGCAGTTATGGTCACTATCACCAAAATGCTCTCCCACCACAAGATCTGATACCTGCCCCGGCTCATTTCCGAGCACCAAGTCTAGAATGGCCTCTCCCCTCGTCGGCCTGTCAATATACTGCGTTAGGAAAACCTCCTGAACACACCTTTCAAAAACAGCTCCATTCAAATCTTCTGCTCGAAGGAGGTTCCAATCAATATTAGAAAAGTTAAAGTCACCCATTACAACAACCCTACTGCGTCCACACTTTTCCAAAATCTGTCGACCTATGCTTTCTTCAATCTCCCTGCTGCTATTGGGGGGCCTGTAGTAAACCCCTAACGAGGTGACTACTCCCTTGCTGTTCCTAATTTCCACCCACAGTGACTCGGTAGGCAGATCTTCCTCGACAATGGAAGCTTCTATAGCTGTGATACCCTCTCTGATTAGTAGTGCTACACCCCCTCCTCTTTTTCCCCCCTCCCTATTCTTTTTAAATTTTCTAAACCCTGGAAGATCCAGCAACCATTCCTGCCCATGAGAAACCCATGTCTCTGTTATGGCCACAATATCATAGCACCAGGTACTGATATAATGGCTGTTTTGGAGTTGACAAAGATCTGATGGCAGTATGGTAGCTCAGTGGTGAGCATTGCCGCCTCATAGCGCCAGGGACCGGGGTTTGATTCCACCTGCAGGTGCCTGTCCATGTGAAGTTTGTACATTCTCCCCATGTCTGTGTAGGTTTCTCCAAGGGTCCAAAGGTGTGCAGGCGAGGTGGGTTGGCCATGCTAAATTGCCCACAGTGTTCAGGAGGGTATCGGTCAGGTGTGCTAAAGGGGGGAATGGGTCTGGGTAGGATGTTCTGAGTGTCGGTGTGGACTTGTTGGGCTGAAGGGCCTGTTTCCACACTTAGGGATTCTATGATTCCGTCCACCCTATTCAGGTCTTTAAAGTAGAACATAGAACATAGAACATAGAACATAGAACATAGAACAATACAGCACAGAACAGGCCCTTCAGCCCACAATGTTGTGCCGACCATTGATCCTCATGTATGCACCCTCAAATTTCTGTGACCATATACATGTCCAGCAGTCTCTTAAATGACCCCAATGACCTTGCTTCCACGACTGCTGCTGGCAACGCATTCCATGCTCTCACAACTCTCTGCGTAAAGTGGCAAATTAATGAGAACCTAAATTGTATCTCTTGTTAAGCGGAAGAGGGAGGCATATGTGACGATGAGACAAGATGATTCAGATGAGGCGATGGAGAGTTACAGATTAGCGAGGAAGGATTTAAAGAGAGAGTTAAGAAGAGCAAGGAAGGGACAAGAGCAGACATTGGCAGGTAGAATAAAGGAGAACCCTAAAGCGTTCTATAGGTATGTGACGAATAAGATGATGTCTCTGGTAGAAATAGGGCCAGTTAAAGACAGAAGTGGGAAGTTGTGTGTGGACCCTGTGGAGATCGGAGAGGTGCTAAATGATTATTTCTCATCTGTTTTCACTGAGGAACAGGAGAATATTGTAGAGGAGATGACTGAGTTACGGGCTACTAGAATTGAAAGGATTAAGGTTAGTAAGGAGGAGGTGTGATCAATTCTAGAAGGTGTGAAGTAGATAAATCCCCTGGGCCAGATGGGATTTTTCCGAGGATTGTCTGGGAAGCCAGGGAGGAGGTGGCGGAGTCTTTGGCCTTGATCTTTGAGTCCTCATTGTCTACAGGTTCAGTACCAGAGGTCTGGAGGATTGCAAATGTTGTGCCCTTGTTCAAGAAGGGCAGTGGGGCTGACCCAGGTAATTGTAGACCTGTGAGCCTTACATCTGTTGGAGGAAAAATTTTGGGAAGGATTATAAGAGATAGGATTTATTATCATCTAGCAAGCAACAGTTTGATTGGAGATAGTCAGCATGGATTCGTCAAGGGCAGGTTGTGACTCACAAACCTCATTGAGTTTTTTGAGAAGGTGACCAAGCATGTGGATGAGGGAAGGGCAGTTGACGTGGTGTACATGGACTTCAGTAAAGCCTTTGATAAGGCTCCACATGGTAGGCTATTGAAGAGAATACAGAGACATGGGATTGAGGGAGAATTAGCAGTTTGGATGAGAAACTGGCTTTCTGTAAGAAGGCAACGAGTGGTGGTTGATGGAAAATATTCAGCCTGGAGTCCAGTTACTAGTGGTGTGCCTCAAGGATTTGTTTTGGGACCACTGCTGTTTGTCATTTTTATAAATGGCTTGGATGCAAGCATAGGTGGATGGGTTAGTAAATTTGCAGATGACACTAAAGTCAGTGGAGTGGTGGACAGTGTGGAAGAATGTTGCAGGTTGCAGGGAGACTTGGATAAACTGCAGAATTGGGCTGGAAGGTGGCAAATGGAGTTTAATATGGATTAAATGTGAAGTGATTCACTTTGGCAGGAATAATAGGAAGGCAGAATACCAGGTCAATGGAAAGATTCTTGGTAGTGTGGCTGTGCAGAGGGATCTTGGTGCCCATGTACATAGATCCCTGAAAGTTGCCACCCAGGTTGATAGTGCTGTTAAGAAGGCTTACGGTGTGTTAGGTTTTATTGGTAGAGGGTCTGAGTTCCGGAGCCATGATGTCATGCTGCAACTGCAGAAAATGTTAGTGTGGCCTTGTTTCGAATATTGCGTGCAGTTCTGGTCGCCCCATTACAGGAAGGATGTGGAAGCATTGGAAAAGGTGCAGAGGAGATTTACCAGGATGTTGCCTGGTCTAGAGCGTAGGCCCTATGAAGAAAGGCTGAGGGACTTGGGTCTGTTCTCAGTGGAGAGAAGGAGGCTCAGAGGGGATTTAATAGAGGCATACAAGATGTTCAGAGGATTAAATAGGGTGGACAGTGAGAGCCTTTTTCTGAGGATGATGACTTCAGCTTGTACAAGGGGACATAGCTACAAATTGAGGGGTGATAGATTTAAGACAGATGTCAGAGACAGGTTCTTTACTCAGAGAGTGGTAAGGGCGTGGAACACCCTGCCTGCCAGTGTAGTTAACTCAGCCACATTAGTGGCATTTAAACAGTCCTTGGATAAGCACATGGATAATGATGGGATAGTGTAGGGCAAGGGGCTTAGATTAGTTCACAGGTCGGCACAACATCGAGGGCCGAAAGGTCTGTTCTGTGCTGTATTGTTCTATGTTCTATGTTCTATACCTCATGCTACCCTGCTGCTATTTTACCAATGGTAGGTGGAATCTCAAACCCTAGCAGTATCAGCTGTGCAGCCAAAGGGTTAGGGTTGCCTCCTTCAGAATCCCTTGTGTACATTAGAGGAACCCCCAAGTTGTACTGCTCTTTAATCCTTTCACCGCCCAACCCCAACTCTCTTCACTCCCTTTGTTGGCCTATAACCCAGATTTGCCATTGGTCTGACTTTCTTTAGCTCCTCTACTTTGGAAACTGATAATAGTCTAGCAGTGGCTGTCATTTGGACCTGGAGCTTTTAGGACTATGAATTGCCAGGCATCCAGTTGGCTGGTAGTTTTCTGTGGTGGGATGCCTTCTTTCCTGGATGGGAAACACTGCCATCTAAAGTATCCTGTGCACAGAACCATGCATACCCTGGAACAAAGTTGTCTGAGCCATCATATTTCTGCCCTGCCCTTTATCCAGCAAATCAATCCCACTCCCCTTCTTCATGGACCTGCATATTTTTCCTTTTCAAGTACATACCCAATTCCCTTTGAAATAAAACTATACCTCAACGCAGATTGCCATGATTGCACTCCTGGATTCCATGTGTTATGAATGCAGCTGGTGCTAATCTTAAAAAATCATTTCCCAGAGAGAAACTTGCCTTGATTGAACATACATTTTTTGTAATTGGCTATTGTTGTGGTCAATCATTAATATATTTACAAGAGGCTCCAATGTACTTTCAGCAAGAGAATGTCAACATTTATTACACAAAAAGAAACACAAACTATTTTACACTATTGAAGAACTAATCAAGATAGTCTTATTCAAATATCAGAAATAAAGATTCAACTTTTTTACTTCCAAAAACAATCATACAGATACTCAAATCTCAGTGAAAGGCCCTCCTGTCTTTTCTTAAAGTTCGTTGTTCAGTTAGCAAGGCATTACTCACTTTCTCTTTATAAATATCATCATGTATTCAATCCTTTTTGTTTCGTCTGTGTCTACGTCCCCTATACTGTCAACACATCTCAATTGATTGTTAATATGCGTTCCTTAAGTTTCTCTTCTACACCTTTTTGCTTCTGTTGCTCTTCTCTTACTGGCATTAAGACACTCAATTTATTTTCTTCTACCCTGACTGCTTTGGAAACTGCTAAACTGCACTGCTGCTGTTAAAGATAACAAAGTGTGGAGCTGGATGAACACAGCAGGCCAAGCAGCATCTCAGGAGCACAAAAGCTGACGTTTCGGGCCTAGACCCTTATCTTGGATTCTCCAGCTTCTGCAGTTCCCATTATCACTGCTGCTGTTAAAGGCCTTTTCTCCTTGAATAGCCTGCTCCTCTGTGGAAGAAGCCTGCATACCCTCCCTGACCTTCTGGATGGTCTGAATGGTTCTCTAGTATCGTGGATATTTTGTTGCTAGGTAACAGTTCTTTTTTCCTTTCTGACGTAATTAGTACAGCTGATAAGGAGGAGCCAGCGAATGTGGGATAATAAAATGTGAGGCTGGATGAACACATCAGGCCCAGCAGCATCTCAGGAGCACAAAAGCTGACGTTTCGGGCCTAGACCCTTCATCAGAGAGGGGGATGGGGTGAGCGTTCTGGAATAAATAGGGAGAGAGGGTGAGGCGGACCGAAGATGGAGAGAAAAGAAGATAGGTGGAGAGAGTATAGGTGGGGAGGTAGGGAGGGGATAGGTCAGTCCAGGGAAGACGGACAGGTCAAGGAGGTGGGATGAGGTTAGTAGGTAGGAGATGGAGGTGCGGCTTTGGGTGGGAGGAAGGGATGGGTGAGAGGAAGAATAGGTTAGGGAGGCAGAGACAGGCTGGACTGGTTTTGGGATGCAGTGGGTGGAGGGGAAGAGCTGGGCTGGTTGTGTGGTGCAGTGGGGGGAGGGGACGAACTGGGCTGGTTTTGGGATGCAGTGGGGGAAGGGGAGATTTTGAAGCTGGTGAAGTCCACATTGATACCATTGGGCTGCAGGGTTCCCAAGCGGAATATGAGTTGCTGTTCCTGCAACCTTCAGGTGGCATCATTGTGGCACTGCAGGAGGCCTATGAGGGACATGTCATCTAAAGAATGGGAGGGGGAGTGGAAATGATTCGCGACTGGGAGGTGCAGTTGTTTATTGCGAACCGAGCAGAGGTGTTCTGCAAAGCGGTCCCCAAGCCTCCGCTTGGTTTCCCCAATGTAGAGGAAGCCACACCGGGTACAATGGATACAGTATACCACATTGACAGATACTTAGACTTTCAGAAGGCTTTTGATGAAGGCCCACAAAGAGATTAGCATATAAAATTTAAGCAAATGTGATTACAGGTAGTGTACTGACAATGTATAGAGAAATAGTTGACACACTGAAAACCAAGAATAGGACTAAATGAGTATTTTGCGCCCCCCCCCCCCCCCCACAGTGGTTTGCAGTGACTATTGGAGGAGCATGGAGATCAGTGCTTCAGCTCCAGCTTTCCACTACCTATATTAATGATTTAGATCAGGGAACTAAATGCAATATCTCCAAATTTGCAGATAACACAAAGCTGGGTGGGTGGGTTAACTGTGAGAAGGAGGCAGAGATTTTAAGTGTGATTTGGACAAATTGAGTGGGTAAGTACATGGCAGATGAAATATATAGATAAATGTGAGAATATCCACTTTGAGAACAAAAACATTAAGGGATATTACTATCTGAATGGCAATGGATTGGAAAGGTGGAGGTGCAATAAGGCTTGGGTATTTTTCTCTACCAATTGCTAAAAGTAGCAGTGCAGGTGCAGCAGGTGGTATAGAAGGAAATTAGTATTGGTCTTCATTGTGACAGGATTCAAGTCCAGGAACAGGGATATTTGCTCTAAGTGTACATGGCTTTGATGAGATCACACCCAGGGGTATTGTGTGAGCTCTGGTCTCCTTATCTGAGGCAGTATGTTCTGGTTATGGAGGGAGTGCAGTAAAGATTTACCAGATTGATTCTTGGGAGGGCAAGGGATTAGTTAGGATTATATCTCTGGAATTTAGAAGAATGAGGGATCTTTCATAGAAACATATACAATTCTAACAGGGCTCGTCAGGATGAATGCAGGAAGGATATCCCCAATGACAGGGGATCCAAAATCAGGGGTCAAAGTCGAAGGATACGGGTAGGCCCTTTAGGATTGAGATGAGAAGTTTCTTCATCCTGAGAGTGGGGAGCATATGGAATTTGCTACCACAGAAAGCAGTAAGGCCAAAACATTATAAGTTTTCAAGAAGGGATTAACTAGATGTTCGGGATCAAAAGGACAAAGTGGAACAGGGTATCCAATGAAACACTCTCAGACTTCAATGAAATAAGACCAAAAGAAATAGGATCAGGGATCAAGTCATTGGACTCCTCAAGGCTGCTGTGCCAATCAATAAGCTCATGGCTGATTGGACATTCCTCACGTCCACTTTCCCGTGTTTTCCCTGTAATCCTTGATTCCCCAATTCAAATCGCGTGAAAAATTAGACAATTATGATTTCATATATGTAACAGTTTCTGTAGCGTTATTAGATATTTAGACTTGAAATGTTGGAGAGCCAATGTCAAACTCAGTCTCCTATTTTCCACAGTTGAATATTTCTGTCAATGCACGTTGAATTTGCATGAAAATAAAACTGACCTGTTCTTCAATCCATGTCTCATCTACCTGTAATAACACTGTAGAATCATTGTTGCTGATGGCATGAACAACCAATTTAAATAGCTTAGTTTAATTTGATGTTCCCTCAACCAGTGTGGCAGATGACACAGGTTTCAGGTTGTCAAAAGCATTTGGCCATTCTGTTGTTCATTCAAATTTCTTGTCATTCTTCATCAAACTCGTCACAGGAGCCCATACAGTGTTGAAATTCAGTACAACCCTTTGATAAAATATGCTCATGCCGATGCATCACAATTTTTTTTTGTTTTGTCTTCGGCACAGAAAAATTTAAGGTAGCTTTTGTTTTGCAGCTCCACATGATACTTGGATTTGTCAGAAAAGTCCACCTGGTTCACTAATGTCCTTTAGGGCTGTCCTTTATTAACATGGCCTACATGTGACCTCAGACCCATAGCAATGAAGTTGATAATTAACTGCCATCTAAGCATTTAGGGAGGAGTCAGTTCTAGCCTGGCCAGTGACACCTACATCCCATGAATGAATAAAATAAAAGTTATATAATCCTTTGATGATCTTGTTGGTCAATCATTAAAAGTTATGAGTAGATTTTTCATTCCAAACAGCTTAACTTTACATAGATAAGTCCATCGGTTCTCGCAAAAGCTTATATTATTTTACAGAATCATTCAAGGGAACATGCCAAAATCTCCTTAACAAGACAATTTTTGTAACAAACCATATCTCTCCACCTTAGTTACATCATTGATGTTTTCTAAATTCATTTTTGGGAAGTGGAGTTCACTGGATAGGCAGTATTTATTGCCCAGATGACAGTTTAGTGCCAATCACATTGGTATGGGCCTGGAGACATGTGCGGGCAAAAAAGGACAGACCCAGTTGTGTTTTTTTAATGATGATCAGCAATAAGTTAGCTTTTTACTTCAGATTTTTATTGAATTCAGTTTTGATCATCTTCAATTGTGAGATTTGAGAAAATGCACCCAGAACATGAGACAAAAATAGAAATGGCTGGAAAAGCTCAGCACGTCTGGCAGCATCATTGGAGAGAAATCAGAGTTAATGTTTTGGGCTGAGTGACCTTTCCTGGTTCTGAGGAAAGGTCATTCGACCCAAAATGTTAATGGCAGGTCATCACACCAGCATCTTAACTCCAGCAAAGAAACCTCAGACGTGAGCATTTTTATTTCTCCCGGTTTACATTATTTGTTTGAATATTTTTCAAATGCATGCAGTGTTGGATACCATTATGAAATTTGCAAGCATAGACTGGTTGGATGCTGTTGTTAGGCCAAAAAAATGATGTTCTACTTCTCAGGCAAATGAGTAATGTGGTATATGAATTTCAGTGATGGTGGATGCCAGGTATGTACCTCTTACATCCCAAGGACTAGTAGTTTGCATCAGACAACATATTCTAATGGATGTTCACAACAAGCTGGGTCGTGACCATGCCCAAACAGCCCTGTATTTGCAAAACTCACGACACAGTCCTCAATGTTAGAGCTGATCGTACAATTAACAACATTTAACGAATAATCCTGGATTTGAAAGAAATGTACTGACAACCAATTTGGGATTCACAGTCAACTTGCACCTTTGTGTGCTTGAAGCTTTACATACTGGCATATAAGCCTTGCTCTGTGCACGAACATGTGCACATACTATGCTTGTTTCAACTCAACAGAATAAGTGACAGCCTTTCAGTGTTTAATTTCTCAGGGCATTACCTTAACCAATCAGGGTCAACCCACCTGGTTTACAATTTAAACAAAGCCTGGTGGTAATGGTCAATAATCATTAACTGGTGCATTCTCCATGTCAATGTCTCTAAACATTCGACTCCAACTGCAATTCAATCAGCACCCTCCTTTCACACAGTATAAATTTGCCCCTTATATTGGTGTCCTTGTGAATTGTCCTCATCAGTGCAGGACGAAAAACTTTAACAGAAGTATCTTTTTCAGTTGTTTTAATGTTTCCTTTATCTCCCATACTGGGAGATAAATTGTATCATCGGCCAGCATCAGCAATTGGTTTGATCCAGTGTCTTTCAACATTTTGCTAAGTTTACATGCTTGTTTAGAACAATAAAGGATACCTCTCTCTTTGTAATACTATATTCCAAACTCTAGTGGTCTGATTCTCATTATCAACAATTGAGGAAGGATTTGTTCTACTGTTGGGAGCTATGTGGCCCTACCCACTAATTTCAAGTGAACACACTTCACCTGTGCTACTGCTACAGTTTTAATGCTCATTTTCTTTCCTGATTTACCCTTTCCTGAGGGTTTCTTGGAAGTTCCTGCCAAGTCTTCTATTTAACTCATAGCAGTTAACTTTAGGATATTTAATTTTATTACTAATGAAAGCATATTATTCTCTTGAATGAAGAATGATTTTATTTATTTTCAAGTGTGTTTTACAGTGTGTAAAACAAAAAGAAACAGTGAAAAGTTTTTCTGCTGTCACCATGATCCAGTATCAATTTGAATAGTTTAAGAATAAGAAAAAAAAGACATAGCTTAAAGAGGGTTTCATCAGACCTGAACCAGCTCACCATCAACTATGCCTGTGCTGCCATTCCTTCTCCAATGCCTTGCCATAGTCTACACCAGACCCCATCAACACTGAAGTCACCACTCTTCAGGTGCTAACTTTCACCACTGGACCAATTCTCTTCCGCCACCGCGTCGCCACCACCTCAGCCAGACCCACCAACATCAGAGTCACATCTCTTGCCATCGGGCCCACCTTGTTGATGTCGCTATGATATCCTTCCATTACCGCTTCGCACCACCAGCGCCAGAACCAACCAAGGACGAAATCACCGAACTTTACAACATTTTTAGATTCTAGTCATTTTTCTTTAGTATTTTGGTGTCCTTCAGCTTGTTACCTAAAACAAATACCTTTCTGCTCCTCCAACTTCCTTTAAATTGTTGCTTCCCATACAACCATTTCTTCACATATCTGTGGGAGATCTCATAATTAAGTCCTAGAAATGATGGGTCCAAGATTTTTGATAACCTGACCTGTCAAGACAAGGTTAAGAGTTACTGAAATATTACTTTGTTATATTGTTTCAGAATTCTTCCATAATCTTAATTCAGTCACATTTTCGAAGTTTTTTTCTAACTTCAATGAAAGAATCACTGATCCTACAAATACCTAATTAGATCTTATTCTTTTTATTGATTAAACTTATAGACTTTTACAGCACAGAAGGAGGCCATTCAGTCCATTGTGTTCACCTAGTCAACAAAACTCTTACTATACCACAGGCTGGCGAGTGAATATCTAAACACTGCTTCAAAGTTGCAAGAACGTATGACTCAAACACCTCTTCATGAAGTGAGTTCCAAACTGACATGACCCTCTGGGTGAAAAAATGTTGTCAACTCTCTCTTTGGCCTTTAATTTCTTACTTCAAATCTGTGCTTCCTCGCTTAATGGAAAATGTGCCGTCCTTCCCATCTAACCTGTGTCTCTCATAATCTTATAAACCCCTATCAGGTTCCCTCTCAACTTCCACTGTTCCAAGGAAAACAACCCTAGCCTTTCCAACCTTTCATCACAGCTTAGACCTTCCAGCCCAGGAAGCAACCTGGTAAATTTCCTCTATCCGCTCCCTATACAATCACATCTTTTCGATAATGTGGTGACCAGAACTGCATGCAGACTGTGGTCGAGCCATTGTTTTATATATTCCACCATGACCTCCCGACTCTTGTATTCCATGCCTCAACTAATAAAGGCAAGTATCCCACATGTATTCTTAATTACTTTACCTACCTGCCCTGCTATCTTCACAGGCCTGTGGATATGGACACCAATATCCCTCTGATCTTCAATACTTTCAAGGGTCCTACCATGTAATCCCTTGTCTTGTTAGCCCCCCTTAAGTGCATGACCTCACATTATTCTGGGTTGAATAATACATGCCATTGCTTTGCCCACCTAACCAGTCCATTGTTATCTTCCTGCAGTTTTCAGTTATTCTCATCAATATTTACCACAAGACCAACATTCCTGTCATCCACAAACTTCTTGATCATCTCTCCCTCCTTCCCCCAGTGTGAGACATTGTATGTATATCACAAACATCAAGGGCCCAGAAATGAGCGTTTTGGAATCTCACTAGCAATAGACAGGCATGGAAACACATTTACCATTACCCTCTGTTTCCTGTCTCTCAGCCAACTTGGCGTCCAATGTGCAGATTTGCCTTAGATATCATGTACTCTTTTTTTTGTCTGCCATGAGAGACCCTACCAAAAGCACCATCACTCCTGGTAACCACCTCAAAAACATCAATCAAATTCAACAAACACATCATTCCCTTAACAAATCCATGCTGACTATGCATGATTAACCAGTGTCTTTGTTTTTCTTTCTAATAACGCCGTCAACCACTGAAAGGCCAACTGCTCTGTAATTTCCTGGCTTATCCATTCGTCCCTTTTTTAAAGAGTGGGACAGTCATCCAGTACCTCACCAGTGGACAATGGGTGGTATGGAGTTGTCTGAACATGCTGAATACCATTCGACTTCAGAAATATTCAAATTACCTGCTGGTAAATGATGTCCCATTGTCCATGACCAATAATACTGGGGGTCCATGTATTGCGAACGATGCAGCTTTTCAACAATCATCCCTGAGTTTGCCAAATGAGCACTGGATTCCCACCCAACCCACCCCACTCACCTCCAAGGAGGTTCTCAGGTCCCTACTGTACTCCCTGTATACGACTGTGTAGCAAAATTCCAAACAAACGCCATCTACAGTTTGTTGATGACACCGCTATATTAAAACGGCTATCAAACAATGATGAGTCAGACTACAAAAAGAAAATAGAGGGCTTGGTGTCATGGTGCAATGATAACAATCCTTCTTTCAATGTCAGCCAAATAAAAGAACTGATCTGTGAGCTCAAAAAGAGGACACACTCCTCATTTACTTTAACAGAGCTGCGGTGGAGAGGCTCGAAGGTGTCAAGTTCCTTGGAGCGACAATAATCGACAAACTGCCCTGGACCTCCCACATAGATGCTATGGTGAAGAAGGCACAATAATGCCTCATCTTCCTCAAATGGCTCAGGAAATTCAGCATGTCCATAAGGATCCTCACCAACTTTTACAAATGCTCCATAAAAAGCATACTGTCTGGTGAAAAATGGCCTAGTACAGCAAACTTTCTGCCCAGGACTGTAAGAAGCTATAGAAGGTTGTATCCAGACCATTGTGGCAGCCAACTGCCCATCCCAGTAGTGTTCTCCTACAACCTCTTCTGTCAGGCAGAAGATACTGAAGCTTGAATACATGTATTTACAGGTTCAAAAACAGCTTCTTCCCTGCTGTTATTAGACATGCTGATTGGACTCTCTAACTTCAAATAATGTTGATCTTGCTCTGTGCACCTCTTGTACAATGTGACCTGTATGCCTCGCTCTGTCCAAGCACCCTATTATTTCTATGCCCTTGTTTGCAATGATCTAGCTGTACTGCTCGCAAAACAATGCTTTTCACTGTACTTAGGTACATGTGACTACAATAAATCAAATCAAATCTTTGCATGTCCAACCACTTTAAATCGGCATTGACAATGACAAGGAACATTGAACCCATGAAAGGACCGGCATTGTTGATGTGTAACTGATGTAGGGTTTACCTGGCCATTCCCATGAATATGAGGTCACTACCGGCATTAACTTTTGTTCTTGTTGGTACTCCGGGCACTGCCCCACCAATGCAGCTATGGCTGCATCTAATCCTGGCCACCAGACTTTACTTCTTGCCAACATCATCATTCTGGAAACCCTTGGATGATACTGGTGGACTTCAGCCAGTATCTTGCAGCGACCTATACCCAGAACAATCAACCTTATTCCCCATAAGTAATATGCTGTCCTTCATGATGATCTACTCTCATCAGATCCAGAAAGGTTTTAATCCTGATTGTGATGGCCCTTCTGATCCCCCCATTACCACCAGCTGTTTTAGTTTTGCCAGAATAGGATCTTTTTGTGTCCACAGTTGGATATTGTCAGCAGTAACAAGAGTGGAAGAGGGTAACAACCCTTGGAAGAGTGTGCCAAATGTTTAAAATCTGAACGGACTGCTCCAGGGGAGTTACGACCAGTGGAATATCTGCGAGTGGGAAGCAGCTCAAGGCATCCGCATTAACCACTTGGTTTTCTGGAAGGTGTTCCAATTTGTAATTGTGCCCACTGAGAATAAAGGCCCCCCACTGAATTCGACCAGAAACCAGTGGGTGGCATCAGCCTTGTCTTCTTTAAGTAGCCCTAGTAGGGGTTTGTGGTCCATCACTATAACAAATTTGTGGAACTTTCTCACACCGAAGGTGACTGCCAACCTTCCTTCTCTACTTGGGCGTATTTGCATTCAGCATCAGCCAATTTCCAGGAAGCATGCGCCAATGGGCATTCCTTGCTATTGGACCACCGGTGAGTCAACACTACCCCGCTACTATACAAGGAGGCATCGCATGTAAGCACTACCTCTTGCTTCAGAATGTAGTAGGCCAACACCTTAGAATTACAGTAGCTGCTTTTTCACTTCCCCAAAGGCTACTTCCTGGCTATGTGGATCCTTTTTCAATAGCAGGTGTAAGGGTGCCAAGATGGAGGCCAGGTTGCATATGAATTCCCTGTAATAAGTAACCCAAGGAAGGACCTAAGCTCTCGTACAGACATCAGATCTGGGGCACCTTTGATCACTATCACTTTATCTTCTAATGGGTGTAACCCAGTTTTGTTGACTCTGTTGCCCAAGTACATCAATTTGGAGCACCTGGAACATACATATTTCCCATCTAAGGTGTACACCCGCTGCGGAGAAACATTTAAGGATTATGTCCAAGTGCAGTCTATTGGTCTTCTCTGTTATTAGCACATCATCCAGATAGATGGCAATCTAGGGTAGCCCTTGTAAAATGTTCTGTATCATTCTCTGGAAAATGGCACAGGCTGATGATAGCCCAAACGGCAGTCTTATATATTAGTACAAACCTTTATGGCTATTAATTGGGGCATACTTCTGGGACTTCTCACCCTATCACAATTGCAGGTAGGTGTGGCTCATGTAAGGATTCATAAAGGACAGCTCACCAACCCCCCACCGTCACCCCTGCCAGTTTTGCGTACAATTCCTCTGCGTGAGACATTGGGTAATTATCCAGTCTACTGTTTGTTTAAAATCCCCTCAAAGGTGAATCGAGCGGTCAGGCTTCACAATCAGTATGAACCATTCTCTGTGAAAAAATGTTGGCCTTCAGGCCCCATTTAAATCTTTCTCCTCTCACTTTAAATCTCGTTTGAATTCGCCTACCCTAGGGAAAAGACCTTTGGTATTAATCTCTATAAGGTGACCCCTCAACCTCCTGTACTCCCAATAGAAAAGTCCTATTGTAGGTAGTAGTGTATTTTTTATTATATAATTCAGTATATTGTTATTGGTACTGATTTGATGGGCCGAAGGGTGTTTTCATTATTGTATGATTCTATGGCTGTTTATAGAGGTGGGTGAGGTCTTCTGCAAACTTAAACATTGGAGTCCACAGCAAAATTTGTTAAAGACTGTTCTGCATCAGTAATATAGCTGCACTTGTATGACCTCCATGGGAACTGGGAGACTTAACCAGACATTTTATATTAATTAGTTCTGATTTGATGTTATTAAGCAATTTGACTATTCCAACCCACATGTAGGTGGACTTTCCAGGGTGTGCACCCTCCTAAATACTGACCTATGAATTCTCTTACTCAAGTCAAGCCTTGTACAACTCCCTTACTGTCTCGAGTCTACATACCGGCAACAACCACAATGGCTTGCTGGCCTGGATCCTGAAAATCTTTTCAGCCATTTGGTCGAGCTCACCTTTATTGTGGGGTTTTGCTGAAGGCTGACTTATGGTCCTCTCTACTCAGGGTATGCCCTGTGTGAGGCTCTGCGATTGCCTACACTCAGGTGGTGTTTCCCAGCTCAGTTGGGCAATGAGGGAATCTAATTTATTTACATGTATGCTCTCTATGGGCTCTTTTCAGCCAGCTCAAAGCCAATCCATAGACTGAGGAGACCTACTGGATCTCCTTTTTAGATGTGTCAGCCAGGGCTCCCTGATTAGCCCAGGTTAATAAACCCAAACAAGGATCTCATTGTCAATGAGATCTAACTTTCCCTTGTTCCAATCGCTACATTATCTCAAAACTTACTGATGCATTATCGATGGATCCATTTCTGAATATTAGGTCCAGACGTGCCCCTTCCCTTGTGGGGCATTTTACGTAGTGGTTAAATCATTCTTGCGAGCTGTTTGTTTGTACTTGTGTTTTTTCACTTCTTCCGATTTGACCTCACTTGATCTGAGAACAAAAAAATGCTAGAAATCACAGCGGGTCAGGCAGCATCCATGGAGAGAGAGCAAGCTAACTTTTTGAGTCTAGATGACTCTTCATCAGAGCTGACATGAAGTGTGGAGGGGACAGCATTTATGGAATAGTTGCGGGGGTGGATTGTGGAGTCCTGGTGGAGAAAGGATGTTGATAGTTCAGATTAAGTGATCGGAATGTGAGAATGCCAGAACAAAAGTGTGTCTAACTCTTTTGATGATCTTTCCAAGACATCATTATTCCTCCTCTGATACAGTAACAAGGAAATGCTCATTTACACTGATTATAATTCACTGAACTTCAGTGAAATGTTTAAAACCCAGAATGCAAAAATATTTAGATGGTATATGTTGTTGCAGCCATTTACTGTAAAGATCATTCACATTGCTGGAAAAGAAAGTGTAAAATCCAAATAAGTTAAAGTTTTAAGAAATGCTAAAATCGTATCAGGTTCTATAAGGGGAAAGGAAATGTATAGGTATAAGTCTTATTTTTATTGTTTGTGTTTCCTTATTATGTCATGAAATGCATTGTTAAAATGGCAGGTTTCTTAAATTTGGAGTCATGTTAAACCATGTATTTTTGTTTTTCTGTTTTACTTTCAATTATGGACTAGAATGGAAAGGAGCTGTTTGAAAAACTAAGCATTGGCAAAGGATTTTTGCAGCTTTTAAAAGCAAGTATTCTGACACTCATTCTAAGCACTGTTTACACACATGTTCAAGGATTAGTTTTAAGTGTTCTTTGCTGATGAGCTGGAGCTGGGGAGTGTATTGGGAATGGAGATTCAGCTGGCGACAAGTAGCTGATTGGTCTGTGAACTAGCAGCATTCTCTCTAATTTTGTCTGATCTGTGCATCTTCACAGTCACATGGCAGTGACTTTTGGAATTGAAAATCAATGTCATGATTGACATTAGCTCAGCAATCACTGTGCACCGAAACTCAACGTGCAACTTCAAGGGGCTCTTAATGACCAATATTAATGATGGACCTTTTGCCTTTAATAATTATTTCATTATTTTGCAGATAGTTGAACAGTTTGGGCCTGTGAACAGCATAAGGAAAAGCCATCAGACCAGCTCAGGAGCTCTCTTTGTTCTCAGCAATAAAAGCCACTATAAGCCTGAAGAAAACCAATTTATCTCTCCTTCAACGGTTGCTGTAAGCTGTGACTTCTAATGAAATGAATCAGAGACCTTCGGTAAATGCGCCTCCAGCAAACTAGTGAAAGCATCCAGGGAAGGAAGACTGAGGAACTGCATTATGATTAGCACGTGAATAATCTCAGCACATCCAGTGGACAGAGACCTCTGAAATGCCCTTTATTTTCCCTGTCAGTGTCCCTATGTAAGGGAAAGTTTATAGAGAGTTTGGCTTCAAACTCTTTAGAAGCTCAGGCAAATTATATAGGCTTCTTTCAGAGAGAATCAGGCCATTCAGGAATAAACTGCCAATACAAGTCCTGAGTAGTTAACATCTGAAGAGAAAAGAAACAAGAGTATAGAAAAGAGGCCTTAGGAATCCAATTCATAATTGTTCACCTAGATATATAGTCTATTTACTTAGATTGTAATTCTTGTTAAGTATCAACACCCGGTCCTTCTGTCTAACAACTGGGATCTGGAAATTTGGGAATTTTGTGTGATTCTATAATACGTTTAAGCTTCACGTCGACTCCAGGAATAGCAGGGCTTGGATTCCAATGCACTCCCCAAATGAGGAGCAATTTAGCTGCAAACTCTCTCAGTTGATCACTTCATTCTATCATTTTGTATTTCAGGGAAGTGTTTGCACAGTCAAAGCCATTTTGAAATTTGAGCCCAGGTTATATACTTCACGACAACTTTCCTGTTTTTCTGCTCAGAACTTTACATATTCATTTTTAAAGATATACAATCTCACAAAGAACTTCCACTTGCTATGACCCCAGCTGATGGTAGTATTAGTCAAATCAGAACCCAGGTTGAAAACTGGTTTGATAAACCATAGCTGGTCAGTCACTGAACATGAGACTGCCAATGTATTTTCAACAAGCAGAGTATATTGCACACAATAGGAATATAACACAATCTCCATGGTACACAGATCAAGAATTGTTTAAAACTCTTATCACAAACATCAGAAAATACCCTCAAGAACAACCTCACATGCTCAAACTTCAATAAAAGTCTCAATTTGAAAGTTCCTTGTACAATTTGCATGGCTTTTATTCGTTACTTTTCAGCAAATTTCTGCAATAAAACGATATTTATTTAGTTAATATCTCATCTAGAGACCCTTAAATACAATGCTAATGTGCTTCATTTAATTCTTAACAGGATTCCTTAGGCCTCTTTTCTGTACTCTTCTGTTTCTTTTCTCTTCAGATGTTAACTACTCAGGACTTGTACTGACCACTGTTTCAGGCAATTTATTCCTGAATGGCCCGATTCTCTCTGAAAGAAGCCTGTACAATTTGCCTGAGCTTCTAAATAGTTCTGCCTTTCTCCATGTGACATAGAACAGTAGAATTACAAGATCAGGCCCTTCAGCCCACAATGTTGTGCCAAAAATGATGCCAAATTAACTAATCTCTTCTGCATGCCCTTGGTCCATGTTCCTCCATTCCTTGCGCATTCAAGCTTATCTAAAAATCCCTAAAATGCCCCTATCATATCTGCCACCACCAACATCCCTGGTGGCACATTCCAGACACCTACCACCTATTGTACAAAAAATCCCCTCTCCCCTCCACACCTAGTATTAGAGATTTTAATATCCTCTGGGCAAGAGGATTCTGACTCTCAACCCCATCTGTGCAACTCTGAAATGATTGGAACCAGCTGGATCTTGTTGACTATGAGATCCTTGATTGGGCCTGTTAACCTGGACCAATCAGGAAAGCCCTGGCTGACCAATATGAACAGGAGATCCAGTATCATCTCAGTCCAGCGGACTGACTCTGAACTGATTGGCCACAGATAGTGTAATGTGTAACTAAATAAAGAGTGACTTGGTGATAGAATGCCAGCCTCTGGGCAGTCATTTCAATGTCATAAATTTATAGACTTCTATCAAGTCTCCCCTCAGCCTTTGTGCTCCGAAGGAAACAACTTGAGTTTTACTAGCCCCTCCTTGTAGTTTGTACCCTTTAATCCAGGCAGCATCCTGGTAAAACCCTTCTGCACCCTCTCCAAAGCCTTGACACCCTTCCTATAATGAGATGAGCAGAATTGAATGCAGTAATCTGAATGCAGCCTAACCAAAGTCTTATAAAATTGCAACATGACATCCTGACTCTTGTGCTCAATTCCCTGACCAATAAAGGCGAGCATACCATACACCTTCTTTACCACTCTATCTACATTCAGGGAGCTATGGGCTTAAACCCCAAGATTCCTCTGTATATGAATGCTGATCAGGGTCCTACCATTAACTGTATATTTTTCCTTAATATTTGATCTCCCAAAGTGCAACGTCTCACACTTGCCCAGAATAAACTCCATTCTGTCATTTCTCTGCCCATAGGTGGCAGCCCTTTTTGTTTTTGAATTCTTCTATGTTTCTAATGCAATGAACTGTTCATCTCAACCTGTAGCCCAAGGCTCAAACGTGAGGTAGTTAATATTTGCGATTGAGGGCTGGTGACATATGGACAAATCAATTGAGGGCTGGACACAAAAATGTCCTAATTTAAATTTTAAGAGAAAAAACTGAAATGTTCAACTCAGCTACATTGTGGTAGTTACGGCTGCTTCGCCTTATTGAACCTTCCTTCATTTGCTAGCAATGAAGATGTTGCTACTCACAACTATTGTTTCAAATTCTCATCTGTTAATCTGGAATATAGAAGGCTCTTTGCAAGAAAAAGATTTGAAAAGAGCCGCTCACAGCAGTATCTCATTCTGCACAGCAATACGGTTCTCAGCATTTGCCTTCACAAGATTGGAAAGTTGCTGACATCTATGTGAATTCTGTAAAATTCCAGCAGAAAAAGATCACTGTATTTGGGCTTCAGTTCACTGTTGCAGTTTTCCAGTCTTCAAATACGTTAACAGCTCCAATATTGAACAGTGTGGCAAAAATATATTATTCCTGTTCTTTAAGATCTTGAAAGTTATTTGCAACATTCCTGAAATCCATTTCTTCTTACATAAACTTGCACAATGCCCTATTATACTTCTGCATGCTTTTGACCCTGATAGGGAGGAAAAGCACTTTGTTGCTCTCTCCATTTGCATTTTAACTTTATTTCAAATAATTTCACTTTTGAAAAAAGACGAGTAAGAATTTGGTTAGCCACTTTCGCTGTGACATTGAGCATTAGAATAGCTCCCTCCTTCCTCTGCCAATGTCCCATGAATTCAAACCTGTTTCTCCCACACCAATATTTGAGCAACACTTTTACCTCTTTAATCTCGTTGATGCCTTGCCAATTATCTTCTGGCTCAGGTAGCAATCTGGAGGTCATTATGTTTTTGGTTGTGCTTTCTAATTTACCCCCCAACCCCTCTCCGAGTTGCTCATATTCCCACAGCAGAACCACTTCATTCTACCTATATCAGTGGTACATATGTGGACCACGACTACTGATCTTTTCCCTCCCCCTCCAAGTTTCTCTGCAGCACAGATAAGAGATCATGAACCTGGGCATCAGGCAGGCAACACAGCCTTTAAGACTCTTGATCCTGGCCACAGAGGACAGTGTCTTTTCTCCTAATTATACCATCCCCAATTACAGCTACATTTTGCTTTTGTTCCCCTCTTTAATGGCTTCCTGTACCACAGTGCTATGGTCAGTTTGCTCATCCTCCCTACAGCTCATATTCTCATCCACACAGGGAGCAAGAATCTCAAACCTGTTAGACAAGCTTAAGGGCTGAGACTCCTTCAACACTATCTCCTGGATCCTTCTACCTGCCTTGCTGGTAGTAAACTCTCCTATCCATGAGCATTGAATGATTTTGTGGTAGTTAATCCAGTCTTGCAAGGCAAGCTCGTACTCTGAAATAACGTAAGTCTCTCTGGAACCAGTAAAGCTGTGGTCACAATAATGCACTCCTTTACAAACTCTCCGCCAGGGTGAGGCCTAAGTTTTTTATAATGAGATCATTCACCACATAACTGGCTTGGATAACACTGTTTACCTACTTCCTCAGCCTTGTGAAATTTGTTGCTGTGCATCCAAATTATTTTTCTAGTGATGTGATTTCATTTATACTGTACTGTACTGTCATTTCCTTACAGAAACATTTTCCTCACAATTCAGGCACACAAGCTTGCATTTCACCTCAACAAGAAAAAGGTTGTTTGTCTATTTTTAATTAAAAACACAACACTCTACATTCACTTTTCTTATTTTGTTTGCAGTCATCATTTTTGTGGTCATGTTGTGGTGGGTCTTCTGAAACAGACCTCTGCTGGTATTTCTCTGCCTGTGACTTCTGTGCCCTCTGGCTGCTCTCCTACAAAGACCTCAGCCATTGCTCTTTTGAGGGTAGATTCTGGGCTTTCAGTTGAGCTTTTGTGCTATTTCTTTACCCATGGCTGCTGTGGTCTTGAGCAGTTCCTCTTCACACAACCGCTGCCATCTGCAACGCTGCATTAAAGCTAAATCTACCTTGTGACAACCACTTGCCAAAGATCTAGCAACAAGCCAGAAGTATCCCCTTGTAAAAATTCAAATATCAGCAAACTTTAAATGCTCCGGAACGACTCACAGGACAAACTAAAAAAGAATTACATCTTTCATTTCCTAACACACGGTATAAAAATACAAATCAAATCTATCTGTGGTTCTGAAGAAGGGTCCTGACCCGAAACGTCAGCTTTCCTGCTCCTCTGATGCTGCCTGGTCTGCTGTGTTCATCCAGCTCTACACCTTGTTATCTCAGATTCTCCAGCGTCAGCAGTTCCTACTGTCTCTGTCTATGGTTCTGTCCATTTAGGTACCCAAGTTTTCAAATATAATGACGTACGTTGAACATACATCAGACATGCCATCAATGTCTTCACCTGAGTCCTGTACAACAAGTCCTCAACTTTGACAATGCTCTCCAGTAAGTTCATGAACACAACAATCATCAATTCTGGCCTGGTTGCATGTTATTCTTGCCTGGATACCTCAACACATGTCGATCGCAGCCCTTTACAAACCACCAGTGTTTGTGCAGTGCCAGTATCAGGTAGCTGTGAACATCAGATCAAATGAGTGGACATGTTCAGGAAAATTGTGCTGTAGCAGCACCCGCTTCTTTGTCGGAAGTCACACAGCACCAGGCTACAGTCCAACAGTTCTGAGGAAGGGTCACCAGACCTTATAGGTTAACTCTGATTTCTGTTCACAGATGCTGCCAGACCTGCTGAGCTTTTCCAGCAATTTCTGTTTTTGTACAGTCCAACAGGTTTGCTTGAAATCACAAGCTTTCAGAGTGCTGCTCCTTTGTCAGGTGATGGGATAGCAGGATTGACGCATGAAGTGAGAGTGAAACAGTCATGGTTATATTCTTTGGAGTTTAGAAAAATGGGGAGGGGTAGGATCTCATAGAAATCTATAAAATTCTAATGGGATTAGACAAGGTAGATGCAGGAAGAATGTTCCTGATGACTGGAGAGTCCAAAATCAGGGGCCACAGTTTTAAATTATGGAGGAGACTGAGATGAGGAAATATTACTTCACCCAGAGAGTGGTGAGCCTGTGCAAATGCTCTGCCACAGAAAGCAGTTTGTGCCAAAACATTGAATGTTTTCAAGAAGGAGTCAGTTATAGTTCTTTGGCCTAAAGGGATCAAACAGTATGGGGAGAAAGGATGATCAGCTAAAGTCATATCGAATGATGCACCAGGCCCAAAGGGCAAAATGGCCTACTTCTTCTCCTATTTTCTATGTCTGTATGCACCATTCTATCATGTGCCACCTTGCCCAGCAGCCATTTGGGGCAAACTGCCAGTATAGCTGTGTGGGAAGTGAGAGGTGGGTGTGAGACTGGTAGCTTGGTAGTTGTGTGAGGGTGAAGTGATGTTAGCCATCAGACTGAGTGCCAGGGGATGCCGCTAGTCATGCAACGGGTGTGATACATTGAGCAGTGATGTGGTGAGTTTGAAGATATCAAACGTAGGTGGAAGGACAGGTAATGTTGACGAAGCAGTGAGGTTTCAGAAGGACTTGTGCAGGCTAGGAAGGTGGGCAAAGAAGTGGCAGACGGAATATAGTGTGGGAAAGTGTGAGGTCATGCACTTTGGTCGGAAGAATAGAGGCGTAGACTATTTTCTAAATGGAGAAAGGCCTCAGAAATCTGAAACACAAGGGGATTTGGGAGAAATGGTTCAGGATTCTCTTAAAGTTAACATGCAAATTCACTTGGCAGTTAGCAAGTCAAAGGTAATGTTAGCATTCATTTTGACAAGGCTAGAATACAAGAGCAGAGATGTAGTAAGTTTATGGGATGCCATGGGTAGATCGCATTTGGAATATTGTGAGAGCATTTGGGCCCCAACAGCAGGACGGTGGCTCAGTGGGTTAGCATTGCTGCCTCGTGTTTGATTCCTTGGGCGACGTCTGTGCAGAGTTTGCACATTCCCCCTTGTTTGCATGGGTTTCCTCCAGGTGCTTCAGTTTCCTCCTACAGCACAAAGATGTGTAAGTTAAATAGATTGGCCATATTGTAGTGATATGCAGGCCAGATGGATTAGCTTTTGGAAATGTAGGGTTATAGGGGGTTGGGTCTGGATGGTGTGCTTTTGAATGCTGGGTGTGCACTTGATGGGCTGAATGGCCTGCTTCCACACAGTAGGGATTCTATACGTTAAGAAGGAGGTAATGCCTTTGGAGGGGGTCCAGTGGAAATTTACAAGAATGATGAACAACTTGTTATTTGAGGAGCAGTTGAGGACTTTTGGTGTGTATTAATGGAGTTTAGAAGGATGAGGGGGGTTCCGATTGAAATTTACAGATTACTGAGGGGTCTTGATAGAATAGATGTAAAGAAGATGTTTCAGCTAGTAGAGACTAAGGCTTAAGAGCGCAGCCTTAGAGTCAGGGGAAGACCTTTTAAAACTGAGATGAGGAGGAATGTTTTTCAGCCAGAAGGTGATGAATCTTTGGAATTCAATGACACAGAAGCATGCAGTCAAGTCACTGAGTGTATTGAAGACAGAGATAGATAGGTTCTTGACTGGTAAGGTAATCTAAGTTACTGGGAGAAGACAGTAGAATGGGATCAAATGGCACAGCAGACTCCATATGTTCTGGTATTCATTTCTCAGACATTTCCACAATCTTAATACCTTCCATTTCAGACACAGCATGCCTTTAAAAGGGACAGGAAGAGCTGAAGTTACAGCTTCATGTTAAACCATACAGTTATGGTGGGTAGATCAAATGTATGTCTTACTATGACCCTGAGTATGCTATGAACAATAGTCTCCACGCTGAAAGGTAGAGGTAATGCTGTTTCATGCCCAGGATATCTAATTGTGTTAACAACTTTCCAATTATACAAGTTACTTTACACTGAGACTGCACTTGAGCATGGAGGCATGGACTATAGTGATGGTATGTTTGTAGTCAGCATGTATGAATGTGAGTGAGTTTCTCGTGATAGACTGAAACTGTTTCTTAGCTACTTCTCAAACACCTTCCAAACCTGTGATGCCTGCCACCAAAAAGGACAAAAGCAGCAGATGCATGGGAATATAACGATCTAGAAGTTCCCTTCCAAGCCATACAACATCCTGAATTGGTACTATATCGCTGTTCCTTCACTGTTGCTCGGTTATAACCCCGGAACTCCCTTCCTAACTGTGCTGTGGATGTGTTTACACCCGAAGGACTGCAGGAGTTCAAGGAGGCAGCTCAACACACTTTCTGAAGGGGAACTCAGAATGGGCAATAAAAGCTGCACTAACTCACAACACCCACATCCTGTGAATCAATAAAAACAACTTCCTTCAAGATTCCTTTCTAGAATGAAGTTTCTTAGAGGTGCTTGATTGTGAAGCATCCTGTGGCTAGCTATGTAATTTGGAAATTTTAACATTTTTTGACTAAAACAGATCTGCGTCTTGCTCGCTAATAAATCTGTCCAGTGTACTTAAGCCAAATGATATGTTAACTACTGGTTTCTCAACTTACGAAAATCTGGGTAATTGAACCAAGAAAAACACCCAAGTAAACATACCCTCACACAAATTCAAGTATAATCAGAACAGCAAGCGCTGCAATATATTTTAGCCAAAAATGAGCCACAAATCTAGCATTAGGCATAAACCTTTCTGCTCTGTATATTTCAGAAAAGTAACACTATATCGAGAGCTTTGAACTTTGTCACCTAGCTTAACCTTTTCTTTTCTTCTAAGACTTTTCCCATGCTTTTTATTTTCTTTGGCTACAAAACCCTTTTTGGTTCCTATTTAATATTTTTTCTTGTCTATAAGAACTATTGCCAATAGAAGGGACAAACGCCAAAACAGTTTAAGAAATGTTTTTAGGCCTCAAGTGCTGTTGTAATTAAAACAATGAAAACCTGTATAAAACCAGCTGAACCAACAGAAAACAATGGCAGATCTCTGAGATTCAACACACTGTGATGGACACTTCGGGCAATAGAGTGCTTTAAGTTAAATCATTGATATAATTTGGGCTGCATGATATTTCAATATTTCTCATCAAGTTATTAAGAAGTTTTTTACTAATTTTGAGAAGTGTACCTGCAAGATGTTCTTCACAGAGGTTTATTTTCATTATCTTCTAAAGTATATCACTGTATCAGCAAAACTGTAATTTTATCCAGAATATGAATACTGTAGTACACTAGCAGATGTGTATATGCTACAGGGAGTAGTTTGTCTAAAGATCTGACAGTATGGCATTTATATTCTGCAGGGGTATGTATGACCATGTCCAAAGAACTCAGCCAATACAAATATGGCCAGATCAGAGCAACGTGCTAGAAAGAGACTTTCTGTGACTGTGTAAGGGCTTGATAGAAAACACAAGATGCTGAAGTCTTGCTGTAGTAAGGGATATATAAGGATTAATTTTTGAAAAGGCATTTGATCATTTCTTTTGCCCTAATGGTATTTAGAACCCTTAAACCAGTTTGAATGCCCTGTATATATTCACATATATCTATTTATATGTGAATTAGAATTTTTAATATAAATTTGGTAGTTGCTGGGCTGGGTTGTATCAGGCATTGTTTCTGTTATTCCCACTTTATATTATTTCTGTCATTTCCATTTGATATTATAACAACAGAGGCTAGTTCTACAATGCACTGAGCACGATGGGAAATGAATCCACTGAAATCTCAAAGCTGCTGGGAGGAAGGCTCATAGAGGGAAGTTGCGAGAAGGAAACTTGGTGTTATGATAGTGCAGAGATAATAGGAACTGCAGATGCTGGAGAATCCGAATCAACAAAGTGTAGAGCTGGATGAACACAGCAGGCCAAGCAGCATCTTAAGAGCACAAAAATGCTTCTTGGCCTGCTGTGTTCATCCAGCTGTACACGCTGTTATGATAGTGCAGATATTGTTTAAATTAACTTGTTCAGGACTGTTATCACACATCCCCTGAGCAGATGGGACTTGAACTCAGGCCTTCTGTCCTAAAGTGTAAGAGCACTACCACTAAACCACAAAAGCCTTCCATATGAAACTGTGAGCTTATCACTTACATGCTCTCATTTAATACTTTAAGTACAGAACCACTGAATTTAGCTTATGTTGTTGATTTATACACAAACCTTTGGCACTTTCTGCACCATTTTCTGCTTGGCCTGTCACTAGTTTTATTGGTTTAAATGTCCTATCTATAACATGGAACAGAATCATACGTGCATAGTTTAGGATAAGGTTGAATTTTGTTTGAAATTTGACATTGAAAATAGAGAAAAAATATATTTTTTATATTTTGTTTCTGAACATAAATTGGATTGTGTTCTAAAGATTAAGAAATCAACATTGTTGAAACTATACGCTTAATTTTATGACCCTGAACCCCTTGTAGAGAAATTCCGTTCTCAGAAATAAAGTTACACATTGTAGTTTTCAAGCTAAATTTTCTTAATTTCTTATACACCTTTTAAACTTTGTGGCTGAAAAATAATCGTATTTGTTTGCTGGATACGGTACCCTGCTTGCAGTCCCTGTAGCCTTCTGGACTCAATATTGAATTCAACACCTTTAGGGCTTAAGCTCTGACATGAGCTTATCCCAAACCCCACATACCCAGGCCTTGTTAACACATGGTATGCTATTACATACAACCCGTTGTTGACCACTAACAGTCCCTATTAATAGCTATTCACTTTCCTTACCAGGTCGTTATTCACTCCTTTGTCTGTCTAACTGTTCTTCTTTCTCCAAGGAAAAGATTCTGATCATCAACCCTATCTATGCATCTCATAATTTTATTGACTTCTGTCAAATCTCCCTCCTCCTCTGCTGCTCCATGAAAAACAACCTGACTTTTTCTAGCCTCTCCTTGAGGCTCATACCCTCCAATCCAGGCAGCATCCTGGCAAACCTCTTCTGGACCCTCTCCAAAGCCTTCACATCCTTTCTGTAACATGGCAAACAGAATTGAATGTAATACTTTAAGTGTGGCCTAACCAAAGTCTTATAAAGCTGCAACATGACATCCTGGCACTTGTGTCCAAATCTCCAACCAATAAAGGCAAGCATGCCAAATGCCTTATTTACCACTCTATCTGCTTGCATGTCCACTTTCAGGGAGCTATGGACTTGGAGACCAAGATCTCTATACATGAATGCTGTTCAGCGTGCCATTAACCATACATTTTTCCTTAACATTTGATCTCCCAAAGTGCAACACCTCACTCATATCCGGATTAAACTCCATCTGTCATTTCTCCACCTATATCTGTAACTGATCTATTTCAAGGAAGAGATTTGGGGAGATAATTGTCTTATTCAAACTTAAAGACTAATGGTGAAAAAATTGTGCTTGCTTGTCAATGATGCTACAGTTGCACTGCAAGTGATTTATATTACACTACAACCAGGCTCAGTAGCCTAATATTAAAATTAGAAATCCAGATGTCTGTGTGTGCAAATAATAGTTGAGCAATTTTGTACTTTGTGGGTTACTGGATTGTTGTCAAAACTCCAAATGGTTTTGTCTTGTCGATTAAAGAAAATCTGCTTCCTTTACCTGATCTTGTCGTGCCTGAATCTGACTGCAGTTGCCTGTACCTTGATTGTCAATGACCTTGGCAAAACTAGAGGCTGGCAACAAATATTGCCCTGGCAGCATCCCAACATTCCGAGATGAAAGCAAAGAAGTATGTTAAGAAAAAGAGGGACCATTTAGGCACTTGTACTCCATTAAATATCATACCATGGATATGACTTTGAATTTTAGTAGAAGTCTGTTTGTACTATAAACTTCCTTGAAAGACTGAATGGTTTGGGGTTAGAGCATACAAGTATATTGTGGCAGGCATTTTGGGCAAACGCTGCATGATTTCATTGAGAAAATATAACTCTGTAATTGCAAATCCTACTTGTAATGTAAGCTGATATGAAACAGAAGTGCTATGGATTCTGCCTGTCAGAAACAGAAATGGCTAAGCAAAAGCTGTCATTTTTCTTAATTTTCCCCCTTTCTAAAATTGTATTTAGGCAGATTGTTTCTCATATGGATTTCTCAGAAATCCTTTCTGCCAATTCATCTGAAAGGCAGTTATGTTTCGTTCACAGATGGTACATTACAAAAGACAAACAAAAGTGAAAAAACTTACAGAAGTGTTTTTTTTGAAGGGTAGGGGGCAATGAGTCATTTTACAAACATATGTGGAGGGGAAAAGAAAGAAACAGGGTGTATTATAGTCACGGAGAAATGGAGGAGGAGAGAGAGGAAAACACCATGTTCTGCAAAACAGGGGAAAACATGCATTGGAGGCAGGTGGTTAGGAATGAAGCACATTGGTAAACTCAGAGAGGGAAATGGCAGGAATACTTTTAGGAGAAGAAACAATTATACATGGCAAGCTGAAGACAAAGATAAGGCTATTACACATTGCAAGCAAGAACCTTTACAAATTCCAGGCAGAAGTAAGTGCATAATAACCTGATGATAAGTCTACAAAGAATTGATTACATTTTAAAACAACTTAAGTAGAATTTACCAAAATCTTTGTGGTTAAAATTAAACATTTCATAAATGCCATTTGTTTCAACTAAATACTCCTTATCATTGTGCAGCTTCTTTACAATTCATTGCCATGGTAAATTGAAAGTTTAGTTATGAGTTGTAATTGTAATGAGGTCAGCCAGGTGGACCTCATAGAGCATGAGTTCCCTGATTGGGAATATTAATTTGGTTCACTTAAGGAGCCCTGGCTGACAGATATAATCAGGAATGTCAGAAGTTCTGTTCACACTGAGAACCAGCTCTGAGGATGCCGGACCAGTGTCAGGTTGTGTGTGTGTGTGTGTGTGTGTGTGTGTGTGTGTGTGTGTGTGTGTGTGTGTGTGTGAGTCTTGATGACAGGATCCTGGCCTCTGTTGAGTTATTTCACTGAATACAAGAGAAAAGAAATATGCTCCTGAAGATATTCACTTGCAACAATCGTCTTTATGTTGGGGTGAGCATTTCTGGCATTATGTCATTATTTGAGAAGCTTGACTCATTCAATCTTACCATTGAAGACTGGGCCCAGTATGTGGAAAGAATGTGTTACTTTCTTCTAGGCAAATGACATTGAGGCAGATGAAAATCAACATTTAATTCTTCAGCTTGTGGACCCATAGCTTTTTCAGTAATTTGGAGCCTCACATTTCCTGAGGTACCAGATACTGAAACACTTAAACAGTTTGAGAACGAACGGAATCTGTATCGAGATTTTTGATGAGGTCAAAACAACTGGTAGAGACATGTGAATTTGGTTTATCCCTTAACGAGATGCTGAGAGACCATTTGGAATGTGGGATTAATAATGTAACCATGCAAAAGTGCCCACTAGCAAAGTGCCTACTCCTTCAAACAGGCCCTACAACTGGCTCTGTCATTAGAGAATGTGGCAAGTGGAGCATGTGAGATACAGGGTATGCTGAAGGAAGTGGACAACCTCATCAGGCCAACAGAGCTTGGGTGACACCACAGGAATAAAAGCAATTGTATAGCCTCAATCAGGACATAACCTGAACAGAAGGACTCTTGGTCATCCCACATCAAAACCCCAAGACAAAGCCAAGCCTCAGCCAAACAGTTAAAATTTTCTTCAGGAGCCAGGACGGTGAGCACTATTGTTGCTGCCAGTATGTGGACTCAAGACGGCAAAAGGGCCCCACCATACCTAAACTGGGAAAGACAGGCCAAAGGCAGTGTCCAGAGAAATGTATACCCTGGAAAACCCACCCACATCTGGTTTGGAGCAGTTAAATTGTTTAGCAACATCCAAATCAAATGATTGTCCTGAGCAAAGATTCGCTGCCAGATACTGGCTAAACTCTATCAGGGTCATCTGGGGTGTCCAAAATGAAGATTTTGGCGAGTAGTCTGGTGGCTAGGATTGGATGCAGGCATATCCACATTGGTAGGGCAGTGCCCAGAGTGCCAGCAAAGATAAAGCTATTTCCAGCAGCTCTCCCACATTCATGGGAATGGCTGGGTAAACCTTGGACTTAGTTACATGTTGACTATGCAAGTCCATTCATGGGGCTCAATGTTCTTAGTCATTGTGGATGCACACTTAAAGTGGTTGAACTAGCATGAGACTCATGTGTCCAACACAGTGCTGATGATGGAAAAGTTGTGAGCAGCTTTTGCTGTGCACTGGCTCCCACGGGTGTTGGTCACAGCTAACAGGCCATTATTTAGCAACAGGAAATTTGAGTATTTCCTAAAGTTGAATGGTATTTTGCATATAAGGACAGCTCCATACCATCTGCTCCCCAATGATCTGGCAGAAAGAGCAGTCCAAACTTTGAAAGCAGGCTTAAAGAAACAGCCAACAGCTTCACTCAATATCAAACTGTTCCAGTTCCTATTTGATTACCGGACTACCCCTCATGCAACTACAGATAGGTCCAGCAGAATTATTAATGGGGGGAAGAATCCACACCAGGTTAAATCTAATATTCTCAGACCTGACAGGGAGGGATGAAGCGGCATCAGGGAGGCCAATGCCAAACATAAGACTCTCCTAAGCGAACGAGACAGTTTACTTCAGGGGAGAGACTTGGTGTCAAAACCACAGAAATAGTCCTACATTGGTAAGAGGTGTGAATGATGCAAGGCCAGGTACCATGACATACTAAGTTCTGGGTGAGGCAGTCTTGAACAAGCACATGGACCACATGAAAAATTGCAAATGGGGCAGGAGCAAAACACATGCAGCCCCTCAGAACAGTCCAAAAGGCTGCTGAAACCTGTGGGTTTTCCCCCTCTGCTTAACTTTGAAGAAACCTCAGAGTCTGAGATGGACATGGTGGATGTCACAGCCTTAACACCTTTACTGCCTGAAGAAGAGGATGATTTTTTTTTCTGAGATGCTCCGGGCACAAGTGTGGTACACACTGCCAGTATCCAAGGCTGAGCCAGAGGAACCAGATCCGATGCAAAGACACCTGAGGGAGACAAAAGAACAAGTCCCCAGATTTAGGCAGGGAGCGATGTGGTATTGGTAATGAGGCAGCAAGGTGGACCTCATAGAATATGAGGTCCCTGACTGGGGCTGACAAGTATAAACAGATGTGTCAGAGATTCTGTTCACTCTGAGAGCTGGGTCTGAGAAAACCAGACCAGTGTCAAGTACTATGCACGTGTAAATAAGGGGTGACTTGGTAATGGGGCAAAGGTCTCTGTGGAATTATTTCATCCTGTATTGCAGGTGGAATGTTTGATAACTTTGCACCTCACATATTTCAAAACATTAATTGCAATGAAGTTCAAAAGATTCCATTGATTTGAATGGTAGCCATATGGTGCAAACCAGTTCACCTCTAATCTTAGACTTTTTCATCTTTCATTCAGTGTTGTATAGTTTGCAATTGACGTGAACAGACAACATTAAAATGTGGAAGATTGGCACCAGGTAATAGTGAACAATAGGTTATGTTACTTTTTACTAGCCAGTAATTTCCAATTTTTAACACTACCGATCAGTAAAATGCCAGGCTAAGGTCAAGGAGAAGCGGGAAACATTCTTTGGATGAGTTGTATAGTCTTTTCATGTGCCATAAAAGAAGTTGCATTTGCCTGGTTGTACATCCCAGAACTGGAAGCTGTAGGCTTAACAATAGTATATACAACCACAATGAACCAAGATATTGAAATAACTTAGTTCAGAATGGCAATGAAATTGAGCCAAACCAGAAATGTCAAAATCATTACCACAAATTAATTTCCAAAACAAAAAGCAGCAACTCTGAGGAGGAATACTTTGTAGCTCATTAGGACAAATGGAAATATATTATCTCTCTAGTGAATTGTGAAATATACACAATGTTTCAGGGCTGTACATGGGACTACCTTTCTCTGCCTTCTCTTGTATCTCCATTCATGTCCACCATGACCTAATCTTGACCAGAAGCCCTACCTCCATTTCCCCAATTCTACTTTATGAAATTCTCTTCCTGCTCCTCATGTTAGCTGATTCTGTTAATGGTATTTTCTCTTCAAGTTCTGTTTTTATCCCTTTCGAACCTGTTCTCATCAGCACTATCCTCAAAAAAGAACTTTCACCCCTCCAACCCCGCAAACTCCCATCTTATTTTCAACCTCCCTTTCCGTTTCAGTACCTACTCCAAACTCTGTTTCCTAAATATTACCTCCATCGCTGTCCTAAACAACAGGAGTAGCATGTAGCATTAAAAAATGATGTGCCAGCTTGGTGAAGCTACAGCACAGGACTACTTACATACCAAGCAGCAGATGCAGCATGCAGTAGACAAGGCTAAATGATCCCACACCAATGGGTCAGACCGAATGCCCAAAGTCCTGCTGCATCAGCCATGATTGATAGTGGACAGCTAAACAACTAAAAGGAGGTGAAAACTCCAAAAATTCCTTAACAAAAGGGGGATACCAGCAGTGCTATGCAAAAGACACAACTGAAGTATTTGAATTAAATTCAATCCTTGTGATATCAAAAAGTAGCCAAAGACACTTTGGCAACTTTATTTTTACTTTTGCTTACTATATATAGTAAATGGTATGACATTTGACAACATCCTGACAACAGAAGACTTATGCTCCAGAACTAGCTGTGCCTTTCTCAAGCTGTTTCAGTGCAATTACAATATTGGCAACATCCCAACGATAGAACGTAGAACTGTTCAGCACAGGAATGGGCACTTCGGCCCACGATGTTGTGCCAAATGTGATGCCAAATTGAACTAATCCTTTCTGCCCACCCTTGGTCTATATCCCTCCATTCCTTACATATTCAGGTGTTTATCTAAAAGTCTCTTAAATGCCCCTATCATATCTTCTACAACCAAGTTTTTCTAGCCTCTTTTTATAGCTCTAATCCTCTATACAAGATGGCCTCCTGGTAAACTTCTTCTGCACCCTCTCCAAAGCCTCCACATCCCTCCTGTTAAGTGGCGACCAGAATTGAACACAATGCTCTATGTGTGGCCTGACCAAAGTGTTAAAAAGTAGCAACATGACATCCTGACTCTTGTACTCAATTCCACAACCAATAAAGGCAAGCATGTTGTGTGCCTTCTTTACCGCCCTATCTGCTTGCATGGCCACTTTCAGGGAGCTATGGACTTGAATCCCAAGATCCCTCTGTACATAAATGCCATTCAAGGTCTAGCTGTTAACTGTATACTTTTCCTTAACACTTGATCTTCTAAAGTGCAGCACCTCACACTTACCCTGATTAAACTCCATCTCCCATTTCTCTGCCCATATCTGCAACTGATCTATATCTCACTGTATCCTTTGACAACTTTCTACACTATCCAAATCTCCACCAATCTGTGTACCATTTGCAAACATACTAACCCACTCATCTACATTTTCATTACAAACAACAGAGGTCCCAGTATGGATGTGTTCAGAACACCACTAATCGTGGAACTCCAGTCTGAAAAACAACTTGCCACCACTATATTCTGCCTTCTGTGGGCAAGCCAATTCTGAATCCATATGGACAAGTCATTTTTTGATCTCACACATCTTAATCTGCTGGATAAGCTGACCATGAAGTACATTGTAAAAAGCCTTATTAAAATCCATGTTGATAACATCCACTGCTCTACCATCATCGATCACCTTTGTCACCTCCGCACATAATTCAATCAAGTTTGTTAGAAATGACCTGCCCCACAAAGCCATGCTGACTGCCCTAATTGGCCATACTTTTCCAAATCTGCATAAATCTTATCCCTAAGAATTATCTCTAATAGTTTTCCAACTACCACTGTGGAAATGTATTGGTCTATAGTTTCCTGAATTATCCCTATTTCCCTTCTTGAACAGAGAAACAACATTAGCTACCCGTCAGTCCTCTGGGACATCTCCAGTGGCTAGCAAGGATACAAAGATCTTGGCCAAGACTCCAGCAAGCTCCTCTCTTGTGTCTCTCAATAACCTGGGCAGATACCATCGGGGCCTGGGGATTTATCTACCTTAATGCTCTTCAACTGACCCAATACCACATCTTTCTTGATCTCAAAATGCCCCAGTATATTAGCATGCTCCACACAAATCTCACTATCCTCCATATCCTTTTCCTGGGTGAATACCAATATAAAGTACTTTTTCAGGATCTAACCCACATCCTTTGCCTCCAAGCACAAGTTCCTTCCTTTAGCAGCCCTACCTTCTCCCTAGCTATCCTCTTGATTTTAATCTATCTATCGAATGCCTTGGGATTCTCTTTAACCTTACTTGCAAATGTCATTTCATGGCCCCTTCCTGCTCTTGTAATTGCCTGTTTGACTTCTTTCCTGCTTTTTTCGCATACCTCATGAGCACTGTCTGATTTTAGCTTCCTAAACCTTAAATTTGTTTCCTTTCCTTTTGACTGAATTTACAACCTCACTCATTATCCAAGGGTCCTTTACCTTGCCATCCTTGTCCTTCCTCCTTACTGAAACATGCCTGATCTGATTACTCTCCACTCCACTTTTCTGCCTTTCCCCATAACTCTTGATTACATTACTGATGGATAATCAATTTCAACCTTGAATATACTTAATAACACAGCCTCATCAGTCCTCCGAGGTTAGGACTTCCACGGATGTATATGCTTTGAGAGAAGAAATGCCTCTTCAGCTCTGTCTTAAATGTTTTACCCTTTATTCTGATATTAAGTCCCCTGGTCCTAGACTTTTCCACAAGGGAAAACAATCTTTCTGCATTTATAATGTCAAGTCTCCCAAGAATCTTGTTTATTTCAATAAGGTTGCCTCTCATTTTTCTATATTCCAATGAGTACAGGTCCAAACTATTCAACCGGTCCTGATGAGCCAGTCCCTCCACACTAGTGAACTAAGGAACTACCTCCAAAACAAATGCGTCTGTCCTTAGATAAGGGACACAAAACTGTTCACTGAATTCTAGATGTGGTCTGACTAGTTCCTTAGATAGTTTTGGTAGAACCTCTCTACTTTCATACTTCATTCTCTTTGAAATAAAGCCCAATATTCCATTTGCCTTTCCTACTACCTGTTGAACTTGGATGCTGGTTTTTAGGACGAAGACTCCTAATCCCTCTGTTCCATAGCTTTCTGCAGTCTTTCTCTATTTAAATAATATTCAGCTCCTCGATTCTTCCTGCCAAAGTTCACAACCTCATGAGGCTTAACATTATATTCCATCTATCAAGTTTTTGCCCATTTGCTTAGTCTATGTATATCCTCCCTGCAGACTCTTTAGTGGCATCCTCACCACTTGCCTTCTGATCTATTTTGTGTCATCTGCAAACTGGGCAATGGTATATCACAGTCATTAATATATATTGTAAATAATTGTGGTGCCAACACTGATCCCTGTAGCACAACACGAGTTGTCATCCTGACAATGCCAGTTATCCCCACTCTCTGTTTTCGATTAGTTATTCAATCACCTATCCATATTAATATGCTACCTCCAAAACTACAGGCTGTATTAGTAGCATAACGTGTGACATCTTATCAAATGCCTCTGAGAAAATCGTAGAATCTTGCAGTGCAGAAGAGGCCATTCAGCCCATCAATTCTGCAATGATACATGACCTTCAACCTAATCCAATTTAACAGCACATGGCCCAAACCTGTGAATGTTAATAACATGTCAAGTGCTCATCCAGGTACTTTTTTAAAGGATGTGAGGCAACTCTTCTCTACTACTCTTCCCGGCACAGCATTCCAGACTGTCACCATACTCAGGGTAAAAAAATTATCTTCACATCCCTCAAACCTCTTATCCCTCTCCTTGAACCAGTGTCTGAAAACAAGAATAAAGGAGCCAAACTCCAAAGGTGAAATGAGAGTGGGTATCCTTGACATCAGCGTTTTACTAAGTATGGCACTGAGAATGAGAAAACTAGAGTCAATGGGAATCAAAGGGAAAACTTTGTGCTGGTTGGATGTCAGTCATTTCAGCTCCAACACATCGCTGCAGGAATTCCTCAAGGCAGTGCCCTAGGCCGAACCATTTTCATTTGCTTCATCACTGACGTTCTCTCCATCATAAGGTCAGAAGTGGGGATGTTCACTGATGATTGCACAATGTTCAGCACCATTCACCACTCCTCAGATGCTGAATCAATCCATGTCCAAATGCAACAAGACCTGGCCAATATCCAGGCTTGGACGGATAAGTGACAAGTAACATACATGCCACATAATTGTCCAGTAATGACAACCTCCAACAACAGAAAATCTAACCACACATCATATCATTGCTGAATCCTCCATTATCAACATCCTGGAGTTGGGGTGTACCAATGATCAGAAGATGAATACTTCAGCTTGTCTTTTGCAATGCTGTGCTAGGATCTCAGGAGACTGAAATCCTCTCCCTCACAATATCTCTTCAATCACATTCATCTGATATATCCTGCTGCTTCTACTCTGACTAGCATGTAGCATTGGTAGCAACCCTGAGATCACTGCCAGTGAGGTTCTAATTTTGCAACTTGCTTCCTAACTCCCTACATTGTGCTTTTAGGGCCTCGTCTCTTCTTTTTACATATGACACTGCAGGTCCCCACACTGACTGAGGTTACCTTAAGGGTCTTGCCTTCTCAACCTCTCCCCTTAACTGAGAAGTGATGACCTTAGGTTAAACACTGCACCAGTTGCTCCTTTCTAGTGAGACAGCAGCCCAATGGGGCTATGGTGACTTAACTCGGCCAATGTGAACCATGTCCACTCGTTGTTCATCCTTCCACTCTAGAATGTCCTATAGCTGCTCTGAGAGATCCTTGATCCTAGCAACTAGAAGGTGACATACCATCCCGGAATCTTGTTTGTGGCCACAGAAAATATTATTGATTATCCTTAATATTTAATCCCTTACTACTATAGCATTTTCACATTTATTACTCCTATCCCAAACAGGAGTGCCAACCATGGTACAACCAAATGAGTTGTTATTACTTGCCCCTGAAGATACCTGAATCATTATATCTGTTCTGCAGCAGAACGCCCGAAGAAGACTCCTTCATTGCCTGCCCAGACCTCTTTTCCTGCTTGCTGGTCATCTATTCCCTCCCAGACTGTGGATAAATATAACTAAAAACAGTGGCTACAAGAGCAGGTCATGTCTGGGAAATCTGCAGGAAGTCACTTACCTCCTGACTCCCCAAAGCTTATTCATCATCTACAAGGCAGACGTCAGGAGTGTGATGGAATATTCCCCACTTGCCTGAATGGGTGCAGCTCCACTAACACCCCAAGAAGTTTGCTGGCATCTAGGACAAAGCAGCCACTTGCTTGGCTCCCTTCACCATTAATGCATATGGCATCTCATGTGCCCCATTTACAAGCTGCACTGTAGTGACTCATCAAGGCTTCTCTGTCAGGTGGGAATACCATCACGAGCGAGTTCACCTCCAAGCCACACAACATCCAGACTTGGAACTATAACACAATTCTTTCACTACTATTCAATCAAAATCCTGGAACTCCCTTCTTAACAGCAATATGGGTGTCCCTATGCCTCAAGTACTGCATTAGTTGAAGAAGGCAACTCACCATTACCTTCTGCAGCATATTTAGGGACAGATGGTAAATCCAGGCCTAGCCAGCAAAGTCCAGATCCCATAAGTGAATAAAAGTCTGTGAATTTCTCATTCTGGCCTCCATTGCTTTCCCAATCAAATTGATTCATCATTGGTGTCAATGCCTTTACTTGCCTAGTCCCCAAACTCTGCAATTTATTTCCTCCAGCTCTTTACTCACTATTTCACTTTCCTTCTTGAAACCTTTCTCTTTGACCAAGGTTTCAGTCGGCTGAGCAGCTATCATGTCAAATAAAAGCAAAATACTGCAGACGCTGGAAATCTGAAACACAAACACAGTCAATGCTGGCTAAACTAGGGCAACATGCATGAAGAGAGAAATGGGGTTAATGTTTCACGTCCAGTTCAACTGTTGGTCAAAACTGAAAGGTGTTGATTTTTATGACATACTTTGGAGAGAGGTGGAGGAGGAGCAATGGCTCCTCGCGCAGATACTCAGTGCAAAGGATAAAGGAGTCATTAGTGATGGTGAAAGAGAAAATGAGATGTAAAATACATGTAAATAGAAGGGAGAGAGTGGGTCCTCAATACTCTTAGTGTTTGTTTTATACTGTTTTATAATGCTTCCATGAAGTGCCTTGAGATGTTTTATTGTGCTGAAGGTGCTACTTATATAGATATTTGTGCTATAGATGGTGGTGACAGAATGCAAACATTAAAGTAAATGTAACAAACCAGTGCAGGTTGATGAACTGAATGAGCTTCCTCTGCACCATGGCGGCTCTGTGATTCTGTTGTGTTGATGAATTGCTGCCCAAATAAGAATGCAGCATGCTCTACATTTGCAGTTAGCTGATCCACCCAATCAAATACAAGCGACAGTAAACAGAGTTAATCAACTGCATAGCCAGAAATGAGTGACCTCATTCTTATCAACAAAACAAACTCCGATTGATTCCATTCATAAAGTAAATCCAAAAAAAGAGGGTGAGATTTCCTGGACATAATGTTTCGGAAATAATGCTTTGTACTGTTAAACTCCATTCAAAGATTAAAGAAAGCAAAATCCTTTTTTTTCCCTTATTTATTCATAGGATGAGGGATGTCACTGACCAGGCCAGCACTTATTGTCCAGAGTTCAGTTATGAGTCAACCACATTGCTATGGGCCTGGAGTCACAAGTTGGCCAGACCAGGTAAGGATGGCAATTTCTTTTCCTAAAGGACATTAGTGAACCAGATGGGTTTTTCCCCAACAACTGATAATGGATTTGCAGTCATCATTAGATTCTTAATTCCAAATACTTAATAATTCAAATTCCACCATCTGCTGCAGTGGGATTTGAACCCAGGTCCCTAGGATGTTATGTGAGTCCCTGGATTAACAGTCCAGTGATAATACCACTAGGCCATCACCTCCCCAATTTTATTCCACCAAGGACAGAAAGTTCAATTTTCTGGTTCACTCCTCTTGGCAGGATTTGGATATGTGGGGTCTGGGACACAAACCCAAATCCATGCTGTGTATATAAATGGCGTAATTTCCAAGGAGGCTTTTTATTTCTGAATACAATTTTACTTAGAATACATAAGTACTATGGAGGCCTTCATCTCTGTATTCTAAGTATGATTAAATCTCCTGAAATACATCCATGTGGCAGAATGAAGGGGTTGCTTTTTGCAAAGGTATGCTGTTAGATCATTATGGCATTGCTTTGCAAAAGGACATGAGTGAACACAGATCAGTATTCACAACAAATTGATGATAATTCTCATGGTCACCATAACCAAAACTAATTAACAGATTTATGAATTGAATACTTATTCCAACAGCTGCTGTGGTGGGATTTAAGCTCACTTCAATCTGGACCCCTGGATAATTAATCTAGTGACATAACCACTATGCTACCATATCCCAAAAATATATAACTAGCTTAAGCTGAAAGGTTATTCAGAAATCACTGCTTTGTTCCTTGCTTCTGCAAGTTTAGCTAAATATGCAGTTAAGTTTAACTACCTTTGAGGATGTCCAAAGACTTTTATTCACATCTTTGCTATTCCTTTTCAATTAGTTCTAAACCTATTCCTTGAAGTTACGCGTAAAATTCTTCTCCCACTATTAGTATTTTCTGCAGTATCTCTGAATTTTGAAGCTTTGAGCAGAATTAACTTGATCATTTATTTAGATTAATACCATTTCAAACTGACTTAGACCTGAGGGTGAAAATGTATGACATATCTCAGCCAGTTCCACAACAGAATCACTAATAATCTGTCCTTCAAACATTCTCAGATCAAACTGATTCTCCTCCACATTGCATTTTACACTGACATCTCCCTGTCGTTCATGAATTCTGTGCCTCTCCTCCCTTTCTTAGAGCAGTACATTGCAAAATCTCCTCATAACCAGCTATTTTAAATCTAGTGAAGTGCAATGATACAAGATTAATGAGAGTTATCTGAATTAAGGATCCTGTAGCGGGTAGGGATCACAATATGGCAGAAGATTAAAGTCAGTTTGAGGGTGAACAAGTTTTGTCTGAAACCAATGTCCTCCACTTAAACACAAGACCAAATACAGAGCTGTGAAGAAAGAGTTGTCCAAGGTGGTCTGCGAAAATAGACTAAGGGGAATGTCAGTAAATGAAGAGTAGCAGATATTTAAACAAATACTTCATATTGCTCAGCAAAAGTTAATCCCAATCAAAATGTACGACTCAATGAAAAGTATGAACCACTGTTGGTTAACAAAGGAGGTCAAAGGAGAGTGTACAATCAGAAAGTAACAGAAACAAAGTGGGAAAAACTAATGAAAGACCAAAGGATGGGCAATTTTTTTGGGAATCAGAAGCAGATGACCAAAATGCTAATAAAAGGAACGAAATGGATTAAGAAAGTAAATTGGCAAGAACTATATAAACATATAGCAAGAGCTTCCGTGAGTACACAAAAAGAAAGAGAGTTAAGTACGACCCTTTGAAGATGCAACTGGGGAACTGATAATGCACAACAAGGAAATGATCATTTAAATCAATAGTTTACATCAGTCTTCACAGTGGAGGCCATCATAAACATCCCAAAAAGTACTAGACAAGCAAGGAGCTAATAGGAGGATAGGTCTTGAAGCAATCCCTGGCATAAAGTACAAAGTATTTGACAAAATAATAGGACTGAAAGCAAGCCAAGTCACCAGCACTCGATGGCCTGCATCCAACAATTTTAGAGGAAGTGGCTGCAGAGATTTTGGAAGCAAATATTCCAGAATTCATTTGGATTCCAGGAGGATTCCAGTGGATTAGAAAACTGTCAATATAATATTCCTGTCCCAGAGGGAGGGTAACAGAAAGCAAGAAACTATAGGCCTGTCAGCATAACATATGTTGTTCAGAAAATACTGGAGTTCATTATTAAGGAAGAAATAGCAAGCCATTTAAAAATGCAATCAAACATAAACAACATGGTCTTCTTAAAAGGGAAGTAATGTTTGACAAATTTGAGGATATAACAAGCAGAGTTCTTAAAGGGAAACTGGTAAATGTTGTGAATTTGGACTTGCAAACGGCATGCGATAAGGCACCACATAAAAGAATGGAGCACACAGTATTGGACTAATATTTTAGTAAGGATTGAGGATTAGTTAACACACATAATGGGGACATAAGCAATTTGCATGGGGTTATAGATAGATTGGGTGAGGAAAAGCTTGGAAGATGGAGTTTAACATAGGAAAGTATGAAGTTATGTATTTTGGTTGGAAAAATCAAAAGACAGACTATTATTTCAATGAAGAGAGTTCAAGGAATTTGGGTGTATTGGTGCATGAAACACAAAAATATGGAATGAAGTAGAGCAGGTAATCAAGAAGGTAATGGAATTTTGCCCTCTATTGTGAGGGGTTTCAGCTTAAGAATAGAGAAGTCTTAATACAACTGTACAGAGTGTTGGTGAGGTCCTACCATGTACAATTTTGGTACCCTATTTAAGAAAGGATAAATTGGCATTAGAGGCAGTTCAAAATAAATTCACAGATTAGACCTTTATTCATTAGAGCTTAGATGAATGAGGGGTGAGCTTATTGAATAATGCAACATTCTAAAGCGGTTGACAAGGTAGATGTTGAGAAGGTATTTCTATCAGTAGGAGAGTTTCAAACTAGGGAAATTTGTTATGGAAAAAGCAGACACTCATTTAGAAATGGAATGCATAGGAACATAAATCTCTCAAAGGATAGTGAATGAGTCGAATTCTCTATCCCAAAAGATTGTGGGTGTTATATCACCTAAAGGGGGCAATGAGTGGATGGATGGAAAGAAGGAAGGAAGGAACCAAAGAGGAATTAAGACGTGGGACAGTTCAGCTATGATCGTATAGAATGGTAGAGCAGGCAGGAAAGTGTTTAGCTTTACTCCTGCTCCAATTTCTTACATTTCCACCCTTCAGTGAGTCCTGACACTTTTGTTAATTCCATCATACCCAAAATTCTGACTAGAAGCTCTCCAGTCATTCCTACTATCATTCCCACTTCACTTTGCAGTAAGATTTTCCCTACACATACCCTGCTGTTGGTTGAGAGAGGTCAATCATTGCATACTATAGGTCAGGATTACCGTCTTCTCACATCTATGGCTGGAATCCTGTGCAAACATCATAATTTGGACAGTGGTAGCATTGATGGGAGACCCTGATCCATGAATGAACACATAGGGAGCAAACCTCGAAGTATTAAATATGCATGGTCGCATTCCTGCTAATATAGAGATGTTTGACTAAATTGAGCTTGAATAGTCAATGTTAAGTGAGTAAATGGACAGTCAGTTACACCATTCCTTAGAAAACAGTAATGTCTAACCATGAAAATGATATCCTCATTTGTGATCTTGTGTTACATGGGCTGGAGTTTTCGTGTAACTTTACATTCACTGAAATAAAACCAGAAACAGTTGACAGGGGTCCTCCTTCTTTGTTACAAGCTTTCAATATGAATAGTCTAGCTTATACCATCTTTATTGAACTGACTTTTTGTTAGATCCCTGCAGTGGGTGTGCTTCAAGTTAGAGGTTGTCGTATTGATAATCATTCATGCCTGAAGCAGGAGTCAATCTATCTTCTACAACTGTTAATTTACATTTCATAAACTCCATTCTATTCTCCACACTTCCTTATCAACTCCTGTTACTGGGGATAACCTGCCCTCAAATATGTTCTCCAATGAGCAACAACTGCTCTCTAGAACTTGCCCTGGTTCATTCTTTAAGGGACCATCACTTACAACAATGTCAGAGGCCACATATCTACAGATAAACCAGAAGGCTAATAGTATTATGTTGTGCTTCCATTCCAAGCACCCTCTTTCCTTACAAAAACACTGTATATGCATTGTTATTGACATTGTGAATTAACCAAATTAATCATAATTGTTCTCTTGCATGAACAGCTTGCTTTTCTTCTCAGTCTGTGCACATGCATTGCACAAAATGTTAAATTGTGCTAGTCTTTTAATGGTACAAGGGCACAGAGTTGTTAGCTATTCATCAAGGTGATGTTCCAACTCTGCAGTATGTTACTTGTTGCTGTAATATCTATTGTTTCATTTCTCTTGAGTTATAGTTGTGGACCTCTGGGACTGATGAGGGAATCAGATGGTCCCTCAATTCGACTGAACCATTAACAGGATCACAACCAATCCATCATCCTCTACATCTATTTTCCTACATTTCCCCTATAGCCCTTGGTTCTCCAACTGATCGAGAATCTATTTCAGCCTTGTGGCAAGGAGTTCCAAAGATTCACAACCCTCTGAAAGAAGAAATTCCTCCTCATCTCTCTCTTAAATTGACACCCCTTTATCTTGAGACTTTTCCCTCTGGTCCTAGACTCTCCCATGAGGAGAAATATCCTCACAGCATTTATCCTGTCAAGCCCATTAAGAATTCTATATGTTTCAATGAGATCAATTCTCATTCTTCTGAAGCCCAATAGGTAGAGTCCTCACCTTTTAACTTTTGCTCATGAGACAATCCCTCTGTACCAGGATTATACAAGTGAACCCACACTGAACTGCCTCCAATGAAATGATACCTTTTCTTAGGTAAGAGGATCAAAACCAAGCTCAGTACACCAGCACCTCGTACAGTTGTAGTAAGACTTCCCTACTCATACTCCAAACCCCTTGAAATAAGGGCTAGCATTCCACTACCCTTACTGATGTCCTGCTGTGCCTCTGTGCTAGTGTTCTCTGTTTTGTGCACAAGTACTCTCAAATCTTTCTGCAATTTCATTCCATTCAAATAATATTCTGTTCCTTTGTTCTCCATCCAAAATGAACAACTTCACATTATCCCACATTATATGCATTTGCCAACTTTTTGCACACTCACTTAACCTATCAGTATCTCCTCTATAAATAGTTGCATTCCTCTTGTAGCCTGCCTTTCCACCCATTTTTGTGTCATCTGCACATTTGGCTACAGTACATTCGCAGATAGGCAATTGTATTCGTACAAATAAGGTTTGAGTGATGGTCTCAGGAAGTGTGAAGTCTATAAGGGTGGCAGAATGAGCAGTTAGAAAGGAAAGGGTGGTGTTGGGGGTATCTCACCAGGCTGTTTATAGAGCCCATTGCAAGATGTCCTGGAGCCAGTGTGGATGATAGTATCTCCAATGTGTCCACACTACCATTCGGGGTGATTGTGGAACTCCTCACCTTCGAGAATGACACTAATCTGGGTGGCAATCTCTGACCTGACTGGCACGGTCTGTTGACGTGGCTTCCTCTACCAGTTCTACAGGATTAGGACTCCTCTCCTCTCCACCATCCTATCCACACAAAACTCTTACAGAGATAGTAGGAACTACCAATGCTGGAGAATCTGAGATAACAAGGTGTAGAGCTGGATGAATACAGCAGGTCAAGCAGCATCAGAGGAGCAGGAAGGCTGGCGTTTCTGGTCGAGACTCTTCTTCAGAAAACTCACACAAAACTCCTGTTCCCTTTTAGAAAAGCATAGTGCCTGCCACCCTTGTCCAACCATCTCCTCATTCCTTTCGCAGCCAAGCAGTACAGCCTCCAGATCGCAGCGCTTCTGGAGATGTGCAGCGGGTTTTGTAGATTGTGTGGTTACAGGGGATGTTGGTCTCGGGGGCACCTCAGCTGAGGAGCGAGTTGTTCCGGGAACAGTGTGTGGGAAGGTGGGATGGAAACCAGGCATGATTTTTACGATGAGGGGTCCAACTGCAGATAATGTGGTGAATTTGGTAAGATACCACAGAATTATGCCATAGAACCATGCTTTGTCAAAATATCTACAACATTCAAAACATTGTATTCTGTTCTAGCTGTTCCCCTTGAAGTGGACCCCATTTCTACTGCAAACAATTCCAAAGGCAGCACAGTGGAGCAAACATCACTTCATTTGCTTGGGGATAAACAGAAAAGGATGTTTTAGATGGCACATATCACCTGAGAGAGGCAGAGATATTCCCAAGCTTTTTCCCTTGGTGACCCTGAGTTTTTTTTTGTTTTTGTCCCAGCAGATTAGATTGTAGTTGAGGTGGAAGTTGGGATTTGGAAGTGCCTAGGATATTGGTGGGGCCTCTTCTGGATTACTGTGTCCAAGAACATGATCTTATCCTGTTATAGGATGGATGTGATTAAGCTAGAGAGAGTTCAGAAGAGATTTACTAGGATGTGGCCACGTATGGAAGGCTTGAGTGATAATGAATGGCTGTAGAGGTTAGGACTTTTTTCACTGAAGCATAAGAGGTTGAGCAGTGGCCTAACAGAGGTTTATAAAATCATAAAGGGTATAGGTAGGGTCACTGCTAGGTGTCTTTTCCCCAGGATGGGGAATTTCAGACTATGGGCCATATTCTTAAGGTGACAGGTGAGATATTTTAAAAAGATATAAGAAGCAAATTTTTTACACAGAAGGTAGTTCGCGTGTGAAATGAATTCCCTGAGGAAGTGGTGGATGTGGGCACTGTTATAACATTTAAAAAACATTTAGCTAAGTACGTGAATAGGAAAGGTTTGGAGGGATATGGGCCAGGAGCAGGCAGGTGGGCCTAGTTTAGTTTGCGATAATGTTCGGCATGGTGTGCCGTGTGTTTCCGTGTTGTATGACTCTATGCCTATACTGACTTCAACCATCCTGAATCGGAGTCCAACTAGATGAAACAGCTGGACTTTACGTGCTGCCATTTCATTCATTTGGATGTAATTTGTTTAGACATTATTCATCAAGTTTATCTGGACCATATCGAGGACTACTGTATATGGGCCTTACTTGAACTAAACCTGCCAACTACTGTAGGGTCTTCCTGAAGAACAAAGTAAATCTTCAGCTTCACACTACCACTTGTCTCATTAAACCCTATCCTTTTAAAAAAGAAATCATTTCTAACTTAAGATAACACAGTGTGGAGCTGGAGGAACACAGCAGGTCAGGCAGCATCAAAGGAGCAGGAAAGCTGACGTTTCGGGTCGGGACCCTTCTTCAGAGATGAGGGAGGGGAAGGGGGCTCTGAAATAAATAGAGGGTGGGGGGGCAGCGATAGCAGGTAGTTTGTGGTAGGGATTGGTCAGTGAGATGGGAGGTGCAGATAGATGGGAGAGAAATGGACAGGTCCAGGAGGCGGGGATGAGGTTGGGGGTGGGGAGATTTTGAAGCTAGTAAAGTCCACATTGACACCATTAGATTGTAGACTTCCAAGGCAGAATATGAGGTGTTGTTCCTCCAGTTTCTAGGTGGCATCGTTGTCCAGGGAGTGGGAGGGGGAGTTGAAGTGGTTTGCTACTAGGAGGTGCAGCCGTTTGTCACGAACCGAGCATAGGAGCTCTCCAAAGCGGTCTCTGAGCCTTCCCTTGGTCTCACTGATGTAGGGGAGACCACATTGGAAACAGCGGATACAATATACCACATTAGCAGATGTGCAGGTGAACATCTGTTTAATATGGAAGGTTTTCTTGGGGCGTGGGATGGAGGTGAGGGGGTTGTGTAGGGGCAGCTGTAGCACTTCCTGCAGTTGCAGGGAAAAGTGCTGGGGGTAGTGGGGCTAGTGGGGAATGTAGAGCTGACGAGGGAGTCTCGGAGAGAGCAGTCCCTCCGGAATGCAGAGAAGGGTGGGTAGGGAAAGATATCCTTCGTAGTGGGGTTGGATTTAAGGTGGCGGAAGTGGCGGAGAATGATGCGTTGAATCCGAAGGTTAATGGGGTGATACATGATGATGAGGGGAATTCTGACTGTGTTTTCATTGCGGGGAGGGGGTGTGAGAGCTGAAGTGTGGGAAACGCAAGAGAGGCGGTCGAGGGTGTTTTTGACCACTGAAGTGGGGAAATTTTGGTCCTTGAAATACAAGGATGCCTGGGATGTTCAGAAGTGGAACTCCTCAACCTGGGAGCAAATGTGGTAGAGGCGGAGGAATTGGAAGTAGAGGATTGCTTTATTGCAGGAAGGTGGGTGGGAGGAGGTGTATTCTAGGTAGCAGTGGGAGTTGGTGGGCTTGAAATAGAAATATGTTAGCTGGAATATTGTGTATAATTCTTGGTGCCAAACTATGGGAAGAACATGAAAATATTGGAGAGGAAGTGCAGAAGAGGTTTATGAGAATGGCTGCAGTGAAGACACATTTCAAGTATGAGAAAAGATTGGAGAAGTTTGAACTGTTTCCCTTGGACACCCGAAGGCTAAGAGGAGATCTGACAAAAGTGTCCAAAATCATGAGGGGACTGGATAGAGTAGATATGGATGAACTGTTCCCACTAATAAAAGGATTAAGGACCAGAGGGCACAGTTTTAAATTGTTTTGTAAAAGAACCAAGTCTGAGATCATTTTTAAAAAAGTCTTTTACACACAGCAAGTAGTTAGGGTCTGGAATGCAATGCCTGGACACATGGTGGAGGCTGGATCAATTTACTTCTTCAGGAAATTAGATGATTATTTAATAGGAACAATTTGCAGGGTTTCTGGTAAAAATGGAAAATTGGGACTAAGTTTTTTTTAAACTTATTCAATCATGGGATGCAGATTTTGCTGGTTCACTAGCATTTATTGCCCACTCCTATTTGAGCAGTTGCCCAGAGGCCAGTTCAGGGCTACCTACATCACTATTGGTCTGGAGTCACATGTAGGCCAGACCAGATAAGGATGGCAGGTTTCCTTCACTAAACAACATTAGTGAACCAGATGGGTTTCTGTGACAAATAACAATGGATTCATAGTCAGTATTACACCCTTAATTCTAGATTTCAATGAGTTAAGATTCCACGATCTGTTGTGGCGGGATTTGAATGGTCATTCCTAGACCATTACGAGGTCTCTGATCAACAATTTCGCAATATACCACTCTGCCATTACTCAGAAAGCCAGTGCATACGCAATGGGCCAAGTGGCCTTCTCCAACACCATGATAATTATGTGATTCTCATCTGACATCTTCACCTTTTAATAATGTGAGAAATTCATAAACTTTGTTGTCAACAAGATTTTTTTAAAAACCTGTTTGGCTGTCTCAGTTGCTTCCTCCCTTTATTTTTATCACCAAGCCAGTTTTCATATCCCATGTGCATCTTGTCTGAATGCTGAACCTCCTGCATTTCCCCAGCATCTCATCCTGTCTCTCCATGTTGTCTTGTCCATGGCACTCAGCTTCTATTCTCTTGACCCCATTCCCATTAAACTGTTAACCAGCTAACTTCCTTCTTGACCCACACACTTTGTCAATCATTTCCTTTCCTCAAGTATTGCCCCTCTTCTTTCAAAACCAGTTATGCAGCTTGTAAATCTAAGTTTACATAATACAAAAGTAGAAATTGTGTTCCCAAACAAATAATTCCACTACTTCAACTTACAGAGTTTAGAAAAATGGAATATCTTTAAAGCAATTAAAATAAGTTGTCAGTACTGCAACCAAAGCATTTGTTTTCCATTGCAGACTTCGTTAAATATTCCCTTGCAACCATTCAACAGAAATTTTAAAAGGGCAAGTGTAAACATCATGAAATTATGCCATTTAAACATTTCCATACTTAGTGAGCTAACAGAGGCCATGACACCAAATCTGTGCAAGTACTCCAGCAAACAAAGTATCTGACAAGATCCACAGGCCAAAGGATTCAGTCACCAAATGTCCCAAAGACCTGCTCACCATATTTTCTATTTCCTTCTACCTCTGATTTGGACATTTGCTGGTCAAAGAAAAACAATGGTGGTAAATGTATACAAAAACAGAAATTTCTGGAAAAGCTCAGCAAGTGTGGCAGCATCTATGTAGAGAAGTCAGAGTTAACGTTTTGGGTCCAGTGGCCCTTCTTTAGGTCCCATATATACGTATGATATACACATACTTATAATCTCAGAGTAAAGGAATCACCCTTTAAGATAGCGATAAGGAGGATTTTTGCTCTCAAACGGGAATCAGTCTGCGAAATTCTTCTCTGCAGATCCAGGGATGGGTCATTAAGTATATTCAGTTCCAGGACTGACAGATTTTTAATCAATACGAGCATCAAGGGTTTAAGGGGAAAAGGCAGAATTATCAGGTCAGCCAAAATTACACTGAATGGTGGAACAGACTCAGTGATTAGAATAGTCTACTTCTACTCCTGTGTTTTAAGGTTTGGCTGGAGTTTTGTTTGAATGTTTAGAAAGCTGACTTTAAGAAGAACAATAGCAATAGTTTAGTGGTCCTCCCTGTTACACCTCGTTGGGGTTGCAAGCTGAAAATGAAGCCCCACTATTCCAGAGATTCTCAAAAGTTAAACATTTTACAAGTGTATGGAAAATTACCCAAGGTTTTAGACCTATGTTGACAGAAAGCATGAGCCAGGTTTCTGTACTGAACAAGAATTATTATTTTTTTGCAAAGGTATAGATTCAGCTACATATAAACAGTTATAAACTGTCAACCTATCTCTCCATTGGTTAAAATTCTAATCCCCATATAAAACTTCCCTTACACACACAGAAAGACACAAATAAAATTGTCATGGTCCCTGTTGACAGGGTTTGCTGGGCTAATCTTTTTGGCTTCTCAAGGCCTGCTGCTCTTTGATCTTTCTTCTCCAGGCACTTGCTCTTGGTACAAGAGGCACAAGGGACTCTTTCACATTTAAAACATCTCTGACATTGGTTAAGAGCCACAGCTCACAGCAACTGATTACAGAAAATAAACTACTTTTACGGAGTCTTAAAGACCTACAAAACAGAAATAGGCCCTTTGGCCCATTGTATCATCAATGCTCAAAAAACAACCATTAACTATTTTAATCACATTTTTCCAGCACTTAGCCTAAAGCCTTGTATGCCTTGGCATTGCAAGTGCACATCTAAATACTTCTTAAATGTTGTGCAGTTTCTGCTTCTACCACCCTTTACAGGCCATGAACCCCACATTCCCACCACCCTCTGGGTGAAAAGTTTTTCCTCACATCTCCTCTAAACATTCTGCCCTTTACCTTAACTCTATGCCCCCAGTCATTGATTCCTCCAAATGAAGGGAAGAAGTTTCTTCCTGTTGACCCCAGCTACGCTCCTCATAATTTTAAATACCTCACCCACATCCCTTCTCAGCCTCCTCTGCTCTAAGGAAAACAACCCCACTCTAACCAATCTCTCTTTGTAACTGAAACTCTCCAGCCCAGACAACAACCTTGTAAATCTGAAACAAAAGCAGGACTTGCTGGAAAAGCTCAGCAGGTCTGGCAGCATCTGCGGAGAGAAATCAGAGTTAATGTTTCTTTTTCAGAACTCAGAGTCCTTAGTGTTACACTGATACACTGCCCAGGTCTCACTGCTGTACAAAATGCTGCACAACTTCACAGTCACAGATGCTGCATGCATGTATACACTCAATACATGTGTTCTTGCAAAGGGAATTTAGTCATTCATCAGAGTACGTGTAATTACTAGCCACTGAGGAAAAAGCACTTCACTCCTGAAGGGTTGACGGAGAGACAAATTGTGTTCTTTTCATGAAGGTACATAGGAACAGAGAATAATGGGCCAGCCTTCAAATTAAATGCATTTAAACAACAGTAAACAGTCAATACTGTTCTGTGTGTGCTGCTCAAGACTGAACAGAGTCTGGCAATAATTGATTCTCTTCTCTCTCTCTCTCTCTCTCTCTCTCGCAATCAGTACTATAGAAGCCAATTGTGGTTCAGTGCCACAATGGCAGAATGTCAGCTATAACCTGCAGTGTTTAGCCACGTGGACATATCTAGACTCAACTGCACTCCTGAGTCAGCACAGGGGATTTTTAATGAAAACTCACAGTCAAAACTCAGGAAAAGATTGTCACAAATAGGGGAAAGTCTGCAGATGGTCAGCTCAGTTATAGGAACCAGTCCCCAATGCTCACTTTGTACTCAATGGCCAGTTTCAAATTTCACTCAGCGATGGTGAAGGTTTTGACACTATGAGAGTACTGACCTGTTCATCACAGCCGATTTCTTTCTTTAATCGAGCACGGATCTGTAAACTCTGATACGTGTTTATTCCAGATTCGGAATTTGTGGTCATCCATTAATGTGAAATGTGCACCAGGCTGCCACATGGAGTCTGAGTTTCACTAGTAATGAATCTAAACCAGAGAACTGAGCCAAGACTGTTAGGCCATAACACCAAGCCTCAGTTACAGTTCGTTTCCAAACAGGCAGCAAGCCAAAAAAACCATTTTTTATAATAAAATGAACATGGAGACATCGGTGTCAGTGACGAAAGGCTTGGTTAATGTGATGCAGTAGATTTTAAATAATTTTAGAGATACTGATGTAATGTCCAGCTGAATTTGAAACCCCAGGTAATTCCTCTTGTTATCTAATATGCAGGAGATGATATGTGCTGTCTGCAGTGGTTCATGGCAGTTTGAAAAGTGCCTCAAAGCAAAAACAGTCTAATGATTCATTAATGTTTCAGTATTATATCTGCATTTAAATTCCAAAAATACATCACTCAGCACAATGTTGTTTTACAGCAGCTGAATTTATGCCCAAAAGTGAATGAGATGTGATGCCATGTCTTTCTCAATAGTGAATAAATGACCTAGAAATGTTGGAATTTTCGGTAAAAGTAGCTCAGAGCTTGGATGCTGAAACTGTCCACTGACTTGCCTCCTGTGTGGCACAGTGATGTATAGCTGGGAGGGAATTGGCCTATGCATCCTTAACAATGACAATGCATATCACACACTCACACACACACACACACACACACACACACTGTCCCTAAAGCCGTCATTGCTCAGAGCTTTGAGTATTGGAGTTTGGGCATTGCGTTGAGAGAGGTTCATTAGTGCTACTCCGAAGGGCTTAAATTAGAGTAGCAGGGGTTTGGGAGCCACAGCAGCAGGTCAGTAAGTGGAGGGATTGAAGGAAAGGTAGATGTTAGGACCAGTAAATCATAACGAAAGGCAGAGAGAGGTAAATGAACAGGATGGTACTAATGGGCTGAAGTGTATTTATTTCAATGCAAGGAGTACTAAAGGTAAGGCAGATGAGCATATAGCTTGGATCAGTACATAGGGCTCTGACGTTGTGGCCATGACAGAGACTCGTTGAGAAGGGGACAGCACTGGCTGCTCAATGTTCCAGGGTTTCGCTGTTTTAGACAAGATAGAGAAGAAGGTGAAAGAGGTGGAGGAGTTGCATTTCTAATCAGAGAGAATGTCACATCTACACTCAGAGAGGACATATTGGAGAGCCCATCCATTGAGGCAGTATGGGTACTGCTCAAAAAAAGATGAGTGCAATCATCATCATCAAATCCCTACACTATGGAAACAGGCCCTTCGGCCCAATGAGTCCACACTGACCCTCAGTCACCGCACCCAGACCCATTCCACGATAACCCACTTAATCTACACAGCCCTGAACACTACGGGCAATTTAGCATGGCCAAATCACCTTGCCTGCATATCTTTGGATTGTGGGAGGAAACCAGAGCGCCCGGAGGAAACCCACGCAGACATGGGGAGAATGTGCAAACGCCACACAGACAGCTGCCCAAGGCTGGAATCAAACCCTAGTCCCTGGCCTGGTGGGGCAGCAGTGCTAACCTCTGAGCCACCCCATCCTGACTGGATTACACTGTAGGCACCCCAACAGCCACTGAGATAATGAGGAGCAAGTAAAAACGCAGATTATGGAAGAGTGCAATAAAAACAGAGCTGTCATAGTGGGTGACTTTAATTTCCCATATTGACTGGGACTCCCTTATAGCAACAGGCTTAGACAGGGCTGAATCTGTCAAGTGATTCCAAAAGGGTTCCTTGAAACAGTATGTGGATAGTCCAACTAGAGGAGGGGCCATACTAGACCTTATATTGGCTAATGAACCTGGCCAGGTGACTGATCTTTCACTAGCAGAGCATTTTGGAAACAGTGATCACAACTGCTTATATTTTAAGAGAGCTGCAAATAAGAGTAAGTGAAGACCTTGTAGCAAGGCACTAAATTGGGGGACAGCAAATTATGCCAGGATTAGGCAGGAGCTATGGAGTGTTAACTGGGAGAAGCTAGTATCAGGCAAGTCCACATTTGAAATTTGGGAGTTGTTTAAAGACCTCTGGGGAGAGTTCAGGACCACCATGTCAGGAGGAAGGACAAGGATGGCAAGGTAAGATCCCTTGGATAACGAGGGAAGTTGTGAATTTAGTTAAAAGGTAAAAAAGAACGTATATAAGCTAAAATTAGACAGGGCCCATGTGGAATATAAAGAAAGCAGGCAAGTGCTTAAGCAGGGAATTAGGAGAACAAGAAGGGGCCATGAAATAACCTTGCCAAGTAGGGTTAAAGAGAATTCTAAGGTATTCTATACTTACATTAAAAAGAAGAGGATAAAAGAAGAGGGTAGGACCTCTCAAGGATAAAGGAGGAAACTTGTGCTTGGAGGCAGAGTTTATGGGTGGAATCCTAAAAGCGTACTTTACGTCAGTATTCACCCAGGAGAGATTATTGTGGGGCATGCTAACATGCCAGGGCATTTTATGATCAAGAAAGAAGTGGTGTTGGGTCTCTTGAAGGGCAGTAAGGTGGATAAGTCCCCAGGGCCTGATGGTATCTAACACAGGTTATTGAGAGAGGCAATCTTTACAACATTATGAACCATTGGAGAGGTCTCAGAGAACTGGCAAATAGTGTTGTTCCTCTATTTAAGTAGGGCAATAGGGATAATTCAGAAAACTATAGACTGATGAGTCTCACATCGGTGGTTGGGAAGCTATTGGAGAGAATTCTTAGGGATGGGATTTAGGCACATTTGGAAAAGCATGCCCAATTAGGGACAACTAATATGGCTTTGTGCAGGGCAGGTCATGTCTTACTAACTTGATTGAATTTTTTGAGTGACTGACAAAGATAATTGATGAGGGTCGAGCAGAGGGTGTTGTCTACATGGATTTTAGTAAGGCTTTCGACATGTCCTTCATAGTTGGCTCATCCAGAAGATTAAGGTTCATGAGATCCACAGTGACTGGACCATGTGGATTCAGAGCTGTCTTGCCCATCGTAGGCAGAAGGGTAGTGGGTGGAAGGGTGTTTTTCAGGCTGGAGGTAAGTGGCTAGTGGTTTTCTGAAGGGATCTATACTGGGACCTCTGCTGTTTATGATACATATAAATGACTTGGGTGAAAATGTAGATGAGTGGGTTAGTAATTTTGCAGATGATGCAAAGATCAGGGGAGTTGTGGATAGTGTAGGAAGTTGTCAAAGGATACAGTGGGATATAGATCAGTTGCAACAGGAAATGGGACATGGAGTATAGAAAAGTATACAGTTAATGGCAGGACCCAGAATAACATTGATGTACAGAGGGATCTTGGGGTTCATAGAATCTCTACAGTGTTGCAACAGGCTACTCAGCCCAACATGTCAATGCTGATCCACTGAAGAGCATTCCACCCAGACCCATTCCCCCTACCCTTTCCCTGTAAAGCTGCATTTCCCATGGCTAACACACCTAATCTACATACCCCTAAATACAGTGGGCAATTTAGCATGGCCAATCCACTTAACCTGCACATCTTTGGACTGTCGGAGGAAACCAGAGCATCGGACAGAAACCTACGCAGACACAGGAAGAATGTGCAAACTCCACACAGACAGTTGCCAAAGGGTCGACTCAAACCCAGGTCCCTGGTGCTGTGAGGCTGCAGTACTAACTACTGAGCCACTGTGCCACCATTTTCCATAGCTCCCTGAAAGTGGCCACGCAGGTAGATAGGGTGGTGAAGAATGTGTATGACGTGTTTGCCTTTACTAGTTTGGGAATTGAGTACAAGAGTCAGGATGTCATGTTGCAGCTTTATGAGACTTTTGTTAGGCCACACTTAGAGTATTGCATTCAACTCTGTTCACCACATTTCAGGAAGGATGTGGAGGCTTTGCAGAGGGTGTTTACCAGAAGAAGTTTACCAGAATGCAGCTTGGATTAGAGGGTATGAACAATAAGAGGCTATAAAAACTCAGATAACAAGGTGTAGAGCTGGATGAACACAGCATGCCAAGCAGCATCAGAGGAGCAGGAAAGCTGACGTTTTGGGTCGGGACCCTTCTTCAGTAAAAACATTTTTCTGAAGAAGGGTCTAGGCCTGAGACATCAAAATTACTAACCCACTCACCTTGTTATCTCAGATTCTCCAGCATCTGCAGTTCTTACATTCTCTATATAAACTCAGGTTGTTTTCTTTGGATTGGCGGATGCTGAAGGGAAAGTTGATAGAAGTCTATAAAGCTATGAGATGTATAGATAGGGTTGACAGTCAGAGTCTTTTTCTCCAGAGTTGAAATGTCTAAAACTAGGGAGTGAGGCGGGGTTGCAGTTCAAAGGAGATGTGAAGGGCAAGATTTTTACACAGGGCGTGGTAGTAGTGTGGAATGCACTGCCAGAGGTGATGGTGGAGGCTGATATAGTAGGGGCATTGAAGAGACTTTTAGATAAACAAATGAATGTGCAAGGAATGGAGGGATATGGACCAAAAGCAGGAAGATGGGATTAGTTTAATTTAGCGTCATGTTTGGCACAACATCATTGGCTGAAGGTCCCATTCCTGGGCTGTACTGTTTTATGTTCGATGTTGTACAGGACATTAGTGAGCTCTCTTCTAGAGTACTGTGTCATGTTCTGGTCACTCTGTTATAGGAAGGACATTATTAAGATGGAGACGGCTCACAAGAGATTCATCAGGATGTTGCTGGAAATGGAGGGTTTGAGTTATAAGGAGAGGCCTGACAGGCTGCGACTTTTTTCACTGGAACTTAGGAGGTTGAGGGGTGACCTTTTCGAGATCTGTAAAATCATGAGCAGTAGAGATAATGTGAATAAGAGGAGTCCTTTCACTAGAGTGGAGGATTTCAAGACTAGATGGTATACTTTTTTTAACATGACAGAAGAAAGATTTAAAAATGACTTGAGGAGCAATTTTTTTTACACAGAGAGTGGTTCATGCGTGGAATGAACTTCCAGAGGAAGTGGTGGATGCAGCTAGTTACAACATTTAAAACACATTTGGATAAGTGCATAGATAAGAAATATCTGGAAGGATACGGGCCAAGTGCAGTGATGTGGGGCTAGTTGACTTTGGGATTATGGTTAGCACAGACTGGTTGGGCTGATGGGTCTGTTTCCCATACTGAATGACTCTATGATTAGTGAGCCAGATGGGTTTTTCCCGACAATTGACGACAGTTTTGTGGTGATCAGACTTTTAATTCCAGATTGTATTGAATTCCAATTCCACCATTTGCTGTGGCAGGATTCAAACACACATTCCTAGAAAATTAGGGGTGGCATGGTGGCTCAGAGGTTAGTAATGCTGCATCACAGCACCAGGGACCCGCACATTCTCCTCATGTCCGCATGGGTTTCGTCTGGGTGCTCTGGTTTTCTTCCACAGTGCAAAAGATGTGCAGTTTAGGTGGACTGGCCATGCTATAGTGTCCAGGGATGTTTAGGTTAGGTGTTCGACATGGGAAATTAGGGGAGTTGGTCTGGGAGGGATACTGTTCAGAGAGGTGGTGTGGACTTGTTGGGCCAAATGGCCTATTTCCACACTGTAGGGTTTCTATGGATTACCTGGATTTCCAGATTAATAGTCTAGCGATAATACTGCTAGGCCATCAACTTCCCTAATCCATTTAGAAACCTTCTGAGAAGAAACATCAAGGGTGTCAAGTGGCCAGAATTTTCTTTGGTTGGGAGATTTCAATGTCTGTCATGAAGAGTAGCCTGATAGCACTATTGCTGGCTGAGTCCTCAGCAAACTACTGCCAGACTAGGCCTGTGGTAAATGGTAAAGAGAGAGTAAAACGTACCAGACCTTTTCCTCACCCTCTATCTGTTGCACATTTGTCTGCGAGAGTATCACTCGGAGTGACGCTGCAAAGTCCTTGGAAAATAAAGCCCTGTCTTCACACTGATCCTTCCCTCCCTGGTGTTTTGTGGCACCATTACCATGTTAAATGGGATAGATTCTGAACAGATCTCGCGTGTCAAAATTGGGATGTTCTGGCAACAACCTGACGATAATGTTGAGATAACAAGGTGTCGAGCTGGATGAACACAGCAGGCCAAGCAGCATCAGGGGAACAGGAAGGCCGATGTTTTGGAACTAGCAGAATTTCCAGGGCTAGCTTGCTTCTAACCAAGCTCTACCAGTACAGCTACAACATTGGCATCTACATAACAATATGGCAAATTATTCAGGTAAGGGTCTGTCCATAAAAAGTAGGAGAAATACAAGATGGCCAATTGTCCCTCTATCAGTCTTCCCTTAAACATCAGCAAAAATGATGGAAAGGATCATCAACAATGCTATCAAGTATTGGTTGCTCAGCAATGCCCTGCTCACCAAAGCTCAGTTTGGGTTCCGCCAGGTCTGGCCTCATTACAATCCTGGTCCAGACATAGACTCCAGAAGTGAACTAGCAGTGAGGTAATGACATCAAGGCAGAATTTCATCAAGTATGACATTAAAGAGAACGAGAAAAAGTATGGGAATCAGGGGAAAACTCTTGACTGGTTGACGTTATGTCTAACGCAAATGAAGATGGTTGTATCAGTGATAGTTTGTTGAAAACCAAACAGTCCAGACTGAGAACATCTCTGCAGGTGTTCACCAGCGTAGTTTCCTCAGCCCAATTACCATCTCCAGCTGCTTCATCAATGACCTCCTTTCCATCATAAGGTCCGAACTGGGGATGATTGCTAATAGTTCTAAGATGTTAAGCACTATTCTCAACTCTTCAGATACTGGAGCAGTCGATCTCTTTATGCAATAACATTGGACAATGTGCGGGTTTGGGCTGATAGTTTTTTAAAATTTATTTGCAGGATCAGGGTGTCACTGGCTAGGCATTTTTGCCTATTTATTTCCCATTTATTGCCCATTCTTAATTGCCCTGGTGCTAGTTAAGAGTCAACCATATTGCTGTGGGACTGGAGTTACCTAGACCGGGTAAATACTGCAGGTTTCCTTCTCGACAATCAGCAATGGATTCATGGTCATCCTCAGATGATTAGACTCTTAATTCCACATATTTATTGAATTCAAACTCCACTATCTGCCAAAATAATATCTTGGAATCTCCAGCATCTGCAGTTCCCATTATCTCTCCACTATCTGCCATGGCAGAATTCAAAACCACATCCCCAGAACATTGCCTGGATCTCTGGATTAATGTTCCAGTGATAATACCAGTAGGCCATCACTTTCCCACTATCACACAATTTGCCAGACAATGATCATCTCCAATAAGACAGAATCTAACCATTTGTTGCGTGGTATGCTAGATAACACCATCAGTACGGCCTCTGATGAAGCGATGTTGTTCTACTCCACTTGGAGTTAACATGATCCTACATAAGAGCGACTGGAAATGTACACAGTATTCTAAAAGTGGCCTCACCAAAGTCTTGTACAGCTGCACATGACATCCCAACTTCTATACTCAATGTTCTGAAGAACGAAGATGAGCAAAATGCCTTCTTCATCACCCAGTCTACCTGTAATTCCACTTTCAAGGAGTTATGCACTTCCGCCCCAAGTAGGGCCCTAACATTACCTAGATAAACCCTGTTCTGACTTGCCTTATCAAAATGTTACACCTCGTATTTAGCTAAATTAAACTCCATCTGCCACACCTCGGCCCGTTGGCCTATCTGATCAAGGTCCTGTTGTACTCTCAGATAATCTTCTTCACTGTCCACTCCACCACCTATTTTGGTATAATCTACTAATTTGCTAACCTTACCTCCTATATTCACATCCAAATCATTTATATAAACAATGAAAAGCAGTGAATCCAACTCTGATCCTCGTGGCTCACTGCTGGTCACACTGCTGGCCATTTTGAAAAGCAACCCTCCATCACCACCCTCTGACTCCTACTTTAAAGAGAATTTTGTACACAATTGCCTGGCTCCCCAAGGATCCCGTATGATCTAAACTTACTTAATCAGTCTATCAAGTGAAACCTTGTCAGATGCTTTGCTGAAGTCCATATCACAATGTTCTGCCCTAGTCAATCTTCTTTGTCATCTCTTCAAAAAAACTCAATCAAATTAGTCAGATATGATTTCCCACACACAAAGCCCAGTTAACCATCCCTAATCAGACCTTGCCTTCCCAAATACATGTATATCCTGTCCTTCAGGATTCTCTCCAACAACTTCCCACCACTGATGTGGGGCTCACCAGTCTATAGTTTCCTGACTTCTCTTCACAGCCTTTCTTAAACAATGGCACCACATTAGTCACCCTCCAGTCTTGCGGCCCCTCACCTGTGGCTATCAATGCTACAGACATCTCAGCAATGGCCCAGCAATTCATCCCTAGCTTCCCACAAAATTCTGGGAAACACCTGATCACCAAGTTAATGTTTCAAGTCTGGTGATTCTTCTTCAGAACTGATAGCATCTGGGCAAAAGTGGTTTTAAGGTGAAGTTGGGGCTGGAGGTGAAGCTGAGTGGATAGGTGGAGAAAGAGATAAGAAAGGTACAGGAAAACAAATAGATTATCAATAATAGGCCAGGACAGAAGAAAATCTGAATAAATGATAATGCAAGTTAAGAGAAGGACAGAGTAGGTCAGCTGTGTTGAAAGCAACTCATGACATAAGTGTTCCAGTCAGCCTCAGCATAACGTGAAAGAACAACATTTCATTTTCTGCTTGTGGACTTCACAGCCTCTAGGATTTAACATAGAGTTCAATAACCTTAGAGCAGGATTCTATTCTTCAAACTATTTCATCCACCCTTGCACCATGGTCCACAGCAAATCCAGGACAGAGATGTTGGCCAGAGAATACGGTGGTTTGTTGAAGTGGCTGGCACCTGGAAGCTCAGGATCAATTTTTATGAACAGAATGTAGGTGTTCTGCATTACAGTCACCCAGTCTGCATTTTGTCTCCTCAATGTACCACACTGTGAGCAGCAAATGCATAGAGTAAACTGAATGAGGTGTATTTGGGACTTTGGAAATTGAAGAAGGAGGAAGTAAACAGGCCGGTGTTACACCCTCTGAGATTGCGTGATAAGGTGCCGTAGGGATGTGGAGAGGTGTTGTGAGTGACCAGGGTGAACTGGAGGGAATGGTCCTTGCTGAAAGCTGACAATGGAGGGAGGGAAGGGGAATTTTCCACCTGGTGGCGGTGGAAATGGCAGTTACTGATCTTTTGGATGTGAAGGCTGGTGGGTTGGTAGGTGAGGACAAGAGAGACCCAACTGATATTGTGGAAGGAATGAGGGTCAAAGTGTGGGAGATGAGTTGGACACAACTAAGGACCCTGTCAACCACTGCGCTGGGAATACTTGTTTGAGCAAAAGGTGGACATTTTGGAGGTCTTTTGTGCTGGGGAAAAGTTTTTATAACATCCAAGGGAGTCTAGTGCAGCCGGAGAAGCTCAATTTCAAAATGTTGTGAAGAAATAACAGGAATTTTATGGGTGAGAGACAGTAGGAACTGCAGATGCTGGAGAATCTGAGATAACAAGGTGTAGAGCTGGATGAACTCAGCAGGCCAAGCTGCATCAGAGGAGCAGGAAAGCTGACGTTTCAGGCCTAGACTTCTTTCTGAAGAAGGGTCTAGGCCTGTACGTCAGCTTTCCTGCTCCTCTGATGCTGCTTGGCCTGCTGTGTTCATCCAGCTCTACACCTTGTTATCTAGGAATTTTATGGGACTATTTTTCACCAAAACAATTAGTGATTACTGAAAGGTTGAAGTTCCGTAAGTGGAACCAACATGATGATAAATCCAGCTCCAAGTCTGTAGTAATTATAAAGGATTTAGCAAAATCCTGTGAATTCAGAGAGAACTTAAATGATGCTGTCAGATACAGACTTTTTAATTGACCCTTAGCTGAGCTGACACAAAGTGCACCACAAGAGCAGGTCTGAAGTTCAGAATATTGTGGCGAGTAACTCACCTCCGGACACCACAGGACAGCCTGTCCACCGTTTACAAAACACGTGTCAGGAGTGTGATGGGACACTCTCCAATTGTTCAAAAAGCTCAGCACCACTGGGGAGAAAGGAAGATCAGGCTGAACAGGACTTGCTTCACTGAAACATTAATTATGCATCTCTCAGAGGATTGACTAAGCGTAATTAATGGCTCAGTGAGTCATTTGATCATGTGGTTGTGGCACTAGATATTGCAGGTAGAGAAAGTTGCACATGGTCCACTTACATAATCCAAGTTGCTGAACCCAAAAGAATCCCAAGGCCAGATCTGGAATTTGGAATAGAAGGTTTTAGGAATCATAGAGATGTATAGCACAGAAATAGGTCCTTCAGCCCAGCTCATCCATGCTGATCACGTTTCCTAAACTGCACTAGCCCCATTTGCCTGTGTTTGGCCCATATTCCTCTAAATATTTCCTATTCATGTACCTGCCCAACTATCTTTTAAATATTGTAATTGTACCCACCTCTACCTCTTGAAAAGCTCATTTCATATATACATCATTCTGTGTGAAATAATTACCCCTCAGGTCTCTGTTAAATCTTTCCCCTCTCACATAAACCTGTGCCCTCTAGTTCCCCTATCCTTATCACTCTTATCCAGGTGATTTTACAAATCTCTATAAAGTCACCCCTCAGCCTCTTTATGCTCCAGGGAAAGAAGTCCCAGTCTATCCAACCAGTCCTTATAACTCAAACCCTCCAGTCTCGGTAACATCCTGGTAAATCTTTTTTGCAGCCTTTCCAGTTTAACAACATCTTTCCTATAGTACAGTGACCAGAAATGTACACAGTACTCTAAATGTGGCCTTATTGATGTCTTGTACAGTTGTAATATGAAGTCCTAACTCTTATATTCAATGCTGTGACCAAAGAAGGCAAGTGAGCCAAGTGTCCCTTCACCACTCTGTCTATCTCTGATGCCACATTCAAGGAACCATTTGCCTTCAACCCTAGGTCTCTTTGTTCAACAGCAGTCCCTAGGGTGTCAGTATTAATTATGTAAGACCTCCCCTGGTTTGCCTTAACAAAATACCACATCTTGCATTTATCTGAATTAAACTCCATCTGCCATTCCTTGGCCTTCTGGTACAATTGATCAAAATCCCTGCTGTCTTGCCAAATCTTTGTTCCATTACACAAGATTGCTTCACATGTAGTTCACTCAAATTTGGGAGTTTCCCGAAAACCACTAGATTTTTAAAATAATAAATTTCCAATAAACCTTTTGCACTGCATAGTGACAGGCACAGGGATGCAATCCTGACTAGAATGAAAGAAAGAAAATAACTTATGCGAGCTTATGGTTAAAGATGACAAAAACATGTGATTAAATTTCACCAAAACAATTTAAATCTTCTCCGTAATGTATTTTAAATCAATTATTGAATGTGGGAGATAACAGAAATTAATTGAGAGGTCCTTTTAGAAGTTTGGTTATGTTAATTCTATGGACGTGTTTGAAATTAGGAATTGAACAAATAACCCAGCAAGCAATACTATCTTTTCTTTCTCCCCCTGCTTTCCATAATTTAGTTATAATTTTATTATGAATATTTTTGGACAATCAACCCACTCTGTTCACAGATTTTGTTAAAGCACTATATCATCCAGATGCAGCTGTTGTGGATAACGTTATTGGAGTTACATCAGATACTGAGAGGTACATTGTAAGCATGCCAGACTATCTGGCTAACAGTGTCACTAACTTGGGTTGAGTACCCAGCTGAGCTCAGTGCTCCTTGCCTGCTGTTTCACCTCGAAGCAGGGCTGAAGCCAAGAAACAAATCTGGGAGAGGGTGGAGGAGCACAGTTCCAATGATGTAGTACTGCCCAAGTTTTTTGGGTGTAACAAATTCCACAAGCTCTCAAACATTTTATAATTAATTACTTCATTCAACCTGATGTGTCCAGACTCAATGGAAAATGCAAAGCTGAGTTGTCCCCAATATTTTTAAAGGACACAAAAATACTTCAATTTGCCTGAATTAGGTTCCCTGTGTGTTCCTGTTTAACAATTGAGTTGTCTTGAAGTTCTCATTGAAGAGGTATTTCAATAAAGATTACAAGAATTTTTTTTTACATTGATTGGCTGAACCTTGGATTTGGTTGAAATTTCCACTCCTGTTGAATTGTCTGCACTTAGAAATCCACACAAGTGATTCTTTTGCCCAATACTGAGGACTGTCTCCCTATAGAAATATATCCAACTAAGGCCAGAAAGTTTAGTTTCAGGTTGTCAGGACAAGCATATATCTAACTGTGTTTCTGATGGTCTATAAAGAAAGACTGGATTGATTGTTGTCACATGTACTGAGAAACAATGAAAAGTGTTGTTTTACTTGATATACAGGCAGACCGTATCGCACAAAATGCATCAGGAGTAGCAGAAGAGAGTACAGAATACAGTGTTACAGCTACAGAGAGACAGGTTTGGAGAGAGACCAGAATTAACATTTGAGACGTCTATTCAAAACTCATAACAGTGGGAAAGATAATAAAATGTGAGGCTGGATGAACACAGCAGGCCTAGCAGCATCTCAGGAGCACAAAAGCTGACGTTTCGGGCCTAGACCCCTCATCAGAGAGCTCTGATGAAGGGTCTAGGCCCGAAATGTCAGCTTTTGTGCTCCTGAGATGCTGCTTGGCCTGCTGTGTTCATCCAGCCTCACATTTTATTATCTTGGAATCTCCAGCATCTGCAGTTCCCATTATCACTGATACAGTGGGAAAGAAGCAGTTCTTGAATCCATATGTATATGTTTTCAAACTTTTATATCTTCTGTCTGACAGAAGAGGGCGGAAGAGAGTATAACTGGGGTGGGAGGAGTCTTTGATTATGTTGGTTGCTTTCTAGAGGCAGCCTCAAGTAAAGACGGAGTCGACAGACTGCCTTGTGTGATGGACTGAGCTGTGTTCACACCTCTGTGCAGTTTCATGTTGTCTTAGGAAAAACAGTTGCCATACCACACTGTGATGCATCCAGATAGGTTGCTTTCAACAGTGCATCTATAAAAGTTGGTTAGAATCCTTGTGAATGTATCAAATTTCCATAGCCTCATGAGGAAGTAGAGACATTGTTGTGGCTTTTTTGACTGTTGTGTCAATGTGGGTGGACCAGGATAGATTGTTGGTGATTATCACTCCCAGGAACTTGACGCTCTTGACCATTTCTACCTCAGCACTGTATAGACAGGGCTGTGTCCTCCACTGTACTTCTTGAAGTCAATGACCAGAACCAGAGGACACAGTTTAAAAATAAGGGGTAGGCCATTTACAACAGAGTTGAGGAAAAACTTCTTCACCCAGAGTGTGGTGGATATATGGAATGCTCTGCCCCAGAAGGCAGTGGAGGCCAACTCTCTGGATACTTCCAAGAAAGAGATAGACAGAGCTCTTAAAGATAGTGGAATCAAGGGTTATGGGGATAAGGCTGATCATCCACTGATTGTGGATGATCAGCCATGATCATAATGAATGATGGTGCTGGCTTGAAGGGCCAAATGGCCTACTCCAGCACCTCTTGTCTATTGTCTATTGTCTTTCATTTTGCTGACATTGATGGAGAGATTGTTGACTTTACACCATGCTGCACAATCTCTTTCCTGAATTCTATCTTGTTGATGCACTTTCATAGTCCATTTTACAGCCTCAGAACATCCCAAATTGTCTACAATCATTCTCCATCTATCATGATTGTTGTAATGTGACACTTTTGGCTGTACATTCACAGAACACCTGATACAAGAGGAGTGTCTAGTCCCAGTTTTTGCAGTCTTTATTCTAGATGGCAGATGTAGTCAAAAGCTAATCTGAAGGAAAACTCTTTGTATGTTAATGAAAGACCACAGATCTCATTACAGAATGCCAACATCAGCAAACATTTACTTGTGGTCTGACGTTACTTATGCAGTCGTGCTCAGCATCTACAGCCTGAATGTTTTCTATGTCCATTCAGATAGGGAGATGAAAGGAAGTTTAAAGACAGGGATATACTGGCCATCCAATTATACCTCATTTTATTATCCTGCCTGTTTCTCCAATTTTATGTAAAACTTTGACAAAACACACAGCAATTTCCACTGCACCATAATGTAATGTGTGAGAAGCTGGTTTCCATTTTATTTCAGTCCAGTCTCGGCTCATTTCCCATGTCCCTGTTTGAAATATGATGAGTGAGTGATGTGTTTAGGGTGAACACATTCCAAACCACAGATGGCCTCATAACACCATTAAGTAGATTCACATCAGGAGAGCAATGCAGAACATGGGGCAGCATGGTAGCTCAGTGGTTAGCACTGCTGCCTCGCAGATTGAGGGACCTGGGTTCAAATCCAGCTTCAGCTGTCTTTGTGGTCTCCCTGTGTTTGTGTGTACATTTCTACGAGGTGCTCCAGTTTCCTCCCACAGTACAAAGATGTGCAGCTTAAATGTGTTAGGCATGGGGGTGAGGCGGTGGTGGTATCCTTCTGGTTGGGATCAGTGCAGACTTGATGAGCAGAATGGCTTTTTTCTGCAATGTAGGGTGGGCTTGCCAAATTCCCAGAGTAAGGGAAATTTGTGTCAGATTCCCTGGGCGTTATTGTGTCAAATTTTCCGGACCTAGGTTAGACATCAAATGAGACTAGATTATAGTCCAACAGATTGATGTGAAAACACAAGATTTCTGAGTGCAGCCCCTTCATCAGGTGCAGAGGAGTAAGGTATAAAATTTCCAGGGCCAGTGAGGGATAGTTTCAAAGTTCTAGAATGGAGAATGAAGTGTCACCTTCCTAAGCTGGGAAGGAACTGTCAAATTCCTAGGAGAGAATCCCGAATGTGGAAGCAGGCAATTCAGCTCATCAAGGCCAGACTAACCCTCTGAAGATCATTCCACTCATACCCAATCCCTACCCTATCCCTGCATTTCCCATGGCTAGTCCACCAAGACTGGACGCTATGGATGATTTGGTATGGCCAATCCTCAGAACCTGCAGAAACCCACAGAGATAGTTGCCTGAGGGTGAAATCTGACACTGTGAGGCAGCAGTACTAACCACCGAGCCATCATGCTGCTCCAAAGGATGGGGAGTGGTGTGTCAAATTTGTGGAGGAGGGTGGCAGGAAGTTTCAAAGTTCCAGGATATCAAATTCCCAGGAATGGGGAGGATAGTGTGAAACTCCTGGGATGGTTGGTGCCAAATGTTGGGATTGGGAGAGATGTGTCAAATGCCTGGGCTGAAAGGGAGTGTGAGATAACAAGGTGTAGAGCTGGATGAACACAGCAGGACCAGCAGCATCAGAGGAGCAGGAAGGCTGACGTTTCAGGCCTAGACCCTTCTTCAGAAATCATGCCCAAAACATCAGCCATCCTGCTCCTCTGATGCTACTTGACCTGCTGTGTTCCTCCAGCTCTACACCTTGTTATCTCAGATTCTCCAGCATCTGCAGTTCCTACTATCGCTGAAAGGGGGTGTGTCAGTTTCCCAGGAATGACAAAAAAGTGACTGGTTTCTGAGAATGTCAAATTCCTGAGGAAATAATAAGGAAAGTGTCAAACTAACTGGGAAGGGAATATCAAATGCTTGTGGATTGGGAGGGATGTGTCACATTCCAGTGGATGAAGAGATGAGTGTCAAATGCCTGGGACAAAGACCTTAGGAAGTGAATGGATTTTCTGTTCAATATGTGGGAGCAGAGGTGATTCATTGCCCCGCAGTGAAACCCTGTAAACCTGAATCAGATTTCCAATTTCAGATGAAAAATGTTTAACTAATTGAGAAAACTGGATCTTAAACAAAATGTTGCAGATACTGAAAAACACGTTTTTAAAGCTTGTTTTACAATTAACAGCAAAATTGACCATTGATGGTCTAAACAGAAACTCTGGGATAACCCTCGCCCCCTGGATGAAATCATAGAAAGATCTACAGCACAGAGAAAAGCCCTTCAGCTCATCATGTACCACTGGTCAAAAACCAACCAGCTAACTATTCTAATCCCATTTTCCAGCACTTGGCCCATAGCCTTGTATGCCTTGGCATTGCAGATACACATCTAAATACTTCTTAAATGTTTTAAGGGTTTCTGCCTCTAATCACCCTTAAAGCCAGGGAGTTCCAGAGTCCCACTAACATCTGGATGAAAATGTTTTTCTTCACATCTGCTCTTAATCCTCTGCCCTTCACCTTAAATCTTTGCCCCTTGGTTATTAATATCTCCATCAGAAGGAAAAGTTTCTTACTATCTATCCTATTTATGCCCCTTAGTTTCATACATCTCCTCCCAAAACACAGCTTAAAACTTTAAGACATATTGTCGGTGTTGTACTGCAGACCAAACTCCGCTCAAATTCTTGATATGTTTCTACATTATAGGACGGGAATTTCGATGATAAGATTGATCTCCCAGTTCAAAAAATGTTATGCTGGTGTATTGAAAAGAGCGCAGAACAAGAATAGCAGAGATACTCGGTCTGTTCTCTCTTGGAAAGATATGATAGAATGATTTTGAAAGTATTTATGATTTATTTTTTAAAAAAGAATAATTGTGAACAAGTACAATGTCAAAAAGCACCAATCCTATTGGCTCCCGACCAATTCATTCTAATTTTTCTCATTTAAAGACGGGTTAAACAAAGTGTTGAAATGTTCAGAGATCATTCAAGTTGACCATTTACATAGTTAGTGGAAACTATTCTTTATATTTGAATCGAAATGCCCCTTTTTGCATAAATTGAATTATTCAGACAAGTAATGCCGTTGAGAAACGGGGAGAAAGATTTCTCAGAGACTCTGAGGAATACCATTAAAAAGCTACTTGGGCAATTGAAGCTGCAGGGATCGAATTTGAGGAGTTGGCTGAGGCTCATCTTTCTATGTGGGAAAACAAGTCGGCTTGGATTGTGTGCCTTCTTTCCACTGCTGGCAGGGAAAGCATTAGTCAGTGCGTCAAACACTACAATTAAAAGGGGGGGAAAAAAACTTTGCGTGCTTCTAAAATACTCGCTGTGCCTGAGCTGTCATTTTCTAATGCCGTGGTCAGTCGAGCTGGCAGACATGGCGACCGACAGAGTTGTACCTGAGAGCGAATAAATGCGAGCCTCTCCATTGTTCCTGGTCATGTGGCTGCAGTCGGAGGTTACTGACCTAGCTGGCTATTAGCTTGGGATCTGTTCAGCGTCCAGCTGCTGAGAACTCGCTGAACATGAGCCAGGAGGCCCCACCTGTCTGAGTTTCATTCCTCCTAACTGAGTTATCTAACGGGCTTTCAGTCAGGGAATAGAAGGGCAGCGCCATAAAACAAATTCTTTGTTTAACTTTTTGGACAAAGACAGTGTGATCTGTCGCTAAAGTATTTGTGAGCATCGAGCCATCGGACTGAAGCTGAGGGCTGACAGCATTCTCAAGGAAACTTCTTTTAATGTCCAGCTGAACATGCTCCCTTAAGGCTTCAGGAAGAATTTGGCACACTGACAATGCTGCATTTGACAGGCAATGTGGAATAAGCTATGTAACTTGGCGTCAATGAGCCTCCAAAGACTATTCAAAAACAACTGGGGGTTCTTTAATCTGTGAAACACAAAGATTTCAGTGAATGAAATAAGACGCCTTGCTTTAACCTGCAAACATACTTACACAATACCTTATTGCCTGATTTTTGAAGTAATTGAAGTAATTATGTGGATTTATTTCTTCGTAGAAAGCGTGCACAGCAATTTTCTGATGTAAACTTGTCTTGAACCCTAGAAACATTCCTTGGAAGTTATCTTACCGCTTGGGTTTGTTCCACTCTAAATGGGTACAATGTGTAATGAAACCACACGGAAGGCAATGGTGAGTAAATAGTTCATTAGGCAGAGAGAGTGTCCTGAGAAAGTCACGGCATTTAACCACGGAACAAGCTGTGATTTTTTTCAAAATTGAGCAAATATATTTTTCCGCTCCAGCTCTGAGCAAATTGATGAGACCACCTCTCAGTAACATTTAACCCATTAGGTTACCAAGTTAATAAAATGTGAGGCTGGATGAACACAGCAGGCCAAGCAGCATCTCAGGAGCACAAAAGCTGACGTTTCGGGCCTAGACCCTTCATCAGAGCGGGGGATGGGGGGAGGGAACTGGAATAAATAGGGAGAGAGGGGGAGGCGGACCGAAGATGGAGAGTAAAGAAGATAGGTGGAGAGGGTGTAGGTGGGGAGGTAGGGAGGGGATAGGTCAGTCCAGGGAAGACGGACAGGTCAAGGAGGTGGGATGAGGTTAGTAGGTAGCTGGGGGTGCGGCTTGGGGTGGGAGGAAGGGATGGGTGAGAGGAAGAACCGGTTAGGGAGGCAGAGACAGGTTGGACTGGTTTTGGGATGCAGTGGGTGGGGGGGAAGAGCTGGGCTAGGCTGGTTGTGTGGTGCAGTGGGGGGAGGGGATGAACTGGGCTGGTTTAGGGATGCAGTAGGGGAAGGGGAGATTTTGAAACTGGTGAAGTCCACATTGATACCATATGGCTGCAGGGTTCCCAGGCGGAATATGAGTTGCTGTTCCTGCAACCTTCGGGTGGCATCATTGTGGCAGTGTAGGAGGCCCATGATGGACATGTCATCAAGAGAATGGGAGGGGGAGTGGAAATGGTTTGCGACTGGGAGGTGCAGTTGTTTTTTGCGAACCGAGCAGAGGTGTTCTGCAAAGCGGTCCCCAAGCCTCCGCTTGGTTTCCCCAATGTAGAGGAAGCCGCACCGGGTACAGTGGATGCAGTATACCACATTGGCAGATGTGCAGGTGAACCTCTGCTTAATGTGGAATGTCATCTTGGGGCCTGGGATGGGGGTGAGGGAGGAGGTGTGGGGACAAGTGTAGCATTTCCTGCGGTTGCAGGGGAAGGTCTCTCCAGCATCTGCAGTTCCCATTATCTCTGACACTAGGTTACCAAGTGCTGCGCGACATTGCCTTGTAGACCAATTACTTTAAGCATGCGATGACCGCTAGTTGTCGCACCTCTGAATGTGAAAGTTTGAATTTGGGCTAAACCCGAGTTGTGGTTGCACAGTCCAGGCTGAAGCTCTTGGAAGTTTCCTGTTGTCGGAGGTGCAATCTTCCGGAGGTCTGGTCTGTTTCTTCAGATAGTTCCGTGGCACTGATAGAAGAAGAGGGGGATAATGCTAGTCAATATAGAACAAAGAGATAAAAGAAAACTAGTTAATAATCCCGTGTTGACGTGGGATCTTGCCGTGCTGACATAATGGCTCCCTATCAACAAATACAATTTTTTTGGTGAGAAAGCTTTGGAACGTTTTAAGGAAGGCTGCAAAAATTCGAATTATTTCTTTCTACAAGTAAACAATTCTCCACCCTTTTGTCATGGATGAAGCTTTAACAATAGAGTTATTCAACATATTTTACAAGCATCAGGAGTTAAAATTGCATTGTTGCACTCTACAGGAAATTATCAGCATAACTTATGGTCATTGTGACCATGGGGCTTTCAGACCAGCTACCAGAAGTAGCATTTGAGCAATTGACTCTGCTCTATAGTTCAAGAAGATAGAAGATCTGATAATCCTGAACCCCTCTTCCTACCTTTTTCCTTAATCATCAACCTCCATAGCCGTCTACAGTAAAGAATTCTGAGGAATTACTACCCTGTGAGAGAAGCAATTCCTCTTTAGCTCTGTCTGGAGTGGACAACCCTGTATTCTGAGTTAATGTGCCCTGATCCCCTCAAGGGGCAAAAGTCACTCAATTCTTACCCCAACAAGCTACCTAGCTTTTATATTTCAGTAAAGTTGCTTCTAAGCTCCAATGGGTACAGGCCCAATTTACTCAATCACTCCTCAGAAGAAAATGCCTCCATGCCTGGAACAAGCCTATTGAACCTTTTTCTGACTGCCTCTAACACTAGTATATCTTAAACAAGGAACAAAAAGCGTTCACAGTATTCAGGTGTGGACTAACCAGTGCCTTGTATAGTTTTAGCAAGACTTCCAAACTTTTATGCTCAATTTCTGTTGAAAAAAAAACAACATTCCTATTACATGCTGAACATGTATGCTATCTTTTTATGATTCATGTATGAATACCCAAAACCCTTCTGCGCTGTAGCTTTCTGCAATGTTTCTCCATTTAAATAATGTTCAACTTTACTTTTCCTACTAAATTTCAAATCCTCAGAAGATTCCCAAATTATATTCCATCAACAAGTTTTTGCTCACTTAGAACATAGAACAGTACAGCACAGAACAGGCCCTTCAGCCCACAATGTTGTGCCGACCATTGATCCTCATGTATGCACCCTCAAATTTCTGTGACCATATACATGTCCAGCAGTCTCTTAAATGACCCCAATGACCTTGCTTCCACAACTGCTGCTGGCAACGCATTCCATGCTCTCACAACTCTCTGCGTAAAGAACCTGCCTCTGACATCCCCTCTATACTTTCCACCAACCAGCTTAAAACTATGACCCCTCGTGCTAGCCATTTCTGCCCTGGGAAATAGTCTCTGGCTATCAACTCTATCTATGCCTCTCATTATCTTGTATACCTCAATTAGGTCCCCTCTCCTCCTCCTTTTCTCCAATGAAAAGAGACCGAGCTCAGTCAACCTCTCTTCATAAGATAAGCCCTCCAGTCCAGGCAGCATCCTGGTAAACCTCCTCTGAACCCTCTCCAAAGCATCCACATCTTTCCTATAATAGGGCGCCCAGAACTGGACGCAGTATTCCAAGTGCGGTCTAACCAAAGTTTTATAGAGCTGCAACAAGATCTCACGACTCTTAAACTCAATCCCCCTGTTAATGAAAGCCAAAACACCACATGCTTTCTTAACAACCCTGTCCACTTGGGTGGCCATTTTAAGGGATCTATGTATCTGCACACCAAGATCCCTCTGTTCCTCCACACTGCCAAGAATCCTATCCTTAATCCTGTACTCAGCTTTCAAATTCGACCTTCCAAAATGCATCACCTCACATTTATCCAGGTTGAACTCCATCTGCCACCTCTCAGCCCATCTCTGCATCCTGTCAATGTCCCGCTGCAGCCTACAACAGCCCTCTATACTGTCAACGACACCTCCGACCTTTGTGTCGTCTGCAAACTTGCTGACCCATCCTTCAATTCCCTCGTCCAAGTCATTAACTTGTCTCTGTTCCTCTTTCCTCAGCACTTGACTTATCCTCTATTTTTATGTCATCCAGTCTACTAGTTACAGGTTGCCATTCTGAAAATGTCCAGTTATGCCAACCTGTAGTAATTAGCCAGTCCTTTGTCAGCATTTATGTGGTACCTGCAACTCATGGGCTCTTATTAAGTAATCTTGTGTGTGGTATCCTATCAAGTGTCTTTTGGAAATCTAAATATATTATATCTGCTGATTCCCCTTTACCTATCTTGCTTGTTACGTCCTCAAAGAATTCTAATATATTTGTCAGGCATGATTTCCCCTTTTTGAAGCCATGCTGACTCTTGTCGTATATTTCTAAATGCTGTGCTATCACATCCTTTCTAATAGACTAACATTTTTCCAATGACAGATGCTAAATTAAATAGCCTATAGGTTACTTAATTTTATCTCCCCATTTTGAATGACGATGTTAGACTGGCAGTTTTCCAGCCCTCTCGGGCATTTTCATTTCTAAGCATTTTTGGAAAATAAATACCAGTGCATACATTATCTATGTGGCTACTTTCTGTAACATCCCAGGATGCAACCTATCAGTTCCAGGGGACTGTTTACTATATTTGGAATGCTATTAGTGTCTTCTACCTTTGAGAATGACGTAACATATTGTTATACCTTTGCCATTTTATGCTTTCCATTATTGTTTCCTCAGGCCTACTTTCAAATTGGTCATTTTTACATCGAGTCATAGAGTCACGCAGCACAGAAACAAACCCTTCAGTCCAACTCATCCATGCTGACCAGATTTTTCAAACCAACTACTCCCATTTGTCTGCTAATGACCCATATCCTTTGAAACATTCCCCATTCATGTACTTGTCTAAATGTCTTCTAAATGTTTTAATTGTACTTGCCTCTACTGCTTCCTCTGGCAGTTCATTCCATATACACGGCCCTCTGTGTGAAGAAGTTGCCCCTGAGGCCGCTTTTAAAACTTTCTCCTCTCACTTAAAGCTATCGTCTCTAATTTTAAACCTGCCTACCCTAGGGAAAAAACTTTGGTTATTCACCTTATCTATGCCTCTCATGATTTTGTAAACCTATGTAAGGTTTCCCCTAAACCCTCTACACTCCAGGAAAAACAATTCCATTCTATTCAGCCTCTCCTTATAACTCAAACCCTCCATTATATTTACAAAAACTCTCACTGTCTATGTTTATGTTACTTGCTGGTTTACTCTCGAAATTTATTTATTTTTGTGGTTGAGAAAATTGTGACAGTATTAATCTCTCAGAAAGGTAAAGATTAGTTAAGTGTAGCCAGCATGAGTTTATCAGAGAGATATCATATCTGGCAGATTTAATTGAGTTATGAGTGGGTGACTAGATTTTTGGTTGATGGCAATGCAGTGGATGTAGTTTACATAGACATTGGTAAGGCTTTGACAAGGTCTCACATGGGAATATGCTAGTGATCCAAGACAATTTAGCAAATTTAATGCAAAATTGATTTAATGGCAGGAGACAAACGGTAACAGTTAAAGGTTGTTCTTGTGCTTCAAAACTTGTGTTCAATAGTGTACTAGAGATAATGGGAACTGCAGATTCTGGAGAATCCGTGATTATAAAGTGTGGAGCTGGATGAACCCAGCAGGCCAAGCAGCATCTCAGGAGCACAAAAGCTGACGTTTCGGGCCTAGACCCTTCATCAGAAAAGGGGGATGGGGAGAGGGTTCTGAAATAAGGGAGCGAGTTGGGAGGCGGATCAAACATGGTTAGAGGAGAAGATGGGCGGAGAGGAGACAGACAATAAAGGGGTGAGGCTGGAGCCAGTAGAGTTAAGTGTGGGTGGGGAGGTAGGGAGGGGATAGGTCAGTCCGGGGAGGACGGACAGGTCAAGGGGGCGGGATGAGGGTAGTAGGTAGGGAATGGAGGCACGGCTTGAGGTGGGAGGAGGGGATAGATGAGTGGAAGAACAGGTTAGGGAGGCAGGGACAAGCTGGGCTGGTTTTGGGATGCGGTAGGGGGAGGGGAGATTTTGAAGCTTGTGAAATCCACATTGATACCATTGGGCTGCAGGGTTCTCAAGCGGAATATGAGTTGCTGTTCCTGCAACTTTTGAGTGGCATCACTGTGGCATTGCAGGAGGTCCAGGATGGACATGTCATCTAAGGAATTGGAGGGGCAGTTGAAATGGTTCGCGACTGGGAGGTGCAGTTGTTTATTGCGAACCGAGCGTAGATGTTCTGCAAAGTGGTCCCCAAGCCTCCGCTTGGTTTCCCCGATGTAGAGCGGACGCAGTATACCACATTGGCAGACGCGTAGGTGAACATCTGCTTGATGTGGAAAGTCTTCTTGGGGCCTGGGATGGGGGTGAGGGATGAGGTATGGGGGCAGGTGTAGCTCTTCCTTCGGTTGCAGGGGAAAGTGCTGGGTGTGGTGGAGTTGGAGGGGAGTGTGGAGCCGACAAGGGAGTCATGGAGGGAGTGGTCCTTCCAGAAAGTAAACAAGGGTGGGGATGGAAAAATGTCTTTGGATTGCAGATGGCGAAAGTGTCGGAGGATGATGCGTTGGATTCGGAGGTTGGTGGGGTGGTATGTGAGGATGAGGGGAATTCTCTTTTGGTGGTTATTGTGGGGACGGGGTGTGAGGAATGAGTTGCAGGAAATGCGGGAGACTTGGTCGAGGGCGTTCTCGACCACTGCGGGGGGAAAGTTGCGGTCCTTGAAGAACGATGACATCTGGGATGTACGGGAGTGGAATGCCTCATCCTGGAAGCAGATGCAGCAGAGGCGAAGGAATTGGGAATAGGGGATGGAATTTTTGCAGGAACATGGGTGGGCGGAGGTGTATTCTAGGTAGCTGTGGGAGTTGGTGTATTCTACGTAGCTGTGGGAGTAGTGTACATCAACAATCTCGGCATGTCTAGGAGGTTTGATCAGTAAGTTTTCAGATGATACAAAAATCGATGGTGAGGTAAGAAAAGGAGGAGGAAAGCCTTAGACTACACCACGATATAACAGGCTAGTCAGTTGGGCAGAACAATGGAAAACAGAATTTAAATCTAAAAAGTGTGAAGTGATGCATTTTGGGAGGACTAACAAGACAAGGGAGTTCACAACAAAAGTAGCACAGTGGTATGCACTGCTACCTTGAGCAACTATTTGTGTGGAGTTTGCATGTTCTCCCCCTATCTGTGTAGGTTTCCAGTTTCTTCCCACAGTCCAAAGATGTGCAGATTAGGTGGATTAGCCATGTTAAATTGCCCCATAGTGTCCAGGGATACATAGGCTAGGTCGAGTAACTGTGGTAAATGCATGATTACAGGGATAGGTTAGTGGAGTGGGTCTGGATGGGATGGTCTTCACAGGGTCAGTGCAGACTCAATGGCTTGAATGTCCTCTTTCTGCACTATAGAGCATTTATGGAGGGAGGAACAAAGTTCATGTTTTGAGCCCAATGACCATCACTGGATGCTGCCAGACCTGCGGAGGTTCTCCGCAATTCGCTTTATTTCAGATTTCCAACATCCACAGTTCTTTGTTTTATTTAAGTGAGTTCATAATGTATGGTAGGAGCCTTTGAAAGAAATAGCACCTTAGTGTGAATGACCACAGATTCTTGAAAGTAAAGGGGCAGCTGCATAACATGGTTAAGAAGGCATATGAGATCCTTGCCTTTACTAGTCACGGCACTGAATACAGAAGTAGTAAGAGTACAATGGAGAAATGTATAAGATGTTTGTCTGGCCACTGCTGCAGTACTGTGTACAGTTCTAGTTGCCACATTATAGGAAGAATGTGTTTCACTACAGACGGAGCAGAGGAGATTTGCCAGTATGTTGCCTCAGCATTTCAGCTATGAAGAGAGACTAGTTAAGCTGATGAAGAGTCTTGAAATTTGAAGCTTGAAATTATAACTCTGCCACACCTACTGAGTTTTGGCCAGAAATTTTGGTCTTGTTCTCGATATGTTGTTTTCCTTAGAGCAGAAAATGCTGAGGGTGGACCTGATCAATTTATACAAAATTGAGGGGCATAGATATGAAAGACAGGAAGAAACACTTCTTCTTTTGTAGAGGGATCAATGGTGAACAAAAGGATGTTTAGAGAGGATTTAAAGAAAATTGTTTTCCCAGAGACTGATGGATATTTGCAACTCACTGCCCGAAAGGGTGGTAGAGAGTGAAACCTTTACAACATTTAAGAAGCATTTAGGTTATCACTTGAAGTGCCAAGTATTGGAAAATGGGACTAGGGTAGATAGATTTCTAATGACTGGCATTGACATGCTAGGCCAAGAGGTTTCTTTCCATCTTGTAAGACTTTATAACACTATGAGTGATAATGGGAATTGCAGATGCTGGAGAATCCAAGATAATAAAATGTGAGGCTGGATGAACGCAGCAGGCCAAGCAGCATCTCAGGAGCACAAAAGCTGACGTTTCGGGCCTAGACCCTTCATCGGAGAGGGGGATGGGGAGAGGGTTCTGGAATAAATAGGGAGAGAGGGGGAGGCGGACCGAAGATGGAGAGTAAAGAAGATAGGTGGAGAGGAGAGCATAGGTGGGGAGGCTGGGAGGGGATAGGTCAGTCCAGGGAAGACGGACAGGTCAAGGAGGTGGGATGAGGTTAGTAGGTAGGAGATGGGGGAGCGGCTTGGGTTGGGAGGAAGGGATGGGTGAGAGGAAGAACAGGTTAGGGAGGCAGAGACAGGCTGGACTGGTTTTGGGATGCAGTGGGCGGAGGGGAAGAGCTGGGCTGTTTGTGTGGTGCAGTGGGGGGAGGGGACGAACTGGGCTGGTTTTGGGATAAACAACTGCACCTCCCAGTCGCGAACCATTTCCACTCCCCCTCCCATTCTTTAGATGACATGTCCATCATGGGCCTCCTGCAGTGCCACAATGATGCCGCCCGAAGGTTGCAGGAACAGCAACTCATATTCCCCTTGGGAACCCTGCAGCCCAATGGTATCAATGTGGACTTCACCAGCTTCAAAATCTCCCCTTCCCCCACTGCATCCCAGAACCAGCCCAGTTCGTCCCCTCCCCCCACTGCACCACACAACCAGCCCAGCTCTTCCCCTCCACCCACTGCATCCCAAAACCAGTCCAGCCTGTCTCTGCCTCCCTAACCTGTTCTTCCTCTCACCCATCCCTTCCTCCCACCCCAAGCTGCACCTCCATCTCCTACCAACTAACCTCATCCCACCTCCTTGAGCTGTCCATCTTCCCTGGACTGATCTATCCCCTCCATACCTCCCCACCTATACTCTCCACTCCACCTATCTTCTTTTCTCTCCATCTTCGGTCCACCTCCCCCTCTCTCCCTATTTATTCCAGAACCCTCTCCCCATTCTCCCTCTCTGATGAAGGGTCTAGGCCCGAAACGTCAGCTTTTGTGCTCCTGAGATGCTGCTGGGCCTGCTGTGTTCATCCAACCTCACATTTTATAACACTATGATTCTGGTTTACCACTAATCTTTGCCATATTGTGTGTTTATTTTCTTTAAATTTGATGCTATCGTTAACTTTCATTGTTGATAGTACATTAATTGTTCAGTTGTGTAACTGTAACACAGAATTCCTGAAATCTGGTGATGTTAAAAATGATCACAAAGATATTACAGTATAAATCAAACTGGTTCGCTGATATATTTCTGGGAAAGAAACCTGCCATCTTTATCCAGTTTTGTGTGTGACTCCAATTGCACAGCAACTTCCTCTTGAAGGGCAGTGAGCTTCAAGCAACTCAGTTGCATCGCCATTTCTGCTGTTAAGGAATAATGATAGCCTCAGATGGTCAAATCTGAGAATGAGTTAAAAAAACAAAATGCATTTAATCCTTAAATCTGTGATGACTAAGCTTATAAGTTAAGCTTTCACTTCAGATTCATTTTTAAAAAGTTAAGGAATTTTGCCAGTAGAAACCATACAGTGCGAGAGGGATGCAGTAATATTTCTCTGTTAGCTCTGAGTCACACATTGTTACTCAATGAAGAGAAAAAAATATTTCTGTGCCTTCGTTTAATGTTGATGGTAATCCGTTGAAATTAACGGGTCACTGGCAGTGTTATGCTCAGCTACCAGGGTTGCTGTCTAATTTCTGTTGGAAATATCGAGGAATGATGGGTGAGTTGCCTAGCAGTAAAAGCAATTAATTTAAAGAAAAAATACTGAGTTGAAGTTCTCTCAGATTTATTCCCCATATTTTCTTCTCATTTACCCTGTAGGCAGTGACAGAAAAAAATGTCTTCAAAGAGTTCCTGAATTCTTTTTTTGGACAGATCTGCTGGGAGGTTTGTCTTTCTGAATACTGGATGAGGATCAATCTCAGCTATGAGACAGAGCTGATGCACACAGGGTAGTACATTCTATCCCCACTCTTACTTACTCCCTGACTGCTCCACTCCACCTTCTCTATAGGTGTCCCAGCTATGCCTCAATCCCTCACTTCCTGAGTGTCCCAGCTCTGCACCCCAGTGCCTCACTCCCTGATTGTCCCAGCTGTGTCCCGATCCCTGACTCCGAGTGTTCCAGCTGTGCCCCGATCCCTGACTCCCTGAGTGTTCCAGCTGTGGCCCGATCCCTGACTCCCTGAGTGTCCCAGCTCTACCCCAATCCCTCATTCTGAATGCCTCAGCTCTGTTCCAATCACCTCTCACTCCCAGTATCCCACCTTGGCTCGAATTCTGTCTTACTCTAAATGCCCCAATTCTGCTCCAGTCTCTTACTCTTCAAGCAGTTTAGCTATTCTCACTCACTGTATACTTCAACTTTACAACAATTCTCCGTACTGTTGCAGATCCATCCGAGGAACTTCAATTTTGTCCCACTCTTCCATGCATTTCCATGTGCTCCAGTTGCAGTGATGTTCATTGAACTGACTATCCATTGATACTCAAGGAAAGAGTTTGAATCATTATTCACTGCTTAGTTCTAATCCCCACACTGTCTTGTGCTGCCTTGTCTTCTAGTGCATGTCAAATAGTCATGCTGGAAAAACATGGCCAAATATGAGTAGGGATGTATTAATCAAGTGATTGTTACAGAAAACACTAAAATTAGAAGTAATTATATTTAAATTATGCATGGGACCCCAGAGAATCCACCCGTGTGGCCTGTAAACGGATGGACACAGCTGGTGTATTGAGCTTAGCCAAAATGATCCAGGTCTTTCAGTGTATTTAAGGACTCATTGGATGAATTTTGCAATGTCTATCACTAGGTCTGTGTTTGCTGCATATACTTGGAAGAAGAATATGTTCTTATTCTAAGGCAAAAGTCTCTTGTGCATCACATGACATGATGAATTAAAGGTACAGAGCTAATTGCCAGATTGTGCAGGTGATTTGTGTCCAAAGTTTTCTGCCACCAGACCTGAATCAAATGCCAGCTGGAGGGTTTGTGCCTGTTTCCCTTGTGTGGGCTCAGAGCCAGGAATGAGCAATTTCTGCAGACACCAGTCACAAGTGTGGAATTTCTTTTCATTTTTCAACCCTGTATATACCCATTTAGAAGCTGGATAAATAGGAGGGTGACCGCTGAGTCCTTTGCTCAGATTTCTGATGGCACCCTGAGGTGAGACCCTCAATACAAGTGCTGATCTATTCTAACCTGGGAAGATGCGAGGTGAAATGTGTTAATTTCCAGACCTAGTTGCATTATGTTGAAGAAAGCCTTTTCCTTTAGTAAAAGCTAACAAGTGGGATGAACTATTTGATGACTTGCATTATAAAAGAATCATAGCTGATGTTCTTGAAGAGACATGGGTGAAAAATTATGCCTTAGCTTAGAAAACTTAAAATAAATAAATGTGACCAGTTTCCATTGGCCAAAACATGGGATTACATTTTTTGCTAGGCATAAAGAGTATCTTTCAACATGTTTAGCTTTTGAGCAGATCTCAGGCAGAACAATAAAGGAACTCAAACATGTTATTCAAGTATGTGCTCTCTCTTACTACTTGACAGCTCCAGTCCTGCAACACTCTCATCGTCTGAGTGCTCCAGTTCTGTTCCAATCACTTCCTCACTTTTTACTACAGAACTGAAACCTTGGGTACAACATTAGTGCTTCCAGTAAGGTCATGTTTTGTGAGGCTCTGGGCATTGCCAGGGAAAATAATTCCCAAGCACCCTCGCATGACTGCTCAGCTTACATATGGAGTAAATTGTCTTTAAATTCCACATTTCATTCTTAGCGTAAAGCACTTTGAGATGAAAGTATTACTGACTGTCCATTTATTTTTGATTGAAGACATAATCAGCACCTGAACTCTGAATCTTGACCTTGGCTGAGCCTGATCTTGAAGGAAGCCAAACTAAAAAGGGACCTAAAGGAATTCTCTACATTGATTAAAATCTTTTCTCTCAATTGCTATGGAAATTCTCAAAATATTTTGCCATAACCTTGATGTACACCAATGAAATAATAGCAAAAGTATATATTAATTCATGGGGCGTGGACATCATTGGCTCAGCCAACATTTATTGTCTATCCTTCATTGTCCAGAAGGCAGTTAAGAGTTAGCATGTTGCTGTGCGTCTGGAGTTACATGTAGTCCACCAGGAAAGGCTGGCAGATTACCTCCCCTTAAGGGCGCTGGTGAACCAAATGGGTTTTTCCTGGCAATCAGTGATGGTTTTGTGGCCATTACAAGACTCTTTCCTCTAGATTATTATTGAATTCAAATTCCACCATCTGATGGGATTCAAACTCGTGTCCAAGCAGTACCTGGGTCTGTGAATTAATATTCTAGGGAAAATACAAATAAGTCAATAAGTGGTTGCTTTTATGTCTTTTTCGGGAATTCCACTGATTTGCAACTAAAAGACCCTGGTAGAAATTCTATGTGCTTTTGTCTATATGCTATAATATATCAGAATTCATGTCCATTAACAACTTTTAATATTAACTTCATAACTCATGTCCATAATTTTGTAACTCATGTCCATTCATAACTATTTGGGATTCTATTTCACCTTACATCGTGCTGCTTTGAATGTATAATAAAAAGGCTATTTTTGCCATTCACTGATCCTGGCCAACTGGTTTTTTGAATGAGATCTCACAACTTGGCATAGTTGGCAGGATGCTAGAGATACTGTCAAACCTGACTGGGTCACGGACACTAGCAAGAGGTAAGCAGCACCCTTCTCAGTCATGATCTAGTCCTTGAACTCATCCTGCACCTCTCATGAGTCAGCTAGCATTTCGCAATCCCCGCGCCTGGAGCTAGAAGGCTCAAACCTAACTGAAACAAGTCCACGGCCAGACATTGTCCACGGCGTGTGATTTCAGGTAGTCATGTGTGACTTCAGTAAGTTGTCTACATCCTCCAAAGGCGGGCCTGCCACCCACCCCCCCGCCCCACCACCGACATGACAGAGGATGAAATGCTGCAGCAGTTACTACAGTACATTGAAGTACAATTTTCGTTAGAGAAGACTCTAACTAGAATTGAGCAGAAATATAATGTTCCAAAAGGACAGTGGTCCCTGGAGGACATGAAATAGGTCTGGGGATAAACCACCCGGCAGGAGACTATGGACAGGGTTAATTGCTCCCTTACGTTGATGGCTCAACTGTGCCAAAGAAATTAACTCATGACCCGGTCAGCTCATGAGAAATAAATTAACTCAAAGAACAGATAAAAGCCATGCACAAGCAACTACAGAAGGAGGGGTCCAAACGAAATCAGGAGGTTGTAAAGGAGAATAGGAAACTGAAGGATGAACTAACAGTTTTGTCAGTCTCTCGCTTGGCTCCCAGGACAATACCAAGTCTATACCCAACCACCCACGAAATCCAGGAAGTGGTTAAACAAAACAAAGCTATAGCTCTTAAAACTGAGGAATCCTCCAGCAGCAACAGTGATGAAGACTATACACCCCCAACAACCCTTTTTACAGTCCCTTAAAATCAAAAAAGTAAAAATTGAGAAATTGGGGAGGCAAAGTTTAGAGGATGGCAGGGAGTTAGATGTTCCCATGAGGCAGACGAAAAACCACATCGTACACGTACCTGTGACCCCTGAGAACATTGACAGGTGGTCTAAAGGTATACCTCACCCAAAGAAAAGGCCAGTGAAAACCTGGGAAAGCCTAGACCGGTTAAGACCATAAGACATAGGAGTGGAAGTAAGGCCATTCGGCCCATCAAGTCGACTTCGCCATTTAAATCATGGCTGATGGGCATTTCAACACCACTTCCCTGCACTCTCCCCGTAGCCCTTGATTCCTTTTGAGATCAAGAATTTGTCGATCTCTGCCTTGAAGGCATCCAACATCCCGTCCTCCACTGCACTCTGCGGCAATGAATTCCACAAGCCCACCACTCTCTGGCTGAAGAAATGTCATCTCATTTCAGTTTTAAATTTACCCCCTCTAATTTTAAGGCTGTGCCCACAGGTCCTAGTCTCCCCGCCTAATGCAAACAACTTCCTGGTGTCCACCCCTTCTAAACCATACATTATCTTGTAAGTTTCTATTAGACCTCCCCTCAAACTTCTGAACTCTAATGAGTACAATCCCAGGATCCTTAGCCGTTCATCATACGTTAAACCTACAATTCCAGGGATCATCTGTGTGAATCTCCACTGGACACGCTCCAGGGCTAGTATGTCCTTCCTGAGGTGTGGGGCCCAAAATTGGACACAGTATTTTAAATGGGGCCTAACTAGAGCCTTATAAAGCCTCAGAAGCACATCGCTGCTTTTATATTCCAACCCTCTTGAGATAAACTACAACATTACATTCGCTTTCTTAATTACGGACTCTACCTGCAAGTTAACCTTTAGAGAATCCTGGACCAACACTCCCAGATCCCTTTGCACTTCTGATTTGTGAATTTTCTCACCGTTTAGAAAATAAACCTGTATTCTTTTTTTCCAAAGTTAAGGGGAATATACCTGCTCCATGCCTGGAATGGGGTATGAATCCTCACTGTCATAGCCACCAACAGAGAGGGATGCTGTGTCCATGAGGCAGTTAAAGGTGGAATACGAGCAGGAGCTGTAAGCTGGCTGGACAGCAATAAAACAGTGGCTACAGGGATATAGCCCAGAAGTCACTGCCTGCTATCAAAAGGCCACTGAGGAAGTCCCTGAAAATGAGGAAATGTTTAGGACAACCTGGAAGAAATATGGAGGAGTCCCAAATGTAAAGGATGATAAAGATTTTGAAAACTGCGACTACGACCTGCTGAAATCTGCCTTTGAGGCCGGACTCAAACCAGAGCTCACTAAAATGCTGACACTCACTAAACCAGATTGGCACCAAAAGGTGGACAAATACTATGAGTTAGTTGACCAAGCCCACCAGCCCAACCGTGATATGGGAGCTCAGGCATGAGCCCTGCACTTAGGACAAGTAAGACAGACCTCCAACAGCCCCGGAACAACCCAGGACAATCGCCCAGGGAAATGTGACATCTGTGGGTCACTGGCCCAAGAAGTGCTGGGATGGGCGTAAGGGCGTAGGCCGCCCCCCCCCCCCCCCAGGAGACCTAAAGAAAGAGAAACCCCAGAGGCAGGATATAATCCTGATCTCCTGGAACAGTTCAAAAGGCTGTCCGTCCAACAGCAGCAGGAGCTGCTGAATTTGACAAAAACTGAAGGAGCCCACCCCGTGCCCCTTCACGCTCCTACTGGTTTTATGCCAGCAGAAGGGAGATGGACTGTACATGACCGTGAAGGCAGGTCAACCTAGATATCGAGTGTCTCTTGGACACAGGAGCAGAATTAACATACCTTCCCTGGAAGCATGAAGCTAGACGGGACAGTAAGGACAGCCGACGGAGCCGGAACTGACAGGTTTGAAATTTAAAAATCCAAGTCTGTAAACATTGCATTCGGCCCCAACAAACTGATGACTGATAACTGGGATAACGGCACGGTGTCTCAGTGGTTAGCACTGCTGCCTCACAGCGCCAGGGACCTTGGTTTGGTTCCACACTCGGGCAACGGTCTGTGCGGAGTTTGCACGTTCTCCTCGTGTCTGCGTGGGGTTCCTCCGAGTGCCCCGGTTTCATCCCACAGTCCAAAAATGTGCAGGTTAGGGTGGATTGGCCATGGTAAATTGTCCGTGATGCCCAGGCATGTTTAAGTTAGGTGGGTTAGACATGGGAAAGGGATACAAGCAATGGGAAATGGGTAGGGGATTGAGTCTGGGTGGGATGCTCTTCGGAGGGGCACTGTAGACTCGTTGGGCTGAATGGTCTGTTTCCATACTGTAGGGTTTCTGTGATTTAAAACCTGTGTGTGGGTAGGACCTGTAGCTCAGCCACACCTCGGGATGGATAACCTTTAATCAATTAAGTTCATCCCTACACCTCAATGATGGATGGATGAGGTGGTCTATCAGAGCCGTACAGAGGGAAGAATTAAAGGACCACCCCATCTGTGTTAAAGAGAAAGATGATTGCGGGTTACTAGAAATCGAACCTGCAACCTTTACATGGATAGTTCCGTCTTGTACCAAACTGTATCCCAATGACAATTACAGGAATCCTCCCAATAATTTAAAGACTAGAGGAAAGGGGAATCCTAGTTAAAAACACATTGTATCACTAACAGCCCAGTGTGGCCCGGAGAATAGAGACTGACTGTGGACTATAGAAAAGCCAACCAGTGAATTGATCAAAGGGCCTCACAGGTAGCAGACCCCACTACTATATTTAGTGTCTTAACACCGGACCACAAGTGGTTTTCAGTTATAGATATGGCTAACGGCTCCTGGTCAGTACTCCTAGCACCTAAAGTACAGTCATGGTTTTCCTTTACTGTATGGCAACAGCAGTACACAAGGACCTGACTCCCACAGGGATTCTATTTTGCCTTACAACATGCTGCCTTGAATGTACAATAAAGAGGCTATTTTTGCCACTCACTGATCTTGATCGTCTGGCTCTTTGAATGCGATCTCACAGTAGTATTGGTAATTTGTGATTGTGAGATTGTAGTCAACTTGTGAAATTACTGATTGATATTAATGTAAACCAAATGGATTGGCTTGGTTCAAGTTCCACCTGATCCAGAAGTGTATAACAACATTTCCGGGTAGATTGACTAGAAAACAATCATTTGGCTGGAACCGGGTTCAATACCAGCCTTGGGTGACTGTCTGTGTGGAGTCTGCATGTCCCCTCCCCACGTCTGCATGGGTTTCCTCCAGTTGCTCTGGTTTCCTGTCACAGTCTAAAGATGTGAAGCCTAGTTGGATTGGCTGTGCTAAAAAGTGTTCAGAGATGTGTAGGTTAAGTGGGTTAACCACGGTAACCAAAATCCCATGTGGGGTTAGGGGCTGGGGTAGCTCTGGGTGGGATGCTCTTCAGAGGGTCATACAGACTTGATGGGCCAACTAGCCTCTTTCTGCTCTGTGAGGATTCTATGAAAATATCTGAACTAAATTAATCATTGATCAGCAATTGGTTGTGAAACAGGACATAGTGGGACACAGTGAAAGTGCAGTTAGTGGTGTCACAAGTCGTGGATCTGCTATCTTGATGTGCCTTGAATTTTCTACATATTGCAACAACCTAGTTGGAGGAATAAGGTGTCATATATGATTTCATAACTGACACTGAATTTTAAAAAAGAGGAAGTTATAACGCAATAATATTAATTGAATGAAAGGTCATAATAGTGACAGACTTAGTTCGATTTATTGAAATATAAAACAACATTAGATCTAAAAAAGACCAGTTGGAATATTTTCTTAATATCAAGAGACTAGAAACTTGTGGAGCAAAGGGACATGGGTTACAGAAAGCTAATGGAATGTTTTTCTAAATGAAGGGAGTTGAAACATAAAGGGGAAGAACTTATGCTTCAATTGTGCAGAATTTGGTCAGACTCCATCTGGAGTAGTTGTTCCGTGTGTGTGCTACACTTCAGGTAGAAAATATTGGCATTGTAGGGGATGCTGTGCAAATGCACGAGAAGTACATCAGAATGAGAAATAATCAAATTATAAAGCCAGGTTACGTAAACTGGCTCAGTCTTGCTCGGGGTCATTTTTGGCTTTTTGTAGCCAATCAGAACATTTGTGAATCATTGTGAGTGCTGAACAAACCAGTCCTAGGCATACAGCAAATTGCCAAGGCACAAGAACCTGCTGACACAGACTCTGATATCCTGCTCCCTCAAAGCATTGGTTCCTTATGCTCTGAGCTGCCAGCCCAGGCAACTCGGAGCATGGGCTCAATCTTCATGTGAGTTATTTTATTTGCTGGGATGGATGGGAGTTTTCCCATTCCTGACTACTCCCCACAAGGTCAAGATCCCCACTTCTGATTTGGGAATTTTGCTCCCAATTTAGAATAAAAATTAAAATTAGATTCAAGTAAAACATTGATAAGAGCTGTGTACAGTCATAGTAGGAAACTGTTGGGAGTAAAATTAAACACAGTGGGATAAGATTTCAGAGAAAGAATATTTAGATATATAAGTAATGAGAATCACACAGGAGGAAACAATTTTTAAAATGTGTACGCAGGATGTGGCATCTTTTGCTGGATCAGCATTTATTGCCCATACCTAATTCCCCAAAGGGTAGTTAAGAATCAACCATATTGTTCTAGGTCTGGATACATATGTAAGCCAGACCAGGTGAAGACAGCAGATTTCCCTCTCTAAAAGGCCATTGGTCAAACCAACATTTTTTTTATTTTGTGTCCCTAGTTGCCCTTGAGAACGTGGAGGTGAGTGGTCCTCTCTAACTGCTGCAGTCCACCTGCTCTGGGTTGACCCACGATGCTATGGAGGGAAGGAATTCCAGGATTTTGATCCCAGTGACAGTGAAGGAATGGTGATATACTTCCAAGTCAGGATGGTGAGTGGCTTGGAGGGAAACTTGCAGGTGGTGGTGTTCCCATGTATGTGATGTCCTTGTCCTTCGAGATAGAAATCGTTGTTGGTTTGGAAGGTGAATTTCCGCAGTACATCTTGCAGATAGTATACACTGCTGCTATCGAGTATCGGTGGTGGAGGGAACAGATGTTTGTGGATGTGGTGCCAGTCAAATGGGCTGCTTTGTCCTGGATGGTGTCAAGCTTCTTGAGTGTTGTTGGGGCTACACTCATCCAGGCAAGTGAGGAGTATCCCATTACACAGGCTTTGGGGTGTCAGAAGATTGTTACTTGCTGCAGTATTCTCTAGTCTCTGACCCGCTCTTGTAGCCACTGTTTATGTGGTGGCTCCAGTTGTGTTTCTGGTCAATGGTAACCCCAAGGATGTTGTTGGTGGGGGATTCAATGGTGTTACCATTGGTGGTTTGATATTTTTTCCTCTTGGTAATGGCCATAACCTGAAAATTGTATGGGGTGTGAATGTTATTTGTAACTTGTCAGCCCAAGAGTGGATATTGTATAGATCTTGTTGCATTTGATCATGGGCTACTTCAGCATCTGAGGAGTCAGAAATAATGCTGAACATTGTGCAATCATCGCTGAACATCCCCACTTCTAAATTTATGATGGAGGGAAGGTCATTGAAGAAGCAACTGAGGTGGCTGGGCCTAGGGCACTTCCCTAACGAACTCCTGTAGAGATGTCCTGGAGCCGAGATGACTAGCCTCCAACAACCATGACCATCTTCCTATGTGACAGGTACGACTTCAAGTAGCGCCAAGTTTGACCCTTGATACCCATTGATTCTAGTTATGCTAGGGGTCTATCATATCACACTCTGTTGAAGCAGCCTCAATGTCCAGGGCTACCACACTGACCTCACCTCTGGAATTCCACTGTTTTGTCCATCAAGGCTGTAATGATGTCAGAGCTGAGTGGCTCTGACAGAACCCAAACTCGGTGTCATTGAGCAGGTTATTGCTGAGCAGTTAGTTTGATAACACTGTTCTTGGCACATTCCGTTACTTTACTGATAATTGAGAGTAGACTGATGGGACAGTAATTGGCCGAGTTGGATTTTTCCTGCTTTTTACCTACAGGACATATCTGGGCAATCTTTCACATTGTCAGATTTATGCCAGTGTTGGAAACATACTTGGGTGGCAAGTTCTGGAGCACAACTCTTTAGTACTATTGCTGGAATGTTGTTCCGGCCCATAGCCTTTGCAATATGCAGTGCCTCCAACTGTTTCTCGATATCATGTGCAGTGAATTGAATTGGCTGAAGACTGGTATTTCTGATGCTAGGGACCACTGGAGGAGGCCAAGATGGATCATCCACTCAGCACTTCTGGCTGAAGATTGCTGCAAACATTTCAGCCTTGTCTTTTGCACTGATGTGCTGGGCTCTTCCATCATTGAGGATGGAGATATTTGTGGAGCATCCTCCTTCAGTGAGTTGTTCAATTGTCCATCACCATTCATGACTGGATGTGAAAGGACTGCAGAGTTTAGATCAGATCTTTTGCTGTGGATTCGCTTTGCTCCGTCTAACACTCGCTGTTAATGCTGCTTGGCATATAGGTAGTTCTGTTCGGTAGCTTCATCAGGTTGACACCTCATTTTCAGGTATGCCTGGTGCTGCTCCTGGCATGCTCTCCTGCACTCTCTATTGAACCAGGGTTGATCGCCTGGCTTGATGGTAATGGTTGAGTAGGGGATAAGCTGGTCAATGAGGTCACAGTTTGTGTTGGATTACAATTCTGCTGCTGTTGATGGGCCTCAGCGCCTCATGGATACCCAAGTCTCGAGTTGCTAGATCTGTGCAAAGCCTGTCCCATTTAGCACGGAGATAGTGCCACACAACACGACGGAGGTTGTTCGCAATATGCATGTGGTGCTTTGTCTCCGTATGGACTGTGCGATGGTCACTCCTACTGATACTGTCATGGATGGATGCAACTGCAGAAGGCAGATTGGTAAAAATGAGGTCAAGTGTGTGTTTGTAGGTTTCCTCACCAACTGCCACAGACCCAGTCTGGCAGCTATGTCCTTTAGGACCCGACCAGCTCGATCAGTAGTACTGCTGCCGAGCCACTCTTGATGGTGGACATTGAAATCCCCCACCCAGAGTAGATTTTGTGCCCTTGCCATACTCAATACTTCCTCCATGTGGTGTTCAACATGGAGGTGTACGAATTCATCAGCTGAGGGAGGATGTATGTGGTAATCAGCAGGTAGTTGTCCATCTTTAACCTGAAGCCTTAAGACTTCATATGGACTTCATAATCTTGAGGACTCCAAGGGCAACTCTATCCTGATTGTATCCCACTGTACCACCACCTTTGCTGAGTCTGTCCTGCTGGTGGGACAGACCTACCCAGGGGTGGTGATGGTGGTGTCTGGGACATTGAATGTAAGATATGATTCCATGAGTACAACTATGTCTGGCTGTTTTGGCACTAGTCCCCATTTGTTCATTAGGAGGACTTTGCAGGGTCAAGAGGACTGTTTTGCAACAATCAATAATAGTTACATGATCGCCTTAGGCTGGCTTTTCATTCAATTCAAATTTCATGTGCTCTGCTGGGAGCTGCATTTCCTTGGACCATTTGCCTGAAGTTCTGAATTACTACGCGAGTCATGAGGACACCAGTAATTATTAACCAGTAATACCACACCCTATGGTAAGAAACAGAAAGTAATAGGAAGCAAGTCACAGTTTTTTTCTCAATGAGCAATTTCACAGGAGCTGAATTAGTTACGTTGTAAAAACAACAAGGATATTTGGGGACCGCTTTCATGAAAATGGCATGAAATTACTATTGAATTGTATTGAACTTTCATGGCTCCACCAATGACTCTGTGTTATCAGCTCACAATATCCTTGTTTGTGGACTGGCATCTAATTTTATCTGGAAGAACCTGTGAAGAACCTTGGGTTGTCTTTTTACATTAAAGTGGCTACATAAATGTAAGTATTTGTAGAAACATTCATGGAAATAAATTCATCGAAATAGGTTTTCATAAAAGGAAAAAATTCAGAAGAGCTTCCAGTAACTTTCAACAGGGTGCATCCAACAGTGATGTGTTATTAACGTACTTGGATGTTTTACAAAAAAATCTTTGAACATCTGATGTGAATTACTTGTCCAATCCTCAGTAAAGGTGAGAAAGGGGGAGCTAGCAGTTCCTGTTATGTCCTGGAGGAGGGCTCCTCCTATTGGTAGAACAGGGAATATGTCTGACCCCTGGCCTTCCAGACCATGAAAATTACATCAGAGTTGAGTGGAGAAATACAGTTCCAATGAGGAGAATTGGAGGGTGAGATGCACACTTAGAATGACATATTAATAACATTATTACAACTTAATTATACCCCAGCCCATCATTGTGGCCGTGTTCTTGAAAAATAAGAGCTTGTCATTCATCATCATTCATCACTTTCATAAATGGAGCAAATTTGTAAAGGTCTCAAGTGGAATTTAAGTTTAGCTTTTGTAATTTTAATGTAACTAATTATAAATGACAGTTTGAAACCTGTTTAAGGTGAGCCCTATGAAAACTATTGTTGCCAATGAGAACTATGAATAATTAATACTTTAGTGTTTTCTTACTATTAAGGAAGCAGGAACAGGTTTTAAAAGCTTAGCATATCGTACGCTTTTCCTTGTGATGCAGTCATTCTGTGTTCAAGTTAAATTACAAACCAGAAGAACACATTAAAAGACCTTTGGCAGGCAGAAACTGACAGCACAATCTTCTGCAACTAGAAATGGTTTACGACAGGACCATGACAGTCCTGCTAAAAAAATCTGCACTTGTAGTTCTTCCATGTTATCTGTAACTGATGACTTCACTATCACTAAACAAACACAATAAACAGCAGTGCACAAGCAAAACACTAACAATACCATACTTTGCAAGTGTAAACAGTGGTTCAGTGCGAAGCAGTCTTACCGCTATGTCCGAAGGTTCGTTTAAGTCCCACTCAAGTCATCTAGCCTAAATTTCTCTTTTCAACTCTAGGCCAAGCCTCCAAGTTCAGTATTGGAGCACTGCACTGTTTGGTGAGATGTCTGTTCTCTCAAGTGAATGCAAAAGATCCATATCACTATCTTAAGATGAGCAGGGAGCTTTCCCACTGTTCTGGCCAATGCTTTTTCTTTAGCAAACTTTCCTCACTAATACTGATTATCTGATCATTACCTTCTTTTTGACCTTGTTGTGTAAACATTGTCTGCCATCGTTTCCTATATTACAGCTACAGTTACACTTCAGAATGACTGGCTATAATGAAGTGCTTTGGGATGTCCTGAGCTTGTGACAATCTCTATCTATTTAAATGTGCGATGATATTTTGGCTTTAAGAGGTGTATTTTGTCTTTTTTTAATGAAGAGAGGTTGAGACAGAGGTGCCAAGCATCTGCTCAAAGCCAATAAAGGAAACAGATTGTGAGGCCATTTTTATTTAAAGGTTGAAACAATAGAAGTAGCCTGAATGGGTGGGGTCAAGGTCCCACAGCTAAACAGCTGGAATTCTCTTCCTGCTGCTAGAGTTAGATGTGAAGCAAACTGTTTCACTGAATTTGACTTTGCCAAGGGTATGTTATGTTAAAAGAAACAACCAATACTCAGTCATCTCAATCCACATGGACAAGGAAAACCACCACTTTGACTGGGATAACACCAAGGTCCTGGGACAGGCTACGCAGAGACAGACACGAGAATTCCTAGAAGCAAGGCACTCCACGAAGCATACTATTAATAAACACATTGAAGTTGACCCCATACACATACCAGTACAAAGGAAAACCGGAAGTGAGGCAATTCATCTCAACGGATCCAAGAGTTTAAAAGCCAGGCGGGAAAACACACTGATGCTTCATCGGAGGTGCACTGAGGATGTTACCAAGCATGGTAACAAAATGCCTGTGAAACAAGAAACCAGCTTGACGAGCCAACCAACCTCAACAACCTTAACACCCACAATCTGAGCTACAAATCTACTCCAAAACTTTAAAGCATATGTTTATGCGAAGTTACTAATATTGGAGCAGTTCATTAGTATTTAATACATATCTTATTTTGTTAAGCATTTGGATAGCATTAGAATTAAACCAATTCTTTTATTTTTACTTTGTCTGTATTTTAGCTGCAGTGTAAAAGCAAAGTACATTTTGCTTAATGTCGAGTAGCTTAACGAATCAAGTTGCATCTGGAACGAAAAGCCTTACACTTATCTTTAAAATAAGAAAAAGTTAGGCTCTAGGCTATCTTCTTAATATATTTTGAGAGGGTTTCATTTGGTTCATAACAAAGGCAAGGCTTTTCTTTTGCTTTCTTTAGTCTCCCTTCTACACCACAATCCTCCCACCATGAAAGCATTATTACTGGTGAAATCCTCATGCTATGGACTGTGGAGATCAAAGCAATTGCAGCATCAAGGGATTTATGCAGAATATCATCAGACTCTTTCTTATCTCCAAGTCTTGGTTGGGCTTGAATGAGATGCAAATGTAATCAGCCCATTATTACCAGCAATCTCTAATTGAATTTATAAATTCATTCCAATCAGTTAAATGAAGGAAAATGCTGATTCAGTGATTGCTATCAGTGACCATTTCCTCTGGCTTAGACAGAACAGATGCTAATAGTCTAACTTCAATATGGACAAAGTGTTATTTCGTATTGAAGTACAGAATGTTCTCACGTAGAATGTCACAATGCAGAATACCCAGATCACAAATCAGCATAAGATTTAGCAAGAGGAATTATGTAAAACTATTAGAGGTGAATACTTCTGAAAGCCGATAGGTCAAAACATGAAAATTAGTTTCCAAAATTATCTGTAGAATTTCTGGGAGATTAGGAACTGCTAGGCCCTAAATTGAAAAGCAGAAGCACGAAGTAAATAATCCCTGAGTTACTATCTGATTGAAAGTAAAATTTTCATGGGGTCTGAGGGATCAGAAAGTTGAACATGTGACTCTTAATAATTGGTGCCTGAGAAATGGGTCTTGATTCATTGGGCATTGGCACCTGCATTGAGGAAAGATGAAACTGTACATTACACATGAACCATGTTGGAACTGTGTCTTGTTGAACCTGTTACAACCAAGTGAGGTAAAAGTGAATTTGCTCCACTGTATTAAACACCCTCAGTCGGTTGTGGCTTTTTCTTTTGTTATGCAACTACATCAATCAAAACACAGTACTCGTCAAAATTAAGGTGCCAATTACAATGTTTTGTTCAGTAAAAGAGAGGAATTTTATTATTTGCTGACCCTAAGGAAAAACAGTGAACTGTAACAACAAACAGACTCAGAGATAAAAGTGTATGCAGTTTGAAATTTCTTAAGAGTCCCTGATTTGTGAGAGCTGCACCTGCTATCACAGCTGTTTAGTTGATGTCTTGAATCCTCCACAATAGCAAGGTTTATAGAAACCTTGAGTTCTTGTTAAATGTTTTCCTGATTTATTTTATTGAGAGGACGACAGGATCAGAGTCTTAATTCAAGACTGTTCCAAATCCATTTCCTTTCCTCTTCAGCTCTGCCATGCTGACGTATAGTTCATTTGTACATTGCTGACTCTGGCTCCATTGTATTTCCAAGCTGAATATTTGCAGGCAAACCATCCATGTCAAATGTGTGCAAGATTTTGTTCAGATGTAACTTAAAACAGGAGATGTGAGTTTCTTGATGCTTGACTCAGTTGACTTGTTTCCACATCTTTGGATAATACCTTAACTCCAGTTTAGACAATTTAATTCATTCCACATTAATGAGAAATAACAATATTGCATGATAGCAATATGGATAATGATAACTAGAGTGTGATAGGAAGGGACAAAGTGTACTAACATAAAAGTACTCTAGCAAATAGGGTCAGATGAGAATGCAAAAAGAAAATCCCTGTGCAACAGTGGAGGAATTTAAACTTAATTACCTGATAAATCTGAAATTAAACATTAGTTACTTTGGTGACTAAACTACTACATTATTTAACCCAATGGCTTTTAAATGGTTACGAGATTTCCTTCCCTATGCTTACCTGGTCTGGCCAACATGTAGTTGATCTTTGACTATCTTTTTACAATGGTGTAGCAAACTCCATGGACCAGCTGGTATTGACCAAAGCATTAGAAAGCCAATGGCACATCTCCATCAAAGATTAAGGCTATTCATCAGAACTGTGCCAAATTGATAGAGCCCAAGTGACCCTTGTAGAGATCAGTTCATCTCATGTTTCTCAGCAGTGCCTTGGACAATACCTTGAAAGTTCTCAAAATCTCATACCTAAATTATAGCAGAATTTTAATGGACTGGATCTGATGGGCTGAATGGCATGTTGCAAGGCATGTTGTTATTGTGAAGTTCTGTGATTCAATAAAGTGTTTCTCCTTGCAATTGACTTTTGAATATGACTGTCCAACAAAGCCAGCATTTCTTTGCTGTCTCCTTCCATCATTTTGAGTCATTGATACTCTGATTTAGAGGCAAATAGCGCAGGAAAGCAGATTTATGTTACAGATTTCTAGGAAATAGACTGAAATTTATCAAGTTCATTTCATATAACACTTGCAACCAACGGAAAAGGAGACTTTCATCCAACAAAGCAAGTCTTGACTTAATCACTGAGATGAAAAGACATTATGCCACTTGCCATGTTGTGCAATAACCCTGGACGGGCACTTTCTCAACCCCATGATTCATATTGCAAAAAGAACAAAGCAAATAAGACTTAATTTCCTAAATTAATGCTGGGAATTGAAAAGCTGCCTTCAATAAAGAAAGATCTTGGAAATAGGTCACTAGCATTTCACTTTCAATACACTGTGATGATATAACTTATAAGCATTTGGATATCTAAGGCCATTTAACATGGCTTCACAAAAGTCGGGGAGCAAATCTTACTGAAGGAATCAATTTCAATTAACAGCTGCATTCATATCAACTTGGTATGTCAGAACTCATAATTCATGACCTACCTTTGTATTTAATTCATGTTGTTACACTATTCAACTTACGTAGAGCATGGTTTCCACAGAAAATAAGATAAATAGCCAACTCATCAGTTTTTAGTTGATTGATGAATGCTATCCGTAACAGTGCTGCTGACATGGCTTGCTTTTTCCTTGGCCATAGCTTCCCGCCAACTGCGATTGACAGGTCCCTCAACTACATCTGACCTATCACCCATGGGCTTCTGCCCTTGCCCCTTCCCATCTCTCACAACAGCATGATCAGGGTCCCCCTTGTTCTCACTTTTCATCCCACCAGCCTCTGCATTCAAAGGATCACTATCTGCCATTTCGGACAACTCCAGCAGGATGCCACCACCAAACACGTCTTCTTCTCACTCCTCGATCTGCGTTTCACAGGGATCCTTACCTCTGGGACACCCGAGTCCATTCCACATCCACCAACACCATCCCTCCGCCTCTCCACGGCACCTTCTCATGTAACCGCAAAAGGTACAACACTTTCCCGATCATTTCCTCCCCACTCACCATCCAAGGGTCTAAACAGTCTTTCTAAGTGAAGCAGCATTTCACCTGTACCTTGTCCAATCTTGTGTATTGTATTCGCTACACTCAATGTGGCCTACTCTACAATGTGGCCTAGTCTGACCACCACCATCCCTGTACTTAAGAAAACACATGCAACGTGTCTTAATGACGATTGCCCAGAGGCTGTGACCTCCTTTGTCATTAAGAGCTTTGAGAGGCTGGTCATGGCCACATCGGCTCCAGTCTCCCAGCCTGCCTCGATCTCCTACAATTTGCTTACCAACGTAACACGTCCATAGAGGATGCCATATCCCTAGCCCTACACTCATCCCTGGAAAACCTGGACAACAAAGACACCTATATCAAACTCCTGCTCATTGACTACAGCTCTGCCTTCAACACCATTATCTGCTCTAGGCTGATCTGAAAACACTGTGACATTGCAACTGGATCCTCAGCTTTCTGACCCATAGGCCGCAAGCAGTGAGGATAGATAACTGCACCTCCTCCATAATAACACTCAACACTGGAAACCACCCTGCCACCCAAGGATGTGTCCTCAGCCCCCTACTGTTCTCCCTGTACACGTATAACTTTATTGTCAAATTCCAATCGAACACCATCTACAAGTTCGCTGATGACGCCACCATAGTGAGACAGATATCTAACAACAATGAGTCAAAATACAGAAGAGAGGTAGAGAGCTTGGTGACATGGTGCAATGAAATCAATCTGTCTCTCAACATTAGCAAAACTAAAGAACTGATCATTTACTTCAGAAAGAAAGAAGGAGAACACGCCCACAATCTATATCAATGGAACTGAGGCTAACAGGGTGAAGAGCATCAAGTTCCTTGGAGAGATGATAACCAGCAAGCTGCCCTGGACTTGCCACGTAGATGTGACCGTCAAGAAGGTACAACAACACCTCTTCTTCCTCACGTGGCTCAGGAAATTTGCAATGTCCATAAGGTCCCTGACCAACCTCTGCAGATGCACCATTGAAAGCAAACTGTCCGTGTGCATAACAGTCTGGTATGGCAACTGCTCTGCCCAGGACCGTAAGAAACTACAGAGGGTGGTGTGCACAGCCAGACCATCACAGAAACCAACCTTCCATCCATGGATTCTATTTACTCAGCTCTCTGCCATGAAAGGTGGTCAACATCATCAAAGGCCCATCGCACCCTGGTAATGATCTCCTACAAACTCTTTTGCCATGGAGAAGATACAGAAGCCTGAACACATGGACAAACAGGTTCAGAAACAGCTTCTTCCTCGCCATTATCAGAATATATTCTCCGGCCCCAAATAGTGCTGATCTTGCTAACATTGATCTCACCTAGTGCCCCTAGTGCCTTGCCTATGTCTTTTGATCTGTACATCTTTTGCTTACTATGACCTACCTGTACTACTTGTAAACAAAGCTTTTCACTGTATTTTGGTACACATGATGATAAATAAATTAATTAATTAATCAATCAATTGGAGAAACCAAATGCATACTAGGTGACAACTTTGCAGAACACCTCCAGTCTGTGTGCAAGCATGACCCCAGCCTTCCCATAGCCAGTCTGCTCACAGGCTCACTTGTCTGTCCTCAGCACGCTGCAGTGATCCAGTGAACCACAGCACAAACTAGAGGAACAACATCACATCTTCAGACTAGGCACTTTACAGTCTTCTGGACTTAATATTGAGTTCAACGCCTTCAAATCATGAACCATTTCTTATATTTGATACATTCTGTTATCATGTCCTCTCTCCTCTCTTCCCATCCCAGTGGGACTGTCTGGCCTTTCCGGTCTGGCAGTTAGACACATCATTGTTCTGCCGTCCTCACGTTCCAATCACTTAATTTGAACAATCAACATCTTTTCTCCACCAGCCCTATACAAAACCAAATTACATCCCTCAAATTCATAGAATTGCTCAAGTGTGGAAGCAGGCTATTCAGTCCATCAAATGCAGACTGACCTCCAAAGAATATCGCACCCAGACCCACCCCTGTAACATGTATTTTCCAGGGCTAACCCATTAACCTGTACATACCAAGCCACTATGGAGCAATTTAGCATGGCCAATCCACCTAACCTGCATATCTTTGGACTGTGGGACGAAACTGGAGCACTGGGAGGAAATCCACACAGACACGGGGAGAATGTGAAATCTCCACACAGACAGTTGCCTGAGGCTGGAATCGAACCCTGGTGCTGTGAGGCAGCTGTGCTGTTGCCCCAATATCGTCAAGAAGTATTTGTAGAAGGGTGAAAATGAAAACGGGTGAAAAATTCAAGTATTTTGGCAGCATAAAACATGTGGATGGAAGATGCAATAAAGAAATAAGGATAGCAAAATGCAAGGAACTTACTATTCAGAAAGGGACTTGCAAAGAGCTTGATTTGAAGTATTGTTTTATGTGGATGTGTGTACAGACCTTATGGAAGGAGACCAATTTGCTGAATAGCTTTGAAATGTCGGCTTTGTTGGAAAGGATCAGTCAGTCAGAAAAAGTAACTCATGATGAAATGCTATGGAGAGTGAATGGATAAAGAAATTTGTTGAATATAATTAGGAAAAGCAGAGACTCTGGATAGAGCACATTTTGAGAGTAAGTGGCTTTTTCAGAGACGTTAGGGAGGGAAACTTTCAAGATAGAAGAAATTATCTGGATGGCTTGAAAATTTAAGGAAGGTATTGCCAAATGAAAAAAAACAACTGGCACAGAATAGAGAGACTATATGAACCAAATCCCTGCCCTTGGGCAGAATACAAATGATATTATTTCACCTGATCTGAGATATTGAGATGAGACAATGAAATATCAAAAGTTATCACCTGCTCACCTCTTCGGCTCCTGTAAACTGTATGCATCTGAAAAATAGATTATACCAGTAGCAAGGGAGTATAGTTCTCAAACTAATGTCGATGTGAAAGTTGCACTACAATCAAACACCTCCGCAGGCTTAAGCCTCTATTCAGGGCCAGGGTTTTGAAAAGCAGGCTTCATGTCTTTGGGAATTTCCTATTTCAATTCTGCAAAAACATTCTTGTGATGTCTGGGAAAGTTATATGTATTCGGTATTTTCTCATTTTAAAATTTGATGCTAGGACGTTTCCAGCCAAGATTCTGCTGCCAATTGTCCAACCATCCACTCATAATTCAAACCTTTCAATCCCACAGACTATTCGCAGATCCATCGACTATTATTACGTAGTAGTCTATAATATTAAGCAACAAGAATATGTGTGATTGATCTGGCAACTCACAATAAGTCTGTGTGACAGTTTGAACTCCTTGGCCATCTGTCACTTCAGTTCACACACTTTTGCTGAGTGTCTTGCATCAGTTTTAAGTGAGGCTGCCAAAGGGAAGATCATCCAGTGCATTTGGGATGTGTGATTATTGTGGATGTGGAAAAACTATCTTTTCCCCCATAGGCTTCTCATTGTCAATCCCACATTCCTCTAATTTATGGGAGGGTACTGGTGCTGCACAGAGATGTCTACAGTCGGGAAGAGTCTCATTGCCCCTGATTCTATCTCTGGTTGTGATAAGATAGAATTGAATAGAATCCACACTACAGAAACAGACTACTCAGCTCAACTACTATTCTGGTGTTCTCAGCATAAACAATATTATTCCCATCCCTCTTTATCTAACTCTTCTAGTGCATAGGCACCCTTATCGCAGGAATGAATAAAAATACTTTCCTTTCTCTCTCACGTATTTGTTGAGATTTTCACTTTAATGAATGTGTGCTAATCATGTCAACATATCAGATAATAAGTTCCAAATGCTACATAGGTTTCTCAAGAATTACCTGTTAGATTTCAGCAGATGTCTAATGTTTATAGCCCCTGGTTTTGAAAGCACCCAGAAAGGAAATAAATGAAAGAAGATTATCTGCAAGAGCACCAGGAAAGCGATCAAATCCCATATGCCCGTATTTGACAGCAGAGAGCTTTCCAAACCCAGTGGAGAGTTCAGTTCTAACCTGACATTTATTCTCTTTAGCTAACTTCTATCTTCTTTCTCAGTGGATTTTATTTTTCAGGTTAGAACACTCTGTGATTTTATTTCTTCGTCAATAGCAGTTATAAATACATTTCCACAGGGATTCATGGTTATTTAATGAAGCCAGAACTATGATATAACCCTCAGTGAAAGAAAAAATAAGTTATTGTTTGCTTGTTAGTCAGCTTTAGCCTTTTCCCTCACGGTAGTCACCCACCAAGCCAATTCCATTTCAATCTGTTTAAAGGAGAAGTGTCAAGTTGCTCACAAAAATTAAGATGTGCTCTTGTCTATAATTTTTGTACTTCTATGATTTTTGTTTTTCAGCCTTGAGCATTTACCTAGTGTGAAGCAGGAGTGTCGCTCTCAATAAATGACTGCAGTTCAACAATAAAATAAAACAAAAAACTGAGGGTGCTGGAAATATGCAGCAAAATCAGAAATTGCAGGAGAAACTCAACAGGTCTGGTAGCATCTGTGGAGCGAAAACACAGTAAACATTGAGTCCAGTGATTTTCTTCAGAACAGATGGCACCTAGGAAACAGTGATATTAATATTGATGGCAACATGGGGGCACAGGGAGAGAAGAATGAACAGATAGGTGGACATGGAGCACAGAGAGAGAGAGAGAGAGAGAGAGAGAGAGAGAGAAATATAGGTAGAGAAGGGGATAGTTGATACTGAGTCAGGGAAGAAGTAAAGCTAATGGTGACAATGACTGGGTGAAAATAAGTTGGTTATGTTGAAAGCAACCTGTGTCTTGATAGACCCTGGGGTGTGGGGTGGGTAAAAGACTTAGAACATGGTGTTCAGGCTCTATAATTATTAAACTCAATGTTAAATCCTGAAGGCTGCAAGATACCCAAGCAGAAAATGAGATGCTGTTGTTCCAGCCTGTGCTCGGCATCTGCAGTAATCTCAAGACAGAAATGTGGCCAGGAAACACAGTGGTGTGTTGAAGTGGCAGGCAACAGGAAGATGAGGATCATAATTGCGGATAGAATGTAGGTATTAAACAGAGCAGTCGCCTGGCCTGTGTTTTCTCTCCTGGTTTATAAGAGACCACATTGTGAGCAGCGAATGCAGTAGACTAGATTGAATAGAGTGCAGGTAACTCACTGCCTCCCCTGGAAGGTGTCTGCCCAGCTGCAGTTTTCCCTCTCTGGATTCTATCTCCACTGATTGTTCACTCCCTTCCACTCCCCTTCCTCCTCAGTCCCTGCCTTCGGTATAAATATCACCTTTGCTAGTTGCGATTAGTTCTGAAAAAGGGTGACTGGACCATTGAGTCTCTTTCTCTCTCCACCAGGCGTGCTGAGGTACTCCAGCTGTTTCTGATCTTGTTGCAGTTGCTGCAGCAAAGATCCAAGCTGGTGTATACTAACAATGACATGAGGCCTGAAAGGTCATTCTAATTCCACATCCCACATTCCGCATGGATACAACATCTGCCAGGTCAGTGGGCATATATCAAGGGTATATTGACATTTAATATAACCTGTATACCCTACTACATACCCTATATACCCCACTAATACCCTACTCCTGCTCCTGTTTCTTACATCTCTTGAACCACAAGATTCTGATCTGGGAATGACAGGACTATCATCAAATCAGATATTAAATGTCAATCTGATGACTCTTCTGATTTGATGATAGTCCTGTCATTCCCAGATCAGAATCTTATGATTGAAGAGATATAAGGAACAGGAGCAGGAGTAGGGTGTATAGCCTCCTGGCCATTCTGTCATGAAATTACTATCTCAGTTCCAATTTTTCACCTATGTCGTGTCCGTAAGTGTTATAGCTCTAAAATATGCACAACAACTAAGCATCCATAGTCTGATATGGCCTCCTCTCTCTTTTTATTTCGGAGCCCCCTTTCCCCTCCCCATTTCTCAAGAAGGGTCCCGACCCAAAACCTCAGTTTTCCTGATCTTCTGATGCTGCCTGGCTTGCTGTGTTCCTCCAGCTCCACACTGCGTTATCTCTGACTCCAGCATCAGCAGTTCTTACTATCTCTGTCCTCATCTCATTCCTGGATGGCCAATCCTTATCCTGAGTCTGATTCTTAGTTCCATATCCTGCACTTTGGGGAAACAGCCTCTCAACAACTACACTGTAAAGCCTTCATAAAAATAAGATCAACCTGGATTCTATTGAACATCACAGAATATAGGCCCATTTGCTCTATCAATCCTATTTTGCAGGTATCAATTTAGGAACTTCCACTGAACCTCTTCTGTGGCAAGTCAATCCTTGTTTAGGAATGGGAAACAAAACAATACAGAGTATTCCAGGTGTGGTTCCCATGTAAATATAGAAAGACATGTTATTTGCAGTGAAGGGAAGGGGTTCATGAGAGAGGAGAGTTAGGAAGTTAAAGAAAGAACAAGTCAATAGTGCAAGTAATGCCAATCAAAATGTGACAGGAAGAGACACAGCATGTAAACATAAGCATGCACCATCAAATAGGTCAAAGTAAAATAGCAAAAGGCAAAATGAAAGGCTTTTTTATCTGAATGAATGAATCACTTATAACAAGATAAATGAATTGAATGCACAATTGAAATACATATGATATGATAATCAGTAAGAGACATGGTTGTGCAACCAGGACCTGAAATGCCTCTGAATATTGACACTTCAGAAAAGGAGGAAGAAAGAAAAAGGAGAAAGGGTACTTTTGTTTGTTAAGAGTGAAATCAGAACAATCATGAGAAATTATCTTGGCTCAAGATTAGAAATTATCTTGATCTAAATGTAGAATCAATTTGGTCCTGGATAAATAAGAAATCAATGCTAAGAATGAATGATAACTCTAGGACAGAGTATAAATCAATAAAAAGAAATGGAGGCTTGTAAGAAGTATAAGGCGATATTTATGGGAGATTTGATAGATCGGATGAATTTAAGTGATGAAAGTAGTTTAGAGGAAGCCTTCACAGAGCATATGAACTATATGTTCTTGAACCAACCAAGATACAGCCTATTTGAGATGAGGTAATGTGTAATGAGACAGGAATAATTAATGATCTTATAGTAAAAAGATCCTTTAGGTAACAGCGATCATAACATGGTAAAATTTAACATTCAGTTTGAGAAATTGATGGATTAGCCATGTTAAATTGGGGTTGTGAGGATAGATTAGAGGCACGGGTCTTGGTGGGATGCTTTTTGGAGGGTTAGTGTGGACTTGATTGGATGAATGGCCTGCTTCCATACTGTAGGGATTCTATGATTCTAAAAGAAGCAATGGCAAGCATTTAAGAAAATATTTGATTCTCCACCCATGTTTAGCTGAGGGAATTAAGAATGGTGGGAAATTTGCATGTCAGTAAATTGTTATATTCATACAAATTTTCTCTCATACTCTCTGATGAAGGGTCCATGCCCGAAACATCAGCTTTTGTGCTCCTAAGATGCTGCTTAGCCTGCTGTGTTCATCCAGCTTCACACTTTATTGTTATCTTGGATTCTCCAGCATCTGCAGTTCCCATTATCTCTATTCTGTTAGGGTAATTGATTTTAAAAAGTTTGTCACCTTAAATTTAGAGTTAGAGTGTTCAGGGGTAATGTCAGGAGGAACCTCTTTACACAAGAAGTAGTGAAAAATCTGGAATGCTTTCCGCTCTGTAAAAAACTGATGAAGGTCGAGATCAATTGAAAATTTCACAATAGGTTGATAGATTTTGAAAGCAACCTTGTCATTTATTACGGAATCAACATGGGTAGTTTGTATAAGATGCAGATGGACAATGATTTGAGTACTTAGCAGAATTGAAAGGCCTAATCCTGTTCCAATGTTTCAATTGTGAGTTAATCAAGACAAACCACACACTGACCTTGGCTCCTTTACACATTCCCAGCTATTCTGAAGATTTTGGAAGTTAATTGTTTGTTGCTATGTCCCACCCTTCATTGCTCAACAGTCACAAGTGGGAAAGAGTCAAAAGTATTCTATTTTGTTACCAGGGGAGGTTAATTGCTTTGGGAAGGGATTTGGCACTCATCCTTGTGAAAAGCAGCATTCTACTAAATATATGGGCCCTTTCTGTGAGAACAAAAGAGAAGCCAGCCGCACTGATGAATTCTTCTCCTGTTCCCAACTCTTGTGCCAGACTGAGGGGTTATAAAATGTTTTTGTTAATCATGTCTTGTAAACATTACTTAGTTATCATGAATCAACAACCTATGGGCTGTTAGTGACACAGAAATCATTTTAACATTGTCAGATAGTCTTTAATCTCCATGGTTACCAGAAATTATTTTGACAGACTGAGCAAACTGAGAGGTCAGATTGTCATCCTTGTCAGTCCATTAATATTATATGCCTAGAAGCAAAGCTTCTCTGTGTTTATTTAGCTGGATGTTGATAAATTAAGTTAATTAAATAAAATTCAAGCCACGGTGCAAGAATGGTACAGTTTGAATGCAGAGACTGCATTAGGTCAATGATCTTTCCTCACTGTGTACACAAGAGCGGCTGAAATGTTAAGTGGGGTCATATTCAGAACAAATGCTGGGGTCTCTGCCAGTGCATGTTGACAAATTATGGTGGGCTAATTTATAAAGCTTCACTATCAGAGAATCTACATGAAAAAAATCATAGGAGCAGACTCAGCAATAGAAAACATTATATTGGCTCCTTTTTATTAAAATAGACTAGCATTTCTAAAGTACCCTCAGGACATTGCAGAGTCCTTCACAACAATCTGCCACTGATTTGTTTTACTAGTCCAACTCCCAGCCTGTCTCCCGTTTTAAAGGGGCAGTTAGTGTGAGTGGTGTTGGCATTCACCACTTTGGGCCTAGTGACTTCCTTAAAGGCCAATTAGTGGCAGCTGAAAAGCATCATCCTTTCCCCACCACAGTTTTACCAGTTGCAGGGTGAGGCCCATTGCCAAATAGGTAGCCTAGCAATCTCTGCTGATTGGTCTGCTCTTTGGTAAAGTGAGGAGCCTGCTTTTGGGAGAAGAGGGATTTCATTTGAGGGGGGGTGGTTTCCTGTCTCAACTGCAGGCACTCCTCCACCAAGGTCATAACATCCTCCTTTAACCCAACTCAACAAGCCTCTCAAACCCGGTCTGTCAAGATCCCAAAACTGGGGCCTGGCAGCCAGGTCTCATTGATATTCCAACCTTGCCTTTAAGTCTGGCTTCCTCAGGTTTTGGCTATAACCCCTGTTTGTGTTATCAGTGCAATGATTGTAACAAGTCAGCCAGATGAACCTCACAGCATATGAGTTCCCTGATTGGGTCTGTTAATCTGATCCAATCAGGGAGCCCTGACTGACAGATAAAAACAAAAGTATAAGAAGTTCTGTTCACTTTAAGAGTTGGCTCTAGGGAAGCCAGACCAGTGTTAAATACCGTGCACTTATAAATAAAGGGTGATTTGGTGATGGGATATTGGCCTCTATGAAGTTTACTTCAGTCAGCTTTGGAGCAAAGTCTCTTTAAGAGCTCAACATGTGAATAAATCAAGTACTCAGATGATGTCACATGACCACCAGCCCCAAGGCCTTTGCACTCTAGCACTTGAAGCACAGGCTGTGTTTGGAGATTACTCCGTGATGTATATTAATCAAACTCTAAATAAACCCATTGCAGATCCTCAATGAGCAGAACCCGCATATCTTATTTGTGTTATATTTAGATAACAAGAATATTATTGTACAGTGTGCAGCTGAGATTCTTTCCTGGAAGAAACAGCAGCAAAGGAGAAGCCAGCCTTACAAACCTGAAGGCTAAAAGAAATAGCATCAAACGGAAGGAAAAAGAGCAGTTCAACAGCTCCCGAACCACAAAAGCAGAAGTAAATATGATTTATTTGCAAACTGACTATCTCCAAGTAGGCCACGTGAATGCTCTATTGAGAAGCTACTTCAACTTTGAACAGCCTTGGGAATCAACCTTGTGCTGAACCTAGAAAATATTGACTTAAATTCAAATATCAAAAATGAGTAGGCTTTACTCAGGAGCAGCATAGATCCAATCGAACAACCCCTAAGACAAATGTTGAGCCAAAAAATAACAAGCAACATTGACTACAGTACTGAAAGCATTGAAAGAGTACACAGACTTAAATCAAAGTAGAAAGATAAAAGAACAGCAGGAGGATGCATACTAAATCAACGACCTAACCTGGAAAGCCACTGATGTACTATCCAAGTTCAAACTTTTTAAACCATGGATGCTGGTACACTTCATAGATCAAGCAGGTCCAAAGGTGATTAATTAAACTGTGAAAGTACTCAGGGTGGTAATGAAGGGCTAGACACAAGTGGGCCAGCAATGGAAGGACTTTCAGCAGATATAGTTTTCAACTCTGGTGATCGCATAGATCATCACAATGTTCTCAAGGCAGCAGTCAAGTCTTTGCAATAATTGTTACAGAACATATTTAATGACTTGGGAAGTTTTAAAGGCAATGTCTTTTTACACCTTAGAAGATGCAATTCCGAAAACCAACTTTCCTAAAAAGGGCAGTGCTCACATACTGTAGGGGAGGCAATGGCCTAGTGGTATTTTCGCTCAACTGTTAATCCCAGATAACGTTCTGGGGACCCACATTCAAATCCAGATGGTGGAATTTGAATTGAATAAAATATCTGTAATTAAGAATCTAATGATGACCATGAATCCATTGTCAATTGCCGGAAAAGCCTACCTTGTCTACTGGTGTCCCTTTAGGGAAAGAAACTGCCATTCTTACCTGGTCTGGCCTACATATGACTCTAGACCCACAGCAGTGTGGTTGATCTAATCTGCCCTTTGAGTAATTAAGGATGGACAATAAATGCTGCCTGGTCAGCAACGCTCTAATCCACTTTGCAGATCACCACACTGACTGGTGTAGTCCAATTACATATGTACAAAAGAAAGATGGTGCAATCAGAATATATTTAGGTCTATGATGTCTAAACTTCCCCCTAAAGAAATGGCCACTCAAGATCTCAACACAAAAGGAATTGAATTTAAGTTCACGGGCGCTAAATTCTTCATCAAGCTAGATCCAAACAGGAATATTTGTCAGTACACTTAGAAAGTAGAAAGTCAATATCTTCAGAACCACCATTTGGAAGATATTGCTTCCAGAGGCAATCTTTTGATTTATGTCTATTGAGATCTGTTCCAGCAGCACGTGGACAGAATTATAGAAAATTGGCCTGGATGTGTATGCATTGCCAAAGATATTGTGTTAATAGGCAAAACCAAAGAAGAGCATGATCAGAACCTTCAGTAACTGCTGGCAGAAGCTCACCATAAAAGGCTCATTTTAAGAGCATGAAGTACCAGGTGAATGGAAATTGGATCACCTGTTAGGTTGTGGAATCTGTCCTGATCCAAGCAAAGTCAAGAATGTAAATGCAGTGGCTACAAGAGCAGGTCAGAGGCTAGGAATACAGCAGCAAGTGACTCCCCTCCTGATTGACCAAAGCATGTCTACCATCAAAAAGACACAAATCAGAAGTGTGTTGGAACACTCCTCACTTGCATGGATGAGTACAGCCCTAACAACACTCAAGAAGCTTGACACCATCCAGGGCAAAGCAGCCCACTTGATTGGCACCACATCCACAAGCATCTACTCCCTCCACCATTGATGCTCAGTAGCAACAGCATGTACCTTTTACAAGATGCAGGGTAGAAATTCACCAAAGATCCTCAGGCAGCACTTTCCAAAGCCATGACCATATCCATCTGGAAGGACAAAGGCAGCAGATATACGGGAACATCACCAGCTTCAAGTTCCCCTTCAAGCCACTCACTATCCTGACTTGGAAATATGTTGCCATTCCTTCACTGTTGCTGGGTCAAAATCCTGGAATTCCCTCCCTAATGGCATTGTGGGCCAACCCAGTGCAAGTGGACTGCATCAGTTTAAGAAGGCAGCTCACTACCAACTTCTCAAGGGCAGCTAGGGATGGGCAAGAAATGCTGGCCAGCCAGCGACGCCCACATCCCACAAAATTCATAAATATAAAAGAAAGAGAAATGTCTACCCCAAAAGACAAAGAAAATCTATAGATATCCAGTTCTTCAACTTCAAATGGTTCTGTTGGCATCATACATTCCAACTTTTCCAACAAAATATCATCATTGAGAAAACTCTTAACAAAAGATGTACCATATTTATGGAAATATCATTGATATGAGTTTGGGTGTCTCAAACAATTATTGTCAGCAGAAAACTGCACCCTACAGTACTATGAACCAAGGAAGAAGATAATTCCAGAAGTCAGCACTTTACAGAAAGGGCAAGAAGCATATATCATGCACAATAGTAGACCAATTGCATTTGGATCCAAAGGTCTACTACACGTATTATGTAATTATGCCAACACAGAGCATGAAACACTTGCTCCAGTATTCAGTGTCACAAGCTTCTCTACATACCTCCTCTAGTAAAAAATTGACAGTGGAAACTGATCACAATTAGAAATGCCTTGTGCAAACCACTGACAAGCTGGACTACAATGACTTCTGGTAAAAGCACAGAATTAGGGCATTGAGATTGCTACAAACTTAGAATTATAGAATCCTACAGTGCAGAAACAGGCTATTCAGCCCCTCAAACCCACACCAACCCTCCAAAGAATATCCCACCAAGTCCTCTACCCTAAAGGCCCATCATTTCCCATGGTTAATCCAACTAGCCTACACATCCTTGAACACTATAATGCACTTGAGCATGGCCAATCCACTTAATTTTACATCTCTGGATCGTCGGAGGGAACTGGAGCTCCTGAGGGGCACACACACAGACAGGGAGAGAAAGTGCCAACTCCACACAGACAGTCACCCAAGGTTAGAATTGACCCCAGATCCCTGCTGCTATGAGGCAACAGTGCTAACTATGGAATCACCATGTTGCCCAATTTGGTTCCAAAGTAGTCATCTCAGTTGTGCTGAGCAGGTAGCCACATGTGAATAAGGATGCAGACATTCCATTGAATGTATACAAGACAACAGTGTGGATGTTGAACTGGCAGACATACTCAAATCAATCCATTGCATTTTGGTCAATATAAATGTGGCCAGCTTCAGTCAGAAATGGGTAGTGATCCATGAAGCCAGGCAAGGCAGAAAGTTATTATTGCAGAAAGTTTTCATTGTAGGGAGACCCGCCACAATATAAGAGCTGTTAGACACTCTCAGATGCTGTCAAGAGGCATTACTTCCAAAAGGAAAATGACTATTTGTTCCCACAGCTCTCGGCCAGGATAAAGGGACCTGGGTTCAATTCTAGCCTCGGGCGACTGTCTGTGTGGAGTTTGCACATTCTCCCCGTGTCTGCATGGGTTTAGTCCGGGTGCGCCGGTTTCCTCCCACAGTCCAAAGATGTGCAGGCTAGATGGATTGGCCATGCTAAATTGCCTGTAGTGTTCAGGGGTGTGTGGGTTATAGGGGAATGGGTCTGGGTGGGATGCTTCAAGGGGTGGTGTGGACTTGTTGGGCCAAAGGGCCTGTTTCCACACTGTAGGGATTCTAAACTAAATACACCAAAGACACATGGGCATAGAGCAGATGGGGTGACTTGAATCTACTAGGGTCTATTGGCCAAGGATTAACAGTGACATCAAAGCATTAATGAGACTATTTGAGGCATGCCAGAGTAACCAGCTACAACAATATAGAGAACCTTTACACCTGCATAAGATTCTATCACCCACTTGCTCCAACATTGACACTGATCTTTTTACCATGAACAGAGACAATCTTAGCCACCAATTATATTTCCAAATTCCTTACTGTGAAACTGGTAAAGATTTCAAGTGTGTCTATGGCAGACGTATTCAGTCTGTTCAGCACTGAGGCTGACAGTCTCTGTTGCCCTCTGGCCTGTGTCTCCTGATGCCAGCACAGGCACATTTAAATAGATTTACTCACCCTGCTCGCTCGTTTCCTCATTCATCCCATTGTCTTCACTCCCCCAGTGTCCTCATTCTCCCCCAGTATACTCACTCCCCCATGTCCTCACTCCTTCCTCCCCATCCATACTGTCCTCCGTGTCTTTACTCCCCTGTGTCCTCACTCCCCCATGTCCTCACTCTTCCACCCCATCCATACTCTCCCCCCGCCCTCATTCTCCGTGTCCTCATTCCTTTCTCCCCACCCATACGCTCCCTCTGTGTCCTCTCTCCCCTGTGTCCTCACTCCCCCATGTCTTCACTCTGTCCTCCCCATCCACACTCTCCCCCATTTCTTCACTCCCCTGTGTCCTCACGCTCCCGTGTCCTCACTCTTTCTCTGTGTCTTCACTCTCCCCATGTGTGTTCATTTCCCCTGCCATGTTTTTACCTCACACCTCTCAACCCTGTGTCCCCACTTTTCCCTACTCCATCTTTTCATTTTACCTCCATCCTGTATCCTCATGTCACCCCATCCCATGTCCCCACTCCCCTCATCATCCCATGCCTTCACTCCCCACTCCAGCATCCTCACTCACCCCTCTCCAGTGTCCTTGTGCTTTCAATCCCACCCTGTTTCCCCCTCCCCCCTCCAGTGTTCCTATTAAAGTTTTCTAGTCTCCCCCCTTCCCTGCCCCATGCCCCAAGTTCCCCTCCAGTGTCTGTCCCCCCGCCCTGCGCTCCTTCTATGACCACAGACTGTGTAGCCTTTGCGCGTCATCTCATTTAATTTATACACATTGATACATCAGGCTGGATTAGTGCACGTGGGCACTTTCAGATCTGTGGGCATGTGCAGTTGCCCATAATTATGAGTGCCAGCAGACACTGCCTACCTTCTGGGAAGCATATTCTTAAGCTAACTATGGATCATTCAGCATGATGTAGGTCCTCCACATCTCTGATTGCACCAGTGCACCCAATATCGCCAACACCCACCTTCCTATTTAGATGAAACTTAAGGCTTCAAAACTTTGGCCCCTAAACTCCCAACACACGCTTGACATTACAACAGCAGAGCATTTTGATAGCAATTCATTGGCTGTAAAGTACTTTGGGACATCATTCAAGTCTATCATTCTTATAAGAAATTAACAATTTAACAATATATTAGAAATATTTGTATTATCCAGCACACTAAAGCTGTCACAATTTTCTATATTCTCCAGATGAGGTCTAATTTCAGCTTTACTACTAAACTTATATTATCCCTCATTTATATTTCCACCCTTTCAGGATAAAGGACAATCTTTCATTAGAATTTAAATTAAAACGTACAGTTTAACTCACCTTCATCTGCCTGCTCCTGTTTGAGAGTTAGGGAAAGCACAACCTAAAATTAAGATGATGTCAGGTTATCTATCAAGCTTCAAGGATCCTGAACTTTGAATTTTATTGGGAATTCCAGAGTGCAATGCATTTGGCACAATAGAGGTGAGTCCCCACAACCAATATAACTCACCAACTCCCTTATGGTCACAAACCAGGCTGAATTTCATGTATTTTTTGGCTAAGCCTGAGTTGCAGCACATTGTTCTCTCACCCAATTTATCCGAACATGCCTACTAATAGCCTACTGAGCCCCTGTGACACCTCTGATTTCTGACAACTCTTACCACATGCCATTTCCGGAACAATCTGTCACACAGTGCCATCTTTAAAATGCCACTGTGTATCCGGATGTGCAGTGGTGTTCCGACGTTACCCTGCGCAGGTCACTGATCAGAGTCAGAAGATGTTGAAGGAAGGGAGGATGGTGCTGTGGGTTATCTGACAGGAACCAGAGGTCCTGCTGGATGGTGCGTTGCAGAAGAAGTCCTTCCATTTTGTGCAGAACTGCCAGAGGACGCACACTCCACCAGACCCTGCTGGCCTTGTCTGAGGTCACCAGCCAGGTCAGTGCTGTTTCCATGGGCCAGAGGAGTGGCCAGCAGTGCAGAAAGAATGTCAATGACCTTAACTTCTCTGCCAGGGTAAGTCCTTCCCTTCTGCCTGCTTCCTTACACATTCTATCCCTGACATTACAACAACCTCCAAGCAACCCTCTTGCTATATCATTCTCACTACTGCCTGCAGTATTTGCTATTATTCACTCTACACACTCGGCCTGCCACACTAATGCCACATGCCCTCCAATCTGCCAGTTCAGTCCCTCGGAAAACCTTCCTGCCATTGCCCCACCTGCAACGGCACAAACAGCCATACCGACCACTATAATTTCACTCATTGCCTCCTGTTTTCTCATGGCAGGACAAACCTCTGTGTAACAGGCAGAGACAGCCTGACGTCGGGTTTCTCACTGATTGTAAGGAAAGAATTGTGACCCACTCCCTGCATTGTAAAGGTACCGTGCCGGAGACCCACCCCTCCGAACCGAAGTCTGGCTGTGCCAATTCCTTTGCCTGGTATGAGATCTAGTCCTTGATTTACTTTGCCTTGGCCTCTTGACTGCCAGATGTCGTCATAGACTTGATTGAGGGCTAAATCACATAAACTTTTGAGACACGGTGCCATCTTGCTGAAGGCAGTGTGTTTGCCACATAAGCTGCTGGCACATGGAGTAGGTGTGAAATGAATGTCGTACACTGGACTACAACTCTATAGCCTAACAATTGTTCAGCTGAAAGACAAACATGCCACGTATCTTTGACTGTGCTAATTGCATGGTGTGGCATTGCAAAGCATTGATGGGCTGAATGGCCTATAAGCAGGCAAGTAGGTGCAAAATGAACAAGAGAGACAATGGCTAAGTGGTATTATCACTTGACTGCTAATCCAGAGACTGGGGTAATGTTCTAGAGACCTGTGCTAAAATCCTGCCATAGCAGATAGTGGAATTTAAATTCAATATAAATCTGAACTTACAAGTCTAATGATGACTATTCATCCATGGAGGGAAAACCCATCTAGTTCACTAATGTCCTTTAGGGAAGGAAACTGCCATCCCTACCTGGTCTGGCTTACTTGTGACTCCAGACTCACAGCAACATGATTGACTCATAACTGTCCTCTGGGCAATTAGAGATGAGCAATAAATGCTGGCCTAGCCAGTGATGCCCTCACCTTATGAATGAATTTTACAAAATGAGAGCATTTCTGATCTATGTTCCAAGCTGGATGCCTACCCATGTGCACAAAGTATTCCCACTATGGCCTTACAACCCAGAGGGTAAACCAGTAAAAGAATGTTTTTACTTGGAAATGATCATCCTAGTTGTACTGCAGCTCAATTTTGAAGTGTAGATGAGTCAGACCAGCTTTTCCTTTTCAGAAGTCAGTTGTTTGCAGAGGTCAATGCCAGAGATGTGAGGAGAGGTTCTGAAGAAGGGTCACCAGACTTGAAGTGTTGACTCTGCTTTCTCTCCACAGATGCTGACAGATTTGTTGAGTTTCTCCATCAAATTCTGTTTTTGCACTGACTGGCCTTCTCTGTCTGCCAGCCAATTACTCTCTTTGAAAAGAGAGATCAAAACCGCACACACAACCCACATGTGGTGTCATTGAGGCCAAGTGCAGTTTTAAAATGACTTCTCTGGATTTCTATGTTCAGACCCTTGCTATGCATCATTACATTCTGTTTGCTTTCTTAGTAGCCTGGGAACATTGCTCTGATGGTTCTACTGAGCTGTTCATGAAGTTTCTAACATCTGCCTGTGATTTAATGTAATAGGCCCTTTGCTCAGCAAGAAGGGGTGGGGTGTATTTGTGGCCAGTAATTTGTGTGATCCATGAATAATACCATTAAAGTTACTACAGATGCAGTTGACAAAAAAAATGCTCTCTTAACTATTTAAGCAATAATTGCTTTCTGAAGCAAAATCACCAGTGTACCTCTTTGGATAATCCCCAAGCATTTTGGCTTAATTTCCTGACGAGGTTGCTGATCAGAAACCTTCTCTTTCAGTCGGATCCTTTCCACCCCAATCCCACCTGCTGAGCTCCTGCCAAGTTGCCTGGCAAAGTGAGGATGCCTATCTTCACTGAAATCTCACTCGGACTCCAGTTAACATTTTGCATTTCTAAAAGGACTATGGCACTATCCAAATTTCATTTTGAGGGTGACACAGTGGCTCAGTGGTTGGCATTGCTGTCTCACAGTGCCAGGGACCCTGGTTTGATTCCAGCCTTGGGCTGTGGAGTTTGCACATTCTCCCTGTGCCTGCATGAGTTTCCTCCGTGAGGCTACGATTTCCTCCCAGTCCAAGGATAAGCAGGTTAGGTGGACTGGCCATGCTAAATTGTCCATAGTGTCCAGGGATGTGCAGGATAGGTGAATTAGCCATGTAAAATGCAGGGTTACAGGGATAGGGCAGGGAGAGTGGGCCTGGGTGGGATGCTGTTTGGAGGGTTGTTGTACTCAATGGGCCGAATGGCCTGCTTCCACACTGTAGGGATTCTGTGATTCTGCAGAAACTGAAGATGACCAACAGGGCTGGTGGGTGACTGAGATGTATTTCCTTTGTTAATGCATAGCTCCCTTGGCCCCAACTAATTTGATGCCATCTGATTGACCTGCAATCTCCTGGCTCACCTTCCACACTGTCCTTGGGTTTCGGGCTGCAGATTGAATTTTTACCAGAATCAAAAACAGAAGTTGCTGGAAAAGCTCAGCAGGTCTGACAGCATCTATGAAGAGAAATCAGAAATATTGTTTCCGGTCCAGTGACCCTTCCTCAGAACTTAATAAAAAGCAAAAGAACTGCCGGATGCTGTAATTCAGGAACAAAAACAGAAGTTGCTGGAAAAGGTCAGCAGGTCTGGCAGCATCTGTGAAGGAGAAAAACAGAGTTAATATTTCGGGTCGGTGACCCTTTCTCAGAAAGTTATGGCAGAACTGGCATAAAGATCTGAGGAAGGGTCACCGGACTCGACACGTTAACTTTGTTTTTCCCTCCACAGACACTGTCAGACCTGCTGAGCTTTTCCAGCAACTTTGTTTTTGTTCCTGCATTACAGCACCGGCAGTTCTTTTAGTTTTTATTTTGTTGTTGTTACAGCTTATATTTGAACTTCAGTGGAACACTTCAGCAAGCCTGAGAGAGATGTTGGCCAGGGAACAGACTGGTGTATTAAAGTGGCAGGTAACTGGAAGCTCAGGGTCTCTTTTGCAGGTATAATGTAGATGTTCTGTGAAGCAGTCACCCAGTTTACACTTCGTTTTCCTGATGGAGAGGAGACCACTGTGAGTTGTGAATGCATTAGACTAGATCCTAGTAAGTGCAGGTAAAGTGCTTCTTCTCCTGGAAGGTGTGTTTGGGCCCTTGGACACTGAGGAGGGAGGAGGTAAATGGGCAGGTGTTGCACCTTCACCTGTTGCATTGTAAGGTGACCTAGGGCTGTGGGGGGGTGTTGGGGTGGACCAGACAGAATGGTCCTTCAGAAGGCAGACAAGGGAGGGGAGGGGAGGGGAATATGTGTCTGGTTGTGACATCCCACGGAGATGGTGGAAATGATCTTCTGGACGGGGATGCTGGTGGGAGTGTAGGTAAAGGCAAGGGGAAACCTATCACTGTTGCAGGAGGGGAGAGGAGGGGGTGAGAAGTGCAGCAGATGTGTTGGACCCGGTTGGTGCTGGGGAAGGTGGTGGTGTTTTGGAGGCTGCCTCGTTGAAGCTTGCCTTATTGGAACATATGCAACAGTGATGGAGGAACTGAGAGAATGGGATGGAGTCTTTACAGGAAGCAGGATGCGAGGATGTATAGTCCAGATAGCTGTTGGAGCTGGTGGGTGTATAGTGGATGTTAGTGACCAGTCCATCCCCAGAAATGGAGACAGAGATGTCAAGGAAGGGAAGGGAAGAGTCAGAGATAGTGAGGTGAAAGTGAGGGCAGGGTGGAAATTGGAATCAAAATCAATAAACCTTTCCATTTCTGGACGAGAGAGGGCAGCAGCTTTGATGATATCATCAGCATATTGAAGAAAGAGTTGTTGGTGGGGGCCGGAATAGGACTGGAACAAAGAATGTTCATGTACCCCATGAAGAACAGACATAACTAGGGCCTGTGCAGGTACCCATGGCCACCTCTCTGACCTAAAGAAAATGAGAAGAGTTAAAAGAGTAGCTGTTCAGGGTGAGGACGAGCTTGGCCAAGCGGGGAAAGGTGTTGGTATTTGGTGATGGTTCAGGCCTTTGCTCCAGGAAGAAGCAGAGAGCCCTAACTCCATCCTGGTGGGGAATGGACATGGACATGTCCATGGTAAAAAAAGGTGGTGGATGGGGCCTGCAAACTGGAAATTTTGAAACTGGCATTTAGCATCAGAGGAATTGTGGATGTACGTGGGCAGGGATTGGACTGGGGCACGAAGACTGAGCCAAGATAGGAAGAAATGAGTTCTGTGGGGCAGAAGCAGGCTGAAACAATGGGCCTGTCCAGGCAGTCCTGTTTGTGGGTTTTTAGAAGGAGGGAAGTTTTACCATATGGAAATCTCTTAAATTGTCAGTGCTTGGAGACACCCCTCCTACAGGTTGGTCCAAATGTACCAAAGTTTTTGAAGACAATTCCCTTCCAGAAATGGCTGCACACTTAAGGTGGAGATGAGGAGGAATTTTATCACTCAGAGGCTAGTGAATCAGTGAGATTTTTTTTTATCACAGAGGGCTGTTGAGACTGGGTTGTTAAGTATACTCGAGGCTGAAGGCTGGAAAATGGAGTTTGGCATTATCAGATTAGTCATGTTGTGTTTGAATAGCTAAACGGACCCGGTGGGCTGAATGGACTACTTCTGCTCCTATGTCTTATGGTCTTACTACCTCATCAATCCAGACAAAATTTTATCACATCCATACCTCCTTCACTCAAATTTCTTCTCAAAATCCTTCCATCACTAACAATCTTCTTTTGATTGGATAGGAATAGTCTATATGCCTTTCTTAGATTCATTCTAAGGATATGGGCTTTGCTGTCAGGACTATCTCTTTAATCCAGTAACCTTAGAACTTCATGGAGGTAGGCCCTATGCTACTTTTTGCCACAACGAATCAAAACATACCTTCAACTGTTCTAAAAAGCAAAACTAATCAAACATCTTTTTGTAAAGCACTCCTTTTTAAAGTTTTAAAAACTGTTCGAGAGTCATAGTGCTGTACAGCATGAAAACAGACTGCTTGGTCCAACTCGTCCGTACCAACCAGATACCCTGAATTAATCTAGTCCCATTTGCCAGCATTTGGCCCATATCCCTCTAAACCCTTCCTATTCATTTCCCCATCTATGTATCTTTTACATGTTGTAATTGTACCAGCCTTCACCAGTTACTCTGGCAGGTCATTCCATACACACACCATCCTCTCAATGAAAAAGTTGCCCCTTAGATACCTAGTAAATCTTTCCCCTCTCACCCTAAACCTATGCCCTCTAGTTTTGGATTCTCCTACCCTGGGGAAAAGGCCTTGGCTATTTACTCTAGCCATGCCCCTCAAGATTTTGGAAACTTCTATAAGGTTACCCCTCAGCTTCCAACGTACCAGGGAAAATAGACCCAGCCTATTCAGACTCTCCCTTTGGCTCAAACCTTCCAAACCCTGGCATCAGAGATAGGGAGAAGTGTCCCAACCAACAGCTGCTGTGATGCAGCCTGGCCTGCTGTGTTCCTCCAGCTCCACACTGTGTAAACCCTGGCAACATCCTTGGTAGTTTTGTAAAAATAACATTTAGCCAACTTACTGATCTAAAATTTGCTTGTCAGCTTTGGAACACAGACACTTTTTATTCAGGTCATCATCTTGATTTCTGCTTCTGAATATCCAAGGTCCTCACCAGAGGTGAAGTTAATTGTAATATTGAGATATCTCAATGGCAAAATGAAAGTCACTGGGGAAAAGCTCAGTGCCTGCTGAAAATTTTCTTCTCAGGAAATCAAGGAAAAAACAGAACTGTGGAGTTGAAGCAGAAGTGGACCTCCTCTTCAGAAACAACATTGGGCAAGTGACTGAAGAGTCAGTTGGAGAGCGCTTGAGGTGCAATGACCATAACATAGTTTTAACATAGGCACGGAGAAAGATAGGACAGGTGCTAAACTGGAGCAGGGCCAGTTTGGGGGCCAATTAGGATTTGGCAGCAGTCAATTGGGTGAGTCTGTTCGAAGGAAAAAGAATGACTGGCAAATGGGAGGCTTTTAAATGTGTGATATCAAGAGTCTGGGGTCAGTATGTCACTGTTAGGGTGAAGGGAAAAGCTGGCAGGTTTAGGGATCCCTGGCTGATGAGGGACATTGAGGCTCTGGTCAGGAAAAGGAAGGCAGCATACCTTGGGTTTAAGCTATCGGGCTCAAGTGAATCCCTAGATGACTATTTAAAGTGTAGGAGCACACTTAAGAGGGAAATCAGAGGAGCAAAAAGAGGGTATGAGATGGATCTGGCAGATAAGATTAAAGAGAATCACAAAAAGTTCTACAGCTACATTGAGTAAAAGGGTAGCTAGGGAGAGAATAGGTCCCCTGAAAGATCTGCATGGCCAACTATGTGTGGAGCCACAAGAGATGGGGGAGATTTTTAATGAATATTTCGCCTCAGTGTTTACTGAAGAGAGAATCATGCATGTTAAGGAAATAAAGGAAACAAGTGGGGATGTTTTGGACCGCAGACACATGACCAGAAAGGAGGTGTTTGCAGCCTTAAAGTACATTGAGTTTGATAAATCCCTGGGCTTGATGAAGTCTATCCTCAGACATTGTAGAGGCTGGGGAAGAAGTTGCAGAGGCCCTTGCAGAGATTTTTATTTCATCTTTAGTCACTGGTGAAGTTCCAGAAAACTGGAGGGTGACTAATACTGTTCCATTATTTAATGTTCTCTGGTATTATCACTGGACTGTTAATCTGGGGACTGGAGTTCAAATCCCATCCACGGCAGTTGATGGAATTTGAATTCAATAAAATATCTGAATTAAGAATCTAATGATGACCATGAATCTATTGTTGATTGTCAGAAAAGTCCTTCTAGTTCACTAATGTCCTTTAGGAAAGGAAATCTGCCGTCCTTACCTGGCCTGGCCTACATGTGACTCCAGACCCACAGCAATGTGGTTGACTCTCAACTGCCTTCTGGGCAGTTAGAGATGGGCAATAAATGCTGCCTGATCAGCAATACCCTCATCCCTCAATAAGAATAAGAGAGGTAGAAAAGACAAGCCAGGAAATGACAGGCCATTGAGCCTGCCATCAGTGATAGGCAAGTTATTGGAGAGAATACTGAGGAATAGGATCAACCACCATTTGGATAGGCAAGGTCTGATTAGAGATAATCAGCATGGATTTGTGCATAGGAAGTCATGCCTGACAAATCTTTTAGAGTTTTTTGAAGAGGTAACCAAGAGGATAGATGAGGATAGGGCAGTGAATATTGTCTATATGGACTTTAATAAGGCCTTTGACATGATCGTGCATGGCAGGCTAGTCATGAAGGTTAGGTAGCATTGGATCCAGGGAGAGCTAGCTAAATGGATTCAAAATTGTCTCAATGGTAAGAAGCAGAGTATGATGGTTGAAGGTTATTTCTCAGATTGGAGGCGTCTGACTAGCAGTGTGCCACAGGGGTCAGTGCTGGGACCTTTGTTATTTTTTATTTAAATGAATAATCTGGTTGTGAATGTACAAGGCATGATTAATAACTTTGTGGATGATACGAAATTAGGAGATATTGTCAATTGTGAGGAAGGTTATCAAAAGTTACAGAGTGGTCTTGATCAGATGGGGAAGTGGGCTGAGGATTGGCAAATACAATTCAATACAGATAATTGTGAGGTGTTGCACTCTGGAAAGTCAAACCAAGGTAGGACTTATACAGTAAATGGTCAGGTCCTGATGAGTGTTGTGGAATAGAGAGACCTCGGAGTACAAGTACATACTTTGTCGAAAGCGGCATCACAGGTAGACAGGGTGCTGAAGAAGGCATTTGGCACGCTGGCCTTCTTCGTTTCAGCCATTGAGGATAGGAGTTGGGATGTTATGTTACAGTTGTATAAGATGTTGGTGAGACTGCACTTGGAGTATTATGTATAGTTTTGGTCGCCCTGTTTAGGAAAAACATAGTTAAACTGGAAAGTGTGCAATGAAAATTTACAAGGATGTTGCCAGGACTAGTAGGCCTGAGTTACAGGGAGAGGTTTGCCAGGATAGGACTTTATTTCTTGGAATGTATGAGAATGACAGGTGACCTTATTGAGATGAATAAAAACATGAGGCATAGATAGGATGAATGCATATAATCTTTTTCCCAGGGATGCAGAATTGAAAGCTAGAAGGCATAGGTTTAAGGTGAGTGAGGATAGATTTAAGAAGAATCTGAGGGGCACCTTCTTCATGTAGCGAGTGGTGCGTATATGGAATGGGCTGCCAGAGAAAGTGGTTGAGGCAGATACAACAGCAACATTTAAAAAACATTTGGATAGCGACATGGATGGGAAGGGTTTAGAGGGATCAGGACCAAATGTGGGCAATCGGAACTAGCTGAGTGGTCAGCATGGACCAGTTTGGGCCAAAGGTCCTGTTTTCCATACCATTTTACTCTAAGACTCCATGATACTATGTTCATTTGAATGGTACAACAGGTTTAACAGGGAATGGTCTATTCCTGCTCTTACTTGTAATGTTCTTATGCTCTAAATGGGGACAAATATGAGAGCCCTCCGTAAATATCTGTGGGGCCAGCCTGCTTAAGCAGTCTTTTTGGAGGTGTCCAATTAACAGCCCACCTTGTGGAATCCCACTGAATTAAAGATAGTGAGTAGGTTCTGAACTGCCGGTACAATCAGAGGGCTAAATGACCTGCGGCCTTATTGGGAATGGTGGGTTCTTCTCAGGCTACAAGAGGAGGATGGGGGGGGATCTCAGATAACAAAGTGTGGAGCTGGATGAACACAGCAGTCCAAGCAGCATCTTAGGAGCACAAAAGCTGACATTTCGGGTAGACCCTTCATCAGAAAAGATTGGGTTTGCCCTCGAAGATACACAATAAAATTTTTAAAATGTCCAAGTCAATTAAGAAAGCCGTACAGGAAGAATCGTTTTGGCTATAGGTGTGTCCTTTCCTGCCCTGGTCTCTGTTGCTGGGGCATGAGACTTCAGCTCTGTTGGCCCACTGCCTTCACCTCCATGGAGATGCTGAGCTCACCATTCCAGTGGGAGGGTGTGCAGAAGCACATTGGCTTGCCCCTTCAATTTGCAAATTTATTTCCACTTCCACTTTAACTTCACCTTTTGTGGAATTGGGATGATTCCATCCCTTCCCTTTTAACTTAATTGGCACTCTGACTGAGTTTTGTCATCACAATGAGGCAGTCATTCCTCCCACAGTCCAAAGGTGTGCAGGCTAGGTAGATCAGCCATGCTAAATTACCTGTCATGTTCAGGCATATGTGGGTTATAGGTGGATGGGTCTGGGTGGGATGGTCCAAGGGGCGGTGTGGACTTGTTGGGCCAAAGGGCCTGTTTCCACACTGAAGGGAATCTAATCTAATCTAATCAATTATAGAAAGAATCATAGACTTTTACAGTACAGAAAGAGGCCATTCGACTCCTCATGTCTGTATCAGCTCCCAAATGAGCTACCCAGCTAGTCCCCTTCTCCAGCCCATTGCAGCCGTCTCACTTCATTCCTTACAAATATATATCCAACTCTTCTTTGAAACCTCCTATGCAATCCGCCTCCAACACTCTCCCAGGCAGTGCATTCCAAATTCTAACAACTGTCCGAGTAGAGAAGTTTCTCCTCACCTTACTCCTAGCTCTCTTGTTGACAATCTTGTATCAAATAGGTTAGCCGCTTCTCAATCTGTTTGAAGGTTGATCAATAACAAAAGATGATCAAACATTTCTTTCAATTCCAGATCAGTTAATCAAAATTGTTTTTTATTGCTGGTATTAAGGTAGTTGCTTGGCATAGGAATATTTATGTTTGTTGCCATTGAATATTCATTTCTCACCTTCTATCCATATTTAGAGACGATCGGTTCCTGGAAACAGTCAACTCCACCGAGTTTTACATCTAATATTGACATAAATGTGTACCACACATGGAGTACAAAGTATTGGGATATGAGTATAAAAGAAAACTAGATATTATTTAGATTCCCTACAGTGTGGAAACAGGCCCTTCGGCCCAAAAAGTCCACACCGCCCCTTGAAGCATCACACCCAGACCCATCCCCCCATAACCCACACAGCCCTGAACTCGGAGGAAACCCACGTAGACATGGGGAGAATGTACAAACTCCGCACAGACAGTCGCCCGAGGCTGGAATTGAACCTGGGTCCCTGGTGCTGTGAGGCTGCAATGCTAATCACTGAGCCACCGTGCCGCCCCAAGGCACATTTCATGGTCCTTAGGACATCCCAAAGCTCTTTAAAGTCAATGAAGAATGTTTGAATTATTGTTAAAGTAGCAAGATGAGACTCATAGCAACCAATTGCACACAGCACTTATTTAAACAAAAATGTACTCTAATGATTAACCAATCCATTTTCATAATGTTATTTCTTAGAGCCAGCAAATCTTCTATATTCATCTGAGAGTATGAACAAACCATCAGTTTAATATCCCATCTAAAAGATGGCTTCCCTGAAATTTTCCCTCATTATTGCACTGGAGAGTTGATGGCCTAGTGATATTATTGCTTGACTTAATTCAGAGATGTAGGCAAATCTTGTAGCAGATAGTGGAATTTGAGTTCATTAAACATCCAGAATTAATCATCTAAAGATAACCATGAATCCATTGTCAGGAAAAGCCCATCTAGCTCATAAATGTTCTTTAGGGAAGGAAACTGCCATCCTACTTATGATTCCGGATCCACAGCAATGACACTGGCTCTTAACTGCCCTCTGGGCAATTGGGAATGGGCAATAAGTGCTGGCCTGTGAAAGAAGTTTCAGACTGGATTTTAGACTTATGTCTCTGGAGAGGAGATTTAACTCTGAGTCTGACCTCAGTGTGCTACCCACAGCTATGGCTGACACCGAACACTAAGTGAGGACCTGCTCTCTCCATGCAGTACAGAAAGCTGTTGTGATAAATCACTAATACAATTGCTATAAATTGATTGAAGAGGTCTGTTTGATATTAAACAGGAAACCCACAATCCTTCCTCCTCATTAGCATAAAGCTAATAAAGGTGGCTGGAAAAGTTTTTTGAAAATTTCCTTCAGTTTATTCTAGAAACGTGATGATTCTCATTGTTTTCAAGTGGCTGATGTTTCTCACAGGAGCTCAAGGTATATTTTTGTGATTTAATTTGATGTTCATTTTGAGCATGATTTTAAGTTTTGTCGCTCACTCTTAAACAGCTGAGTAATTTTGAGACTTGATAAGTGATTCTGGACCGAAGGTTCTCAAATTCCTCCACCAATGGGACTTTCTTAACTTCATGTCTAGGTGTGTTACAGGCTAATTGTTGGAGTTTGATCATTGCCATAACTATTGTTGTATCATGTGGATACCAGAATGATCGAACTGGAAACTGATGAACACCTAATTTTCTTTTTCTCTCAGTTAACAGTTCCTGTATTCTAAGTTTGTGATAGTTTTGGTCTCTGTCTGGATGCAGTTTATTACTGCGCAGTGGGGTGGTCTTGGTTTCAATCAATGCCTGTCTTTTTTCAAAAATTGAATAGCTATGAAAGTAGTAATGTTTGGCTTCTAAAATGATCACGTAACAGGCATCCTGACTGGGTGAAGCAGGATAGTATTCTGGTTGGCTGTGGTAGACATGAGACCATAAGATATAGGAGCAGTAGTCCATCCGCCCCGTTGAGTCTGTTCAGCTATTTAATATGACCATGGCTCATCTGATAATTCTCAACTCCACCTGCCTGCCTTTTCCACATAACCCTTGACCCTTCCTGATTAAAAATCTGTCTATCTCAAACTTGAGTATACTTAAAGACCCAGCCATAACAGTCCTCTGAGGCAAAACATTCCACATAGTCACTAACCTCAGAGAGAAGAAATTCCTCCTAATCTCTGCTTTAAATGTGTGACTCATTATATTTAGATTATGCCCTCTAGTCCTAAACTCTCCCTCAACGAGATACAATATTTTCATATCTACCCTGCCAAGTCCCCTAAAATCCTGTACGTTTCAATAATTTTGCCTCCCTGTCTTCCAAATTCCATTGAATAGAGGCCCAACCTATTCAACCTGTCCTCTTAACAAAGTGTCTTAACAAAATCCGGGAGTGAACCTCCTGTGGATTATCTCCAATGACAGTGTATCTTTCTTTAGATGAGGGGCACAAAACTGTTCACAGTTTTCCAGCTGTGATCTGACTAGTGCCTTAAACAGTTTTAGTAAAACCTCCCTATTTTATTCCCTGTTCCCTTTGAAATAAAGGCCAGCATTCCATTTGCTTTCCCTCTTCCCTGCTGAACTTGGATGCTGGCTTTTTGTACATCATGCACAAGAACCTTCAATTTCCTCTGTTCTGTAGCTTTCCTCCGTTTTTCTCCATTTCAGTAAAGCAGCTGCTGTACTCTTCCTACCAAAGAACATGACCTCACATTTTCCCACATTATATTGCATATGCCAAATTTTTGTCCACTCGCTTACCTTTATGCCTCTGCAAACTCTTTGTGTCATCCTCACCACTTGCCTTTGCACCTATTGGACAGAAAGGAGGTAGTAACGATAGCCTGTACGGAACTAGATAATGAAGTCAGTGTGACTAAAGGGAAGAGTAGGCAGGGAGCAGATGATGAACACAAAGGGACAGGTGGTCTGAGGTGCATTTGTTTTAATGCGAGAAGTGTAGTAGATAAGGCAGATGAACTTAGGGCTTGGATCAGTACCTGGGAGTATGATATTATTGCTATTACTGAGACTTGGTTGAGGGAAGGGCTTGTTGGCAACTAGATGTCCCAGGATATTGATTCTTCAGGCGGGATAGAAAGGGAGGTAAAAGGGGTGGAGGAGTTGCATTAGCGGTCAAAGAAAATATCACAGCTGTATTGAAGGAGGGCACTATGGAGGACTCGAGCAGTGAGGCAATATGGGCAGAACTCAGAAATAGGAAGGGTGCAGTAACAATGTTGGGGCTGTACTACAGGCCTCCCAACAGCGAGTGTGAGATAGAGGTCCAAATATGTCAACAGATTATAGAAAGATGAAGGAGCAACAGGGTGGTGTTGATGGGAGATTTTAATTTTCCCAACATTGACTGGGATTTACTTAGTGTTAGGGGTCAAGATGGAACAGAATTCGTAAGGAGCATCCAGGAGGGTTTGCAAGAGCAGTATGTATGTAGTCCAACTCGGGAAGGGGCCATACCGGACCTGGTGTTGGGGAATGAGTCTGGCCAGGTGATTGAAATTACAGTAGGGGACTACTTTGGAAATAGTGACGACAATTCCGTAAATTTTAAAATACTCATAGACAAAGATGAGAGTGGTCCTAAAGGAAGAGTTCTAAACTGGGGGAAGGCCAACTATACCAAAATTCGGCAGGATCTGGGGAATGTGGATTGGGAGAACTGTTTGAAGGTAAATCCACATTTGATATGTGGGAAGCTTTTAAACAGAGGTTGATTAGTGTGCAGGAGAGACATGTTCATGTGAAAATGAGGGATAGTAATGGCAAGATCAGGGAACCATGGATGACAGGTGAAATTGTGAGATTAGCTAAGAGGAAAAAGGAAGCCTACATAAGGTTTAGGCGACTGAGGACAGATGAAGCTTTGGAAGAATATCGGGAATGTAGGGCAAATCTGAAACGAGGAATTAAGAGGGCTGAAAGGGGACATGAGATATCTTTAGCAAACATAGTTAAGGAAAATCCCAAAGCCTTTTATGCATATATAAAGAGCAATAGGGTAAGTAGAGAAAGGATTGGCCCATTTAAGGACACAGAAGGAAAGTTATGCATTGAGTCAGAGAAAATGGGTGACATTCTTAACGAGTACTTTGCATCTATATTCACCAAGGAGAGGGACATGATGGTTATTGTGCTTAGGGATAGATGTTTGATCACTCTAGGTCAAGTTGGCACAAAGAGGGAGGAAGTGTTGGGTATCCTAAAAGGCATTAAGGTAGACAAGTCCCTGGGTCCAGATGGGATCTTTCCCAGGTTCTTTGAGAGAAGCGAGAGAGGAAACAGCTGGGGCCTTAACAGATATCTTTGCAGCATCCTTAAACATGGGTGAGGCCCTGGAGGACTGGAGATTTGCTAATGTTGTCCCCTTGTTTAAGAAGGGTAGCAGGGATAATCCAGGTAATTATCAACCGGTGAGCCTGACGTCAGTGGTGGGGAAGCTGCTGGAGAAGATACTGAGGGATAGGATCTATTCCCATTTGGAAGAAAATGGGCTTATCAGTGATAGACATGGTTTTGCGCAGGGAAGATCATGTCTTACCAACTTAAGAGAATTCTTTGAGGACGTAACAAAGTTGATTAATGAGGGAAAGGTTGTAGATGTCATATACATGGACTTCAGTCAGGCATTTGATAAGGTTCCCCATGGCAGGCTGATGGAGAAAGTGAAGTTGCATGGGGTCCAGGGTGTGCTAGCTAGATGGATAAAAAAACTGGCCAGGCAACAAGAGACAGAAAATTGTAGTGGAAGAGGGTTTCTCAGATTGGAGACCTGTGACCAGTGGTGTTCCACAGGGACCTGTGTTGGGACCACTGTTGTTTGTGATATACATAAATGATTTGGAGGAAGGTATAGATGGTCTGATTAGCAAGTTTGCTGATGACACGAAGATTGGTGGAGTAGTAGATAGTGAAGGGGACTGTCAGAGATTACAGCAGAATATAGATAGACTGGAGAGTTGCGCAGATAAATGGCAGATGGAGTTCAATCCGGGCAAATGCGAGGTGATGCATTTTGGAAAATCTAGTTCACGAGCAAACTATACAGTAAATGGAAAAGTCCTGGCGAAAATTGATGTTCAGAGACACCTGGGTGTTAGTTCCATTGTTCCCTGAAGGTGGCAACAGAGGTCAGTAGAGTGGTCAAGAAGGCATACGGCATGCTTTCCTTCATCGGACAGGGTATTGAGAACAAGAGTTGGTCATGTTACAGTTGTATAAGACTTTGGTTCGGCCACATTTAGAGTACTGTGTACAGTTCTGGGCGCCACATTACCAAAAGGATGTGGATGCTTTGGAGAGGGTGCAGAGGAGGTTCACCAGGATGTTGCCTGGTATGGAGGGCACTAGTTATGAAGAAAGGTTGAGTAGATTAGGATTATTTTCATTATAAAGAAGGAGATTGAGGGGGGACCTGATTGAGGTCTATAAAATCATGAGGGGTACAGACCAGGTGGATAGCAAGAAGCATTTTCCCAAAGTGGGGGACTCAATTACTAGGAGTCATGAGGTCAAAGTGAGAGGAAGAAAGTTTAAGGGAGATATGCGTGGAAAGTTCTTTGTGCAGAGGATGGTGTTGCCTGGATGTGGTAGACGCAGAAACGATAGTGACTTTTAAGAAGTATCTTTTAAGATGTATTAGACCGTGGATGGGCAGGGACCAAAGGGATGCAGAACCTTAGAAAATAGATAACAGGTTTAGATAGAGGATCTCGATCGGTGCAGGCTTGGAGGGCCAAAGGGCCTGTTCCTGTGCTGTAATTTTCTTTGTTCCTTGTTCTAATTTTGTATCATCTGCAAACTTGGCAATAGAACATTCACGTTCCTCATCCAAGCCCTTAATATATATTGCAAATATCTGTGGTCCCAGCACTGATCTCTGTGGCAATCTGCTAGGTACAGGTTGCCATCCTGAAAATACCTTCCTTATTCCAACTCACTGTCTTCTACTAGTTAGCCAACCCTCTATTTAAGCTAATATTTTGGGTCTTATGAAGTAGCTTGACGCATCGTATCTTATCAAAAGCCTTTTAAAAATCTCAATATATTGCATTCACTGCTGCACTTTTATTATCCTGCTTATTACCTCCTCAAAGAATTCTAGTAAATTTGTCATGCATGATTTCACTTTCAAGAAGCCACGCTGACTCTGCTGGATTATATTATGTATTTCTAAATGCAACTTTTCAATTAACAGAAGCTGGTTTATATTTATGTTTTTGTCTCTTTCCTTTTCTAAATAAAGGTGTTATATTGGCAATTTTCCAAATTGGGACTTTTCCAGGATCTAAGGATTCTTGAAAGATTACTAGCATTGCATCTACCACCTCTGTTAGCTATTTGTTTTAGTATCCTAATACATCGCAATATCTCAAGGTGACTTGTCAATATTTAGTCCAAAACTTGCTCAGGCACTTTCTCTTTCATGATAGCTATTGTACTTATTTTCCCTCCTCCTTATGTCCCTTGATTATATAGTATTATAGCAAAGACATTAATGTCTTCTACAGTGAAGACCGGGGCAAAGATTCTGTTCACATCTGCCTCTTCCAGCTTCTCCATTATTATTACGCCAGCCTTGTTCTCTAAGGGGCCAATGTTAACTTTGGCCTTTCCTTCTTCATATATTTAGAGAAACTCTTGCGGTCCGTTTTACTTGCAAGTTTACCCTCAAAGTTTATTTTCTTCCTCCTTATTATCTGTGAGATTGTTGTATGTTAGTTTTGAGACCTTTCCCAATTCCCAGGCTTGCTAATCTTTGCTACATTGTATATTTTTCTTGCAATTTGATGCTATCCTTAACTTCCCTGGTTACGTGTGGTTGGCTTGTCCACTTCCTGGATTCCTTCTTTGTCACAGGAATATATATTTGCCTGTGAACCCTGGACTATTTTGTTAGATGTTTACCAGTTTTCCTCAATCGCCTTTCCTGCTAAACTCCATGAACAAACACGAGAATAAAGGAGAGAATATGAAGACACACATGCACATCTATAAACTAAACATTTTGGAGCAGGTATTCTGAAAATAAAGAGAAAGTGAAATTATTTGCAATAAAAACCATTGAAGAGAAAGAAAATCAAAGAATATTGAGAGCAGCTATTGAAGCACACTATGCTTGAATTGGGCTAATTGCCCACAATTGGATTCATGTAAACGAAAAATGGGTCTGATCAGTGGCATAGAATTTCCTCATTCAGTCAAAATTTGACTCACTCAGAGGCAAATGCAATGTTAGCATTCATTTCAAGAAGGTTAGAGCACAAGAGCAGAGATGTATCACTCAGACGGTATAAAGTTCTGGTCGGACTGCGTTGGAATATTGTGAGCTGCTGTGAGCAGTTGTGAGCTGTATATCTAAGGCAGAATATGCTGGCCTTGGAGGAAGCCCAGAGGAGTTTACAAGAATGATCCCAGGAATGAAGGGCTTGTCATATGAGGAACGGTTGTGGGTCTGTATTCAATGGTGTTTAGAAGAGTTAAGGGAGATTTCGGAGATTTCATTGAAAACTTACAGAATATTGTAAGGCCTTGAAAGAGTGGATATGGAGAAGATGATTCCACGAGTTGCAGAGACTAGGACTTGGGGCATAGCCTCAGAGAAAAGGGACAGCCCTTTAGAACTAAGCTGAGGAGGAATTTCTTGAGGCAGAGGGTAGTGAATCTGTGGAACTCATTATTGCAGAAGGCTGTGGAGGCCAAGTCATTGAGTGTATTTAAGACAGAGATAGACAGGATCTTGATTAGGAAGGGGAGCAAGGCGAGAAAGTAGGAGAATGAGGGTTGTGAAACCAAATCGCTGAGCAGCCTCAATGGGTTGAGTAGCCTAATTCTGCACTTATCTTTGATCTTGTGGTCTTGTGAACACCCGCACCCCCAACGTCTCCACTTCCCTCCCACATTATGGAACATGGAGAGATTAGTTGTAATTTCTGGACTGCCCTGTTCCAATCTAGTAAGGATCTAGTTACTTTTTAGAACAGTCTACTAAATATCAAGGTTTGCTGACATCACAGCCAGATTCCACATGTAGCCAAGTCTGCCTCAAGTGCCAATCTCATGAAATCTATGTTTCTGGAAGAAATTTTATATTGGCCTGCAAAGTGGACCAATCTCATATTGCTACACTTTCAACGAAAAGAAATGCTGCCCCAAAATACAGCTTTTAATCAACTGTACCTGCATTTGTGTTCCTATAGAAAACAATCTGTCTGACTTTCTGAACTCAGGCAACAATCACATGGATTAATGACAGATCTTAAGTGAACCAGATGTGGGTTATTGATTTTGGACGTAGTGATCGAGGCATTGGGGAAAATGCCTTTGCTCTTCTTTGCGTTTGTTCTACGGAATATTTTATATCCATTTGATTCGCCTGACACCTTCCTCCCTGATTAAATGATCCCTGCCATCATTTTTATTACAGAGGGAATTAACTTCCATCCAGTTTATCAGTGGCACAGGATAATCTGTACAATTTGTGATGAAGTCTACAAATAGAATGGGCAACTATAGATCACCATTGATGCCCAGTAAGCTATGATTCCAGCAGAATTTTTATTTTTCAGCTGATCAGTTTAGATTCCTTACGGTGTGGAAACAGGCCCTTCGGCCCAACAAGTCCACACCGACCCTTGCAGCATCCCACCCAGAACCATCCCCCTATAACCCACACACCTCTGAACACTACAGGCAATTTAGCATGGCCAATCCACCTAAACTGCACATCTTTGGACTGTGGGAGGAAACCGGAGCACCTGGAAGAAACCCACGCAGACACAGGGAGAATGTTCAAACTCTGCGCGGACATTTGGCTGAGGCTGGAATCAAACCCGGGTCCCTGGCACTGTGAGGCTGCAGTGCTAACCACTGAGCCACCGTGCCGCCCAAAAGTAACCAATTTAACATGTTTTTGTGAACTTGTTGAAACTCATTGGTGTATAGGTTTCTTTTGATGTGTTAAATTTTAATTCAGGAGGGGTGGTTTTTGAAGTAATTGTCATAACTGAATATTTTTCCTCCAATTTAAGATTATCATCTTAGAATCTTAGAAATCCCGTCTCACCTTAACCCCTCTGCTTTTCCGCCTCCACCTGTTCCTCCAAGACCCTTCTTGTAACTCACTGAACTCTTATCACTGAACCACTTGTTACCATCCAATCCTTTTCACTTTTAGGTCATATTTCTGTGAAATGCATTGGAACATTTTTCTACACATATGAGGTACAATATGAATACAATTTGCTTCAGTTCGTGGACTCGTGCCTGTGATGGGTAGCATGGCCTTGCCCATTCTGAACTTGTTCCCATCTGGGCTCCATTAGTACCAGACATATAATCCCCAAAGTGCAGAAAGAGACCATTTGGCCCATCGAGGCTTCACCGACCCTCTGAAGAGCATCCTGCCCTGACCAGCTCTGCCACATCCCTGGCTTTCTTGTGCTTTTTCTACTCTCCCATTTCCAAGTCATGTTAAATGCACACGCTCATGGACAGGATTATACAGCACAGACTGAGGCCATTTAGCCCATTGTTTCTGTGCTGACTCTTTGAAAACAACTGTCCAATTAGTTTTACTTCCTCTTTCCTCACTGCAAATTTCTCTTTTCCAAGTATTTGTCCATTTTTTTTCAAAATTGAATCTACTTCAGCAGAACCACTGGACTAATGGTCTTAGCTGCTGGAAATACACCCACCAAAGGCCCAGCCTTCAAAAAAATGTGTTTCAGGGCGTTAAAAACCGGATATGTAAAAAAAAGTTATGCTCTGATTTGCTTTGCCAATTTATTTCACTCTGTGTTCTCCAATATATGGTCCTCCTGCCAATAGAGGCAATTTTTACCTGTATTAAATCACCCCATATTGCTCCATGTTCCAAGGAGAACAATCCCAGTTTCTCTAGTCTTTCCACAATCAGTAACTCAAGTTTCACACCCCAGGTACCATTTTGAGTAAATCTCTTCTACACCCTCTCCAAGGCCTTGATTTCACTTCTAAAATGTGATATTGCCAACCCTTCAGGATTTTTCTGAGGTGTCCAGGATATAGGAAACCAAATCTGCTGGACTGTGCTGAGACCAACTCATTTTCTGAACAATGTTGTTTGTTAGTTATAAAAATATTGGCGATCGGAGAAAGGCTGTTTAGCTGGATTGTCAGTTGAAAGCAGAGATCATGTGATGAAACCTCCAGGAATACATCCAATCCAAATTGGCAACCAACTCAAGTGTGTTGAATTGGACACAACACTCCAGCTGAGATCTAACACATGATTTATAAAAGTTTAGCATTACTTCTTTGTTTTTATATTCTCTGTCTCCAGTGTTAAAGCTAAGCCTGTCTGCTTTTAGAACAGTCGTCACAACCTGTCCTGTTATCTTCAAAGGTTTGTGTTGGTGGGAAAATGAGCAAAAGAGTGTTAAATCCATCAGCATAATTCGTCGATTGAATGCCCTAGAACTTGATACCAGCTGGTGTGAGGTTGGGTGATTTTTTTCACCAAGTTGGGTTTTCCCTAGAACACAGAGAATGAGCCCACAAATGCATATCAAAAATGTGGGTGGCACAGTAGTTCAGTGGTTAACACTGCTGCCTCAAATGGCAGGGATCTGATTTCGATTCCAACCTCAGGCAACTGTCTGTGTGGAGTTTGCACATTCTCCCCACATCTGCGTGGGTCTCCTCCCATAGTCCATCGTTGTGAAGAGTAGGTGGATTGGCTGTACTAAATTGCCAATTGTGTCCAGAGGTGTGCAGGTTGGGTGGATTAGCCATTGGAGATGTAGGATTACAGGGATAGTGTAGGGGTGTGGGTCCAGGTGGTATACTCGTCAGAGGGTTGGTCATGACTGGGCTGAACGGCCTGCTTCCATGCTATAGGGATTCTATGATTCTGTGAAGAAGGTGAGGATAACAGCTGTTACAATTTCCCATCACAGATTCTATGATGAATGCTTTCCTTTGACAGTTTTAGAGGATCCCTGAGTAGAGATCACACCTGCTTCTCTAATGTCTGAAAGCCCTAACCATTGGAGACCTTTCAAAAGTGAATAATTTTAGAGATAACCATTAAAGGAGCAAATGGAAATGAAGTGGAAGCTGTAGACTTAAAGTGAACAGAAAAGAATTAACTCAGGAAGAGTTAGGGTTAGTTTACGGAATAAAACTGCCCTGAACAATTACAGACAGTTTAAAAACAAAAGTTTCTTGTGCCTGTTCCAGCATTCAATTAGATCATGGCTGATAATAAGAAAACAAGAGTAAAACGTATTGCCACAGGATGTCAAAATAATTTTTTTAAGGTTCTTCTTGAGATTTTATCAAGGACTACTGTTTGTTTTTCTGAGGCTACTTTTTTGTATCAGTAACACTTTTATTAGGTAAGATCCCATACCTGGTGTCCACTAAGAGAACCCTGAGCCTGGAAAGACTTACAGTCTTCCTGTCTGACAGAACTCCATCTTGGGGTTCCCGCTCAGCTACTATTTAAAAAGAAAATGCATCAGATGTGAATGTCATTGGCAAGGCCAAAACTTGTTGCTACCCCTAATTTCTTAGAGAGCATTTAAAGCGTCAACAACATTGGAGTGGGTCTGGAGTCATGTGTAGGTCTGACCAGGTACCACACAATCCCTACAGTGTGTAAGAGGGCATTCAGCCTAATGCCAACCCTCCAAGGAGCAAACCCATCCAGCACACTTCCCTCAGAACCTTGCACTTATCATAGTTAATCCACCTAGCCTGCACACCACAGACAATTCAGCATGGCCAATTCACCTTGCACATCCTTGGATAGTGGGAGAAAGGCAGAGCAGCTGGTAGAAACCCAGTCAGACATGGGGAGAACATGCAATCCCACACAGACAGTCATCTGAGTCTGGAATCAAACCTGGGCCCCTGGTTCTGTGAGGAATCAATACTAACCAGTGAGCCACTGTACTGCCAGGAAAGGATGACAAATTTTCCCCTCTGAAGGGCATTAGTGAACCAGGTGGTGTTTTACAGCAATTGACAGTGAATACATAGTCAGCATTTGGCCAGCTATTTTTTAATTCCAGATTTCAATTAGTTTGAATTTCACCATGAGCCGTAGTGAGTTTTGAACTCAAGGAATCAGAATATTAAGTTCAGGCTTTGGGTTACTAGCCCAGTGATATTGCCACTATGTCACCAACTCCTGCAATAGAGATCTTTACATTTTTTAAACGATTAGAGCATAGCCACCAGCTCCACTTTAGACAGAAACCTTTCCACAGCGAAATTTGTAGCCTCAGCTGTTGCCACCGGCCAAGGTTGGGGTTCAAAGTCAACCTGGAAGACGGATACATATCCCCTACCCTGACCCTGGCCGTCCACCACCCATAAGGCCTTGTTCTGACGCAACAGTGTTCAGGAGACTCAGACCAACAGCACACCTCTGGTGGTTTGTATTAACCGACCATTTAATGGTCTTAGCTAGCCCTTTTGCCCCATTCCCAAATGAGTATAGCAATTCTACCCAGAGCTCCAGCTTTCTGCCACCCTTTGTGAGACAATTTCTTCTGTGTTTTATCCCTGAACTGCATAGCTCTAATTTTAAGTTTGTGTCTCTCACTCTTGATTATTTCGCTTGAGAGGAAATATTTCCTCTGTACCTACCCTGCTGTTTGTGTACTTGAAACACAAATCGGCAATAACTGAGTAACATATATGATGTGGTTCAGTGACAGTGAGCAAGATTAAACCCATGTCATTACACTTACTGCCAGAATTATGGAATATCAATCAGACTTGGCTCAGTTACTGGAACATTGAGGAAAAGTAATGTCTCCTTCTTGACTGAAGCCCAATTTGTTCACAGACAGCAAACTTGTACAATATGATAGACTCATTAGCAGGGAATTGAAAATACAGATGATTTAAGTTTTCTCATATAACGGCCTGATTAATAACCTTGCTAGGACCCAGCTGCGTAATTGATATCATCGAGTACCCCATCCAGATGTTGACAGAAATAATTAAGAAAAGCACAGATGGATAATGAATTACAGAAGCAGACACAGCACAGTCACTGCCTCTTCCTCCTATGATGGAATTATACTTTGAATTTAGGAAAAAACAAAAGTAAAGTATTGTGGATGCCGGAAATCAGGAATTACAAAATTGTTGGTAACAATCAACAGGTCAGGTAGCATCTGTGAAGAGAGAAATTGAGCTAATGGAATAATTGTAACTTATGTTAAATTCTGAAATCTCTCCTTGCAGCTACCCAAGTGTGATTTTAGTGGAAGAAGAACCAGGGATAGGCAATCAAACCACTTTCAGGGCTTGGATCATAGAACATAGAAAGTGGAATGTAGAACAATACAACACAGGAACAGGCTCTTCGGCCCACAATGTTGTGCTCAACGTGATGCTAAATTAAACTAATCCCTTCTACCTGTCCATGGTCCGTAGATCTCCATTTCTTGCATATTTGTGTGCTTATCTAAAATTCCCTTAAATGCTCAGATCGTAATTGCCTCCACCACTATCCTTGGCAGGTCTGTCTTTACAAATCTTTTATTACGACACACTACAATTCTAACAAAGTTTGTATTTCCAGATACATAATAGATGAAGAGAAGAATTTCAATCCTGGATTTTTTTTATTAAGCAAAGGAATTAACAGATATTGTGGAAAGTTTGTACATAGAGTTTGTACATAGATGACCTTATTGAATGGTGGAATAAGGTCAAGGGGCTAAAGATGTCTTCCCATACTATGTTTCAGATGCTTGACCCCAAAGTTGAGACTAATGCTCAAATGCACTACTGAGAGAGTACTGCATAGTCAAAAGTGCTGTCTTTCACCTATGGTATGAATCCTTGGCCTCATTGGCCTTTCAGATGCCTTTATGTCAAAGGGAATGGAGTATAAAAGTAGGGGGATTTTGCTAAAACTATACAAGGTTCTGGTCAGACCACAGCTGGAATACCGTGAACAGTTTGGGCCTCTTAACTAAGGAATGTTACCTTGGCAGGCTGCAATGCAGAGAAGGTACACTCAGCTGATACCAGATCTGGAGGCTCACCACTTCTGAAGAGAGGTTGACTGGTTGGGTTTGTACTTGTTGGAATTTAGAAAAATGAGAGATGACCTTATTGAAACATATAAGAGTTGAGGAGACTTTACAGATGCAAAGAGGTTATTTACTCCTTTACCCCTTGGGAGGGTTTAGGACCAGAGAGCTTAATCTCAGATAATGGGATCATACATTTAAGACAGAAATGAAAAAGAATTTCTTCTTTTAGAGGGTAGTGAACGTGTGGAATTCTTTACCACTGAGGGCTGCAGAGGTAAGGTGATTAGATATATTCAGGGATGAGAGTGACAGAGTTTCAATGAGCATGAGAATCAAAAGTCATAGGGGAAAAGCTGGAAACTGGAGGTAAGGATTATCAGGTCAGCCATTATCTCATTGAATGGGCTGAATGACCTACTTGTACTCCAATGATTTAAGGCCGTGAATGATTTCATGGCATTGCTTCAATGACAAACAGGGCACTTCTTCTTGATGTCCTGGCCAGTATTTATCACTCAACCACAACCTTTAAATGAAAAGATTACAAGTGGCATCTTATCTGATTACAACCAAGACAACTACCCTGTCTGCAATGTTAACATGGCTGATGCACCATCCGCCTCCACTTGCAATGACTTCTTTCCCTACACCATTCCTTCAGGTGAACCCTTCTATTTCTCAGCTACACTGCCCCTTGTTGACATCATCCAAAAGCACAGTGCTACTTTTCACATATAAGTTACAATTTTCAGCTCTATTTCACCAACATCTCTATTGAACCCTGAAATTTTAAGACTGCCTATCAACATCCAATACTGAATGAGCAGACATTTCCTTTGGATAAAACATTGGGAAGGCAGAAAACATTCTCCTTCAGTCCCAATAGCTACCAAGCAAAAAGCAACAGACTAATTTTGTAGTACATTGATTGCAAGGTGACCTTAAGATCAAATATGTGCGCCAAGACCATGAGCACCTATTGCCATCTAACATTGTTTGGTTCCACCACTGTCTCAGCTGATCAGCTGATGAAATCCTTATAGAATCATTGAAATGTACAGCACTGAAAAAGGCCCTTTGGCCAACACAACCACCCCAATTAAAAGCAACTCTTAACCATTCTAATCCCATTTTCCATCAGTAGTGTCATACAGATTTATAGCACATGCGTATTGAGAGGGAGGGGAGAGAAATAATGCCCTTGTCCCTCTTTCATTACTATTTATAATTAGGACACTGTTCGAAAGTAAGATGGCATTCTTTTCAACTCCTAATGTGAGGTACTTATTTAAAACATTCAGCAGCAGGCTGTGTGTTTAGGTAAAGAGGATAATCTGTTCATACATTCACCACAAAAGTTGAAAGGCTATATCACTTACATATATGTACAAACACACACAGTCAAAGATTTGGTTCAAGAGGATACCTCGACAAGTTATAAACAAAATAATTGTTCAAAACAGTCATCGCATCCTGGTTAAAGAAGAAATTATCTCCCATGGTGTGGACTAGGTTGGCTGGAAATTTGTTGTGGTGGATTTTGAAAGTGAAAATCTGAGTAAAGTCTTTTTTTGCAGCTGCTGTTCCTCTCTGTACCTTCTTACACAGACAGACCAGTTTCCATCTGTTTCTTGGATGAAAGAATGTGAGTCTGAAGATAGTTTGGTCGCATGATCAATTGTTATTGTCTACTCAGAATGGTTAAAGTTTGAAGACATCATCAAACACTTGAAAATGGATGGGGTTTCTGTCCCCCACCGCTTATGCTATCACGTTGTACTGCTCTCTGTGACATTTTGAATTTGCAGATATGAGGTGTGGAACTTCATTGATTTTGAGATTTGGGTAAACCACAAAGAAATGCAAATGTAAAATACACAAGTAGTTCCCATCTGGGTAAGTCCATTGAAAGGGGAAGCTCTCACCCAGGGTTATTCAGCTAACAACTTCCGGGAAACCAAAGATATACAGAAGTTGAGAATGTCACCTGACCTTTGGCTACCAGCTTAACTGTATTATAAGAACCTTTAAAAAGTCAAATGTATTTCCATAAATTTGTACATGAAATAGCTTTGTTGGATAATTGTCTTGTGTGAATCTGAAGGTGGCCCTGAGGCCACTTCAGGATCTGTAAGCTTTCTGGCTGGTATGGCATTTGTTGTAATGTTGGCTTTCTGATCATGCTTTCTTAGTGCAAACCATACCTGACATGTCTTTGTCACCTTTAAATTGAGACTAGGCTCCAAGCAATGCATCAATCTTCAAATCCTAATCTTGTTTTCTAGTCTCTAATTGCCTCCATGTTCTGTACCCTCCTTCAACTACACAGTGATATATGTACTCCAATCGGGGTGGCACGGTGGCTCAGTGGTTAGCACTGCAGCCTCACAGTGCCAGGGACCCAAGTTCGATTCCAGCCTCGGGCAACTGTCAGTGTGGGGTTTGCACATTCTCCCCGTGTCTGTGTGGGTTTCCTCCAGGTGCTCCAGTTTCCTCCCACAGTCCAAAGATGTGCAGGCTAGGTGGATTGGCCATGCTAAATTGCCCGTAGTCTTCAGGGGTGTGTGGGTTACAGGGGGAGGGGTCTGGGTGGGATGCTCCAAAGGGCAGTGTGGACTTGTTGGGCCAAAGGGCCTGTTTCCACACTGTAGGGAATCTAATCTAATCTAAAATTCTAGCCTTTGTTCTATATAACAGTTGTACCCAATTCCAGCTCTTTGAGTATTCAGTGTTACTTGTTCCACGCCAGCAGCTGTGACTTCAGCTGCCTAGACCCTGACATGTGGAACTCTCTTCTTAAAGCTCCCTCACTCTCAACCTCACTTTCCTCTTTTAAAGATAACAAGGTGTGGGGTTGGATGAACACAGCAGGCCAAGCAGTATCTTAGGAGTACAAAAGCAGATGTTTCGGGCCTAGACCCTTCATCAGAAATGGGGGATGGGGAGAGGATTCTGAAATAAATAGGGAGAGAGGGGGAGGCGGATGGAAGATGGATAGAGGAGAAGATGAGTGCAGAGGAGAGTATAGGTGGGGAGGTAGGGAGGGGATAGGTCAGTCTGGGGAGGATGGACAGGTCAAGGGGGCGGGATGGGGTTAGTAGGTAGGAAATGGAGGTGCAGCTTGAGGTGGGAGGAGGGGATAGGTGAGAGGAAGAACTTATTTAACTATCTACCTTCATCTCACTGTCTGAGCTTGTGAACAATTTACTTCATAATGCTTCCATAAAATAGTTTGGGATGTTTCAACATTAAAGACACAAAACGTTTGTTGCTGCTGCTGATATAATTAGATAGACAGGACCTCAGTATGATATCTCATTGTAAGATGACATATTTAATTTGTCAACTCTCCTTTAATATCACACTGTCAATGTCAGTGTAGATTATGTGTTAAAGTCATAGAATAGAGATATACAGCACAGAAACAGACCTTTTGGTCTAGCCTGTCCATGCCAACCAGATATCTTATATAAATCTGGTCCCATTTGCCAGCATTTGGCCCATATCCCTCTAAATCCTTCCTATTCATGTACCCATCCAGTTGCCTTTTAAATGTTGTAACTGTACCGGCCTCCAGCACTTCTTCTGGCAGCTCATTCCATACACGCACCACCCTCTGCATGAAAAAGTTGCCCCTTAGGTCACTTTTATATCTTTCCCTCTCCCTTTAAACTTATGTCCCTCTGATTTTGGACTCCACCACTCAAGGAAAAGATCTTACCTATTTACCCTATTCATGCCCCTCATGATTTTACAAACCTGTGTAAGGCCACTCCTCAGTCTCGGACACTCCAGGGAAAATAACCCCAGTCTATTCAATCTCTCCCTATAACTCAAATTCTCCAACCCAGCTCCAAAGATGCTGCTTGGCCCGTTGCGTTCATCCAGCTCCACACTTTGCTATCTCGGATTCTCCAGCATCTGCAGTTCCCATTATCTCTAACGTCTTGCAAATATTTTCTGAACCCTTTCTCGTTACACAACATCCTTCCTGTAGGAGAGAGATCAGAATTGCACGCAATACTCCAAAACTGGCTGAACTAATGTCCTGTACCGCCACAGTATGGCCTCCCAACTCCTATACTCAATGCACTGACCAATAAAGGCAAGCGCACCAAATGCTTTCTTCACTATCCCATCTACTGTGACTCCAATTCCAAGGAACTATGAGCTTTCACTCCAAGGTCTCTTTGTTCAGCAACACTCCCCAGGACCTTACCATTAAGTATACAGTTCCTGCTGTACCAAAATGTAGCACCTCCCATTTATCTAAGTTAAACTCCATCTGCCACTACTCAGCCCATCTGATCGAGACCCCATTGTACTCTGAGGTAACCTTCTTCGCTGCCCACTATACCTCCTGCAAACTTACTAACCATACCTTCTATGTTCACATCCAAATCATTTATATAAATGACCAAAAGCCGTGGATCCAGCACTGATCCTTATGACATACTGCTAGTCACAGGCCCCCAGTCTGAAAAACAAGCCTCCATTACAATATTTTAATGTTGTTTAACTGATTGTTTTCCACAAGGGGGCTCTCGCTCATAGATGAATTGATTGTATGTTTCTCTCTCAACATCTTTTTTTCAGCAAACCAAATGATGACAGTGAACCAAGAGATGTGCAGCCTTGCACCTGCAGTGAAGTATACAGTGATCGTGTCAGGAACACTGACTATCATCATCCTTTGGCTTCTGAGGTTCCTAAAGGTTCGACTAAATAAGAAGAGGTACATGGATATCTGACGGGTTGGGAAGAGGGTGAAGCCTGGTAAAATAATGGGGAGCCACATCAGCTGGTTTACAGACACAGTCCAGCCCCGAGGCATGACAGGACCAGGCACAGAGAGGGCCACTGCTCTGACAAACAGGCAGCATGTTATCCTACTCAAAGGCCCAATTAGCATCACAGTGTGGGCTTGCTGACATTGTACCTCTGGGTCAGTGGAAGAGCACCAACTAAACAAAAAACCTCCTGCGAATGGTCAAAGTACCATCAGAGCTTGAGATTCCATTATCTTCAAAAGTCTACAAGCAGGGGAGGTAAACAATCTCTTTAGGGGAGTTTCTTTTCTCATCCTTAACCCTCCTGCGACAAGATCTGGCGAGTATTCAGTCTTGGCCTGATAAATGATGAATAATATTTGTGCCACACAAATGCTAGACAATGAAGATTATCAATAACAGGCAATCTAATTGTCACCCCTCAACATTCCTAGGTATTGCCACCACTGAAACCCCACAAACAACTTATTTGCGGAGCTTCCACCTCCATTGAGTTTCTTAACTGTCTACCATGAATCAAGGAGAGCTGTGGTAGGATTGCAGAGCTTAGATCTGATCTATTGTTTTCAGGATTGCTCAGTTCTGTCTATCACTTGTTGTTTATGTTGTTTGGCATGCAAGTGGGCCTGTTTGGCAGCTTCACCAGGCTGACACCTCATCTTCAGGAATGCCTGGTGCTGCTCCTGGCATGCCCTCCTGCACTCTCCATTGAACCAGGGTTGATCCCCAGCTTGATTGTAATGGTCAAGTGGGAGATATGCTGGGCCATGAGGTTGCAAGTTGTACTGCTGCTGTTGATGGCCCACATCATCTTGTGAATTCCTAGCCTTAAGTTGCAAGATCTGATTGAAGTTTGTCCTATTTGGCATGCTAGTCATGCCGCATAACATGACGGAAGGTATTCTCAACATGGAGGCTGGACTTTGCCTTGAGATGGACCGTGAGATGGTCACTCTTACCAATACTGTCATGGACAGATGCATTTTTACCTGGCAAATTGCTAAGTATGAGGTCAAGTATGTTTTTGCCTCTTGTTGGCTCCTTCACTGCCTGCTGCAGACCCAGTCCAGTAGATATGTCCCTTAGATCAAACAACTTGGTCAGTAGTGCTGTTGCTGAGTTACTTTCGGTGGTGGTGTTTGGGACATCGCCTGTCAGGTGTGATTCCGCAACTGACTATGTCAGACTGTTGCTTGACTTGTCTGTGCGGCAGCTCTCCCAATTTTGATACCAGAGCTCCCTCCAGAAGGGCATTGTGGGTCTGCTTACAGGTCATGGGCTGTAGCTCATCACCACCTTCTCAAAAGCAACCAGCAACAGGCCACAAATGCTGGAACACACAGTGATGCCCTTGTCCTATGAGTGAATAAAAAAAATTGGTCTTCACCTGCAAAACCTCTCTACAGAAACATGGCCACGATTTTGCCTCAAAACCCTAAGGCCACCAAGTTCTATTTATCCAAAGTACCAAAAGAGACAAGCTATTAGGGCCTGCACTATGTACATCCCAAATGACTGAAAGTTGCATATCTGATTTACTTCTTGTATTTGTGCTCACAATGAAACCAAATGTTTTGTTTTTAGGATCCATCTTTCCTTGGAGTTTGTGTCTCTGTGAGCATGAAAGAGTGAATATATTTTGTTGTCTTTACCTTTCAGTATTGTGTGAATGAATACTGCCTTTATTCCTTATGTGAACTTACCCAAAAACCCATTTTACGCTTATGACTGAAAAGCACAACCAAAGAGGTAAAATACTTCTTCAAAGACACATCTTGTCACAGAGATCTAAGAAGTGAGAAGAATAGTTATCCCATCATCTCTCTCTCCTTGTCCATGACAAACTTTTCCAAAAATTGGCTGCCACATATCCCACACCACAACAAAGGTGACCCTTAACAATCATTTATTTGACTGAAGCAGACTCTGGGATGTGTGAGATTAAAAAAAAGGTGATATCTTGCAAATCCAAATCATCAAATTCCTGCAGTGCAAGAGGATGTAATTCAGCCCATCTAGTCTGCACCTAGCCTCTGAAGAGCAACCCACCCAGAACCCCACCATATCCCCAAATTTATTATGGCTAATGCACATCCATGGACACTATATAATGGCTAACTCTCCTAATCTGCACATCATTGGAAGCCAGAGCATCCAGCAGAAACCCATGCAGACATGCAGGATGTACAAACTCCAAACAGGTAGTTAACCAAGGCAGGAATTGAACCCAGGTCCCTTGCACTATGGGGCAGCACTGCTAACCATCATCAGTTTTTTAAAGAGGAAAGATGTATGTCAATTTAAGTTGATTGCTCAACTGAATCTGCTGGGAAGTAGCTTGAAACTGCCAGTAACATTTCTCATTCTGTGTTTACATTTTCACAGGGTGTCCTCAATCAGAACTCAGGAGATCAATATGCCGTGAAGCCCTGCTTATGTTGAATGTTCACTTTTATGTTCAGCTTAAAACAGGAATTAAACCTACAAAAGAAACAAACTTTGTTGATGCAGAGACTTGTTGACTCTAAATTACTCATCATTCCACTAGGTAATCATATTGGAAAGAGACAGCAAGTCTGCAAATCCCACCAAAGACAATTACACCGTTCAAACTTGGGTTTGCAAATGATTTTCCATCCTATGCTATTAAACAGACATCTGTTTCTAAAGTGTTTAACTGTTGAAGATGAATTATTACAGGCTCATTGCTTAGACAATGGAACTCATGGTTAAGGCTTAATTGAGCTATAATTGGAATATATATTGATGGTTGACTGGTTGACAGCTGGAGAGAGATAGCATGACCAATTTGAGTATTTGTGTACTTCGTACATGTGGGTTTCTGAGGACAATTAGTCCAATAGTTGAGCTATGTGGAACTCTTACAGTCCTTCTCTCCCTCCAGCTAACAAGCCTGGACCAAGTCTATTGCTCTGTTCCCATTCTAAAGGAGCTAGATTATTTTTAAAGAAGGAATTTGATTCCATAGCGCTGTGCTTCGAAAAACAGAGAACTCAGCTACAGCTTTAAACTACTTCAGCTCTGAAAGTGAGCTTGCCAGATCCTGCCTGCAGCTATGAACTATGAACATTTTTTTTATTTATTACAGACTAATAGGGCAATCTATCTGAGAGTGCAAGTGTCTGTGTGTGAGTGCATGTGAAAGTGAGTGTGTCAGTGAATGAGTGTGTGAGTATGAGAGTGTGTGATACAGAGGCCTGTATCTCATCACCAAAGCACCCTTTTTTTATATTTACACAGTACACTTGCTGTGATCAGTGTGTGTACGTGTGTGAGAATGTGTCTATGAGTGTGTGTATGTGCACGTGTGTGTGTGTGTGCGTGTGTGCTTATGCATGTGTGTGTGAATGTAAGAGCTATAGATGCTGGAAATCTGAAGAGCACACATAGAGAATGCAGAAGAAACTCAGAATGTTAGGCAGCATCAGTGGAGAAAGAAACAGAGTTAACGTGTTGGGTGCAGTGTGACTCTTCTTCAGAAATTGTCCCACAACCACCCCACAACCAAATGCACGGATGTTCTGACTGACAACTGGCTGAACCCCCTGAGCATTCTCTGTGTATTTCTGCCACCGACAGTCTGTTAATCCCTTGTCTGGTTACATTGGATCTGTAGAAGTGACCATGGCCTGTTCCCTCGACAGTAGTGAGATTGATCACCTGATCATCCATAGCACACTCTACATTGTGCAGAATGTACGCTGTCCTTGACTGGCTGTACTGGGATACCATGCCCATTGGAAACCTCCCATGACTTGATGGAGGTGTACTCTCCTTCAGATTTCAGACATGGTCATCTGGTCGATGAAGACACAGTTTTGTTTGCCGTACATACTGTCGGTGTGAAATAAATACAACATGTTTCTACTCACCCCCGATCTGATGAATGCTGACCAGTGTGACAAACTGCTTGGCTTTGTGCCATACTGAACAACAAGATAAAACAGAAGCACTGTCAGCTTTTAAAGTGTGACAGAGAGGACAAAGCAAAAAAGACATAGCAAGAGAGGGATACTGTGAGCATTCAGAGGTCGACGCTAAGTGAGTGAACAGTATGGGAACAAGTGAGCAGCCCTGAGAGACAAAAACTGCGTTTGCTGGTAGACACACAGGAGGTTGGAAGAACACAGCAGTCCAGGCAGCATTTGGAGGAAAGGAGCAGTCAATGTTTCAGGTATTACACTTCTTCAGAACCCTGGCCCAGTCCATGGGCTGGGAGTGGGCTGCGTTTGCTGACATCTTACATGTGTGCAGTATGCACCACTTTAAATTGCATGTGTGCAGATCACGGGGAGAAGAGTTTGAAAGGGGTGGGAGGAGATTTGGGACGGGAAGGCAAATGCAATGTTAGCATACAAAAGCAGAAATGTATTGCTGAAAGTGTATAAGACTCCAGTCAGATTGCATTTGGAACATTGGTGAGCAGTTTTAGGCCCCATGTCTAAGGAAGGATGTGCTGGCCATGGAAGGAAGAAGGGAGGAATCGAAGAGTGAATAGAAGAGTGCTTATTAATGAGCTGAGATTAAGTACTAATGAGGGTGATAATAAGCAATAATTACTGTTAATGGGCCACTGGCCATGGACGAGTGAGAATATCATCTGAACATCTGGAATTTAATTGGAAAATATGACTTTATCAGCCTCAACATTGAAAAAGGCTTCACTTGATATCTCACAACTCTCCCACATTTCTCACTGTAGCCCCTATTGCACAGGGTTTAGGAAGATTCCACCCACTGATTCCAACATTGTGACCTCACCCTCACTTTTCTTTCCCCTTGTTTTACCCCTCTCCTATCATAACAATTCTTCCCCAAATTGCATTATTGATACAATAATAAAAGGTAAAAGAATTTGCATTTATATAGCACTTATCACCATTTCAAATTACAGCCAATGAAGAACTATTGAAATGTAGTCACTGAAATACAGTGCTATTCTTTCTTAATCCTAAATCCTCATTCCCATCTCGGTCTAATTTATTCTGTTCCATAATCTCAAACTGCACAATTCCTTACTTCCTCATTCTCCGCGGCAAACATCATCATCCCTACTTCAGAATACTCTCTGGTGAAGCTTTTGAAAGCTTTTGATGCTGCACAACATTCTATAACATGCAGATCTTGTCATTAAAGGCCTTCCTTCCTCTCCATACTTTTAGATTTTTATCACCCTAATCACTGTTTCCTGAAGTTATTTCACTTCTTGTTTACTTCATAAAAAATAAATGTTCAATTCAATTTTCAAAACAAAAGTCTCTCAAACTTTTGCTCTTCGCTCTAGCTGCATAGATTCTGCTCAATGTGCACCCCATGCACAATTTCCACCCACACTTCAACCACAAATACTACCACCACCTGCCACCCTGGACCCCACCCTCAAACTTCTCACCCACACGCCAGCCTGAAACCTCCCCAAACTTTATGTATTCTGTAGTTTATCTCTTCTTCCCACAAGTTTATTCTATCCATACATCATCCATCCTTCTCACCCCATCTCATTCGAAACTTTAAGGGGAGGTGACAGGTATTATTGCTGGCTGTAGACCCTGGTAGTAGTTAGGTGGATTGGCCATGCTAAACTATCCATAGCGTCGAGGGATGTGTAGACTAGCCGGATTACCATGGGAAACGCAGGGTTACAGGGCTTGCTCTTGATAGAATGTTCTTTGGTGAGTCAGTATGGATTTGATGGGCTGAATGGCCTGCTTCCATGATGTAGAGATTCTATTCTATTTTATTCTGTAATATTCAGGGGGAGCCAGCGTTCAAACCCTGCATTGGCAGATGGTGGGATTTGAATTCAATAAAAATTTGGAATTAAGAGTCGAGTGGTGACCACAAATTCATTGGTGGGAAAACCCATCTGGTTCACTAACGTCCATTAGGAAGAAAACTGCCATCCTTACCTACATGTGACTCCAATCACACGGCAATATGGTTTACTCTTAACTCCTCTCTGGGTAATTAGGAATAGGAAATTAATGCTGACCTAGCCAGAGATGCCCATATCCTATGAATGAATGAACAAAAACCCAAAATTGCAAATGGCATTTCCTTTGCAGCTCTGATAACCATAAACTATCTTTTCATCTTTTTGAGATAATAAAGTGTGGAGCTGGATGAACACAGCAGGCCAAGCAGCATCTTAGGAGCACAAAAGCTGATGTTTCGGGACTAGACACTTCATCCCGAAGGATCTCGGCCCGAAACGTCAGCTTTTATGCTCCTAAGATGCTGCTTGGCCTTTTGTGTTCATCCAGCTCTACACTTTCTTGTCTCGGATTCTCCAGCATCTGCAGTCCTCTTTATCTCTGATACAATTTTCATCTTTTTGACATGGTTGAGTAGCCCGTCACTTTCTAAAATCTCTTGTTATTTATCCAGTTTGCTATTGTCCATGCAAACACCATAATCCCTACTTCCGAATATCTCTCTGGTGAAGACTCTGAAAGCTTTTGATGCAGTAGAACACTCTATAATATGCAGATCTTGTCATTAAAGGCCTTCCTTCCTCTCCATACTTTTAGATTTTTATTACCCTAATCACTATTTCAGTGGCCCAGTGGATAGCACTGCTGACTCATAGCATCAGGGACCCAGGTTCAATTCCACCCTTCGGTGACTGTCTGTGTGGAGTTTACACATTCTCCCCGTGTGATCTGGGTTCCTCCCACAGCCCAAAGATTAGGTGGATTGGCCATGTTAACTTGCCTGTAGTGTTCAGGGATGTGTAGATTAGGTGGTTTATAGGGGTATGGGCCAGGGTAGGATGCTCTGAGACTTGGTGTGGATTTGTTGGGCTGAAGGTTCTGTTTCCTCACTGTAGGGATTCTAAGATTCATGCTCCTGCATTTTGACCTGTGGTGACCCTCAACGTTATCACCTAGCACACCCTCCTCTTTCTTACCTATACGCTGCCCCATCATAACATCACGCAAAACAAAGGCGACGGTTTCAGTTGCCTGACTGACAGGCTGAAGGTTGTTGTGAAGCTATTGCTTATGATAGCCATCACAGTATATCTGGCATCACTGACTGGCTTCAGGCCCAAAGGCCAGCCCCCTGATAAACAGGAGAGAGCCATCAATGAGCTTTGTATCAATGTTCGATCCACACCAGGGGATGGGCTCAACTTTTTGGAAGCCAATGGTAACAGAAGTGGCATTATTCAGTGGGGGAGGGGAATCAACTAGAATTAAGTTTAACAGTGAGGGCACAATTGGAGAAGGATTATGAGGAATATGACAGATGCATCTTAAATTACACTATCTTGTACACCTTTACCGCTTCCTCTGGCAACGCATTGCAGGCACCCATCACCCTCTGCGTAAAGAACTTTCTATGCATATCTGCCTTAAACATTTCCCCTCTCACCTTGAAATTGTGACCCCTAGTAATTGAGTCCCCCACTCTGGGAAAAAGCTTTGGTGTTTAGTAAAAGGATTGGTACTTAAAATACCAGGTCATAGTAGGCTATGGACCAAGTGCAGGTAAATGGGATAGTGGTGTTTGGTGTTTGTTGGTCAGCATAGACACAGTTTCCTTCCACAGTCGAAAGACGTGCAGTTGGGGTGGCTTGGCCATGCTAAATTACCCATAGCATCTAGGGATGCATAAGTTAGGTGGATTAGCCATGAGAAATGCAGGGATTGGATGGGGGGGTTGTGTGGGTCTGAGTGGGATGCTCTTTGGAGGGTTGGTGTGGGCTTGTTGGCCTGTTTCCACACTGTAGGGATTCTATGAAAGATGGGCTGAAGAGTCTTTTTCTATGTTGTATGGCTCAATGTCTCTGAGGTTGGGCTCCAAGTGAGAAATAAATGGCCTGGTTTGGATAGAATAGGAAGCATATAGGAGCTTTTCCCAGTAATGAATCTGAATCCATGAGGGAGATGTGAAGGTACTTATCTCCTGAATCCATCTTCACCTTGATGAAGCTGTTAGGTTTCTGTATGATTGGGAAACACAGCTGGTTAGTAATTAAAATTTAGGACAGGAATGATGTTGCAGCTGAAAGCCTCATTATTTGATTTAAGGTCCAACCTGCCTTTATGGCGAGAATTAGCTGGATGCTTCTCACCCCCAGCTTTAGACCTCAGATAAAGTCAGAAATGGGAAGGTTGTAGGCAGCACAGTGCTGTCTGTGTTTTGGACATTTTGACCCACGTACTGTCCAGGATATACCTGAAGCCCTCTTTACAGACTAGTAAGAGGCTGATGTAGTCTATCTGAAGGTCAGTCCATTATCCTTCTCCTGGCCTAGTGTGCCTTAACTCACCTTTATTGACATCCAGAGACAGTAGGAACTGCAGATGCTAGAGAATCTGACATAAAAAGGTGTAGAGCTGGATGAACACAGCAGGCCAAGCAGCATCAGAGGAGCAGGAAGGCTGACATTTCAGGCCTAGACCCTTCATCAGAAATGACATCCATACTTGTCTGAATTGTACTGGGTGCAAATGATGCAGTTCTTGACCTAATGTTTTCTGTCTTTTCCCATTTCTACCCACCACCACAATCCACTAGTTCTGTCATCTCTTGATGGCTCTGGATATCATGACATTGATCAACCACTTGAATTTTAGTCCTGGACCTGTACCGCCTACTGTACGTCTTTCAGAATGGGTCCGTCCTTCGTACTTAATCTGTTGTTCCATTTCCTCTGTAAGGTGGGGATCATTCCCTCCTGTACTTGCTTTAACTCAGCCTCAATACTCTGAGCCTGTACCAGATCTTCGACCATGATTTGGCTCACAGTGATGCTGTCTATTTGTTTCAGGTGGGAGCTCCCGTGGTTGTCCTTTGTGGATGCCCTTTTTACCAATTCTACTGCCCTAGTGATCCAGTTGGGGACATTCGATGCTAGCCTCAAACTTTAATGCCACTACTCACAACCTTGGGCAGTTTGCAGATTAAATTTGAGCAGAATTTCAGATGGTTGTGGTTTCCTGTTTGCCAATTCAATTCCTCTATCTTGCCACAGCAGCAGAAAGTTAAATAGACTGGCTGTCTGAGTGTCTGCCCGGTGCTGAGGGGATGGTTTTCAGGCTGACCACACAGGTTGCAGCTGCTGTTCCAGCAGCTTCTGTGTTCATTTTGTTGGGGTGCTTCAATGTTAACTCTATGAGGGGTTCCCCTCTGTGGTTCTTCATATATTATCACAACCTGTCTTTCAGTGTGCATCCTTCACCAAGTGGATCTGTCTATAATTTTTCAAATGAGGGCTCCCTCCTCTGCTCTCAGGATCCCTTAGGTATTTCCCTATTCTATTTTTCCACAAATGGTGTCCTGGGAACGTGTGGTAAGACTATGTGATCCTCATGAGGTTCTCCTCTGTAGCTCAAATTGTTAATTAAGAAGGTGGGTACACTGTAACATCACGGTCCAGAGCATACCATCTTTAATCCTGTCGTCCAGCAAAAGTTGAATGGGGGTGTGCCCCATCCGAATGGTTAGGGGATTCAGGCTGATAATTGGAAATGCTAGAAAGGCTCAGCAGGTCTGGCAGCTTCTGTGAAGAGTACATCAGAGCTAATTCTGAGGAAAGGTCACTGGACCTGAAGCATTAGCTCTGATTTTTTTCTTCACAGATGCTGCCAGACCTGCTGAGCTCTTCCAGCAACTTCTGCTTTTGCTCCTGATTTGTAGCATCCACAGTTTTTCAGTTATTAATATTGGCAAAATATTGTACCACCCAGAGCACAGCTAGCAAGTTCTTCTTCTAGACCGGCTGTACTGGGAAAGAGTCTGGGAGATCTGTGCCTTCTAGGGGTTAATTTTTAATCCTAGGGCGGTGAGGAGGGTTAACAGTTGCTTTCACAATGCCAAATGTTCACTCCTTGTCTCTGTCTGTAGGAGGAGATTGACCATGTACTGAGCCAGGCAATCGGGTCTGGTAAACCTCTCCAGTCCTTTCTCAGTCCTCTGATGAAATATTGATGGAGCATTGTGAAAACCCTGGGTAAGCAGTCTACGTATATTGCTGGCCCTGAAACGTGAAGGTGAATGACGCAGCCAGCTCCCACTCTGCCTGCTTGGAGAAAATGCATTGTCCCTGTGGCCAATCGGCCTTTCACTCCCTCACCCTCTACATGTCTGCAATTGTGGCTGTGACTGGTGAATGCAGTGTTGTGCTCCATGAGAACTGCATGTTCTGCTAGGGGTCCTCAATCATTTCAGTGAGTCTAATTTACAATTCCCCCATGGCACAGATTCTCTGCATGTATGGGCCCGTTGAAATCCCTGTTGGGTCCTCATTATGGGCCGATATTTGCCAAGTACAACAATTGCTGTTCCTGATAAGGTCCAACTAAAATGTGCTCAGTGTCTGTATGGAGATTAACCAAACACAAATCATATGAATTCTACCTCCGTGACATTATCCATGGAGAACCCTTTGTTGGTGTGGTCAGCTGTGGACTCAAACGTAGAGATCTTTTTCATTATCTCTGCCAATTGCACCAGGATAAACAGGATTGTATAAGTAATTGATAATTGTTGTGGTTGTCCTGACAGGTTGTGGTCAATTGAGTCATTGGAGCAGGGTAAAATCTTGGCGTGCTGAAGGGTCTGCTCCATTTGGAAATGGAGATGGGTGTCACTCATCTCCACTGCTCTTGATGCAACTCCCGGCTTATTTTTCCATTTCCTCCTACTCTATCCCATAATTGCTGGTCCTATCTGATTCAATTGACCTAAATGTGCTCATTATTCCCTTTTGCAAGAAAAGTTGGGACTTTAATTTTTCAATTTCACACTGGCATTTCGAATGGTCCACGGTACAGGCTCTGTTTTCTTGATCTGCCTGCGGCAGGACTCTGAGCAAAACTCAGTAGATTTTTAAATTTCTTGGGCAGCTCATTCATATGTTTTTGGGTCCAATAATTGACTGTGCATGTGCCTCCCTTTATCGCACTGGGTCTGAAATTGTCCCAAGGGAAACATACTCTTCTGGTTCCTCCTGCTCCTGCTCTGTTGCTTTCATTCTTACTTTTTTCAGTTCATGTTTTCCTTCCTTCAGTTCCTAACCGAGATTCACCTCCTCCGGTTTTCTCCCTTTCAGATGTTCCATGCAGCTAGTTATTGTTATAGCCTGGCTGAGGTTTAATGCACCTTTCCCTTCAGCTTTCCATGCCGCCTCCCGATATCTCTGTCCAGTGGGCCCCCGGCCTAATACTTGCTCACTGCAATGGTCAACTCCCTTGGACCACTTCAGAAAGTACCTCAATCACTCTGGGACGGTGGTATTTCTCCTATTGTTTCCCTTTACTTACTGCTTTCTCTTCCCTGTCTCTCTCCCATGGACTCCTGACCCTATATCAGCCGCTTCTTTGTTTCTCTGCAACTTTGGGTCCCTGACCCTGAACTAACTCTGGCTGTTTGACTTCCTCACTTGGTTTATGGCCCAATCATTGGAAAGAAACCTTCGCCCTCTTTCACCCACTTGATCCCTGGCCCTTATGTGGGGCAGCTACCCTCTTAATTCAGGCTTAGACTGAACGTCCAAGGTTGGTGGTGTTTGACATCAGAAGTTACACAAATACTTCTTATTGAACACTACCCAGCGATGCCAACGTTGTCCATGCTTTGGAAACCTTGACGAGCTAATGCATCGAAATCACTTGCCCCACACTCTTGTTGGTGAGGGGGGCTAAGGGACATAGAATTTGGCTTACAGTTCAACTCTATTTTGTTCACAAACTATTCCTTATTAAAAACACCACATGAGCATTTGCCAAATTCCCACAACATTTACTCTCTATTGATCTGTGAAAGAATATTACTTACAATGATCCACATGTTCAAGCTGGGCTGTTGCAATCACCTTTCTCTCTGATGTAGGGCTGGCTGTCTTCCATGAAGGTGGGGCTCATAGGCAAGGGTTGTGGGTCTTCTTGGATTGCTGCACAGTCTTCCACTACAAGTCTTAATGCAAGTCTTCACTGAGAGGGTGGCTTCCAGTTGTATGGTTTTATCCCAGAACTTCCAGAATATTCTATGGCCTTTGGCCACTGTGGTCATGAATAGGGTACAATGCATCCATGGTGTCAAGCCAACACCTTTCACTGTTGCCATGCCAGGAAGGTGTAAAGCACATGTCACAAGGCACTGGCTGGCCGTCAAGGTGCCAGAAAGTCTGAGCAAAACTTTTGCCAAGACGCAGCTCTCAGGCTGGTTCCCCCTGAACCTTTGTGACCTCTGACCTTAGTTTCCATTGCTGTCTATAGCCAAAAGGTACTGACTGCTGGTTAATTCAGTTTGGCCCATTTTCTATCAGACTAATTTCTCCAGCTGTGGATCAACTTAGAATACCATCCAGAAACAAATTTTCTGACTTTACGTCTGATCCAAACACAAACAGTTCTTTTATTTAAAACTTAGCCCGTCATTTTCAGCCTCCACAACAAACTCCATTCTCTAGTCAAAGATTTCAATTCCCTCCCTAATCTGTAGTCCTCCCACCCACTTGTTACCTTTACCCAGTCATTCCTAAATGCTATGAGTTCCTTAATTATTATTTCATCAGATGCATGTGTTGCTGGCAAGGTCAACTTCAGTTGCCAGTCCCTGATCCCCCTTGGTGGAGGTGAGAACACTTTCTAAACTGCAGCAGGCCATATGGTGAAGGAGTGCCAAATTGCCAGGTTTTCACTCAGCAAAAATAAAGCAATGGGGATATAATTCCCAAGTCAACCACTGTGTGCAGTATTTGCTTGCACACTTTAATGTTCCCATATATCTGTTGTCTTTGGAGGTAGGGATCGTGTACTTAGAAGATATTGTCCGAACAGAATTGGAGAATTGCCGCAGTGCATCTTGGCAGAGAGTATGCACTGCTGCTACCATGCATTGAAGGTGAACAGTGTGGATACTTAAGGTGACTGATGGATTTCAAGCAGGCTGCTTTCTCCTGCATGGTATCGAGGGTTTTGTGTGTTGTTGGAGTTGTACTTATCCAGGCAAGTGGGGAATATTCCATTATACTCCAGACTGGCCTCGAGGAGTAGAAGGCCTTTTGAATGATGTGGTGAATGGAATTCCTAAAAATCGTTTTGTTTCCAGCTCATTAATGAAATGCAATAAGTCAGTTCACATCTTGTTAATAAACGTGAATGTTCTTTGCCATTGTGTATTCTCGAATGGTTGTTATTTGAAACACTGAAAACAGAAAGCTTCTTTCAGTAAATTCATGGCCTCTGTGCACTCTTCAGTCACAAATTCCAATCTCAAACTTTGGGCCTGGCAATTCTTTGCTGCTTAATTGTCTGCTGGGACACAGATACCACTAAGTAAATCCTTCTGAAGCTCATGCACCTGGGAAGGCTGAATTGCTTGTTCCATGTTGAAGAGGTGCTGCTCTCTCTTACTATTAATAAAGATCTCGGGCAGTGTGGTAGCTGAGGTCAATATGATGCAAGTTACAACAATGCTTCAATCGGTAGTAGTCTCATCTTTAGTCAGTAAGTCGTGGGTGCAAATCACACTCTGGGGATTTCAGAACAAAATCTATGCTGACAGTTTGGTGCAGCACTAAGGAAGTACTGTAATGCTCAGAACAGACATTAAACTGAAAACTTGTCTGCCCTCTCAGGTGGATGCAAAAAGATTCTGAAGAACAGCAGGAGAGTTTTACCTGTGCCCCGGTAAATATACAGGTCTCAACCAACAGCAATTAATGTAATCTGGCCATTATTGTGCTATTGTTTGTGGGAGCTTGTCATGCACACATTTGCTTCTGTTTCCTAGCTTACAACAGTGACTGCATTTTTATGCCTTATTGGCTGTGAAACATTTTGTGATTCCAGTCTTAAGGATAGTAAAATAAGCATCAAACAGAAGGCAGAGTTCAACTGTGGTCACTGGATTATTCATATTTATTACCAGGACAGTAGAGATATAATGGTAGATTTTGAATTATTTAAATTTAGGGTACACACAGTTAAATGGAACTGCACAATCAGTTGATTGGATTTAAAGTTGCAGTTATATATCTTAACCAGATGATGGTTTCATTGCTTTATTTCTTTACTCCAGTTGTGCCACACACTTATTATAATGTTTTTACCAACATTTGAAGCCAAACAGCTATCTTTCTGCTAAAATGGAGTAGAGGAAACAATGGATGGAATCTTATAAAGGCCCAGGTGACATGGGCTACGGTGAAATTTGTGACAGCGTTGCCTGATGAGTCTGGCCAGGCCTATCTCGACATTGGATCTATCTCGTACCATCTTTTGCAATTAAAGAACAACGCAGCAAGTTCCTCTCTAGGAAGTGGTGAGTTGCATTTTAAATGGGTTAATTGCTTGTTGAATTTCTTATTAAGGGCTGAACTCATTTTATTGATATTTCCATCTTGCCAAATGAGCCAATCGGGCTCAAATTTGAAAAATCTAAACAAGGAACTCTGAACGGGTATCTGGACAAGGCTGCTTTGACATATGCCAGCCTCTGAGAACTCACAGTTCATCTCCATTCCACTTCCAGAATGTTTCTGCACTTCAATGCTACACATTGGGCTGCACTGGTAACTATTGTTGCAATTCCAAAGTAATCATTAGACGCAGTTATTAACGAATGAATAGCAGAATGTTTGGAAAATCACAGTCTAACCAAGTCAGCGTGGCTTCATGAAAGGGAAATCATGTCTGAGTAATTTATTAGAGTTTTTTGAGGAAGCATCAAACAAAGTGAATAGAGGGGAACTAGTTGGTGTGTTGTGCTTGTACTTCCTGAAGGCGTTTGGCAAGGTACTTCAGAAAATGTTGGAGGCAGTAAATTGGCATGGATAAGAGTTTGTTCATGGGTAGGAAACATCAAATGGGGAAAAGGTGTTCTTTTTCAGGTTGGTGGCCTGTGACCAGTGGGGTTCCACGGAGATCATTGCTGGGACTGTAATTGTTTACAATATATATTCAGGAGTTGGAGGAAGGAGACAAATGTACTGCAGCAAAATTTGCAGATGACACAAAAGTAGGCGGAAAGACAAGTTGTGAGAAGGATACAAACAGTTTAAAGAGAGATATGGATAGGTTAAGTAAGTGGGAAATGTTGCCAAATGGAGTATATTGTGGAAAAATGTGAAGTTGAAGGGAGAACAAAATAACAGAGCATTATTTAAATAGAAAAAAACTGGGAAAGGCTGCAACTCATATTCTTTAGGGAAGGAAACTGCAGTCCTTCCCAGGTCTGATATTATGTGACTGCAGCAATGTGGTTGATTCTGAACTGCCCTCTGGGTAATTAGGGACGGGCAATAACTGCTGACCTAGTCGGCGATGCCCACATCCTGTGAATAAATATTTTTAAAAGTATGCAAAGAACTTTGGTGGAACTTGCGTACAAAATGACTTACACCGGTTCCTATTTCTTATGGTCTTACAGTCTTATTCTTGTGGGCTTTCCCTTTTCAAGTACTTTATTAATCCTCTCCTTGGAATTACTTGAATCTGCATTCCAGATCATGTGACATGCCTGAAAGACTGGAAGTTGGCTGATGTTGTTCCCGTATTTAAGAAAGGCTGCGAGGGGAAGCCTGGGAACTATAGACCAGTGAGTCTGACATTAGTAGTGGGTTAGTTGTTGGAATGAATTCTGAGAAATAGGATTTACATGCATTTGGAGAGGCAAGGATTTATTAGCGAACATCAACATGGCTTTGTGCGTGGGAAATCGTGTCTCATGAACTTGTTTAAGTTTTTGAGGATCTGACGAAGAACATAGATAAGGGCAGAGCAGCACATGTTGTCCATATGGACTTTAGTAAGACCTTTGACAAGGTTCCACATGGTTGATTGGTTAGTAAAGTTAAACCATATGGGATTCAGGAAGAACTTGTCAATTGGATACAAAATTCGCTGGATGGTAGGATATGAGTAATAGAGGATTGTCTTCCCAACTGGAGGCCTGTGAGTAGAGATGTTCCACAGAGGTTGGTGCTGGGTCCATTGTTTGTATTTATATAAACAATTAAGATAAGAATATAGGAAGCATGGCTAGTAGGTTTGCAGGTGAGACCAAAATTGGTGGCAGACAGTGAGGAAAGTTATATACGATTACAAAGAGATCTTGATCAATTGGGCCAATGCAAAGTAAACATTTTGGTAACATGAACAAGGGCAGGATCACTGAGGAGTGTTGTAGACCTAGGAGTTCACGTGACTAGCTCTTTGACAGTTGCATCACAGGTAGACAGAGTGGTAAAGGAGATAGTTAGCACACTTGCCTTCATTGGTCAAAACATTGATTACAGGAGTTGGGATGTTGTGTTGCAATTGTACAGGACATTGGTGAGGCCACTTTTGGGGCACTGTTTACAGTTCTGGTCACCTTGCTATAGGAAGGATATTATTAAGTTGGAGACAGTGCAGAAAAGAATTACAAGGATGTTACTAGGACTGGAGAGTTTAAGTTGTAAGAAGAAGTTGCATAGCCTGGAACTTTGTTCACTGGAGTGTGGGATGTTAAAGAGTGACCTTATAGAGCTTTGTAAAATCATGAGGGCGATAGATAAGGTGAATAGCAAAGGGTTGGGTACTTCAAACTAGATGGCTTAATTTTAAGATGAGAAGAGAAAGCAACTGAGGAGCAACTTTTTCACTCAGCGGGTGATACCTCAGTGGAGTGAACTGCCTGAGGAAGTGGTAGATGCAGGTGCAGTTACAATATTTACAGGACATTTGGACAGGTACATGAATAGGAAAGGTTTAGAAAGCTATGGGCCAAATGCAGGCAAATGGGACCAGTTTCGTTTGAGAAACTTGGTCAGCATGGATAAATTGGTCTGTTTCTGTGCTGTAAGACTCTCTGACTCAATAACTTGTTACATTAAAATCTATCCTCCTATTTTAAAATTCGGCGATAGAGACAGCAGTGTTAGGCTCGTGAGCCTGGGCTCAGCTAGTCCTGGGCAGTGTGGAGATGGCTGTGTGCTGTGGAACTGGCTGCATGCACACCTTCCCACACATCTCTCAGTGCCGTAATGGCTTAATCGTCTTTCCTCCTTTTTCTGTAAGGTCAGCTTGGATATGTTGAGGCCAGGTCCCGGGCAGTCCCAGGCTCATGACCAGTTCTCGTTTGGGAATGGTGGCCTCAGAGGCTGGAGGAGCCTGGAGCCAGGATCCCAGAGCAACCGATGACTGGCAGCAGCATAGGAGGAGGAGTTTGCGTTTGAGGCTAGACCCATGGCTCCAGCTCAGGCATGGACATTGCGGTAGTGAAGGCGATGGTAAAAATGGGCCTGTTACAGAGACCCCGTCCAAGCCAAGCAGCAAACCCGGGAGTATAATGGAGGAACAAGAAGAAAAGAGAAAGATGAACTATGTTGCAACAAAATCTTTCTTTATATTCAGTGTTTGAAGATGGTGCCAGGATGTGGTGACGCTTTGTATTTAACATGTGAAAAGCACTTTTCACTGTATTTTTAGAACAAAGAACAAACAAAGAACAAAAAAAATTACAGCACAGGAACAGGCCCTTCGGCCCTCTAAGCCTGCACCGATCCAGATCCTCTGCCTAAACCTGTCGCCTATTTTCCAAAGATCTGTATCCCTCTGCTCCCTGCCCATTCATGTATCTGTCCAGGTACATCTTAAATGATGCGATTGTGCCCGCCTCTACCACCTCCTCTGGCAACACGTTCCAGGCACCCACCACCCTCTGCATAAAGAACTTTCCACGCATACCTCCCTTAAACTTTTCCCCTCTCACCTTAAAATCGTGACCCCCTAGTAATTGAGTGCCCCACTTTGGGAAAAGCTTCCTGCTATCCACCCTGTCTATACCTTTCATGATTTTGTAGACATCAATCAGGCCTCCCTTCAACCTCTGTCTTTCTAATGTAAATAATCCTAATCTACTCAACCTTTCTTCATAGCTAGCGCCCTCCATACCTGGCAACATCCTGGTGAACCTCCTCTGCACCCTCTCCAAAGCATCCACATCCTTTCAGTAATGTAGCAACCAGAACTGAACACAGTATTCCAAATGCGGTCGAACCAAAGTCCTATACAACTGCAACATGACCTGCCAACTCTTGTACTCAATACCCTGTCCAATGAAGAAAAGCATGTTGTGTGCACTCTAGACCACTCTACTGACCTGTGTTGCCACCTTCAGGGTACAATGGACTAGAACACCTAGATCTCTCTGTACATCAATTTTCCCCAGGGATTTTCCATTTACCGAATAGTTCGTTCTTGAATTGGATTTTCCAAAATGCATCACCTCGCATTTGCCTGGATTGAACTCCATCTGCCACTTCTCTACCCAACTCTCCAATCTATGTTCTACTGCATTCTTGACAGTCCCCCTTCACTATTTGCTACTCCATCAATCTTAGTGTCATCTGTAAACTTGCTAATCAGACCACCTATACCTTCCTCCAGATCATTTATGTATATCACAAACAACAGTGGTCCCAACATGGATCCCTGTGGAACACCACTGGTCACAGTTCTCCATTTTGAGTAACTGCCTTCCACTACAACTCTCTGTCTCCTGTTGCCTAGCCAATTTTTTTATCCATCTAGCTAGTACACCCTGGACTCCATGCAACTTCACTTTCTCCATCAGCCTACCATGGTGAACCTTCAGATTAGATTAGATTAGATTCCCTACAGTGTGGAAACTGGCACTTCGGCCCAACAAGTCCACAGCATCCCACCCAGACCCATCCCCCTATAACCCACACACCCCTGAACACTGCAGGCAATTTAACATGGCCAATCCACCTAACCTGCACATCTTTGGAGTATAGGAGGAAATTGGAGCACCCAGAGGAAACCCACGCAGACATGGGGAAAATGTGCAAACTCCACACAGACAGTTGCCCATGCTCCAGCTTCTGCCATATTTCTAACAAATGAGCAAACAAGAGGAAGTGAGCACTGCACAATGTGGAACAATGTACAAGGGAGAAGTTTACATGACTAGATTAGATACATTTAAGGGCAAGTTAGATAATGTTATGAAAGAGAAAGGAAAAGAAAAATTTGCTGAAAGTGTTCGATCAGGAATAGTACATAAAGCACAAACACCAGCAAGCACCCAACATGGTACTTAAAGACTGTAAAAAACATCAAGCCCTGCCCCGGATCATTGGGCAAGACATATGCAAACACAAAACAACTCCCATTCTGCTACATGAATGGTAAGAGGCAAAATGTGATATTTTAGTTAACTGGACTAGGTTGTTGTTGGTGGAAAACCATACATCTTACTATTGCTTGCACCACACCCAATATTGCACTACAGCAGGGTGTGACTGGGGAGGCTGCAAGATCAGCATTGTAGCCCATGTGTCCTAACTTAAAATCTTCCCCTATGATTCAGAGAGTGTCCCATAACCCTTCCAGCATTGAGTATATGGCACTGCCTGATGCCAGTGGAAAATGACAAATCTGAAGAATGTGTTACTCACAGTGACACTTCAAAATATATACTTGATATTTTAGAGTGTCTCACCCCTCCAGTCACTTTTCTGCTTGGATGAGTGAACAGATATTCCAATTGTCATCAAATATCCTCTTACCCTTCTTTCCCTACAGTCCTAACCTGTCCACATAACTCAAGCTTCTAATCCCGCGGAGTATTTTTGCAAATCTTTTCTGCACTGTTTCAAATGCATTCACATTCTTCCTCAGTGTGATGCCCAAACAGTATGCAATACTTCAGCTGAAATGCTATCAATAAATGATTGAGTGTATTGCATACTGCAAATGCCATGGTCCCTGACAAAATTCCAGCAAGATTACTGAAGACTTGTGCTCCAGAACCAGTCACCCCCGAGACAAGCTGTTCCAGTGCAGCCAAAACACTGGCATTTACCCAGTATGGTGGAAAAATGTAGCCACAAAGAAACAGGACAAATCCAATTGACTACGTACTACCCCAATAGTCTACGATAAAGCATTAGCAAAGAGGTGGAAGTGACATGAATAATGTAGCTAAGTGGCATTTACTGAACAACAACCTGGACCCTAATGTTCAGTTTAGATTCTGTGAAGTGTCACTCAGCTCCCAATTTCTTGCTCCAACTCACAAACTCAAGAGAGAAGTGAGTGACTGCCTTGGATGTCAAGGCAACATCTGATCGAGGGTGGCATCAATGACCTTTTACAAAGCTGGGATCAATGGGAACAAGGTACAAAACTCTTTGCTGGTTGGAGACTTATCTGGCACAAAAGGCAATGGTTGTGGTTGGAGGTCAGTCATTTCAGCTCCAGGACATCAAGAGTCCCCCGGGACAGTGTTCGAGGTCTATCCACCTTCAGCTGTTTCATCAATGACCCTCCCACATAATGTCAAATGTGGGGATGTGAGCACAATATTCAGCACCATTTATCACCCCTCAGATATTGAAGTAATCCGTGTCCAAATACAGTTTTAGAGAATTGGTCACTCCCGGGGTTTAGGCAAATCGACGAATGACTGTGAGAAAGGGCAGGCAGATAGTGCAGGAGTCCCCTTTGCCTAACCACTGTTGAACAAGCATATCATTTTGCATATTGTTGGGGGGATTGCCTGTTAGGGGATGGTGACAGCTGCAGCCACGGCAGTGGCACCACAGCTGGTTCAGTTGTACAGCAGGAAGAGGTCAAAGTGCAGCAGGACAGCAGTATTGGGGGGCTCTATAGTCAGGGGCACAGACAGGCATTTCTGTGGCTGCAGAAGAGACACCAGGAAGGTGTGTTACCTCCGTGGTGCCAGGGTTAAGAATGTCTCTGAGCGGGCACAAGACATTCTCAAAAAGGAGGACAGTAGCTAGAGGCCATGGTACACATTGGCACCAACAACTGAGGCAAGGAGAGAAATGAGGCCCCACAAAGGGAGTTCAGGGAATTAGGTAGTAAGTTGAAAACAGGACTTCTAGGATTTTCATGTCAGGACTATTCCCTGTGCCACTTGCCAGCGAGGCCAGGAATAGGCAGACAGTACAGTTAAATAGGTAGCTGGAGTAGGAGGGAGAACTTCAGGGATGTGGATCATTGTGGCGTCTTCCGGGGCAGCTGAGACCTTGAGTCACAGAGTCATACAGCGCAATAAAAGACCTTCAGCCTGCACCAACAATAACTGCCGTTAAAAGGGCACCAATCCCCATTTCCTTGAATGCTATGATATTTCAAGGACTTTTTAAAGGTTGTAAGATTGCCAGCATCCATGAGCTTCCCAGGCGGTGCATTCCAGATTCCCAACACACTCTGAGAGAAAAAGGATTTTTCTCAAATCCTCTCGGGAATTCCCACCCATAATTGAAGCTATGCCCTCTCGTGATTGATCCTTCAACCAAAGGGAACAGCTGGTCTCTATTCACCCATCTATATCCTCATAATCCTGTACACCTCAATCATGTCCCCCCTCAGCCTTCCAAGCCTATCTAGTCTCTCCTGAAACCTCAATAGCTCCATTGCAGGCAACATCCTGGTGAATCTCCTCTGTACCCCAATCTGGTGCTATCACATGCTTCCTGCAGTGAGGTGACCAGAACTGCACACAGTACTCCAGTTGCAAGCTGACCAATACTCTGTACAACTCCAACACTACCTTCTTACTCTTATATTCAATGCCACAACCGATCAAATTAAATGTCCCATAGCCTTCTTACTTACCCCAAGATCTCTCTGTTCCTCTGAGGTACCCAGTGCTGTGCCATTCATTAAACACTCCCTCATCGTGTTTCTTCTTCGAAAGTGCATCACCTTACTCTGGCCAGCCTGACTCTTCCTATGACCTACAATCATCTTCTTCACAATTAAGCACCTTCCCAATCGCGGTGTCATCTGCAAACTTACTTAAGATTTCCCACACATTTTCATCCATATCATTTATGTATATAACAAACAATAACGCTCCTAGTACTGATCCTTGTGGTACGCTACTGGTCACCAGCCTCCAGTCACTCAAATAGCCTTCTACCACGACCCTTTGTGTGCTATTACTGAGCCAGAATCTTATTTACCTCAAGCCCTTTAACATTCGCAATTCATTTCCCATGTGGAACCTTGTCAAAAGCTTTGCCAAAATTATTAAAATCTACATCAACTGAACTTTTCTCAAACATACACTTGACCACATTTTTGAAAATGTCGAACAGTTTTATGAGGCATGGTGTCCCCATGGCAAAGCCACGCTGATTATCTCGAACTAACCCAGGTTGTTCCAAGTGAATATTAATTCTCTCCGTCATAATTTTCTTCAATAGTTTCCCTGACACTGACATGAGACTGTCTGGACTGTAATTTCCAGGTTCATCTCTATCACCTTTCCTGAAAAGTGATAGAATCACATTAGCCATTCTCCAGTTCTCTTTTCAAGAAGGACAGATTGCATTTAAACTGGAGGGGCACTGATATCCTGGCAGGGAGATTTGCGAGTGCACTTGGGAGGATTTAAACCAGTGTGGCATGAGGGTGAGAGCCAGAATAGTGGGTCAGCATGTAGAATGACCAGGGAGGAGTCAGAGACGAAGGCCAGTCAGGCTAAGATGAAGAGCAGGCGGGACTGTCCCAGTGGCAGTGGTTCAAACTGATGGCTCACAGCATCAGGGATTCAGGTTCTCCTCGTGCCTGTGTGGGTTTCCTCCCAAAGTCCAAAGATGTACAAGTTACGTGCATTAGCCATGGTTAATGTGGGGTTATAGCTATAGGGTGGGGGCCTAGATGGGTTGCTCTTTGAGGGTCAGTGCAGACTTGACGGGCAGAATAGTCTCTTTCTGCACTATAGGAATTCTATGATTGCTTTTATTCAGTCTTTCTTCTGGCCTGGCCTGCTATCCGTTATCTCCTTATTTCCCTAGCCCAATCATATCTCTCTCGTCTTTGGGCTGCACCTCCAACAATCCACTCACTTCTGCCCGTCCAATGCTCCTCCCTCCCTACACCCACCACCCCTCCCCTCCCAACACCGGCCCCAACTTTGGTTTCAGCATAATTGCCAATTATTCCCAGGTGCTAACAGTTCTGATGAAGAGTCACGGGATGTGAAATGTTAACTTTACTTTCTTCCCATGATACTGCCAGACCTGCTGAGTTTCTCCAGCAATTCCTCTTTATGCTTCCCTCTAACAGCCTTGTGAGCAACCCCCACAACAAATAGCTCAAGAAGTAGTTAGAATGAAGTTCTTTCCAGAGAGGATTTTGCAGGCTGGGTAGCAGCATATTTGATGCACATATTTATTAATATATCAACCTGTATATAGACATACGTTGCTGTGTTTTAACAAAAAGCTAAATGAACATTTGAATGAGAGGATGATGCAGGAGCTTGGGAGCAATGGATTTGACTGTAAGCAACCAGAACTGCATAATAGGGGCCAAATCGTTTCATTTAGTACTGGGACTGTCTTTTATTGAACCCTGTGTTAAAACAGTATATAAAAACATCTGCATTAAATTCTCAAAGGAGGATTTGCTGCTCTTGAATGGAGCGTTGGTGAGACGACACCCGGAATATTCTTTATTTGGTCTCTTTATCAGAGAAGGGATATTCTGACTTTTGAGTGAGTGCAACAAATGTTTGCCAGACTGATTCCTGGGTTAACAGGACTGATCTATAAAGACAAACTGGATCAGCTAGGACTATGTTGACTGGAATTCAGAAAAATGAGGGAAGAATCCTATTAAGTTTTAAGAGGACTAAGCATGATAAATGGAGGAAAGATTTCCTTGATGACCGGTGTGTCCAGAGCTAGGGGACACAAATTAAGCATACGGGGTGGGCCATTTAGGATTGAGACAGGAGAAATTTCTGCACCCTGAGAGTGGTGAGCATGTAGGATTGTCTGACACAGAAATCAATTGAAGGGAGAACAGTTTTTTCAAGGTATTAGAAATAGTTCTTAGGGCTAAAGGGCTCAAAGGTTAAGGAGGAAAAATGGGAATGGGGCATTGACAGAGAGGGCTTGAAGGGCTGAATGGCGTACTCTTTTTTTTAATTTCAAAAATGTACTTTATTCAGAAAATATCTTCATGTACATCCATAGCCCCTCGAACAGTTCAGTTTTGTGCAGTCTTTACATATGGAGAGCAAACAAACAAGTCAGCATTTGTTATTTGCACAAGACTACATTTCCATACATTGAAGCTCTGGGAGGGTCTGATGCCTGAACCAGCACTCGGTTGAGGTCAGTCCTGTTCCTGTTTTTATAGTTCTAGAGAAAAGCTGATCGCATCCCAAATGCTCTGACTGAAGAATGATTCCTCCGATGTGAAAATGTAATTCTTGAAGACTGAGATGAGTTAGAAGGATATGCAGATAGAGTTTGATGAACAGGGCTGGGAAGAACACCATGTGGAACACTTCTGTTGTGAAGGACCAGGGAGACTAAATGGCCCATCCCTGAGCTGTATATTCCACATGCAGATGGTTTGCATTAGACAGCATCCACCTAAAGTGCTGGTTAACCCACTGCAGTTTGTAGGAACAGTTTGTATGCATTGAACATATGGGTGCAGAGGGGATTTGTGCAGATAGCCTAATCCTCACATGACAAATGGTATGATCTCTGACTATAAGTACAATACGGCTGATGTTTGATTTCTAATTGAACTTGGTTTGGGGTCTTCAGTTATGATTTGCCAGCATCATTGCAGCAAGGCCTGGTGTGTACTTAGATATTCACTTTGCAAAAGCAAAGTCATGTTCGTCATTTTAGGAATGCTCTTTTTGGGAACTCAAAGTAACCATTCAGAGGTCTCGGTACCTTCACCATCACATTTTAACATTTAATCAGCTGCAAAGAAGCATTCAAAAACACAGGCTGATCAGAAACCTTATACATAAAAGTTAAAAAGGAATGCTTACATTTATTTAGTGCCTCTTCCAGTATCAGGGTCTTCAGGTGGACCTTCCTCTCGAATTGCTGCAATTTCAGTAGTGTGAACTTTCCCCAGATTCAGGTCAGCAGGTTTAGACTCAGTGACCTTGGAGAAACCAAATGATTCATGTCCAATTTACAATGGTTTATGATTTGGTGAGGGGAACTTGGTGGTTGCAGCCTACATTTGCTGCATGTGTCTTTCTTGGTAACAAAGATCACAAGGAAGCTTGTTGAGTTGCTATTTTGCTGTCTGACAGTGCAAACTGCAGTCACAGTATGGTGCAATGAGTAAGTGTTTCAGTTAGTGGACAGGGTATCAATCAGTGGATTTATCTCAGGTAGTGATGAACTTCTTTCTGGCATCTGCATGCGCCCAGGAAAGTGGAGAGTATTCCATTACAAGGCAGACCTGTGCCCTAAGAAGATGTCTTTGGAAAAGTGGAAGTCTCTAACCTGCTCAAGGAACAGCAGTGTACATGTGACTGATTCGGTTTTGTTTCAGTTCAAGGATCACCTCCCTGGATATTGATGCTGGGACTTTGACCATGATAATGCCTTTGAATGCTAAAAGGAGGTGGTTAATTCTAATGTCATCTCTGAAAAGAATAGATCTGTCAGTTGAGGTATGCAAATGTCACTTGCTACTTATTAGCTTAATGCTGGATATTATCAGGGTCTCACTGTATCAGGCACAGATCGGTTCAGTATCTGAAAGATTATAAACAAACCAAATACTGAAATTATTGATCAACACCAGCTCTAGGATGGAGGGAAGATCATTGATGAGCAGCTGAGAACAGTTGAGCCTGACAGTTATTGTGTGTAGGTTTCTGATGGATGTAAAGAAAAATGTAACAAAGTGCTTAAGGGGAAAAGACAGGAGTGATCACAGGGCTGGATACCATGATAGGGTAGGATGTGGGAGATGGTTCTGATTTTGGGAGGATGTGTTCTGTGAAATCCAGGAAATGTGGGTGGTCAAGGATATTAAATTGTGATAAGTTCCAGCAGTACAGTCAGTTCTGATATGACGTGATATTTCTGTTCTCATGCAATCTCACGCCATAAGAAAATCACACAATAGTCGCGCCATTTAAACTAATTGGGCCGGAATTGTGATATAACCAATACAGGTAAGTAAAGTTCACATTCTACAAAGAGTGATCGAAATTCTTCAGTTGCCTTAAAGAAAATTCATGGTGAAGAGATATGCGTTATGGTCGGAATGGAGGTTTGAGCAGTGCTGAGAGTGAGGTAGGAATGGAGGCTTGAGCAGCGCTGAGGGTGAGGTAGGAATGGAGGCTTGAGCAGCCCTGAGGGTGAGGTAGGAATGGAGGCTTGAGCAGCGCTGAGGGTGAGGTCGGAATGGAGGATTGAGCAGCGCTGAGGGTGAGGTAGGAATGGAGGCTTGAGCAGTGCTGAGGGTGAGGTAGGAATGGAGGCCAATGATATTTGGGAAGAGGATATTGCAACATCTGGTGGTGGATGGGATGACCTTATGAAGTTCAGTTTAGATCATGATTTTCTGAGCTGGGTAATGTTCTGTTTTGACAAGAACTCGAGACTAAGTAGGAATCAGGCAGTAAAGTGTTGAGGGAATCACAAACTGAAGTAGGTCATTCACCTCCATGGGTCTGTTTTAAGAGGTCATAGCTGATCACTTGTGAATTGGGACAGCCCTTTCCTACTGCCAGAAATGGACTAACTGACCAATTATTTCCAGTTTTGTGGCTCCAGCTGTTCTTGAGTAGAGGTGTTTGGTTACATTTGTAATTTCCAATCTGCCAGGAAGTTTGCAGAATCCCACAAATTTTGGGGACATTACAGCCGGCGTATCCTGTGTAGCCACTGTCATAAAGGAATGGATTTCTGATAACTAAACCCGAAACACCCAAAGAGGCTTGCCTGCCTCTTAATCTCTCAAAGGTGTACATTAAATGAAAGAAATCCCTGATCTTCACTTTATAATCAATAAGTAACAATTTTATTTATCTAACTCTGACAGTAAGCAAATTAACAGAACTACTAACAAAATGACCAATTCCCCTTTAACTACTAACTAATCCCAAATAAAACAAAATCCCATTTATGTAAAGCCAATTAATGAAAAAAAGTTAAAGCTTCACCTCTCAAAATTACAGCCAAAATAAGTTTTCCAAAATGTTCTTTGCCTTCTCTGCTGCCCCCCAGTCAGGAACGCCTTCCTCTGTTGAAATCTTGGGTCAGGAATATTAGCTATTAGCGCCATAGTATCGTTATTTCGATGGTGCTTACTCTGATATCTTAGAGATTTCTGTGAGAGTCAGTGATTTTTCTCTTTCTTCAGAGGTGATGGCTGTTGAGAGCTGTTCTCTGAAGAGATGCTGTTTTGATCTCACATCGATTTAAAGTTTTAGCAAAGGCCTGTGTGTTTGTTGACTTCCTTGGGGAGCTGGCTTGTTCTCATTCAGACATTTCATAACCATGCGAGGTGATATCATCAGTGGAGCTTCCAAAACATCTGAATGAGAGCAAGCCAGCTCGGCGAGCATGTCAACAACCTCACCCACAACCCAATCTCTAGATCTTTGCTAAAACTTTAAACACCTACGGGCGTAACATGCTAAAAATTGCTCGACAATGGGAAATCTTCACCAAGCTTCATCAGAGAGTCCACTGATGATGTCACCTCACATAGTGACAAACTGCCTGAACAAGAACAAGCCAGCTGGGTGAGCAGGTCAACAATCTCTCCAACACTGATTTTCATTTGCACTCTTCTTTTATACCCTTGATGACCTTTAATTTCTTATAATAGGATTGGTCTGAGGTTGTCAAAACGATTCGATTTAAATTTACTTGGGCTTTGGTATCTCGGACCTGGTTTAAATTAATTAGCTAAATTTGAAAACCTGGTGTTTTGGTAAAAATTCTGCTTTGCCTGCTCAGTACAGCCTTTTCAATCAATGTTTCAATTTCAAGAACTCTCTGCACATCTACTGCTGCCTGCAGACTTTTTTTAAATCTCCAAGCCTAAAATAATCCTTTAAAAGGATCATACACTCTTCCCCCATCGTTTTACAAACACATTCTAACATCCTGCCTTCCAATTCACAAATAGTATAGCCAACTACACAACCCCTTCAGAAAAGATGAACCACCAATATAAAAAGATGGCTTCATTTTATTCTCTAAATCTTAATATCATTATTACTAGATAACATAAGTCATTAATTTGGAGTTATACATTTCATAATCATTCTGTGTACATCTATGTAATACTGAACACTACAGTGTCTATCTTATACACAAAGTTTACTTTTAAACCTGCAATAACACATCCACAATAATAGTTTCATGGCTCACAACATGTGCAATTCCTTGTAACATAAGACTCCTACAAAATAGCCTGGTGTCCTTGCCTTTAAATCTTTACAAAAATATCAAAGTGCTGTGATCGGTGTACACAGCCATCTCCGAAATATTGTTTGCAACATAACCATTAAAATGTTGTAAGGCTAGGACCAAACTCAATAATTCTTTTCAACAGCTGAATATTTTCTCCGGTGAGTATTGAGTCTCTTTGAAAAATAACCAATTGGCATTTCAATTCTGCCACCATCCTCCTGTAACAGCACAGCTCCAGTGCCGACATCGCTGACATCGATAGCAACTTTAAAGTGTTTCAAGAAATTTGCTGCGGCTAAAACTGGTGTAGTGGTTAACATGGCTTTTACATTCTCAAATGCCTCCTTGCATTGTTCTGTCCACTGAAATTTTGTATTCTCCTTTAACAAATTCATCAGCATTTCACCACGCAGCTAATGTTTGGTACAAATGCCTGGTAGAATCCACTCAGTCCCAAAAAGCGCCTCACCGCCTTCTTCGAGGATGGTCTTGGAAATTCTGAAATGGATTGTTTTCACATTTCTCCAGGTCATCCTTCCATGTTCAATGTTGTGTCCTAAGAATGTCACTTCTGCCTTTGCAAATTCTGTCTTTGTCAAATTTATGACCAACTTTGCCTTCCGTAGTCTCTCAAAGAGCTCTGCGAAATGCACCATGTGATCTGGTCACAAATGGCTAAAGGTCATTAAACCACCAACATAGAATGCACAATCCTGCCCCAACTCTGTTCAAAATTCTTTCAAATGTGGCTGGAAAATTCTTTATTCCAAAGGCCATGACTTTAAACATGACACTTGATACACCCATTTGTCTCTCTTAATCCACCAGCACTGTCACTTTGTGTGTCCCCCCTCTATTGCAGAGGGACACCTGAAGCCATTCACCTCTTTTTCACCCTCTTGGGTTTCTTTTTTTCAGCCGTGGTAAACTGCTCCCAGGATGATCTACTTTTTGATTTTCATTGAAGGATTTCCCTTTTTCCCAATCTCTATCCCACATGGAATGAAATTGCTCTCAGAAGCTAAACTTTGATTTATGCACTAATGCCATCTGCCATCTCTACTGCTCTTCTCGCTGTTTGGAATTTCTGTTCCTCAACATGAGTTCTTATCATCTCTGGAAGTGAGCTTTTAAACTCTCCAGCAGAATAATCTCTCTCAGCTTCCCTGCTTTTTCTACCTTTAAAATGCTCGATCGAAGTTGCTACGTTTAATTCTTTCAAACCCGACATAAGTCTGACCTGATTCCTTCCTTATATTTCTGACCCGTTGCCCAAATGCTTCTGGTACCAATTTGTAGACACTCAAAATAGCCTGTTTCACTCCTTCATAGTCTCCCGACACCTCCTCTGACCGCACTGCAAACACCTCACTCACCCTACCTACCAACTTGGTCTGAATTATCATAACCCATGTAGTCTCTGGCCAGTTCATCTGTTCAGCCAGTTTCTCAAAGGAAGTAAAAAAGGCTTTAACATTTTTTTCATCCAATTTTGGTAATGTTTGGACATATTTGTACATGTCCCTGCCAGGCTGTTAGCAACAATGGATTTGCTCATCATCACTTCTATCTTGTATTTTTACCTCTGTTATTCGAAATATTTTTGCTTCAAGTTCCAACTTCATCTTTTCCAACACAAATGTTCATTTTTCTCTCTCCTTTTCCCTTTTTAAATCCAATTGTCTTTTTTGAATTTAATGCTTTCTAATTCCACTACATTTTCCTGCTTTTCTGGTATAACTTCTTTACAATTTTAGCTCTCCTCTTATCCCGAGTAAAACTCAATCCTAGCCTGCTTGCTAAGTCTACAGGTATATCCATCCTCTTTCTTTCTAATCTTTCTTTCCATCAAGACTCAAGGATGCAGTGAGTCCTATCAGTTTTCCCATTACTTTTTCACCAGTATAGTGATTCTTTTAAGTTCCTCCATCCCTTTTATCCCTTAATTTTCTTCTATTGCTGCTAACTGACAAGTTTGGGGATGAATGGCAGAACTCGTCCGTAGGTTTGACTGAGCCAGGTTGTGGAAGTTGTAGGTGGGAGAGGCAGTTTTATTTCCTGTTAGTGGGTCTGTTTTCAGTGAGTCCAGTATGTTCTCAAACAGCACCAGTGAGGAAATCAGGGCTCAGGCAATTTCAGGTGAAATTTTCTCTTCTGCACTTTGGTTATTTATGGCTGTGGTCACTCGGGTCTCAACTTGATTAGGAACGTTCAACATTTCCACAAAGTAATTGTCTCTAGTGGTTTGAGATTATTTAGGCTGTGTTATAATTGGATGCTGTTAATAAACTGTTGCTTTTTCTGTTGCTCTCAGTAACTGGATCTCAATCAAATAGCTTTACATTCCAAAAACTTGTGAGGGGTAGGTCATGCCTTACAAACCTTATCGAGTTTTTTTGAGGATGTGACTAGAAAGGTTGATGAGGGTCGAGCTGTGGATGTGGTGTATATGGACTTCAGTAAGGCATTTGATAAGGTTCCCTATGGTAGGCTCATTCAGAAGGTCAGGAGGAATGGGATACAGGGGAACTTAGCTGCTTGGATACAGAATTGGCTGGCCAACAGAAGACAGCGAGTGGTAGTAGAAGGAAAAGATTCTGCCTGGAAGTCAGTGGTGAGTGGAGTTCCACAGGGCTCTGTCCTTGGGCCTCTACTGTTTGTAATTTTTATTAATGACTTGGACGAGGGAATTGAAGGATGGGTCAGCAAGTTTGCAGACGACACAAAGGTCGGAGGTGTCGTTGACAGTGTAGAGGGCTGTTGTAGGCTGCAGCGGGACATTGGCAGGATGCAGAGATGGGCTGAGAGGTGGCAGATGGAGTTCAACCTGGATAAATGCGAGGTGATGCATTTTGGAAGGTCGAATTTGAAAGCTGAGTACAGGATTAAGGATAGGATTCTTGGCAGCGTGGAGGAACAGAGGGATCTTGGTGTGCAGATACATAGATCCCTTAAAATGGCCACCCGAGTGGACAGGGTTGTTAAGAAAGCATATGGTGTTTTGGCTTTCATTAACAGGGGGATTGAGTTTAAGAGTCGTGAGATCTTGTTGCAGCTCTATAAAACTTTGGTTAGACCGCACTTGGAACACTGCGTCCAGTTCTGGGCGCCCTATTATAGGAAAGATGTGGATGCTTTGGAGAGGGTTCAGAGGAGGTTTACCAGGATGCTGCCTGGACTGGAGGGCTTATCTTATGAAGAGAGGTTGACTGAGCTCGGTCTCTTTTCATTGGAGAAAAGGAGGAAGAGAGGGGACCTAATTGAGGTATACAAGATAATGAGAGGCATAGATAGAGTTGATAGCCAGAGACTATTTCCCAGGGCAGAAATGGCTAGCACGAGGGGTCATAGTTTTAAGCTGGTTGGTGGAAAGTATAGAGGGGATGTCAGAGGCAGGTTCTTTACGCAGAGAGTTGTGAGAGCATGGAATGCGTTGCCAGCAGCAGTTGTGGAAGCAAGGTCATTGGGGTCATTTAAGAGACTGCTGGACATGTATATGGTCACAGAAATTTGAGGGTGCATACATGAGGATCAATGGTCGGCACAACATTGTGGGCTGAAGGGCCTGTTCTGTGCTGTACTGTTCTATGTTCTATGTTCTATCTTCTATGTTCTATAACTATCCATAACAAGTCATTGTGTGATGTAAAAACATTCACATTACCTTAATCTACAGTGTGATTTTCATTGTATTTTTAGTATTTTTTCCTTAATAAACTGTATTTTATTTCCCTCTGATTCTCACATTTTCCTGCAGGATCCATCTGTCTTTATACCCGGTTGGAGGATGATCCCCCTCCACTCTGTAACCTGTGCATTGGTGCTGGGGAGGCTGGAAACTTGTGCAGTACCAGAGACCTCAGCTCACAATGTTTGAACATGATGTGTAACAGAAAAGTGGATAAAAACGGTGATTGTGAAAAAGACAATCTTCAGAAAAGTGAGCAGCAATGTAAACAATGCAAAATGACCAAAGATGAAATGGAATCTAATTCTCTGACATCCAAAGTGAAGCCAAATGACTCAACAGTTTTTACATGCTCAGTTCAGGATTCTGGTGGAGGAGCTTCATCGATCTGTCCGTCCTGGATCACACTCACAGGGCCTGGATGTGAAGACCACCACTTGTTCTTGGTGGTAAATCTGAGTGGTATGTGAACTGGGGAAGATGAGAAAATGGGAAGTGATTACAGGAGGAATATTTGAGAAATACAAGGGTAGATTTTGGACTGTTTCATGTCAGGGAGAAGCCATTGGACAAGATTAGAGTGTTTACTAATCTGAGATTACAGTGTGTACAAACAAATAGAGTCTTGAGAGACAGCTTACTGAGGGGCTGGTTTTTGCTAGACATTCTGTTGAGGAGGTAACAGCCCAGGTATATAGAGTATTGCAGTGCATGCGGTTAACTTGATTATTTCACGAACTTCTACTTTGGAGGTTGTTAAAGTGACGTATTTTCAATGTTGTTTCTAGAACCTGATGAAACATTTTCTACTGACAAAAACCCCACATAGCTGACAGTGTCAGAGAGAGACAATGTGACTTTAACCTGCCAATTTGAACTTCGTAAAACCCGACCCTTCACTCTCCTTTGGATCACATCAGAAAACAAGTGTCTGTCCTCCATTCACACTGAACAATATGAAGTACATTCTAACGCACGCTGCTGTGTGGATGGCAAGTCAGCACAAAGAATCTTTAACCACACCTCACCCAATCTGACTGAGAAAATACAGTTTCTCAACCTTACTATTCACTCAGTGGAGGTGACAGATAGTGGCAGATATCTTTGTGTTTTACGTGGTATGGAGTCAGGGCAACCTGGAAGGTTGCAGCAAACATCTCCCTCAATGTGACAGAGTCAAGCATGGAATCTACACACAGCCCCACCTCAGCATCTGGACCATCTGTCGTGACCAGCAGTGGAGTTCACACAATGGAAAGCAGTGGAGCTCACACAATGGAAAGCAGTGGAGCTCACTCAATGGAAAGCAGTGGAGCTCACACAATGGACAGCAGTGGAGCTCACACAATGGACAGCAGTGGAGCTCACACAATGGACAGCAGTGGAGCTCACACAATGGAAAGCAGTGAAGCTCACACAATGGACAGCAGTGGAGCTCACCCAATGGACAACAGTGGAGCTCACCCAATGGACAACAGTGGAGCTCACTCAATGGAAAGCAGTGGAGCTCACTCAATGGAAAGCAGTGGAGCTCACTCAATGGACAGCAGTGGAGCTCACTCAATGGAAAGCAGTAGGAGCTCACTCAATGGACAGCAGTGGCGCTCACACAATGGAGAGCAGTGGAGCTCACACAATGGACAGCAGTGGAGCTCACCCAATGGACAACAGTGGAGCTCACTCAATGGAAAGCAGTGGAGCTCACTCAATGGACAGCAGTGGAGCTCACTCAATGGAAAGCAGTAGGAGCTCACTCAATGGACAGCAGTGGCGCTCACACAATGGAGAGCAGTGGAGCTCACACAATGGACAGCAGTGGAGCTCACACAATGGAAAGCAGTGGAGCTCACCCAATGGAAAGCAGTGGAGCTCACACAATAGGAAGCAGTGAGGCTCACACAATGGAAAGAGGTGGAGCTCACACAAACTGAAAATGTAAGTCTGACAGTTTGAAATATGAGTCATTTAAAATCAACAATAATTCACACTTAGGGATCTGTTGGTTTGTTTGCACCTGATGTAAGTTGATTCAATTTCACTTGGAAACCATTAGTTCTAGGAAACCTGGAGTGAGATCTGGAGAAATGAACTCTCAGACTCCTCAACATCTGGAATATTTGCCATGGCCAGCAGACTAGCTCACACAAACAAGAAAATTAAGTTCAACAATCTTGAATATGAATAATTTGACATCAGAAGTTGTAGGTTTGTAGAGTTTGTACCTGCTACAATTAGGTTTCATTTCCCTCCTTCACTATGTATTGTTCCACATTCTCAGGTTCTGAAGAAGAGTCTTCAAACACAAAACATTGACTCAGCTTTCCTCCTACAGATGCTGCCAAATGTCCTGAATTTTCCCAGCAATTTCTGTTTATGTTTCTGATTTCCAGCATTTGTAGTACTTCTTCATTTATTCCCCTCCATGATGTTCCCCAATTTCCCTTCAACACTCTTTGTAAACAGAAAAATAAAGTTTCTTTGAATTTTTAGAAATCAAAGGTCTATTGACTCTTTTAAACTCAAGATAATGTCCCTTCAACATTTGAAAAATGAAGGTGGTGCTCCCACAACTCCACACGCATCAAACTCTCTTAAGATTGTGACTCCCAGGGGTTAAAATACTGAGTAAACTTTCATGTACTCATTTGAACTCAAACTAAACTTAAAGTCCCCTCAGCTCTGTCTCCATAATGAAACGAGACTGTGTAGACAGGGATTATATTCATTGGCATTTAGAAGAACGACGGGGATGGTGGGATCTTATCGAAACACACAAAAATATGAAGTGAATAGGTAAGATAGAAGCAGGGAAACTGTTTCCACTGGCGAGTGAAACTAGAACAAAGGCTCAGAGCTTCAAAATTAGGATGAAACAAATTTTGGGCTGAATTGAGGAGGAACTTCTTTCCCAAAAGGGTTGTGAATCTGTGGAATTCCCTGCTCAGTGTAGTAATTGCAGCTTCCTCATTGAATTTTTTTTTAGCTTAGATAATTTTTAAACAGTAAAGAAATTAAAATAGTGGTGAGAGGGTAGGTAAGTGGGACTGGGGCCAGGAAAAGATCAGCCATGATCTTGTTGAATAGCAGAGCAGGTTCAAAGGGTCAGATGGCTGACTCCTGCTCTTGGTTCTTATGTCCTTGTTCTTAAGTAGACACTCTGAGAACAGGGACAACAAGGGGTTAAAATACGGAAGAAAGTTTCTTCTACTTGTATTTCCCTTCGGTATTGCATCTCTTGCAATAGAAAAGACCATTTTCTGTTGCTTTGAAAGGCTTAGTAATGTTATGGATTGGTAAACAGAACAAAACATGATTCCCAGATAATGAAATGTGAGGCTGGATGAATACAGCAGGCCCAGCAGCATCTTAGGAGCACCTCTGATGAAGGGTCTAGGCCCGAAACGTCAGCTTTTGTGCTCCTGAGATGCTGCTGGGCCTGCTGTGTTCATCCAGCCTCACATTTCATTATCTTGGATTCTCCAGCATCTGCAGTTCCCATTATCACTAAAACATGATTCCCTATTGAGATGATCTGCACTGACTTAAAGCAACAGGCGAACCTTTGAATATTTCATCAGTCTTCTTCATTCCACATTTTTTGGAGGTCAGTGCTAACTCAGTAAGTTCCCACCTTGAGATACATTGTCTTGTCATGGTCTTCCCCTTATTTCTAAACGGCCATGTGACATGTGGTTTCTTAGCTCCTACAAAACCTCAAGTTACCTTCCCTGGCTTCTTAGCATCACACTGAGGTATGTAAACCTTTCTCTTTCTGAACAAGGCTCAACAGTCAGGCTGTACTTCATTTACTTCAGTTTGTTGAGGGGCTGCAAAGGATACACACATAGTCCATTCCAACATCCCAATGGGTTCCACTCTAAAATAATCCCAATCCGCATTCTTCCGGCTAACGTTACTTTTACATACATGAGATGTCCTTTTCCTTTCCTCCTTTACTACAGCATACTGACATTGTTTGGGTTTGTTTGATTATCTTTGGCCAATTTAAGCTGCTCCCACTCTGTCCCAAATAAACAACGCCGTATGTTCTTGTAACATCTCCTTTCTGATGACTGACTCACCTTTTTCCCTTGCAGTCATTGCCATTTGAAACAACAAAGGCTTTTTGTACCATTCAAATCAGGGAATTTACCCTCTAATCCTTCCCTCTTTCTCATTGTCACTTGTGGCATTTCCTAAACACCGTTGTGACAATGCTCTAAGAATTTGATTGAGTAATATATTCTGTACCCAGCTCTTTCAATGGATTGTTATATTTCCTCTTATCACTTACTCTGAAGACTGAGGGCAGTGGAGATAATGCAATTTTTGCCAAAATCTCCATGATGTTGCTGTAACTGAATTAAAATTCTTCTCGTCCAATATGATTCCTGATCACTGTCAACCTGTTAACGATAAAATACTGCAGAAGCTACAAAGTGGTATAGACAGCTTTTGAGTGGGCATTGATCTGGGGGGTGAGTTAACTCAGTTGGCTGAACAGCCAGTTTGTTGTCAGCAAGACTCCTAAAACTACCAGAAATCATGGTGGCCACAAGCCCACAGCCACTCTACGACAAGCACTTACAAGGATAAAAGTCCCTGTTGCCACAACATGCAGAACCAACGTGGTTTACAAAATACCATGCAACGACTGCCACAAACATTACATCGGACAGACAGGAAGGAAACTAGCCATCAGAGTACACGTACATCAGCAAGCAGCACAACGGCCCAACAACCTCTCCTTCATATCTGTACACTTAGTCAATGAAGGCCATTGGTTAAACTGGGACAAGTTAACCATAGTAGCCTAAGCCAAACATAGACACACACAGGAATTCCTGGAGGCATGGTTCTGAACCGTAATGCAATCAACAAACACATAGAATTGGATCTAATATACAAACCCATACAGATCAAAACCAGAAATGACACTACTCACCATAACGAACCGGACAGTGTAAATTCCAAGCGGAGCAGAATAACATTGCTTCATGGGAGGCTCTGCTGATGATGTCACCAAGCATGGTGATGAAACGCTTGAATAGAAACAAGCCAGCTCGGCGAGCAAGTCCACAACTTGTTTGTTTCACATATTTTCTCATGTAGCATAGCCCAGCCTGTGGCCAGTGATTACTGGACCATTTTCAGTTCGTGCTTTTTCTTCAGTGGGAAATCAGTGCCCCAGTTTTGTGGAGAGGAAACTTGAGGTGCTGCTGTGCAAGGTGACACAGGAGAGGACGTCCTCTTTCCCAGGAGCACACATTAGGCCCCATCACCACTCCTTCCAGCCTGCTCTGAGATTACCATTGGGTTAAAGCAGTCTCAGCCACCTGGAGGAATGCCAAGCTACTGCAGGAAGAAGACTAATGACGTTCCCCAGTCCACCAAGTAAATGCCATTACCTTCTCTCTGATGCTTCAGACTGACTCTCAATCTGCTACTGCATCCAGCTCCCATCAAGGCTCATGCTCTAGCAGTTTCACTATTGCCTGCAACATCTTTCCACACTCACTGTCACCCACCCGAACGCCAACATCATTAACTCCTGCTTGCCTTCTGTGCTGCCCACTCTCTTGCTTAGGGACACCTCCCCAGCTGCACCAACTGTAATAGCTGTGCCACTCAATTCCATCTCCTCCAATTGCTGTCTGTCTCTCATTCCTGGAGCGAAACAGCCCACAGTAGAGCAGAAAGGGTCAAGAAGAGTGGTGGGCTGTCCAATAATCAACTGCATGCCCCTCCTGACCGTGATCTCCCTAAACGTGTCTAAGCCCCTGCACTGGTGTTGGGGTTTGACCTTGGCTGTTTGTGCTGATAGCCCTGAGTGAAGGCTATCTCCCTCCACCTGACTGAAAGCTGCTGGGCTTCATGTGAAGCAATTGGCTTTGTGTCTGTACTAAACAGCATGGCGAAACTAAGCCTATCATTGGGGTTAAGGTACACGAAGAAAATGAGAGGCAGGGATGCTGAGGGCATCCAGATTGATGCAGAATGAGTGAGTGCTAGGACAGTGGGTAAAGAGCCTGGAGTTATCACATTGTCCAGTACATGAGCTGGATGTGTGTCCCAAAGCATAATGTGTCCTGGCTATCGGATTTCAGTGAGAGCTGCTAACACACCGTGAGGTGCAGCGCCGAAGGACATTAAATGTCCGGTAAGTGCATCAGAGGTTTCCTATGAGTCATTTTCTAAGAGACAGGCACATGTCAGTTACCATTGTCCGTGTGTTTGTGTGGCCGTGCTCATAGATCACGTGCTGTCACATTGGTGCCTGGTGTCCAACACAGAGGTCCTTTGGAGTAAGCAGCGAGCTGAATTTGCCATGTGCCCACTCTGATTTCCGTGTGAGAATTCTCAAAGTCCAGCTTGTTTGGCACATTCGGTCAATGGGAATCTGGATATTAATGAAGAAAGTTGTATCATTAATAGGGTGCTTTCCAAGCTATAATCCCCCATTCATTGGCAGCTTGCTGCTACTTCACCATTCAGCATGTTGCACGAAAGATGCTACAATTTGCTCCTGGCATCAAGACAGACACTGCCGGACTTTTTACATGACTGTCACAACCACATGATTGTCACTCAGGCCCTCATAAAATTCTACCCATTGTGTTTGTACTTTGTTTTATGTCACATTTAATTCACTGACCTGTTCAATTGCGTATCACTTCCTCTTTATTTCTCAGTTGTCTGAAATTCAAACAGCAATGCAGTTGGGCTCATAAGCTTGGCCAATATATCTCCTTCTCAGAACAAACTTCCTTATGTTTTGGTAGACACCTACAGTGTTTTCATGTACTGAAATAGCCAAGTGGCTTCAACCTTTCCAAACAATTAGATCGAATTGACATCAATTTGTCATCGATTTGTCATTGGTGTTTGCTGTGAGGTATCAGATTCCTAAGGAAGGAAGTTTCCACACATCCCAACAGTTTAGAGATTAGACATAATGGGAACTGCAGATGCTGGAGAAGCCAAGATAACAAAGTGTGAAGCTGGATGAACACAGCAGGCCAAGTAGCATCTCAGCTTTGCAGAACACCTCCGCTGCATTCGCAATAAACAACTGCACTTCCCAGTCACAATCCATTTTAACGCCCCCTCCCATTCCTCAGACGACATATCCATCATGGACCTCCTGCAGTGCCACAATGATGCCACCCGTAGGTTGCAGGAACAGCAACTCCTATTCCGCTTGGGAACCCTGCAGCCCAATGGTATCGATGTGGACTTCACAAGCTTCAAAATCTCCCCTTCCCCCACTGCATTCTAAAACCAGCCCAGCTCATCCCCTCCCCGCACTGCATCCCAAAACCAGCCCAGCCTGTCCCCGCCTCCCTAACCTGTTCTTCCTCTCACCTATCCCCTCCTCCCACCTCAAGCCGCACCTCCATTTCCTACCGACTAACCTCATCCCGCCTCCTTAACCTGTCCGTTCTCCCTGGACTGATGTATCCCCTCCCTACCTCCCCACTCATACTCTCCTCTCCACCTATCTTCTTTTCTCTCCATCTTCGGTCCGCCTTTGCCCCCTCCTCCCTATTTATTCCAGTTCCCTCTCCCCATCCCCCTCTCTGATGAAGGGTCTCGGCCCAAAACATCAGCTTTTGTGCTCCTGAGATGCTGCTTGGCCTGCTGTGTTCATCCAGCTCCACACTTTGTTATGTTAGCTTAGAGATTGGCACAGGTATTAACTTGACTAGTACATTTTCATGCAGCTGCAGATAAACATAAAAGCCAGGGTTACAAAGAGTCACTAAGAGTCTTAAACAATTAAAGTTACGCATACTTGAGTTATAGCTGCAGAATTTAATCCATGGCTTGGTAATTCCATAAATAGTGGTTTGAAAGTATGTATTCTTACCATATTATTGCTGCTTCTTCTCTACAGATCAAATCACTATGATCATAGCCCTAGTCTGTGTGTTTGTACTAATTTGCGTTGTTGGGGTTTACTTAATGATTCGAAAAAAACAAATGGCCAAAGGTAAGCAAGATGTTTAAATTGTTAAATTTAAGTCTGGAAAATTATAATTGAGTGCAGATTTCTCACAGCAATTTTTCACTTTGTCTTTTCAATCTTACACATATCTTATGAAGATCACTCAGCAAAAGGACTGAGGTATGAATGGACTTTTCTCAGTTATTGGGCACACTTGATGTATACAGCTGCTCATTTAATGAAATATTTACTGCTTCTTTTCTTCTTTTAATAACTGTAGCAATGATAGTGCTCAACTAACACAGGGAGAATGGAGGATGAGAAAATAGTTTATACTGTGTGGGAGCCCATGCTGGAATATGGGAACTTCTCCACTTTGACCCTCCTTTCAGACCATAACAAATAGGAACGGGAGTAGGCCTTTTAGCCCTTCAGCCTGCTGCACCATGCAATAGGATCATGGCTGAACCAACATGCCTCACATCCACTTTCCTTCTCTTTCCACTATTACCCTTGATTCCCCAACTGATCAAGAATCTATTATATCTGCTTCAGATGTGCACAAGGAATCTGCCCCCACTGCACTCGTGCCCAACAGTTCCAAACCCTCTGTGAGGAAAAAAATTCCACCTCGACTCAGTCTTCATTTGGTGTCCCTTTATTCTGTGACTGTGCCCTCTGACCCTAGACTCTCCATGTGTGACAACATCCTCTCAGCATTTACCCTGTCAAGTCCTTTATGAATCATATGCATTTCAATAAGATCGCCTCTCTTTTTTAAAAACTCCAGTGAGTAGAGTCCCAACTTGTTTTGCCTTTCCTCATAAGACAATCCCTTCTTATTGGGATCATCCAATGAATCTCTTCTGAGCTGCCTCCAATGATATGATATCTTTTCTTAAATAAGGGGATCAAGACTGCTCCCAGATGTGGTCTCAGCAGCCCCTTGCACAGTTGCAGTCAGACTTCCCTACTCAGTGGTTAGCACTGGTGCCTCACAGCGCCAGGGACCCAGGTTCAATTCCACCCTCCAGTGACTGTCTGTGTAGACTTTGCACATTCTCCCTGTGTTTTCTCCAACTGCTCTGGTTTCCTCTCACAGTCAGAAGATGTGCAGGCTAGGTGTATTAGCCATTGGGAACATAGGGTACAGGAGTGGGGTGGGTCAGTGTGGACTTAATAGGCAAATGGCCTGTTTCCACATTGGAGGGATTTTAATAAACACCAACCCCCTTGAAATATTGTATTATTTAAATCACTGTACATCAGCCTGGCCAGTTTGGTTACAGGGTGGTGACCTCTCTACATTATTCTGTCAACAAGACTTTGCAGCTTCAAACCCAGGGGAGCTAGGACGTCTTCACTTCTCACGCCTCGCAGCCTATTTGAGTCAAAGTGCCAGTTTAGCTGCTGGTCTTCACTGTGTCTCAGATTAGCTCCAAACTGCAGAGGAGCACACAGGATTGATGGCACAGGTCATTCAGCTCAAGCTGTCCAAATGGGTATTTATTCTCCACTTCAGGGTCTGCCCATTCTCCATCATCAAAATCTACAAGTGTAATCCTGCATTGCCTTCTCCCTCCTGAGCTTGTCTGACCTCTCATTTCAAGCATCTCAACTAGTCACTTTAGCAACTCTATGGTAGTGAGTTCCACACTCTCACCGCACTGAATCGAGATGATAAAATGTATCTCATCAAGAAATCTTGTAGAGAAATAGAGTTAGAGTGAGTGACAAAGGCATAGAAAGCCAAAGAAACAAAGTCTCAGACAGACTGAGAGAGACATATAGACACAGAGGGTAGGATTTTCATGGAGCTGTGTGTGAAAATAACTGCATTTTTGAATTCTTGTCTATGAACTCAGACATTCATTCAGGTATTGAATTTGAGCCATAGAGGTTTACAACGCAGAATAAGGTCCATTGGACTATCTAACTACTCTAGCATCTAACCACCTAACTCGTGTAATCCCATTTTGAAGCACTTGGCCTTTTGGGCCTGCTAAAGGAATAGATTATAAGAGTAGGAAAGTGTTACTGCAACTGTACAACGCATTAGTGAGACCACACCTGAGTATTGTGCATGATATACATCCCCTTACTTCAGGAGAATTGGAGATTGAGCAGTTTCCCCCTCTCCTCTCTGGAGTTTAGAAGACTGAGAGGAGACCTAATTAAGCTTAAACAGATGCTAAGTAGACAAAAAAGAGATGTAAGATTAAAAGTAGATATAGAAAGGATGTTTCCTCTTGCGGGATAATCCAGAATGAGAGATCATAGCTATGGTTAAGGGGTATCAGATATAAATCAGGAATGAGGAGAAATTACTTTTCTCAAAAGGTTGTGAATCTGTGGAACTCACGATCCCCAGAGTGTGGTGGATGCTGGAACATTGAATATTTTAAAAGTGGCGTTGAGGCTGAGATGGGATCAGATCTGATTGTATTGAATGGTGGAGGAGACTCGAGGGGCTGAATGGCCGACTCCTGTTTCTAGTTCTTAACGTTTTTGTGATGTTCCCATGCTCCTTGTTGCCCGATGTGTGACATGCTAGCCTCGGCCTAAAGGTATCCAGGTCCTTCCGTTTGAAAGATGCATTCTGAGGAACTCTGGTGCAAGAAATTATTTGGTTGACAGCTCTTGTGTCCTGATATATTCTGTCACTTGTACAATTTTTATTTCCATGTGTGAAATCTTTAAGGTGTACTTGCAGTTTCTGCGACGGTTTTAAAGGGCCTGGATAATTGGCAGTTGCATTATCCTCAAGCCAAAACTGTCTTTTTAAAAGAAATTGGAATGTTATGACTAAATGACCAACTATTTTTATCGGTTTATTGTTTTCCATATCCTATTATCACAAGGGCTATGAGGTCCTATACTCTGGAAATATAGGTATTTAAGTAACTTAATTTGGCAAGAGGAGTTTGAGGGGCCTTGGGAGCTAGGTGGGGGTTATAGGTTGGGATGGGAGACATGAGGGGCTATGGTAGGTGATTGGAGGTGCAATGGTTGAGGCATAAGGAAGATGTGCAGGGTGAAGAAGTGAGATGGCATGAGGACAAGAAAACTTTCCTGGTTTTATTATAAGTGAGACAAAGTCCCTTTTCCTGCCTCTCCAATCAGCATTCTGAAGGGGCTATTTCCTCCTTGATACCTGGTTCATTTTCTGTCATTCCCAAATCGAGTTTTCCCTTCTATTCAAGCACAGGAGATGTAACATCACTCCTTTTGTCTCCTCCTTTCTCACGGTCCAAGGGCACAAACACTCTTTTTTTCAATGTAATAGAAGGTATTGGATGCACATGAGATGGTCTTCTCTACATTTTGAGACTAAGGCCTTCATTCAATTCACAAGCATGACCTCAAGCTTGCATTTGCCTGTCATTTTAATTCTCCACCTTTCTCCCACTCTGAACTACCTGTCCATGACCTGCCACAGTGTTTCAATGAAGCTCAAAGCACACACTTTATCTTTCATCAGGTACATTACAGCCTTCAGACTCAAACTTAAGTTTAAACATTTTAGACTCTGACATCCGGCCTCATTTAACTTACGTTCAATTCCAACATCCAGAAAGAGAAGCTGATTGTTGTTTTCTTCTTCTTTGATGAATTTAATCCCCATGAAAACATTGTTGATGAGGTTGGGGGGGGGGGGGGTTAGGATTTCTAGTTGTTTCATTTAGTAATGGCAGATGTGTTGTCTACGCACTGGATCCAATATTCAGGTTGAAAGGGGGAGGAGGTGGTGTATTCTAGTTTTTGTATGACAGCCTCTGTGCTGAATCTGAAATGGGTGATCCCATGGGTGTGCCATTGATCTGTTTGTAAGACATTGTGTGTGCTGAGGCACAGGTCTAGTAGTTTGAGTATATTGTTCTTGCTGATGGAGCTCCTGGCCTGCATTGCTGCGTCCTCTAGTAATGTGGCCACTGTTTCTTTGGCTGGTGGAATGTCAATTGACATGAATAAAACTGTGCTGTCAAAGGATATCATTAACTTGTCATTGCTAATTTTTATGTTCTTGAGGGTATTCTTGGATAGAATGGGGTGATCCAGATAAAATGTTGTGATCCAGATAGAATGGGGTATCCGTCGACCAAGTGTTTCAATCTCTGTTGTAGGTCCTTGGCCAGTTTGTGTGAAGGTGTGCATGTTAGGGAGACAATAGGTCTGAGGGAGACGTCTGGCTTATACTACGGGTAATGATTAATGATGCAGGAATAATGAAGATGAAGAAAATCTGGGAAATCCTTAGCTGCCAGCTGGCTGAAGCTGAAGTTGATGAAGCCCGATGATGACCCAGCCCAGCCTGGCAGAAAACAGGCTCTGGCAGTATGAGAAATCCCTCCCAGTGTCTCCATATCCTGCCTGCCACATTGCGTGCCCTTCACTGGACACACCAGGATCCACATGATCCACATGAATCAGATACATTCGCTTGCCATATGCAAACCCGTCAATGGTACATCAAGCCCCAATGTAATTCAGATCACTAACAAATTAAACAGAGTTCTCACCCAGTGGTGATGAGCAATCATGGGACTGAAAAGGGGAGGCAATGACCATGTGGTATTATCGATGCATTGTTAAACCAGAGGCCCAGGGAATATTCTAGGGACCTGGGTTTGAATCCTGACCGGCAGATGGTAGAATTTGAATTCAACAGATATTTGGAATTAAGAGTCTAATGACCATGAATCTGTGGTCAACTGTTGGAAAAACCCATTGGTTCATTAACGTCCTTTAGGTAAGGAAACTGCCATCCTTACCAGGTGTGGCCTACCTGTGACTCCAGACCCACAGCAATGTGGTTGACACATAACTGCTCTCTGGGTAATTAGGGATGGGCAATGAATGCTGCCTGGCCTGCGACACTCTCATCCTGTGAATGAATATAAAGAAGGGGAAGTGTGGTTGCTATTGTGGAGCTAAATCAAGAATGACTCATCCAGTTATATGTTTTCAAGATTGCAAAGATACCGGACCTGGAATTGAAACAGAGATTGCTGAAAGAGAGATTGCTGGAAACACTCAAAGGTCTGGCAGCATTAATATTTCAGGTTGTAGGAGTTACTACTTCAGATCATAGAAATGCACAAACTGCAGAGGGTTTGAGCACAGGAGCAAGGAAGTCCTGCTAAAGCTGCACAGTGCCTTGGTGAGACTACGCCTGGAGTATTGTCAATAGATTTGGTGTTGATGCCTGAGAAAAGATGTACTTGGCGCAAAGGGAGTGCAGCAAAGGTTCACCAGGCTGATTTTTGGGATGGCAGGACTGTCAGATGAAGAGAGATTGCACTGTCTAGGCCTGTGCCCATTACTGTTTAGAAGAATTGGAGGCGGTGTCATTGAAATGTTTTCAATGCTAACAGGACTGGACAGGCTGGATGTAGGGAGGATGTTTCTCTTGCCCAGGAGCTGGGGTGCATTTGTCCAGAACAATAAGTTATGGATTTCAGGATGCACCGTTGGCCAGTTTGGACAGAATTGAGGAAAAATTCTTGAGTTTCCACAAAACACGTTGGTTTCAGTAAAAATAAAGCACAGGGAACTGGTGGGAATGTGGTGACATGTCACAGTGATTGGCTGACAGGTAACAAACAGGAAATGGGGATGGAGGGGGCACGCCATCACCGTCAGAACTTGTTGCGGGATTTTCCCAGCGATTTCCCAGAGATTCCGCAAAATTGTTTAATGGGACGGTGGGGGTCACCGATAAGGATGTTATTTGTGGCTCACTCTGAACTGCCCTTGACCTGAGGGGTTTGTGAAACCATTACTGAGGCAAGTTAAGTGTCAGCAACACCAGTGTGGGCCAAATCCAATAGGCTGGCAAATTTCCTTCCTCTTTCATTCCAAGGACATGAGTGAACTGGATTGGGATTTAACACAATGATAGTTTCATGGTTATTATTATTGCAACTAGCTTCATATTCCAGGTTTATTCATTCAATTCCACTGGTTGCCAGTGAGAGATTTTAAACTGTGTCTCAAAAGCATGAGCCTGGGCCCCTGAATATCCAGTGACATAATCAGCACTCCATCGCCTACCTCAGACCATACAACGAGCCCTCAGGTATGCAATTCGCCTGCCTGGGTACACTTCCATGTAATTGGCTTTTCCTGCTTCACCTCAGTTTAAGAGCCCTGGACGAACCTTGTCATCCAATAAACATTCACCATTCTGCAACTAGTTTTTTAACAGAGTGAAACCTAGCTTTGTATAGTAATATGTGATGATAAAGTGTAGCTTCAGAATCCAGTCACTCCTGTTTGAAATAGAGATGAGATGCAATGTAAACTCTTGTTCCTAAAGTGTCAGCTGACTTTTGAGTTAGTGGTCCCACTGTGTTGCTACTCTACCACCATCATCTCCTGTAAGGACCCCACAACCAGTGTCTCCATTGTTCACTGTTGCATGAAGGGACACTGAGTTCTGTATTGATGTCTGGTGATGACACTGTTAGGAGGTGTGCATCAAATCCAGCAGCAACTGTGGTAAAAGGGTTAAAGCTTCAGTTTGATGACCTCATCAGAAGCAGAAAAGTTTAACAAGTGTTAATCTTTAGATTTAAGAGATTGGTATCAAAGTTTGGACTCAGTTTCACAGGCCAAACCACAGGTTTTGTTCTGTGTTAAATAAATTGTGCAAGGCTGCTTGAGATATCTGAAATGACGACAAACAAAAAGCATGAAGTAACTGCAACTATAGGAAATCCTCGTCAGCAAAGAAAGGCAGAAAAAAGATCATGATGTTGACACTGTGTGAAAGTCTCACTCACGCCTTTCTTGCGAAAAGCACAAACCCATTGATTCTTGTAAAAATTAAAAGTGGTTCCTGTTTTCTTAGAATTTGTTGTCATTTCTCTCTTGACAACCTTGCAGCTCAACTAAACTATCATTGTAAGGTCAGGTAACAGAAAGTGATGAAAAACAAATGAAATATACAATGTACTACACAACCTGATATCATTCACAGTGAATAAATCCTCAGAAAAGGTCTCCTGATTGAGACCTGGTACACTTCACTAGCATTGCCAACTTCTCACATGCCTATCATGGGGGCCCCTGACAATATCCAAAATGTTCTTTCCACAAGGAACACCGATGAATCCTTTCAAACATCTGCTTCCTCCAATCTTGTTCAAAGCAAGGATTTCACTTGCTCTTTGGTCCTGTAAAATAGATCTTGTTCTGACCTTAGGCAACTATAACTGGACCCTATTCTGTAGCCTAAGCACAGAAGTGCCAAGAGAAATGGAGAAAGTTAGTGGCAGAGGAGGTAGAACAGCTTCAACAGTCTGCCTGCTTGTTATTGATGATAAGCTCAACTATCCACATTAAACAGTATTGGTGGACCTTCTCTGCCATTCCTTGTTGCATGACAGCACTTTTGTACAAAAGACAGAGGCTGCAGCCATTCACTAAGTGCTAACAGCTGAGGCAGTCCTTGTTTAAAGTCAACCATTTCAGACTGTTTCGCTTCAGACAACTTTTATTTTCGGGACTTGTGTTATGATCCCACCTGTTGGTGATACAGACAAGTCACATCCTAGAGTGAAACCTAGCGTGATAAACTTTAAGATTTAGTTTTCCTAATTGGCTACTGAACATACTCATGACAGGATGCCGATGAGCTGCATTTGGAATATTGGAAGCAATTTTGGGTCCTGTATCGAAGGAAGGATGCGCTGGCGTTGGAGGGGGTCCAGAGGTGGTCTCCAGGCAGGATTGCAGAGGTGAAGGGATTGTCATTTGAGGAGCATTTGAGGACTCTGGATCTGTACTCAATGGAGTTTAGAAGGATGAGGGAGGATCTGATTGAAAGTTACAGAGCAATGAAAGGCCTGGATTATTAGAGGTTGTAAAGATGTTTCCATTAGCAGGACAGACAGACCCAAGGACATAGCCTCAGAGTGAAGAGGCGACCCTTTTAGAACTGAAATGAGGAGAAATTTCTTTAGCCAGAAGGTGGTTAATCTGTGAACCCTCTTCCGGAGAGGGCAGGGGAGACTGTGTCATTGGGTGTGTTTAAGACAGAGATAGGTAGGTTCCTGATTGCAGGGAGATCAATGGTTAGGGGAGAGGGCAGGAGAATGGAGTTGAGAAACATATCAGCTCTGATCGAATTGCAGAGCAAACTTGATGTTCCGAGTGCTCTAATTCCACTGGATGACATTGGGAAGGTGTTGCCTATCTTTACTCATGAGGAAGGAGTGGTGAAGGTCTTTGTTATTTTCACGAATAACACACAATGTGGAAACACAAACCAAACTTCGGGTCAGATAACAAAGTGTGGAGCTGGATGAACACGGCAGGCCAAGCAGCGTCTCAGGAGCACAAAAGCTGACGTTTCAGGCCTTGACCCTTCATCAGAGAGAGTTATATGGTCTTGTCCACTTTGAGCCAAAGTTTCCAAATGATAAAAACTTGTGGACCTTCATCCATTTACTGTTTCTTTGAAACAGATGATTTTCAGTTCCAACTGTTGTGTCACTCCATGTTGGGGGCCTCTGAATGACCTTATGAGCTGGAGACCAGAACTTTTATTCCTGAAAATAACAAAGACCTTCACCAGCCATTCCCCAGCACCACCTCCTGACTCTGACTGACAATATTACCCTCCCCCTACACACCCGCAACTTGCCTCCAGATATTGCCTCTTTGCTAATTACCCTCAAGCTCTACTATCCCCACGACAAGGCCTTCCTTCTTATCTTCCCTTCCTTCCTTAGGTCAGGAATTCTGTTATCAGCTGTTCCCGCCTCCTGGTGTCTGTTCTGAACACAGACCAAGGATGCCATCTTGTGGTAGCGATTGCTTGGTGCGGGTCAAGGTGAGACATGAGCTCTCTGCCATTCCCTGCAGCCTGTTCAGTCGAGATGTTTTGCAGTAAATTCTTTGAAAACAGGAAGACAGAGAGAGTAGGTGTCTCTTTAGGAAGGGAGCCATCTGAAAGTTCAGTTAGTGTGCAGGTCCTTTCTGGTGGCAGTCTATTCAGAGAGAAAAACCTGTGAGAGCAACTGTGTAGCAGTTCAGCAAAAAGTACAGTTGAGCAGTTTCCAGAAGACAGAGCAGGAGAAAAGAGAAAGCATCAAAAGCTGAAGGCTGTGGAGGGGGATTTTAAAGAAAGCTAAGAAATAAGTGAGCAGTGTTGACAATTTAAGGGTCTCATGGAATTGATTGATTTATTGATTTAGTATCATGTGTACTGAAGTACAGTGAAAAGCTTTGTTTATGAGCAGGATATGCAGACCACTGCAAGTAAAGGATGTCCAGATCAAAATGCCTCAGACAGAGCCACACAAGTTACATTGCACACGGAGTGTACTAGTTGAGGTCTACGTTAGCAAGATCAGTGTTATTTGAAGCTAGAGAGTCCATTCATCATTCTGATAACAACCAAGAAGCTTTTCCTGAAACTGCTTGTGCGAGTGTTCACGCTTCTGTACCTTCTGCCTGATGGACAAGGATGTAGGAGATCATACCAGGGAGCCATGGGTCTTTGATGATGTTGGCTGCCTTACTGCAGAAGTGAACCATGGTGGAATGTTGGCTTCCGTGACGGCCTGGGCTTTGCACACCACCTTCTGTACTTTCTTTCACTCGTGGGCAGAGCATTTGCCATACCAGGCCGTAATGCACACAGGCAGTATGCGTTCAATGGTGCATCTGTAGAAGTTGGTGCGGGTTCTCATGGACATGGCAAATTTCCTGACAGAGCTGCCTGAGGAAGAAGAGGAGTTGTTGTGTCTTCTTAACTGTCATATCTACATGGGAATTCCACAACAGATTGTTGTTTATTGTCCACAAGAGGAACTTGATGGTCTCCACATACTCATCCTCGGTTCCATTGATATAGGTTGGGGGGGTGGGGGGAGTGGTGTGGGGGCAGGGTGGGTGGTGGAAGCCAATAATGGGCAGCACAGTGGCTCAGTGGTTAGCACTGCAGCCTCACAGCACCAGGGACCCGGGTTCGATTCCAGCCCCAGGCAACTGTCTGTGTGGAGTTTGTACATTCTCCCCGTGTCTGTGTGTTATACCTCCGGGAGCTCCGGTTTCCTCCCACAGTCCAAAGATGTGCAAGTTGGGTGGATCGACAATGCTAAATTGCCCATAGTGTTCAGGGGTGTCTGGGTTATAGGGGGATGGGTCTGGGTAGGATGCTTCACGGGGTGGTATAGACTTGTTGGGCCAAAGGGGCTGTTTCCACACCGTAGGGAATCTAATCTAATCAGATCTTTAGATTGGCCGACATTGAGAGACAGATTGATTTCATTGTGCCATGTCACCCAGCCCTCTATCTCCCTTCCGTATTTTGATTCATCGCTGTTAGATATCTGTCCCAATACAATGGTGTCATCAGCGAATTTGTAGATGGCGTTCCTTTGGAATTCAGCAACACGGTCATAGGTGTACAAGCAGTAGGAGGCCGAGGACGCATCCTTGGGGGAAAGCGTGGGTTGGGGAGGGAGTGTGTCCAGTTTTTTAAGGGTTATTGTGGAGGAGGCGCACGTCCCTATCCTCACTGATTGCAGCCTATGGGTTAGAAAGGTGAGCAACCATGTTGCAATGGCAGCGCTGAGACTAAGGTCACCGAGTTTTGAGATCAGTCTGGAAGGGACAATGGTGTTGAAGGCGGAGCTGTAGTCAATGAGCAGGATTCTGACATTGGTGTCTTTATTGTTCAGACGTTCCAGGGATGACTGCAGGGCGAGGGATACAGCATCCTCTGTGGATCTGTTAGGTTGACAGGCCAACTGCAGAGGAACGAGGCAGGATGGGAGACTTGGAGCTGATGTTGGCCATGACCAGCCTCTCAAAGCACTTCAGGATTATTGAGGTCAGAGCCTTGGGGCAGTAGTCATTCAGGCATGTTGTAGATACAGGGATGATGAGGTCTCGTTGAAGCAGGTGAGGAGTTCAGTTTGTAGGAAGGAGAGGTTGAAGATGTTGGTGAATACCTCCGCCAGATAGTCTGCACAGGATCTGAGTGCTCAGCCGGGGACACTGTCCAAGCCCATTGCTTTCATTGGGTTGACTCTCAGGAAAGCTGATCTGATGTCTGCAGCAATTAGGTTAGGATCGAGTGAATGTAGACACTCACCAGAAAGAAATCAAACACAGCTATGCAACCTGAACAAGGAACTTTAAAGAGGAACAGGGTGACCCCTTCGCTGAGATTTGTTTATCCATAAGGTGTTGGTGAGGCTATGAGGATGGAATTATTCTTATACTGATGATAAGTTTGCCAACTAATTCTTGTCCAACATAGTGTGTATTTTCCTTTTGTTATAAGTGCATTGCCGGCTCAATTTGTTAATTCACAGAACGTGGTGTCACTGACTGGACCAGTCATTATTGCCCATTCTGGGTTTCTCTTGAGAAGGTGATGCTGAGCTGCCTTCACAAACTGCTCCAGTAAGTGTGCTGTACGTGGATCCACAATGGCAATAGGGATGGAGCTCTAGGATTTGACCCAATGACATTGAAGGAATGGTGACATATTCCCAACTCAGGGTTGTGTGTGTCAATTGGAGGGGAACGTCCAAGTGGTGATGCTGCCACATACCTGCTGCTGTTGTGAAAAGTGATGGAACGCGACAGCAATCAAATTACAAAATAAATCAGTTGTGGCTCTGTTCACCTAAAAACCCAGGTTTCTAAATAATATCATGAGCCTTCCATAACTGTCCTCTCGTAACCCCATCACTGCCAGTGAAATGTATTCTTACAGATACAATCTGAAATGTGAATTACAAAATAAAATACATAGCTTTATCAAGACATGTTATAGAGCCATAGAGTTCGACAGCACCGAAACAGACCCTTCAGCCCTAATATCCTATGCTGACCCAGTTACCCAAATTAAACTTGCCCCTATTTCCTGCATTTGTCCCATGTCCCTCTTACCCTTTCCATGTACCTGTCCAAATGCCTTGTAAATGTTGGGACTGTACCTGCATCCACCATTTCCTCTGGCAGTTCTTTCCACATATGAACTACCCTCGGAGTGAAAATGCGGTCCGTCAAGTCCCTTTTAAATCTTATTCCTCTCACCTGAAACTTAAGCCATCTAGCTATGAACTGCCCTACCCTGGGGATAATACCTTTGTGAATCACCATCTCGATGCTGCTCATGATTATGTAAACCTTTATAAGTTCATCCCTCAAATTCCTATACTCCTGTGATAAAAGTCCCAGCCTTTCTTTATCACTCGAACTTTCTACACTCAGCAACTCCCTGGTAAATCTCTTCTGAACTCGCTCTGGCTCATAATATTCTTTCTATAAGAGGGCATTTAGAATTGGACACAATACTCCAGAAGAAGCCTTACCAATGTTCTGTACAACCTCAACATGGCTTCCCAACTCCTATAATCAAAGAAGTGAGCGAGGAAGGCAAGCATGCCACACACCTTTTTAAACAACTTGTCATTAGGTGATGCAAACTTCAAAGAATTATGAACCTGAACCCCTAGATCCTTCTGTTCTGCTATGCTCCCCAAGGCCGGACCATTAATTGTATAAGTCTGGCCCCTGTTTGTTGTAGCAAAATACTCTATCTTGTACTTATCCAAATTGAACTCCATCTGCTATTTTTCACACCATTTGACCAATTGCTCAAGATCCCTTTACAATCTCAGAAAACATTCTTCATTGCCTCCTGAGCCAACAGTTTTCATGTCATCATCAAATGTACTAGCCATGCCTTCTATGTTCTCATTCAAATCATGTTGGTGGTGGATTAAAAGAAAAGGAGTCTGTGGAACGTCTACGAGATTGCTTTTTGGAGCAGCTCGTGGTGGAGCCCACAAGGGAACAGGTAATACTGGATTTAGTGTTGTGCAATGAGGCAGACTTGATAAGGGAGCTTAAGGTAAAGGAACCCTGAGGAGGCAGTGATGATAAGATGATAGAATTTACTCTGCAATCTGAGAGGGAGAAGATAGAATCAGAGGTGATGATATTACAGCTGAAAAAACTTGTCTACAGAGGTATGAGGGAGGAGTTGGGCAGAATTGACTAGAAGAGGAGCCAAACAGGAAGGACAGTGGAACAGCAATGGCAGGAGTTTCTGGGAGTAATTCAGGAGACACAGCAAAATTTCATCCATAAGAAAAAGAAACATGGTACGGGGGAATGAGGCAACCATGGCTGACGATAGAAGTCAGGGATAGCATAGAAGCAAAAGAGAAAGCATATAATGTGGCGATGGGCAGTGGGAAACCAGAGGACCGGGAAGGTTACAAAGACCAACAGAGGGCACCAAAAAAAGGAAATAAGGAACGAGAAGATTAACTATGAGGGTAAGCTAGCCAGTAATATAAATGAAGACTGTAAGAGATTCTTTAGGTATGTAAAGGGCAAAAGAGGGGAAATGTGGACATTGGACCACGGGAAAATGACGGTGGAGAGATGGTTGTGGGGAACTGAATAATTTCCTCACTTCAGTCTTCACGGTAGAAGACACAAGTAATATCCAAAAAAATTCAGAGAGAGTCAGGGGCCAGAGCTGAGTATGTTGGCCATCACCAAAGAAATGATGCTCGTAAAACAAACTGGCCTGAATGTGAACAGAACACCTGGATCAGGTGGACTACACCCCAGAGTTCTGAAGGAGACAGCAGAAGAGATAGTGGAAGTGTTTGTGGTGATCTTTCAGGAATCGCTAGAGTCGGGGAGGATCCCAGAGGACTGGAAAATCACTAACATGACACCCAGGTTTAAAAAGGGAGCAAGGCAAAAGATGGAAAATCACAGGCTGATTAGCCTAACCTCGGTTGTGGATAAGATTTTGGAGTCCATTGTAAAGGATGAGATTTCTGAATATTTGGAAGTGTCTGGTAAAATAGGACAAAGTCAGCATGGTTTCATCAAGGGGAGGTCATGCCTGACAAATCTACTAACATTCTTTGAGGAAGTAACGAGCAGCGTAGACCAAGGAGAGCCAATGGATGTTATCTACCTGAGTTTCAAGAAGGCCTTTGATAAGGTGCCACACAGAAGGCTGCTGACTAAGAAGAGGGCCCACGGTGTTAGAGGCAAGCTGCTAGCATGGATAGCAGATTGGCTGTTTGGCAGAAAGCGAGAGTGGGGATAAAGGGGTCTTCCTCAGAATGTAAGCTGGTGACAAATGATGTTCTGCAAGGGTCAGTGCCGGGACCACAGCTTTTCACTTTGTGCACTAATGATCTAGATGAAGGAACTGTGGGTATTCTGGCTAAGTTTGCAGACAATGCAATGATCATGAAGGGACAGATAGTATTGAGGAGGTGGGGAAGCTGCAGAAGGATTTGGGCAGATTAGGAGAGTGGGCAAAGAAGTGGCAGATGGAGTACAACAAGGGAAAGTGAGAGGTTAAGCATTTTGGTAAGAAGAATAAAAGCATGGACTATTTTCTAAATGAGGAGAAAATTGAGAGCCCTGAAGTATTGAGAGACTTGGGAATTGTAGTTCAGGATTCTCTCAAGATAAACTTGCAGGTTGAGTCAGTAGTCAGGAAGTCAAACGCAATGTTGACATTTACTTCGAGGAGACTTGAATATAAAAGCAAGGATGTACTAATGAGGCTTTATAGGGCTTTGGTCAGGACACATTTGGAGTATTGTGTGGAGATTTGGGCCCCATATCTCAGGAAGGATGTACTGGGCCCTGGTGTGGGTTCAGAGGATGTTCACGAGAATGGTCCCAGGAATGGAAAGCTTAACATAGGAGGAACATTTGAGGACTCTGGGATTATACTTATTGGAGTTTCAAAGGATGTGCGTGGATCTAATAGAAACTTTCAGAATATTGAATGGCCTGGGCAAAGTGGATGTTGGGAGATTCTTCCATTGGTAGGAGAGGCTAGGACCTGAGGGTACAGCCTTAGTGTAAAGAGAAG